>NC_062561.1:60977500-62177500 GCF_022837055.1 Prionailurus viverrinus | reverse complement strand
GAGGAAAGGAGGGGGGTGAGATGAGGGTATTTATATATCCACTGTTTTCCCCATATCCTCAATGTGTCCCTGGACCAGGAACACTTCCTAATAGACTGCCTTCCTCGTGTGCTCTTTTTATGAGTTCCTATATCTGCTTCCACCCTTGGCCCCCTTCGGCCTCCATTTTCACCAACTCCAGGGTACTACACCATTATTTGTGGTTTTCCTCTGCTTTGCTTGTTCCTGTGTACTTATTTTGCTCATTAAGCTCTCTTAAAAGTGTTCCATTTTAGATTAATAACTGTTTCCTGCTTTACGCAGATTATTACACAAAATATCCTTTTATAAAACACGGCAAAGGCAGATCTCATATTGATTTTAAATGATTGGCTGATGTATGTGTATTTATTAGATCTTTAGCAATATTTTCAACCCTCAATATGAGAGATGTATGTGCCTGCCCAATTGATATTTTGAACTGATTTCTTATCTTTAAATGTATATTATTTATAATATTTACTGGCATGGATAGTAGAATGTGTCTTCAACTTTATATGGAACGGTTAAGGGAATTATGTTAAATATTTCACAAATGATGGATTCTATTTTACCTATGTATCATGAGTAACTTACTATGCATCACGGTTTGCCTGAGAGAGTCCTGGTTTATACCTTGTCCTTTGCACCTCCAGTTTAACATTTGTCAAATACTTGTCACTTTTGGCAAAAGATTTTATTTATATTTGCAATAAAACGAGCTGGGAGGATTTTGCTATAGCTCCCATTTTCACTTGCAGTTTTAAATATGGTGTCATCTATTAGTGGATGAGGTGCACATGCGACAAAAATACTTCCACAGTAATACATCATTAAACTTGAAGCGAAGGAGCAAACACCTGTCCTTTCCTTTACTGACCTTGCCCAGAAGCGTCATTTCTATAACACCTCTTTGCATGGGCAGACTGCTGGGTGCTCACTGACGAACACTGTGCACTCAAACACAAGCCAGCAGGGAGAGCTGGCTATTCCCAGTAGTTGATGGGGAACCTAGAAGTTTGATTCCGCTGTATCTTCAGAGAATTGTGTCCAGGTCTCTGGACCTTGTGTTCCAGGTTTCTACTGGAACAATCAGAAGAAAAAAGCTGCAAGGTCTCTAGTCCTTGGAGGTCATTGGGAAACCAGGAAAATGAAAGGCTCTGTGCATGAGAAATTTGTGTGAGAAATAAAAGTGGAGCATCAGTATGTAGAATGCATTGAGAATAGTCTGATGGTTTACAAGAGTGTTTTTGTCTTTTCTTACATAACGGGGATCAAAATACTTTTTTAATTTTTTTTCAACGTTTTTTATTTATTTTTGGGACAGAGAGAGACAGAGCATGAACGGGGGAGGGGCAGAGAGAGAGGGAGACACAGAATCGGAAACAGGCTCCAGGCTCTGAGCCATCAGCCCAGAGCCCGACGCGGGGCTCGAACTCACGGACCGCGAGATCGTGACCTGGCTGAAGTCGGACGCTTAACCGACTGCGCCACCCAGTCACCCCTCAAAATACTTTTTTAAAAGTATTGAAAATTTTTAATGTTTATTTATTTTTGAGAGAGACAGAGACAGAATGCGAGTGGGTTAGGGGCAGAGAGAGAGGGAGACACAGAAGCGGAAGCAGGCTCCAGGCTCTGAGCTGTCAGCACAGAGCCTGACATGGGGCTCCAACTCACTAGCTGTGAGACCATGACCTGAGCCAAGTCTGAAGCTCAACCGATGGAGCCACCCAGGCACCCCCAAAATACTTTTATTTAATTGTGCTTTTTTGGTAATAATCGCTGTTTTGTCAGCAACACTTCAAAGAGTGAAACTGAAAGAAACAATGGAAATTAATGGAACACTTAAGTGGAGGTTTTCACTTACGATATTTTTCATGAATCTGTAAATGGAAACAAAATATTTGAGAAAGTTATCATTCACTCTGGGGGCTGCACTGGTAATCCTGAAAGATGAAAAACAAATGACTAAACTAATTAAGAAATGCCAGCATCTACCTCAAAAGCACAATTTGTATGAAGAAAAGATGCCCAAAGGTGCTGAGTTCACATGTATGTTTGCAGAGAAGGTGCATTTTTTATTCTGTGAACGGTGCCTTTTCACCACACAGTAACTGCTCTGCTACATTTGTATTGCTCATTTTCCAAGTTTTCTTTCACATGTATGCAGATTGAAGCAATAACTGTTTGTGGATTGGATTTATAATCAGAAAACCTACACAAATAGTAAAATGATTTCAGTTTTATATCAATATTATCAGAGACATCAGAGTGAAAATCAGGGAGGATATTAATGCTCTGAATTCATCATCTGATATATGAAATCAAGGTAAAGGTTTTGAAAGTTTATTTATCAAAGTTGAAAATATTCATTATTATAAATGCATTTTACATCCAGTTAACATTTTAATAATGTGTAAATTATTTGTTTTGCAGTGATGATATGAATACAAATCTTAATACAGCACAGTATGGTGGGTTTAAAAATGTCCCAACAACCTAGATTCTTATTAAATTGAGAAATCTCTGGGAAAGAGATGCATGTAGAATTGGTTGCAAAGTGCCCTGATTCAGATTTACATCCAAAAGATGGTTATTCTATTATACAATTAAAAAGTAGAATCTACAGTTCTCAAAATTGTGTGTGCATATATAACTTATAAATCACACATACATATATATAATTTACAAATACTACATATATAAATTGTGTGTGTGTGTGTGTACATCTGTTCACGCACATCCACGTGTAAACGTGGATGAAAGTTAATGTGCGAAAGCTGTTGACAAGAAAAACAGCAGGGTGTAGCTGGTGTGAGACTAACCTGCAGCTCAAAAGAAGTACAAGAGAGGAATAAAATATTCAGACATCACTGCAGGCATTTAGAAAACAACAAAGGCTGTTGGAACTAGAGGGTCAAAATCCTAGTGGGAGGGTGAGGCATCAATGAGCCCTGCCTTCCCTGCTGCTTTTTCCTTTTTAGCTTTTAGAGGATTCTAGGTGCAAGACACTGAGGCCACTGGAGGGTAGCAACCCCGTATTTGTGCACTTCCTGGGCTAAGAAAGCAATCCCGAAAATTTATGTCTTCCAAACCACGAAGATTCAGAGCAGATTCCTAGGAGAAAAGAAAACCACAGAGAAATGACCCAAACATTCTGAGTACAGTATTGCTGTAAGACACTTTTTTTTTTTCAATTTGTACACTAATCAAGCATAGGTGATGACTCAGAGAAAGAAAGCCTAAAACAGCTGCGAAGAACCTAAAAGCTAAGTGGATATGCAATAGCCACACAGTTCTGAGGAGGGGAATACAAAATTCAGGGACCCTTTGTAAACACTCCAGGATTCCAGATAGGAAATAGGAAAGGTTGAAGCCTTAGGTGTAAGCACAGATCAGGGATGTCCCACATTCAACTGGATCATGGACATTTGTCCTGTCCTCTACATGATGGTGAAAAAGAGTAAATCTTCTGTGGAAGAAACTAACATCCAGGTACTCTGCAATCTTTTACGTATGAGTTTGGAGAATTTAATTAAAAAACGGAAAGCATGGCCAGAAAGAGGACCAAATGACCAAAAATCAGTAGAAAGGAATAAAATAATAATCCATACCAATAACAAATGCAGCGATGGGGGTCATCAGACACAGAGTTAAAAATTATATAATTTAGATACTCAAGGATATTGACAAAAAGAACTTTAGCAAAGGAAACATAAAATAAGTCAATGGAAATTTCAGAACTGAACAGTGCAATATTAAATTAAGAATATAATTGATTTATAGAAAATAGAAGACAGCAGAAAAAGAACAACCACACTTGAAAGTTAGATCAAGATAAACTGGATTGATGCACTAAAATGGATTTAAAATACACAATAGTTTTTAAGAGACATATAGTTCCTGACAGGATTTAATCAAGCCCTAGGAGAGGAGGAGAAAAACAAAGGCTGGGAGTCAATAAAGTAACTTTTAAAAAATAGTGGACAATACATAATTTTTAAAACTTATGAACACTTGAAACAAGTCTACAATTTCAAGGAAATATTTTTTTAGAAAGAAAAAAGAAAAAGAAAAAAAAAGAATTATAGTTAATTTCCAAACTGGAAATTTTTCAAAAAAATTTTTTTTCAAAAAAAAATGTTACAAGGAATGTAGTTGGCAAAAGGCCTCCAGACACTGCACCTCAAAATATGCTCCTGCATTGATGCCAGAGTGACCTCTTCCCAGGCTGCTTCCAGCCACTGACCTCATATCCATTATATATTTCTTCTTTCCCCTTATGAAATGAAATAAATTTATCACTTTGCTCTAAAAATTACTTCTCAAAATCTAAGACAGCATCTTTGGATTTAAATGTACCCCCGGAACTAATAATGTTAAATTCAAAATGCCCCATAGCCAAGATGACCACCCGATCTGGAATAGGTCTCTCTCTTCCTACCTAGAAATAATATACCAAGTCTTTACAGAAATATCATGAATCACCTCCCTCTTTATCCCATTTTTTGTCAATTGTCTAAATATATCCAGGTGACTTAGTCTTTTCCTTTGTATAGTTAGTTCTCCTACTCTTTTATCTTTTTCTCATCTATTTTTCTTCTTTTAAAAAACTCGTATATTTTATCCATCAAATCTTATGCATGAGGGTTTTGACACCTGATCTTCCATGACCTTTTATATTTTCTTCTGTCCTCCCAAACAAAGAGTCATATGGAGTGGACAACATAAGGGGCTCCATTCACCATTTTCTGTGTTGGGGCTTTTCAATAGGAATAGACTGTACTTATCAGATAACCAATTCAAGTTCTACTATTTTCACCATTTTATGGGTTTATCACATATTTTTTGCAGGATCAGAGATCAGTGGATGGAGCACTTTACTTGCCTTTCTCTGTATAAACTTTTCTACCCTTCCTGTTATCCAATCCAAAATGGACAATGTTGTTATATTTTTAATTCTGTGGGATTCTTGGGATACAGAACACTGCATCCAGCTAAGAGTTGGTGCCAGATTGTTTTCTCCTATTCTGTATATTTACAATAAAATTCGGGGCTACTTGACCACCTGTCTAAGACTACCAATAGTCTAAGATAGTGATGACTAATTGAATAGTTGTAACTATTTTTCAGTAAAATTGCTTAATTCTGTAATAAAATGGAGCTCATCATATATATATAAAACTCTTTGATCTCATGAAGATATATAAAAATGTAAATTATATACACACAAACACGTGATTTAAAACTTATTTAAAAAATATATAATAGACATCATTTATTCTATTTTTCCTCTACTGACTGCACTTGGGTTAACCAAGTAGTCAATTACCATCATTTATATTTATGGAAGAATTATAGGCATTAAATATTGAAAGAATGACAGAGTTCAAATACAACCATTTTGCATTCCAAAATGAAATGGTGTATTTAGTTAATAATCATCAATATTTGCTAAAACTATTTCATAAATACATAATAATGCATTTTATGTTTGCTGTAACTAGCATATATCACCTATAATCAACCTACAATAGGTCATATCTTTAATTGACTTTTTCAGAAGATTCCTTGATTTCATATAGTGGGACACAATCTTAATTACTTCTTTGCCTGCCATTTCACAGTCACCATTTTTAACTAATTGATATTAAGTGCAGAAGCATTTGGCTGTCTCAGCCCTGCAAGATTCCAAATCAGGGTCAGCCTACATTGTAAGCCATAAACTGAGAGAAGTTCCCTTAATTACATGGTATTTCCTTGTCTCTCACAAGGTTTTAGAAAATAGTCAAAAAGGTGAATTCACCCCCTATGCCCATGTGAGAGTCCAGAAGGAAGAAAGACACATAAATTAAAAAAAATAATAATAAGGAACAACTAAGCACTAATAGTCTAAATATCTCATTATAATTTTTAATGCTATTTCTCCAGCCAGTAATTTATTTGATTTGCAAGAATAAACAGGTAAGGGTTTAGCTAATTTTCTTTTAATTGAAGTATAGCTGATATGCAATATTACATTAGTTTCAGGTGTACAACGTAGTGATTTGACACATATATATTACCGAATGCTCACCATGACGGTGTAGTTAACATCTGAGACTGTACAAAGTTATTACAATATTATTGACTATATTCCCTATGCTATATTCAATATCCTGGTGACTTCTTTACATTATAACTGGAATTATACAACCACATTAGAAGGACTACTAGGTTTTCAACCTGCAAATTCTGGGTTTTCAATACATATGTATCCGTCTCCTTCACCAGAACATATCACCTTTAACATTCTGTCACTTTTGGAACCCAACCTCTAGGTCCCCAATTCTGTGCCAATTAAGAATTGCATTCTACTTCTAGCAACTATGAAACTACAATGGCTTAAACATGATAGACTTTTACTCCTTTACACAAAACTTAATTCTTGATCAAGGCTTCTAGGAATGGTGTTTATAGCCTCATTTTTTTAGCGTTAACTTGAACTCTTTCTATTATCTATTTTCTGATGCAGTGGGCTTTCTTAAATAAACTCATCAGACAAGGGAGGAAAGGCAGAAGGGAAAGCTTTCCCATTTTTTAATGAGACATTATTGAAATCCCATAAAACATTTAATCTTACATATCATTGGCCAGAATTGGTTACCTGGTCAGATACAGCTGAAAGGGATATTAATAATTAATTATGTGCTTTATTCTGGCTTATATAATGCCCAAGTAAAATACCCAGATTCCTTCCAAATAAGGGAAGAAAACATTGGTAGACAATTAGAAATGATTGTCACAATGTGTTATGCTGTGATGCAGTTTTTCCAAGTAATTTTCTTTATTTTTCTATATAATAGACACACTTGCTGTCACACGGGGCTTAATAATTATTAATGAGACAGCAAACTAAATAATCCTTTACTTTAGGATTTATGTCATGAAAGCAATGAGAACTCCTTAAGGGAAAGCATGATCTAAGAGTATTTCATTTCAAAATGTCACTTGCTTCCATGTATTCATTTTCATTATGAAATATATATATATATATTTCATAATGAAAATGAATACATGGAATATATGTAATATATATATATATACTATATATATAATATAATATAATATAATATATATATATATATTTCTAGAGTAAGTATTCCAGCATAAAGTTTCATTGTGTAGTATGAGTTTAAAGCTTTTACATATTGATTCCAGAGTAGTTTCAAGAATTTTCGTTTTTATATTCAAGCACAAAATTTCTCTTCATGCACATGTTTGACATGGGAAATTTGATATTTAATACTTTCTATTTAATATTCCAAAATAGGAGACTATTTAAGACCAAACATTTTAGCATGGATTTCAGACAGGATGTCGTTTTCTTAGAGGAAAAAAAAACAAAAAAGAAAAATATCCAGTAGAGGACACAATAAAACCAACTTTGCAGACTTCTCTCTTTTGTACAAAGGGTAGACCTACCCTTGGGTCGGATTTTTCCCCCATTTATGATATATTGCGTGAAATTCATTTTTTTCCCAACAATAAAAACAAAAGTGGTTTTTAATAGGTGATGTTAGTTATTGAAGGGGTTGATTTAATATACTGGCTTTCAAGAATGAATATTATAAAGATACAGAAAATTAAAAAGCCTACCCTAAAATTAAATATACGTCAAAGGAAAACACAATTGTAAGGCCCAAAGCTTACAGCATCTTCACTAATGCTTGTTTACCATAACTCAAGTGATTTTCATTGTTCTGCTTCCAAATGGAAAATTCCTTTTATCCATGCTTCTAGATTATATTCATGAAAGACAGAGGAATGTAAGAATCAGATTAGACCAGGCAATAAAAATTACAATTGCTTAGACGAAGTCTGGCTGCAATTTAGATTTTGACCAGCCTGGTCATGTTCCAATCTTAGCCTAAATAAAGACAATCCTGCACAATTAACAGCCCAGTGAAGACCTCTTTTGAGAGGAAATTAAAGGAAAATGGGTAGTAGTTTGCAAAACTGAATGTCAAATGGCATTTTGTTTATATAAATAATACATAACTATATAATCTTACCAGTCACTGGGCATTATAAAAAATCACAGCTGATTACTGATACAGAGAACACAAGTTTTTCATTTTCAAAGATTTAAAGGACATTTAGTTGGAAATCTGCAGTCAACTCAACTATTTTTCTATGTATATCACCATGATTTTCTCTGTGGTGTAGGAATTTATCGATTACAAATATTCAAGATTTCCCTAGGCTCGTGAATATGAATGTGTTCCTTTTCTATTTAATTAAAATTTGACATCATGGGTCTTATAAAATTTCTCCTTTAGTTAATTGGGAAATGCACAGTAAATAAGAGAAAATTTATTGAAAATATCTTCTTTAATATTTACTTCACGCTTCTCTGAGATTTTCCACGTGAACCTGGAGAGTTGTAAAATCTATGGGTGGCACTGAGCAGAAGACAACTTATTTAGCAAGATACACCTAAACTTTAACCCTCAGGTCAGCCAGATGGACATTATTACATGACTTCTAGCTTTGCTAAGCAAAAAATAAATTCAGTTGACAAAAATTGCAACCATCTTTCCCTGTCAGCATAATTTACATTACCGGAGAAAGAAAACAAAATTTGTGCCCTATGGCATAGTTGTATTACAGTCAGCATTTTCTAATTGTACTTCTTTTGTTAGCAACATAATGCTGCAGTTTTAGTTAATAGTCATTCTGAATACTTTCTGAGGACAATACAGGAAACTTTTGTTTTGAAAAAAACTTTAATCAAAATTTGATAATGCTGATAGCATTATCAGCATAACTGGCAAACAAGAATTTTTAAGAGGGCAAAGTTTTCTTTACTGTAAACATTTAAAATGAGATATATATTTCAATATATGTAAACATGTTTATTAACACAGTAGCCAACAACATTAATAATATCAACATTAATAATTAAATTATGTGAATTATAAATAATTGTTAATTATCTATAATCACATTAATTTTATATTACTATATAATTAAATTACATGTTACACTATAATTATACTATATTATATAATATACTACTATATCATCTTTACAGTAGATAACTACCTATAATCATAATTATTCATCTTTAATATCATCACAATGTAATTAATATCTTTATTAATAAAGAAATTTATTTGTTAATAATAAATATGTATGATTATAATTATTGAGTCCATATATTTAAAATTTTGTATATCCATTGCCATTTGACAGTCATTTAGGTTATTTTCAAAATTTGTGTCTATAAATAATGCTGTGATATATTTGTATGTGTGTAGTCAAACTATAGAACCATGCATGAAAAGGGTATATACAAGCTTTCAAAAAGTAATCCTCTCAAGGAAAGTGGAAAGGAGTGAGAAAGGTCATAGTTGAATAGAGAAGGTCATAGTTCAAAGAGAAAGGTCAGTAAAATGTATGTTTTCTACAAAACCTCATATCAAATGTGACAAAATCTGAATATAACAATTTTCTGTGGCAGGAATATAGTGATCAAATTATATTCTCATATTTTAAATGTATTTGAATTTAAGGAAACAGATAATTGTAAATGAACGTTTTAATTTTAGAACTAATTTAAAAATAGTTTCCACTCTCATATTAATGTATTTACACACATTTTATTTCAAAAAAGCTTATTTGTTTTGAGAGAAAGAGAGTGTGAGCGAATAAGGAGGGACAGAGAGAAAGAGAGAGAGCAAATCCCAAGCAGACTCCACACTCAGTATGTATCCTGACATGGGTCTTAAACCCACGAACAGTGAGATCGTGACCTGAGCTGAAGTCAAGAGCTGGATGCTTAACCTACTTAGCCACCCAGGTGCTCCATCCTGATTATTATTAAAACTAACTAGGAATTGGAAATAGTACATGACTTGTTCTAATACGGGGTGTTAGCTGAATCCATTGGTAGTAGAAGTCATTGTATATGGTTTTATCTTAGCCATGAAGTTCGCAAGTAACAAAGTTGGCAGTAATGAAGCATCTGGTTTAAGGGTATCTTGGGATTCAGACCATTTGCCTCCTGAAATGAATGCTTTGCGAGACTTGGTTGAATATAGCAGGATAATGGAGTGTAGTAGTTGCCACTGTGGTCATCACAAATATCCTTCAATATAAGTTGTTCTACTGTAAAGCACAGGAAGCAAAGAGCAGAGCCCAGAGCCTAGCGCTCAATAAAAATATTGTGGTGTGTGTGTGTGTGTTGTAACAAATCATCAAATGGCTCAAACTAAAATAATTATTTTCTGTTTGGACCGCAAAAGCTAATTCTTTTTTGTCAAGCTGGAGTTATTGTTTGCAATGGCAGTGAGCCTGGCCTGGGGTCGGGCGGTGAGTGAAAAATAAGCTTTGTGTCTTTCACTGTGCATTCATTCCCCACCCCACAAACAAATGAAATAGTTTACAAACTACCCTTCAAAGATCTCTCCATACAGAGATGGCCCAGCAGCAAAGAGATTGCCCTAGTCTCATTCATCCAGACCATATGTTTTCAATTTCAACATTTAAGAAGAAATCATTAATCAGCAGTTTGGGGATGGTCAGAGCAGTGGATGTATGGCTAATAATACAAAGCTGCCAATATCCAGATTCAATGATTATGTCTACACAGGATTCCATGGTCTAGTTACCAGTTTACAGATTTGAGAAATTGTAAATGTAGAAAGTCTTAACTCATTTTTGTAATTACTTTTGCCCCATGCAGCCTGGCAAAGTGGTCCCTGAGCTCACATTGATAAGGAATATTCTAGGAGAGTGGATAGTGGTGACTCCAGCATGGAATTAATTTTCAACTATTAAGAAGACAATGGACATCTTCCCACAGATTGGAACTCAAAACTGCCAGATTAATCAGTCACATGAAAGTATCTACCCCATGCCAGGAAGACCTTATTATTCTTGTCCAGTAGTATGTAGTATATGCTATATGTTTCCTTTGATTCCTTTTAGTAATGGAACATTTTGAATTGATTTTATGGTTATTTTTCTGGCTGTTTCAAAGCTTAAAGCCTCATCTTTTTCATATATATATATATATATATATATATATATATATATATATAAGAGATTCTATGTCTATGTATCTACATTTTAACCCTTTGGCTATACAGTATTCATAGAAAACCTTTTTTATATAACACACTAAATTTGTTCCTTCTTTTTTTAATTTTAAAAAATGCTTTTATTTATTTTTGAGAGAGAGACAGACAGACAAAGCACAAGTTGGGGAGGGGCAGAGAGAGAGGGAGACATGGAATCTGATGAAGCAGGCTCCAGGCTCTGAGCTGTCAGCACAGAGCCCGACATGGGGTTCAAACCTGCGAACTGAGATATCATGACCTGGCTGAAGTCAGATGCTCAACCAACTGAGTCACCCAGGCACCCTTAAATTTGTTCGTTCTTCTAAGCATACATATGATAAAAAGGAAGAGTTCTAGCTACACTAACAACATCTACTTACTAGAAAAAAATATAGAGAATTAAGAATCACAATTTATAAAAAGTGTTTGTTAGTAAACACTAAACTTATAGCAGAAATTCAAGTAATTTTTATGGATTATCATATTTAATTTCATGAAAGTCATCTGCAAGATTTATTAGTATTCACATTTGCCAAATGAAAAAAAAAAGCCCTAAACATCAAAAGGGTTAGCAATTGATCAAAGTCACAAACATTTAGTATCAGAATCAATATGTGACCACAGGTGGCAGGAACCCTAAAAGGAAGAAGAATACCCAAACTGAGGGTCATCTTTAAGGCAGTGACATGTAGCACTTAAGAATATTATCTTAGAATTTGGTCACCTGGCTTGAAATTTCAGGAAACCACTTGCCAACTGGTGGCATTTGGGCATAATATCTCTATAAATTCACCTGTCAACATCCCCTTGTCTGCAATTCCAAATTCAAAAGCTCTGACAACTGAACATTTTCGTAGGTTTTTTGTAAACTTACTTGGTGGTAAAATGTAATCTGATTATCTTGAAGACACACAGAATCTCTATTAACTCCAATTGCTATGCATATCCAAATGTTTTACGGCAGATATTTTAATATCATTGTGTCCAATTAGACATAATGCTGTAGATACTCCTGGAATTATGACAAAAATACAGTAGATGTATCATATCACCTCTATGAAATATTTTGGTTACTGAAGCATATCTAGCTCAAGCTATCTGCATAAGTGATTGCAAACCTCTTATACCAATTATAAAATTGGGGCAAAATAGTATCGGTCACAAAACATTTTTATGGTAATGAAAATAACGTAGCAGAGTTATTGACTCAATGTCTGTGTCTTAATAATCACTAAGTCCCTGTTAGGTATCATTAATATGCTCTCAAGGTAAAAGTGACAACTGATTTGTGAAGAACTGGTAGGAGATATGCTAAGCAACTTGAAATTTTTAGCTGCCCCATATCATTGTTGTCTTTCTACTTCTTTACCATAGAATTGATTTATGTCTATAAGGAAAATCATCTACAGTGAGAAAATGAGGCTGAATTGAGGTAGTATTTTCCTCAACACAAAGCTCCATAAAACAGTGATATAACATCTCCAGAGTTCTAATGGAAGGAAAGTATAAGCCAATAACTTTACACCTGGGTAATAGTTGCTTAAGTAAAAGCAACAGACAGGCATCTCAAAAGGGCAAAGATTCCAGAATTGTAAGACCTATGATCCTTTTATTTGGGGGAGGGGAGGCAAAATATAAATCATAAAGCACAAATTCTAAAATATAAAACTCAAATCACAAGTTTTAGAACAAGAGAATCTATGAAATGGTGAGAACCTGGAACAAATACAGTATGTGTCCATATAAATAATGTGAAGTTGTGGATATAAAAGATTAGGCTAAATATGAGCACTAAATCTATTTGTAGCAGGCAGCCTGTAAGAGTTCCGTCAAAGGTCCTTGCCTCCTGGAATCCATTCCCTTGTGTAATTCCTTCCACTAAATGTGGGCTGGACTTGGTAACTTCCTTCCCAGAAATAGAATATGGAGGAAATCAGCTCCTAGATTAGGTTGTCAAAGGACAGTGGCTTTCATCTTGGGTCCTCTCTTTCTCCTTTGCTTGTTCTGAAGTAACCATCTCTTAGAATGTGAGCTGCCCTGAGGAGATGCCTGCATGAGAGGGTGCTGAGTCCATGAGAACCCAAGGACCTCAGTCCAACAAACTGTGAGGAAGTGAATCCTGCTTTGGGATGAGTTTACACCAATCGACATCTTGAATGTAACCTCATGAGAGAGCATAAACGAGAGGCAAGATGCGCTCAGCTAAATGACACTTGGAATTCTGGCCCCCAGAACAGAGATAGCAAATGTTTGCTGCGTTGAGTAACTAAGTTTGGGAATAATTTTTATATGAAGTAATAAAAATAGTAAATCATTCAGCTATAGAGAGAATGCTAAATGGCTTCCATTACATAACAGAATACAATTTTTATAAACATATATAAAGTTAAAATGGATGGTGGAGGTAATAATAAGAAATAATATAGAATAAGTGAAGTGCAGGTAGAAAGAAATATTTGTTTTAATATTTTATAGATATTATAGTGGAGTAAAAATGCTATCTATATTTCATAAATCATAAGTCGATAAATTGCATTAGACAAAATCAAATAATGTACACTTATGCACAAATAATGCACAAAAACACAGATATTAATAATAATGAGAAAGATAAAGAGGAAGAAATAGTTAATACATATTAAGCAATTATTATATTTCTGTCCCTCTTCTTAGCCCTTTATAAACATTAACTCACTTAATCCTTACAACAATCCTAGAAGATGCATGCCATTATCTCCCATTAATAGATGAGAAGCAATTTTTTAAAATCATTGAATAACAAAAGCACATGACCAGTTAAGTCCATGCTCACACACAAAAATAATACCTTCAAATGTTTGTTATTAGGTAAGAATGAAATAAATAAGTCTTCAATGTCAAAACAATGACAAAAAGAAAAGGATAAGAAAGGAAGTTAGAATAAATTATTCATCTTCTCATGCTCAAAAAATAAAATCAGTATCATGTATAATTAGCATCTCCCCAGCATAGGCCTTTACACAGACTCCTTTTTCTGTTTTAAATCTCTCCCCAGAAATCTGACTGACCTTTCATGGCATTGGAGTCATGGTGTCACATGGTCTTATCCCCTTATTGTCCCATGTTACCTCTTCACAGAGCCTTCTTTGAACACCAAAATTTTTTTTTTATTAATTTTTTTTTCAACATTTATTTATTTTTGGGACAGAGAGAGACAGAGCATGAACGGGGGAGGGGCAGAGAGAGAGGGAGACACAGAATCGGAAACAGGCTCCAGACTCTGAGCCATCAGCCCAGAGCCTGACGCGGGGCTCGAACTCACGGACCGCGAGATTGTGACCTGGCTGAAGTCAGACGCTTAACCGACTGCGCCACCCAGGCGCCCCTGAACACCAAAATTAAAATGTCCCATATGCAGTCTTCCTCTCCTTAAATTTTGTATATTCCAATATGTTTATCACACTCCTCATATACTGGCCATTATCCCTCAGAAAGTGATAGCCGTCCTTACTTAGCAGTTCTTGTGTTCCCTCAGTCATTTTACTTTATATCACTTCATTGTTTTTCTCTTTCATGCGATCCTCAGTCTCTATTTCTCTAAAGTCACTACATACAAAACACTTGAAAAAAATGTATAAATGAATTATTTAGGTCTGGCAATTACAACTATAGTTGTATAATAATTCTAGTGTCAGAAAAATTATTCTGGTTATATTTTAAAACTTAATTCTAAACAAAAACAAAATGTACACCAAATTTTAAATACTGTTTGGACAAAGAAGTTACAGTCAGCCTATTTATTACAACCACCATTAATTGTAGTAAGAATTGAGTATATGTATTTAAAAATAGATATATCATCTGTCATTTTTTTGTTGTTGATGATAAAAATTCTGTTGTCAGAAAGTCTGAGTCATAAACACATCAAGTTTAGCACCTAATTATTTAAGGGAAAGTTCAGCATATAATTATTCAAGTAGTAGGAGAGAATAGGAGGTTCACAGACACAAATACATTTTTGACAAATAAATGGAATATGAGACCATTTAGGTGTTTTTTCTGTTAAAACTGTTGTCTATTGAATAAAATTCTTATGGATGAATATTTTTGCAGTGATAAGAGCATTAGCCATATGGGAAATATCATGATTATCTGGATTATAAATGACAGCATTGTGAGTAAAATTCAGGGAAGGGGAGAAAATTGCTATATTCCATATTTTGAGTTCATCTTTTTTTTTCTTCCAATATACTCAGATATATTCCCAGATATACCCAGAGTTGATAAAACAGCAAGGTTCACTTTAAGTAAAGTAGAGAACTGCAGACAGATAAGATATACAGAGGTAATAATAAAAAAAAAAAGGAAACTGGTAATAGAGACTAATAGCAACACTTCTAGAAATTCTGTGGTGCCCTCAGAGAAAAGCTGACCCTGAGACTAGAATATAAACTATACTGTGTGTGTGTGTGTATATACACATATATATTATTCATTGAATATTGAATATATATATATATATTGAAGTTACAAAAGAAAAGGTACCAAGTAATTCTGATAAATAAATAAAACTGATACATTTTTAATATGGTATTTATTTCAATCTTTGTTTATATAACTGAAATCTCATGCCTTCAGAGCTATATAAAACACATGTTCTTTTTTTCCATTTAACATTTCAATTAAATAAAATCATTTACAGTTAAAATGCTTTGTAACCCAAAGCATTTTCTTAATAAATGAACAAATAAAAGGCTATTTTAATTTTTAACAAATAAAAGGCTTTCTCATTCCCTATACTTACTATTAAAATATTTTAACACCTAAACATTTTGAAACAATATACTTCCCATGGCTATCTGACATGTGCCATTGTACCTTTATTTGATTTACTATTTGTAAAGACAATATTATTGTCCCAAATACAACTGACCATCCATCCCTTTATTCATCGTTCCCTTCATTTATCCCAGGAATTAAATTAAGGAGGAAAAAAAAAAGATCTTTGGGAAAAGCTACTTATTAAAGAGAAGCTTTGCTCTTAAATTTCTTTGATAAGGCTTAAGAAAAGGAAACAAACAAAAAACAGGAAAGGAAGATCGCATGTATGCCAGAATCACTGAAAAGAAGAGTGCCAATATTGAACTTGCAAACATTAATCTACGAAATAATTTGAATCCAAACTGAGAAAGAGTAAATAAATGGACACATTTATCTCTTTCTGATTAGGACAAATTTGTTAAAGTGGGTAAATGGGGAGACTTACAAGAGAAAATTACTAATAAGCTCTAATGTGAGGAATAAGTATTAGTGGTCAGAGTCTCAGTGGGAGGGTGTAAATTTAGGCAAGGGATCAAAACATCTCACTGGAAGAGTGACAGTCCAGTGAAGAAGGAGGAATTGAAGCACATGGATCACTAGGAGAAGATATTACACAAAAGAAAGATAAAGCACAATGTCAGGAGATGTTAGCAAATCGAATTTATTCAAGGAACATCCAGGAGACCAATGTGTCTGAAAGGGTTAACAAGCAGGAGAAAGGTACTGGAGGAGAAAGATTGTTAGGTCTGTGACCGTCACAAGGACTTTGGCCTTATCTCTGAGGAAGCCACTGCAAGGTTTTCTTAGGAGCAGTGACTGCCAAAATTCAGATGCCTCAGAAACACCTGGAGGGATTGCAAAACTAGAGATTGCTGAGTTCTGCTGCCAGAATTTCTGACTCAAAAGGTCTGTGATGTGACCCCAGAAATTGTTGCTGGACCAGTGACCGCATTTGGAAAATCACTGGTGTGGAGGATTGACGTGCAATGTTTAATTCAATTAATTCGGTTTATTTTTAGAAAGAGACTGAAGTGGCTCCAGGGTGAAAGCAGTGGAGGAAGGCTTCTCTCTTTAGGCTGTGGGTGGATGCATTTCCAGTTCTAGCTGGCATAGTTGGCTTCTATTAGATTATGCATGCATGGGTGTGCTTATGATGATCTTCAAAAAATTACAGTAGCCACTTCTGGGGAAATACTAATCACCTTTGATGCAGGATTTGGGTACTCAGGAGTGTGCTGAGTTCTGTGTCCTGTGCCCCTTGTAGCTAGAGGCTCCTCCATGGTCTCAGGCCTCAGTCTCTGAGCCACCTGCCCCAGGTCATCAGTTAGTCATTGGTGAAGGTATTATATAATCTACATGTCTCCCTTGTAAAGAAATTATTGCTCACTTGCTTGTAGTGGAGCTACTTTCTAGAAGAAAGCCAGGGAACTTAACTTTGGATGAGTGGTCCCTAATGGACCAGCAAGCTGTGGATCCTTCTTGGCAGCTACCTCCAGAAGTTAGAGGACTTGTAGTGCCTGCCACCAGCATGTGAGGCTGGTGAGGCCTGAAGTGAGTCACTCTCTGGGGTTTGAGGGATGTATACTTCTCAGTGGGTCTGGAGCTCCAGAGAGGCAGGCCTTGATGAAGACGGCATCACATCACACACTACCTTTTTGTTCATGGCTCAGTGGCATTTGTGACAGTGCTGGCGCACCTCCAATAGGAGTCCAGCTGCCCCATCTGGCTGGATTACTTGAAGATCCAGTGACCATGAACTGTGGGCACAACTTCTGGCACTCTTGTATCAGTATTTTCTGAAAGGAGATATATAATATCTTTCCAGGCCCTGTCTGCCATTTTTCTGTCCAGACAAGTACTTCAGGAGCAAATCCCAGTTCAGGAATTTGACTTAAGTCGATAAGGTACTTTGTAGAACAGAGGGATCAAGAGGACATACTATGGTTGAGAAGTACAATCAGCTTTTGACTCTTTTCTGTGAGAACCACCTAGATGTTGGATGCATATGGTGCATTTTCTCTACCAAACACCAGAAGCACCGCATATATCCTGTGAAGAAAGCTGCTCCCCTCACATGAAAATTCTAGCATTTGGCATTGAGCCCTTGAAGAACAATGCGGAATGAGTTGTAAAAAAAAAACTGACTAACTTTGCAAGTCAGCAAGTCAGTGTAGCTGACAAAAAGATGAAAGAAGAGCGGAAATAAATTCTGAATGTGGATAAATTAGACGGTTTATACTGAATGAGCAAGAGGCAACTTAAGCAAATTCAAGATCAAGAGATGGACATAATAACAAAACTAAAAGAAAAACTCATAATGTTTTGATCATATAGGCACACCAAAACATCTGTTGGAGGAGACAGAGGGCAAGTGGGCAGTCTAAATTAAATTACTGACATAAGAATATTCTCCACAGGCATAGAACCATAACATATCTGGACCTCTTTCCATTCTAATTAAAGAAATATAGATTTGCCCTTCCTCCACATTCCGGCTTGGACAAATTTATCAGCCCATTTCAAAGTAGAAGTGATGGTTCATGTATGTACTCTATTTCTTCTCACAAGGAGAAAAAATACTTTCCCAGACATGAAAGCTACTGAGCTAATGAAAATTGGATTTTTCACAAGAGTCTTAGGAACCTGAGTAATTGTCCATGAAATACCCAAATACCTATTTTGGTAACCTTTTCTGGTTGTTGTCACTAGAAAACTCAAGCAAACAAGTTTTGAACTTTTTGCTTCAAAAATTGGAAAAGGGAGTATCTCCTGTGTCTCATCGTCTCCTGTCAGCTCATAGGCTTTGAAATGTGCTGAAACAAGCTTAGCAGAGAGAGAAACAATAAGGCAGCTTCTGTGAAATCGTCACAGACCTGACTAAAGATATGGTCTGTGCAGCTAATGTTTTTAATTGTCTCTCACCATTCTTTGTATCTCTTAATGTTTATATCCCAGCTGCCTCTTTGCCCATTGTGGGGAGTGTTGGTTGGAAAGGAAGTAGCTCTGACGGAAAATATTGATACGTGAGCCATGTGTTCTTTTTTAGTTCACTAAAATTGAAGTTAACTGCTGATTGGAGAAAAATTAATTTGTTGCTCTAGAAAGCAGCTTTTAAGATAATGGAAAACTATTTTACCACGTGGCAATGTTGTAGGAATTCAACGTTAAGTTAAGTACCAGGTAGAAGAGATAAAAAGAAGAGTTAATGAAAAGTTGGTTTGTACGTGCCATAGATAAAAAAGAAGAAGAAAAGCTTGGTTTAACACCACATAAGTTATCAACTTAATTTACATGTTTTGAAGGATATGTACCAAGAAACAAGAAAGGTAGAAGAAAAGGAAGGATAGAAGCAATAAAGGGAGAAAAGGAAGAGGACAATTGGAATCGCATAGTAATAGAAATGTACTTAAAGTGATTGGTGGATTATTTTATTCAATGAGAACATGCCATGGAATGGAAATGAGATGGGAAATGTTAACATTGCTTTGCCTTAGTTCAGTCCAGTACCTTGAGTCTCTCATCATGTGACATTCTCACTCTCCTGAGTGTGATGTCTGTGTTTAAAGACAGTGGAAATTATTTTTCACAAGCCTCCTAAATACAAGCTACATCGTTGTGGGCTCAACCAAGCAGTTGTGATCTGTTCTATTACTGGCAAAAAAACAGGTGGGAAAGATTTATTGGTAGATGGCCCCAAATGCCCTCTATGGCTTATTTAAGAGACTGCCAATGAGTAATTTTGCTTATAGAAAATGTCTGCCTTATCAGAATGTTCAGACCTAATTACCATGTCTGTAACATGCAATTTTCCATCTGGTAGCACACAGCTTCTGTAAAGCCATATGTTGATAAAGTGTGGGATACAGTTACGTGTTAGTTTCAACATCCACAACTGATACATTGAACTGGTACAAATAGATAAAATTTTTTTTAAAAAACGTTAAACAAAACACTGTAAGTAAATTCTATATAAAAAGTAAACATGTTTCTTAGAGGGATATCAAAGAAGTGTCACCAGGATCAGAGGGAAGATGGTGGCATAGGAGGACACTGGGCTCACCGTGTCCTGCTGGTCACTTAGATTCCACCCACACCTGCCTAAATAACCCAGAAAACTGCCAGAAGACTAGCAGAATGGAATCTCCGGAGCCAAGCACAGACAAGAGGCCCACGGAAGAGGGTAGGAAGGGCAGCGAGGTGGTGCGCAATACACGGACTGGCGGGAGGGAGCCAGGGCGGAGGGGCGGCCCGCCAGCCAAACAGAGCCCCTGAGTCTGGCTTGCAAAAGCAGAGGGGCCGGGCAGAGTGTGTTCCCACAGCAAGCAGGACTTGACATCTGGAAGGTTATAAGTTAACAGCTCTGCTCGGAGAGCGGGAGGGCTGGAGGACAATTGGAGGGAGTTGTTGAGCCCCAGACAACAGAGCTCAGCTTGGCGGGAACAAAGGCACTCACCAGCACCATCTCCCTCGCCCATCCACCAGCCAAAATCCCAAAGGGAACCAGTTCCTGCCAGGGAACTTGCTTGCACCGAGCCAACACCTGATGCTGTGCTTCTGCAGATCCATCCCTCCTGCGGTGGGTCTGACTCCCTCCCACTGCCACAGGGTCCCTCCTGAAGTGGATCACCTAAGGAGAAGCGAGCTAAGCCTACCCCTCCCGCCCCAGTGCACCTTGCCTATCCACCCCAGCTAATACACCAGAACCCCAGCACCACAAGCCTGGCAGTGTGCAAGTAGCCCAGATGGGCCACACCATGCCACAGTGAATCCCCACCCTAGGAGAAGGGAAGAGAAGGCACACACCAGTCTGACTGTGGCCCCAGCGGTGGGCTGGGGGCAGACATCAGGTCTGACTGCGGCCCCGCCCACCAACTCCAGTTATACACCACAGCACAGGGGAAGTGCCCTGCAGGTCCTCACCACGCCAGGGACTATCCAAAATGACCAAGCGGAAGAATTCCCCTCAGAAGAATCTCCAGGAAATAACAACAGCTAATGAGCTGATCAAAAAGGATTTAAACAATATAACAGAAAGTGAATTTAGAATAATAGTCATAAAATTAATCTCTGGGCTTGAAAACAGTATAGAGGACAGCAGAGAATCTCTTGCTACAGAGATCAAGGGACTAAGGAACAGTCAGGAGGAGCTGAAAAACGCTTTAAACGAAATGCAAAACAAAATGGAAACCACCACGGCTCGGATTGAAGAGGCAGAGGAGAGAATAGGTGAACTAGAAGATAAAGTTATGGAAAAAGAGGAAGCTGAGAAAAAGAGAGATAAAAAAAATCCAGGAGTATGAGGGGAAAATTAGAGAACTAAGTGATACACTAAAAAGAAATAATATACGCATAATTGGTATTCCAGAGGAGGAAGAGAGAGGGAAAGGTGCTGAAGGTGTACTTGAAGAAATAATAGCTGAGAACTTCCCTGAACTGGGGAAGCAAAAAGGCCAAGAGGCACAGAGAACTCCCTTCAGACGTAACTTGAATCAATCTTCTGCACGACATATCAGAGTGAAACTGGCAAAAAACAAGGATAAAGACAAAATTCTGAAAGCAGCAAGGGATAAACGTGCCCTAACATATAAAGGAAAACCTATAAGACTCGTGACTGATCTCTATTCTGAAACTTGGCAGGCCAGAAAGGAATGGCAGGAGATCTTCAGTGTGAAGAACAGAAAAAAATATGTAGCCAAGAATCCTTTATCCAGCAAGTCTGTCATTTAGAATAGAAGGAGAGATAAAGGTCTTCCCGAACAAACAAAAACTGAAGGAATTCGTCACCACTAAACTAGGCCTACAAGAGATCCTAAGGGGGATCCTGTGAGACAAAGTACCAAAGACATCGCTACAAGCATGAAACCTACGGACATCACAATGATGCTAAACCCTTATCTTTCTATAATAACACTGAACGTAAATAGACTAAATGCACCAACCAAAAGACATAGGGTATCAGAATGGATAAAAAAACAAGACCCACCTATTTGCTGTCTACAAGAAACTCATTTTAGACCGGAGGACACCTTTAGATTGAGAGTGAGGGGATGGAGAACTATTTATCATGCCACTGGAAGTCAAAAGAAAGCTGGAGTAGCCATAGTTATATCAGACAAACTAGACTTTAAATTAAAGGCTGTAACAAGAGATGAAGAAGGGTATTATATAATAATTACAGGGTCTATCCATCAGGAAGAGCTAACAATGATAAATGTCTATGCGCCGAATACTGGAGCCCCCAAATATATAAAACAATTACTCATAAACATAAGCAACCATATTGATAAGAATGTGGTAATTGTAGGGGACTTTAACACCCACTTACAGACATGGATAGATCATCTAGACACACGGTCAATAAAGAAACAAGGGCCCTGAATGATACATTAGATCAAATGGACTTGACAGATATATTTAGAACTCTGTATCCCAAAGCAAGAGAATATACTTTCTTCTCGAGTGCACATGGAACATTCTCCAAGATAGATCACATACTGGGTCACAAAACAGCCCTTCATAAGTATACAAGAATTGAAATCATACCATGCATACTTTCAGACCACAATGCTATGAAGCCTGAAATCAACCACAGGAAAAAGTCTGGAAAACCTCCAAAAGCATGGAGGTTAAAGAACACCCTACTAAAGAATGAGTGGGTCAACCAGGCAATTAGAGAAGAAATTAAAAAATATATGGAAACAAACGAAAATGAAAATACAACAATCCAAATGCTTTGGGATGCAGCGAAGGCAGTCCTGAGAGGAAAATACATTGCAATCCAGGCCTATCTCAAGAAACAAGAAAAATCCCAAATACAAAATCTAACAGCACACCTAAAGGAAATAGAAGCAGAACAGCAAAGACACCCTAAACCCAGGAGAAAAAGAGAAATAATAAAGATCAGAGCAGAAATAAACAATATAGAATGTAAAAAAACTATAGAGCAGATCAATGAAACCAAAGGTTGGTTTTTTGAAAAAATAAACAAAATTGATAAACCTCTAGCCAGGCTTCTCAAAAAGAAAAGGGAGATGACCCAAATAGATAAAATCATGAATGAAAATGGAATTATTACAACCAATCCCTAGATATACAAGCAATTATTAGGGAATACTATGAAAAATTATGTCAACAAACTGGACAACCTGGAAGACATGGACAAATTCCTAAACACCCACATGCTTCCAACATTCAATCAGAAGGAAATAGAAAGCATGAACAGACCCATAACCAGTGAGGAAATTGAATCAGTTATCAAAAATCTCCCAACAAATAAGAGTCCAGGACCAGATGACTTCCCAGGGGAATTCTACCAGACGTTTAAAGCAGAGATAATACCTATATTTCGCAAGCTATTCTAAAAAATAAAAAGGGAAGGAAAACTTCCAGACTCATTCTATGAAGCCAGCATTACTTTGATTCCTAAACCAGGCAGAGACCCAGGAAAAAAGAGAACTACAGGCCAATAACCCTGATGAATATGGATGCAAAAATTCTCAACAAGATACTAGCAAATCGAATTCAACAGCATATAAAAAGAATTATTCACCATGATCAAGTGGGATTCATTCTTGGGATGCAGGGCTGCTTCAACATTCGCAAATCAATCAATGTGATACATCACATTAATAAAAGAAATGATAAGAACCATATGATCCTGTCAATTGATGCAAAAAAGGCATTTGACAAAATTCAGCACCCTTTCTTAATAAAAACCCTTCAGAAAGTCGGGATAGAAGGAACATACTTAAACATCATAAAAGCCATTTATGAAAAGCCCACAGCTAACATCATCCTCAAAGGGGAAAAACTGAGAGCTTTTTCCCTCAGATCAGGAACACGACAGGGATGTCCACTCTCACCGTTGTTGTTTAACATAGTGTTGGAAGTTCTAGCATCAGCAATCAGACAACAAAAGGAAATCAAAGGCATCAAAATTGGCAAAGATGAAGTCAAGCTTTCACTTTTTGCAGATGACATGATATTATACATGGAAAATCCTATAGACTCCACCAAAAGTCTGCTAGAACTGATACATGAATTCAGCAAAGTTGCAGGATACAAAATCAATATACAGAAATCAGTTGCATTCTTATACACTAACAATGAAGCAACAGAAAGACAAATAAAGAAACAGATCCCATTCACAATTGCACCAAGAAGCATAAAATACCTAGGGATAAATCTAACCAAAGATGTAAAAGATCTGTATGCTGAAAACTATAGAAAGCTTATGAAGGAAATTGAAGAAGATACAAAGAAATGGAAAAACATTCCATGCTCATGGATTGGAAGAATAAATATTGTCAAAATGTCAATACCACCCAAAGCTATCTACACATTGAATGCAATCCCAATCAAAATTGCACCAGCATTCTTCTCGAAACTAGAACAAGCAATCCTAAAATTCATATGGAACCACAAAAGGCCCTGAATAGCCAAAGTAATTTTGAAGAAGAAGGCCAAAGCAGGAGGCATCACAATCCCAGACTTTAGCCTCTACTACAAAGCTGTCATCATCAAGACAGCATGGTATTGGCACAAAAACAGACACATAGACCAATGGAATAGAATAGAAACCCTAGAACTAGACCCACAAACGTATGGCCAACTCATCTTTGACAAAGCAGGAAAGAACATCCAATGGAAAAAAGACAGTCTCTTTAACAAATGGTGCTGGGAGAACTGGACAGCAACATGCAGAAGGTTGAAACTACACCACTTTCTCACACCATTCACAAAAATAAACTCAAAATGGATAAAGGACCTGAATGTGAGAACAGGAAACCATCAAAACCCTAGAGGAGAAAGCAGGAAAAGACCTCTCTGACCTCAGCTGTAGCAATCTCTTACTTGACACATCCCCAAAGGCAAGGGAATTAAAAGCAAAAATGAACTGTTTGGACCTTATGAAGATCAAAAGCTTCTGCACAGCAAAGGAAACAACCGACAAAACTGAAAGGCAACCAACGGAATGGGAAAAGATATTTGCAAATGACATATCAGACAAAGGGCTAGTATCCAAAACCTATAATGAGCTCACCAAACTCCACACCCGAAAAACAAATAATCCAGTGAAGAAATGCGCAGAAAACATGAATAGACGATTCTCTAAAGACATCCAGATGGCCAACAGGCACATCAAAAGATACTCAACGTCGCTCCTCATCAGGGAAATACAAATCAAAACCACACTCAGATATCACCTCACACAAGTCAGAGTGGCCAAAATGAACAAATCAGGAGACTACAGATGCTGGAGAGGATGTGGAGAAACAGGAACCCTCTTGCACTGTTGGTGGGAATGCAAATTGGTGCAGCCGCTCTGGAAAACAGTGTGGAGGTTCCTCAGAAAATTAAAAATAGACCTACCCTATAACCCAGCAATAGCACTGCTGGGAATTTACCCAAGGGATACGGGAGTACTGATGCATAGGGGCACTTGTACCCCAATGTTTATAGCAGCACTCTCAACAATAGCCAAATTATGGAAAGAGCCGAAATGTCCATCAACTAATGAATGGATAAAGAAATTGTGGTTTATATACACAATGGAGTACTACGTGGCAATGAGAAAGAATGAAATCTGGCCCTTTGTAGCAATGTGGATGGAACTGGAGAGTGTGATGCTAAGTGAAATAAGCCATACAGAGAAAGACAGATACTATATGTTTTCACTCTTATGTGGATTCTGAGAAACTTGACAGAAACCCATGAGGGAGGGAAAGGAAAAAAAAAGAGGTTAGAGTGGGAGAGAGCCAAAGCATAAGAGGTTCTTAAAAACTGAGAACAAACTGCGGGTTGATGGGGGGTGGGAGGGAGGGAAGGGTGGGTGAGCGGTATTGAGGAGGGCACCTTTTGGGATGAGCACTGGGTGTTGTATGGAAACCAGCTTGACAATAAATTTCATATATTAAAAAAAATAAAATAAAAAACAGACTCTTTAACTAGAGAGAACAAATTGATGGTTGTCAGAGGGGAGGTAGATGGGGAGATGGGGGAAATAGATGAAGGGGATTAAGAGGACACTTATCATGATGAGCACTGAATAACTTATAGAATCACTGAATCACTATGTTGTACACCTGAAACTAATGTAACAGTATGTTACCTACACAGGAATTAAAAAATAATTAAAAAAAAAAGAAGTGTCACCAGAATGTTTCACAAAAAAAGGGTTTTGATATCTTCAATGAAAATGTTCAAAGTACAATGTCGAAACGAATTTAAATTTCATTTAGACATGATACAGGAATCTTATTAATCAATTCTTCTATTTTTCATTAGAAGATACAATGTACAGATTAATCCTTCATCCAGTCAGTGTCTTTTCCAGAAAGTAGGTTTGCAGTATTTGACATATCTACATTTACATATCTCTATTTACTGATGCACCTCCTTTCTCTCTCTCTCTCTCTCATCTTCTTGGGATGGTTTTATTGGGAGAGTCTCAAAATTTAGTGGAAGTTTTAACTAAACTGAGTTATTTACTCAGCAGCCTATAAAATATAGACATTGATTTATAGATTTAAAGGATAATAATGAAACGAAATGTTTTGCTATACGATGTTCAAAAATACCTATTCAAATAAGTTGAGCTAGAAATCACTTATGCTTTCACAGGACAATACTCTTGCTAAAAGAGAATAAATATGCAAATAAATGGAGAGAGTATTTAATTTCTTCTGAATGGCAAAATGTGCCCTAAATGAAAAATTGGCGTTTGGGGGGATTACACTTTCCCTTGTTTTATAATTCTATAATCCTCTAAATCCTATATGTCTTAATATCATAAATCCTATATAATACTATATGTTTTATAAACTTATAGTGTACCTGTATACATCCAAAAAAAGTATTAAATGTATAAATAAGTTAGGTAAAACTTTATGTGCCAACATTTATAAAGTTTATTATACTTTATTTGTAAAATGATCTAAGATTGTAAATATAATGTCTAAGATGATCTAAGATATATGTCTCTGAATACTATACCTGAATGTTTGGAATATTTTATTAAAATTCTATAAAATTCAGTTTCTGATATTTTGGAAGGCCTGAAATGAGTCTACCTTATACGGAATTTTGCATTTTATTTTGCTGTGTGATTTGGAAATTTCTATGTAGTTACCAAATGGATTCAGGTTTGAATTCAGAAGTTATTTTCCTTGTTTTTGCTTTTCTTTAAGACAAAAGTTACTCATTGTATTTTCCTTCTTAATCTTAACTGTTATCATATCTTCAAAAAATTAAAGAAAGGTAAAGATCTTGGGGCGCCTGTGTGGCTCAGTTGGTTAAGAATCTGACTCTTGATTCCAGCTCAGGTTATGATCTCACAGTTTGTGAGCTCAAGCTCCAAGTTGGGCTCTGTGCTGACAGGGAAGAGCTTGCTTCAGTTTCTCATTCTCCCTCTCTCTCTCTGCCCCACCCCTGCTCTCTTGCTCTCTTTCTCTCAAAAAAACAAAACAAAACAAAACAAAACAAAAAAAAACAAATAAATAAACTTAAAAGAAAACCAAGAAAAGGTATAGGTCTTAGTTGATGAGAGTATAGCTTCACAGTCTTAGGAAAAATCCTTAATTTTAATCCAAGTGTAGATTCTAAATTGTTCAATATCTCTTTCACTGTCCCATGGTTCAAATAGATACAAAAAAGAACAGTCCAAGCAACTTAAAACAGGTTTGAGCAGGAAGAGAAGATGATTGTTCTTTTCACTCACATCTCACTCAGCAGGGTAGAGTCATATAGAAAGAGACCATCTTCATATCTATCTCAAACATGCTGGCCAAGTTTGTCTTTAGAAGAAATGTGTAGGGAAATTTTCAAACTTGACAATTGTTAATTACACAAAATCCAGAGAAGCACAGTAAATAGTGCTTTGAAGCATGCTTTCAAATTGCCTTTTCTCAGTTTGTCAATTTAACTCTCTAATAAGAAAACCAGAGACAGTTAATTATATTCATTTGACATAATAAAAAGAAAGGTCAAACATTATCAACAAAGGGGCATCTGGGTGGCTCAGTTGGTTAAGCGTCTGACTTCAGCCTAAGTCATGATCTCACGGTTCATAAGTTTGAGCCCTGAGCCAGGCTTTGTGCTGACAGCTCAGAGCCTGGAGCCTGCTTCAGATAATGTATCTCCCTCCCTCTTTGCCTCTCCGCCCACTCACGCTCTCTTTTTCTCTCAAAAATAAATAAACATTTAAAAAAAAGAGTTATAAAAACATTATCACTAGAAAAATAATGGAGAAAAATAAAAATAAATGATATACATTTCCCCTAATGTTAAGTATTCCTGAAGGAATGGTATTTCTAAATTCATAAAGTAATCATGATATTTTGAGAATAGATCAATGTCATATATTTTTATATCTTTATTTTTATAGTTATTTTCTATATAGTCCAATATTGATAAATGTTAGGTCAAATCACTGTGATAGTTAACATTACCTGGTTTTACAATTCTCACTAATCAAATTAAGTTTGACCATCATGTTCTATCCATATAGAGAAAGGAAGGAAAAAAGGAAGGAAGGAAGGAGGGAAGGAAGGAAGGAAGGGAGTCAGGCGGGAAGAAAGGGAAGGATGTAGGGAGGGAGGAAGGAAGGCAGGAAAGAAGGAAAAAGGAAGAAAGAGGATAGGAGAATAAAAACAGAAAGGGGAAAATACAGGGTTATTATGGGTAATATAAAAACAAGTGTACTAGCAGACAGACTCACTATGGCAAATGTAAACTATCAATTTGTGTTTAAAATAGCCTACAAAAGCAACTAAATGAGTCAATAAGTAAACAATTTCAATAATTAGTTTTGAATACTCCATTTGACTCATTATTTCACTTTAATAAAATAAAACATAAGTATTTCTGTATATGAATGTATATAGATCAGCCTTATCAAGATTAAGCATTCTATAAATATAAATGCAAGGAATATGCTTCATATGTTTCCATTTTGAGTAAATTACTCTGTAGTGTAGGTTTTTCTGATACTTTATCAACAATGAAAGCCTTGCATAAGTCTAAACACAAAATGCACATGTGAATGTAATTAAAGCATTGAAAAAGAAATATTGAAAAAAGAAGTCTTTGAAATAAAAACAACATGAAAGATGGCATGTCTTTCAGAGTAATATTTAGTATCTATCTTAATAAAGATATCTAGCACCATATCATTGAAATTAATCTGTTTCCATTTCTTTTGTTTTATAAAACTTTTCCACATGCTACCCAGGTGTCAACATTTTATATAATAGAAATATTTAATTTAGGTAAAAATCTAGAAAAGGTGGCTTTTCACATTAAAATTCACATCTGTGGGCACCTACACAGTGTGTATCATCATCTTAACTTTAAAATTAAGTCATATTGAGTTTTTCTCACTTTATTATGAATATTTGTGTGTTTCCATGTGTGGATTTGGAGGAGCTGACCCAGAGTTTGTTCTGTGAATCAAGTGCATTTGGATTTCATTATTGGCTCTACCACTAAATCAGTAATACAGTTAAATCATAAACTATACACACAGTATTTAGTGTTTGACAATTAATAACCATTTAATAAATGATAGTTATTATCACCATTATCATCACAATTGTTAGCATTTATTTTGTGTCATTATTAGTATTTCAGTTTAGAAAAAGAAAATGGTCCATTTCATACCCTATATAGTTACTTAATTTACTAGGTACTTTCATATATGTCATCACATTTAATACTCACTGTCTATATCAAAGGAAGGCTACATGATTTGCCCAGTACACAAGGCTGAAATGATAGCCTACCTTGGAAGATTACCATGCCTTTGTATGCTGAATTCAGTTTCTTTTTACAACACAAATGTTTCTTTCTAGTTTGTCAGGGAATAAAAATGGATGAGAAAGACATGAAGAATAGGTTCCAGACGTGGTTCTAAAATTAACTACTCTTTAAACTACAGTATTTTATGGAAAACAATTTAAGTTTCATCATGGTTCAATTGGGATAAATAATACTTTTCTTTAGAATGTGTCTAGATTATAAAATGATACGATAGTGGTAATGTAGCCTCTAATAGCTTGTTAGGGTTTAATTTGCAATTCATATTTATATATATTGTTTGAAAGTACATGTCTCCAGGTGACACTATTCTTAGAAGATGAACTACATGTTAAAAATATATCTGTCATAGTAGTTATCTAACAAGTGGAAAGATGAGTTGTAATTGACAAGACACATAAAGGTAAGCTTCTGACCCAAGGGTACTTACGTGGCTGTGTGCTTTATAATCTGTTGGCTAAATTGTAGAGTTATATTCTATGAGCTTTTCCATGTGCTTTAATCCCACAATAAAACATTTAAAGAATTCAGGTGAAAAACATGTATCTAGTAGAAGACTTATTTCTGAGTGCTGATCATACCTAGTATAATACCAATAATCCAATTCTTTAACTGCTGGTTGTAGAATGTACATAAGTGATTCATCAACTCAAATTTCTAAAAGACTATGATAAGCTATTATTCCCAGGGAGGAGTGATCTGGAAGCTATTGTGAGCTTCCATTCTGTTCTGAGATTTGAGATGTTACTACACACAGAGGAAGTGAACATCTTGTCAGCCCTACCAAGCCAAGTATAAGATTGAAACTTTTTGCTGTACATGTGTCTGTATTAGTTGAGAAAAACACAATAGCTGAGAAATGGGGCAGGATGAAATATCCTTTGACTTTTTGTGACTTACCTTTAGTCTTCTTTAAGAGTGTCTCTAACACTTGCAAGTGATTAAATCTAGTCTTTCAACCAGAAAATTTTTGTTGCTACAATGATTTACCTCAGGGCCATCTGAAACATTTAGTTTAGGTTCCACTTTAACCTAGAGATTTGGACTTCAAAAAGATGCGCTTTTTTTGGTATTATTTTAATTCCCCATTTAGAATATATTGCTGAAACAGCAGAAATTTAGCACCACATTAAAAAAGCATTATGTTTACAGACAAAATTCATCTAGCACAGATTGAAAAAAAAATCCCTTTTTACATCATGATGTCTACTCAAAGGTTGGTAATAATTGCCCAAATGCATGAGAAAACTTGTCAGCTTGCCTCTTTCTATATTGATCAGAGCAATATGCGCATGCTTATTTTACTTCATGGGCTTTATGTGAATATAATGATTTTAAATAATTTAATTTGGTTCACTAAATAGCCAGTTCCTGTCAAGTGTGATTGATCTTCCTCTACCTGAAGTTAATTACCTAAAATTTCAATAACAGTTTCCATTCACTAGCCTCATTTTTTTGGTGAGAATTAATTTTAAAATTCACAGAAATCAGAGCAATTAATTTGTAAATTTACTTAAATTCTGCCTTAAATTCTACATATTCTTCAGTGGCTTTTTTGTACATTTGTTTTTCTTTTCTTTTCTTTTTTTGAATTTGTTTAATAGCAGACCATCTTGTTTAAGCAGATTAATGAAAGGACCTATCTTTCTCTGGTACATTGCCCAGCACTCAGCCAATGCCTGGCACACAAGAGTCCTAAGGGTTAACTTTGAACCTCTCTCTTCCTACCATAACTGAGGGCCCTAGCTTTTCCCCAAAGGCGCTTCCTTGTCTAATGTATGCTAATGCTCTGGTATTTGCAGTATAATGGCAAAATGTATCTAGCTAGAAAACCACCCAGTTTAATAAAGATAAAAATTCTGCTTTCAAATAGATACCAGGGACTAGAATTTGCTGAAAAAGAGAACCTATTTGGGGGAAGTGAGCTGCCTTTTCAAGTTTCTAAAATTACATAAGCTACCTATAGTTTTTGTACTGGCCCAATGAATTAGGTTAATAACTTCCAACTGCATAATCATTTTTTTTTGCTTTGTATTTGTTTGTAAAATTTCTACAGATATCTTAAAATTGATTCATGTACTAGAAATTCTGTAGTTTAAGGACCATGATATAAGTATGTGAGCAAAAGAAAAATGCAGTTTCATTAAAACTCAAGGTTATTTTCACACCTGGGAGAAATGTTTTACCTGGTATTTAAGAAAATATAATGATTTATTTTATACTATTTAGTTTCATATTTTAAATATAACTATGCAGACAATTACAGAACTCATCATAAATAAAACCCTGTTCAAACTTGCTACATGAAAGCATAAGAGACTCTTAAAAACTGAGAACAAACTGAGGGCTGATGGGGGGTGGGAGGGAGAGGAGGGTGGGTGATGGGTATTGAAGAGGGCATCTTTTGGGATGAGCACTAGGTGTTGTATGGAAAACAATTTGACAATAAATTTCATATATTTAAAAAAAAACAAAAACTTGTTACATGAGGTATTACTGGAAAGTCACAGTTGATTTCCATACATATACACATGATAACACAGAAAAATGTATTCTACTTTCCGATTCACAAAAGTATTGCAATACAAATTATCGAATAATTATAGAATTATAGAATATCTTTGAAGCAAAAAAATAACAAATGGTTTATGGTTTTGATCTAAACTATAATCATGTAGCATTTTTAAATTTATTTTTTAAACCTAATTTCTTTATTTCATTCAGATATAAGTAAACTTCAACTACTTTGGTAGAACTGATCCCAAATAAAATTAACAAATAGTAAGCATATTTTGCACATATGATTTTCCTCTTGCATTTAAAATTCGCTTTATCATTTGCCTTCAAAGCACACTAATGGCCTCAGACTGTGAATCACTCATATTCATAAAATAATACAAAGCTATGTATTACCTAACACTGTATCCAGTATTAGAATCACCACTTAAAATAACACAACATAGCACAAACACCACTGTCAATGTTTTAAGAGTTGGAATTACTTAATTCACATTTTCTAAGAGTACTGAATATAAACTTTATCAATGTTAGTGTAGTATCTAATTACTTTAGAAAACGTCTCATCAAAACTTGGCTTAATTTCAGAATTATTTTAGACTGAAAGTAAATAAAGTTTAAGGTCCACTCAACAGGAAGATAAAATTGATTTTGACCAAAGACAAAAAATGATGCCATTCACCTCACATAGTTATGATAATTTTACTACGCACACCAATTCATAAAGAGGAAAAAGAAAAGTTGGCACCAAATACAGCAATGTACATTTTTTAGAGAAAAATAATGCAGCAGATATCTGAAATATGGTGGTCAAATACTGAATGAACTTAAATTATTGGTGGGGGTAAGGTTTACCTATTTATCCCTCTTTTGCAGATAATTATACATTCGCATACTGTTGTAAAAAATAATACAAAGACAATCCATACATCCTTCACCCAATTTCTTCCACCAGTAACATATTGCATAGCTGGAATTCTGGGATAGGGGCAAAATCTTTGAAATCCTTCCTTTCAACAATGTATCTGGTGTCTTACCTCATTTACTAGTTCTAGGAGATTGCATGTGTGTGTGCGCACATGTGTGAATTCTTTGGCATTATCTACATAAACAATTATATCATCCGCAAAAAGAGAGTTTTTGTTCTTTCCTGTCCAAACTGTATAAATTTTATTTCTTCATTCTTTACTTGTAGTGGTTTGAATTTCTAGTACTATGCTGAAGAGTGGCAAAAGCCCACACCCATGCCTCGTTCCCTGGCTGAGGAGGAAGCCATTCACGTTCACAATTATGCATGATGTTAGCCGTCGCAGTTTTGGAAATACATTTCATGAAATTAAAGAAGTTCCCATTGGCTCTTAATTCTCAGGAATATTTTTTATCATGAATGTGTGTGATAATTTGTTCTATGTGATTTGATAAGAATATATGATTATTCTTCTTTACTCCATTGTTACTTCAGTTTCCAAATGTTGAAAAAGTGTTGCATAACTGAAAAAAATCTCACTCAGCCATATTGTATAATTCTATTTATACATTGCTGGATTTGATTTGCTAATATTTTGTTGATGATTTTCTCATCAATTAACCATTCTTTCAAAAACTATATAATTATTTTTTTAGCACTGTCCAGATCCGTGTGTGTGTGTGTGTGTGTGTGTGTGTGTGTGTGTGTGTGTATTCTAATCATGGCTCTCTCTTCGGTGTAAATCATTATTATAATAGAATTGCATTATTGGCTATTTACCAAAACATCTTAAAAATCTAATTTGCAGACAGGCAATACAGCATAATGACCATAGTCACTGAAAGCATAGACTCTGGGACAGATTTCATTAAGTTCAAGTCCCAGGTTCACTACTTTATAAGTTTGTAAACTTAACAACTTTTAGAACGTTTTCTTTTCCATGGCTCAATCTCTGCACTGCCCTCCGCTCCCCCCCCCCCCCCAGTCTGTCTGTCTCTCTCTGATATAAAATGACACAATAATACTTAAAGAACAGTTTGGCATACATACAGCTTACAGATATGAGAGGGGCTAAGACTAAAGATGTTGCCAAATAAACTATAATCATATCTGTAAAAATTTTATTAAAGTAGAATATATTCACATGCCACTTGTGTAAAAATAATAATAAAAAAGAAGTATGTTTTAATAAAAGATCATATATTACCAAGGTTGGGCTTAATAATCTATAACTTGGATTGACATTTATTGTGATACTGTCCTGGAGCAAAACATTCAGTTTTGATTTATTTGTAATATTTTTGATAAAATATTTGACTGGGGGGGGTGTCTTGTGAAGACCAAACAATGTAAATCATTCATTCACTGAAATATTTAGTTCAATTACCTATATATATGTCTACCTACCTATCATATAATTATTTACTTTTTTCATATATTCTAGGAAACAGTCCATATCATAAAGCTAGAGTGATGAACAAAACAAAGGAAGAGCACTTCAATGAGGAACTACTACCTTTACTGGAGTGAAGACACGTGCATGCGAAATGTCTAGGTCAGAACATGACTAGTAAATGCTTGAGGATATATCTGCTACCCTGCCTCATTTTCTCTGTCAAAGGTCACAATCATCCACCTATCCATTTAATTATAGTCAATATGTATGATACTCCCATATCTGAAGAAACCATGTGGCAGCATATTTCTTTGCAATTGAATTGAATTAGTAAGATCGAAAAGAGCAAACATGTTTTTAAATTAGAGAATATATCCCTTTACACAGTTGTAGACACATTTGTTCCTTTACAAATGTGTTATTTTATTATGTCATGCAGCCAGGGTTCTCAATATGTACTCTATTACTGATTTTCAGTTAATACATAAAAAAAGCCTTACGTGTACTTCTGACTACTCTATTGGTTAAACTTCCTTCTTCTCAGAGGTAGATTAAGATGAATTTTTTTTATGACTCATGTCTTCATATTTCTGTTAAAATTAGATAAAAATTAAAAACTGAACTGGACACATAGTGGGGGTTAATATTTATTTCAACATTTCATAAAGTTAATAAAATAAACAGTTGCCATAATACTTCAAAGTTGATGGCTAGGGAATAATTTATTAACTACCACCACTCTGCAAAGGCCTGCATGAGAGCTGGTAAATTTGCAGATTTCTCAGAACTCCAGCAATGCTTAGGTTCAAGGAGATATTAAAATGCTGCAACCGCAGATTTCGTTTTGACTGTTCTTGGAAAGACTCCAACAAATTGGCTAAAAAGCTTACCACAGGAAGCCAAATATCTTGTAGAGTCTAAGAGGCAGAGCACATTTCTGCTGAATAGAATACTTCTTTTCATGAAAACACGTTTCTCTAATATACATCTAATAATGCATAACCTATCAGTACAAGCCTAACAAGGCTTTTAAAGTTTTAGCTCTTTACATGGTTTCTCTGCTGTGAGAGAAAACAATGCACTTGTAAAATCCATGACATAGAGCACTGTGCATATTTCAAATGAGATAAGAAGATATTTCTGCAGTTGACTATGATTGCTATTGCAATAATGGCATTAGTTTTCCAATATACCACTTGAGTGCTGAGAGTATGATTCCCTTGGGGCCTTCATTTTCATTATAAACAGCCTACTACTGAGCCTACTTTTATATTCACAATAATTTGAAATTATAAAACAATTTCTGAAAGCTTTGTTAAAGAAACACAGTACAAGCAAGCCTACATTGAAGCCATTTTTCTATAACTGACATTGGATGAGCGATATCATCAAGGCACAGTATTCAAAGGATGAATCATATGTGGAGATTGAGTTGGGGTGTTCTCTGACAGAATCCATATTGGATGCAATCCTGTAAAATGAGCCAGACAGTGGAAACTAGATAGACTCCGAAAGCAATTATGTTTTAGATGGTTTAAAATGTTTGACCTGTGTAGCATATATATCCCTTGCTGAAAACACTCCTAAAATTGTTCTCTGATTCTGTATTAGAGACTGTAGCAAGTCTAGAAAGAGTAGTCTGCATATCAGCTCTTTTCAGACTTTCTGCTCCAGGTAGTGTAGAGAAATGAAGTAGAATAAATTAGTGTCCATCCACCCCTGCTTCCACATTTTTTTTCTTTCAATTATTTTATGATGTTTATTTATTTTTGAGAGAGAGAGAGAGAGAGAGAGAGAGAGAGAGAGAGAGAGAGAGCATGAGCAGGGGAGGGACAAAGAGTGAGAGAGGGAGCCATAGATTCTGAAGCAGGCTCTGGGCTCTGAGCTGTCAGCACAGAGCCCGACGCGGGGCTCAAACCCACCAGCTGTTAGATCATGACCTGAACCCACCAGCTGTGAGATCATGACCTGAACTGAAGTCGGACGCTCAACCAACTGAGCCACCCAGGCGCCCCACCCCCTGCTTCCACATTTAACAAAGGTTTCGAATTTCAACCACCATAACTCACATTTTAAATGTTTCCCTTTGAGGAACTGTGTGTGAATGTGTGTGTGTTAAAGTGTGTGCTAATATGCATGTTTGCGTGTGTGTATGTTTTGAGGGAATGAAATTTCCCTTAATTGGTATATCAAGTAAAAAGTAAAGTTCAAAATAATAAAAATATATATGCCTTCTAATTGGCTTTGATAAGCATTTTAGTAGGAAAAACTCCTACATATCATATGTGGTCATGATTGGGTTGTAGCCACACATACATTATCATTAGGGATTGATAAAAGATCACAGATGTGGTGTTGGTCAGTATTTCACCCCTGTTCCTGCCATCTGGTTTCTTGGTGGCTGCCTTATCCCACATGCATTCAAAGGGTTTGCGTCTTGTGTTTTCAACTTAGCTCTCTTTAAGTTTTACTGGGTAGGGTTCTGGTGTTCAAATGCTTAAAAATCAAACTAATTTTCCTCTCTCTTTCTTTAATATATCATTTTTATTTTACATACTAACCCTTTCCACTACCTATTGTACATTATAGATTCCACACCATTGTTAATTAATAGTGTCTATATCTTATGTAGTTAGTCTACTGACTATGTTTTGGGGGAGGATATTCCATTAGCTGTTTGTAATGCTGTTCTTTGGATCTGATTGCTTTGGTTTCCTTTTTATTTTATTCTATTTTTTCAAATTACCTGCCAGACAATCAGCTGTATTTTATAACAAGTCTTTGAGCTTTGCATAAAATTGCCCACTGACTACCAGGGTCGAAGGGTACAAAACAGCTAATTTATCCTAGGTTTATGGTCGCAAAAGACTATAACCTCTAGATTCTGCCTTTGAGTCTATAATTTATTTGTCTGTTTTGTTTAGTCAGTGTTTTTACTTCTTTTATTCCGAGCTATAAAATTTCCTCAAAGATCTCACCTTTCTCTTTAGTCCCTACTGCTCAAAGTTCTAATACTTCCCCTAGTAGACATATAAATGTTTAAAAATATGCCTCTGTACTTGCATGGTGCCTAGGGGAATTCCAGAAACTATGAATGACATTATATTTGGGCATATACTTATTTCCATAATTTGATACCATCTTCACTTAATGACTTTTACATCAATGCATATGCATCGCCTAACTGAAATAAGCCACGTTTGCATAGTTTAGTTTTCAGATAAGTGAAATTAAACATCAAGACTGTAGACTCTTTCAAAATCACATGTTCCTCATTAAAGATAATTAATGGCTATTAAGCTTATAGAAAGTTGAAAAATAACTTTAAAAAGTGTTTACAAATCAGAAAAACATTCCATGTTTTAACATTTCCTCTTCTATTTGAGGCGAAAAAACCAAAACCAAAACCAACATGACACACACAGCAACACACATATTACCAAAATATAGTGCCATTTTAGTAGCAATTGGTAAACATACAATTCTACTTACTATTGAATGATTTATTAAGACTTGGATTGATGATAAATAAAAGAGGGAGAAACAGATAAACCAACCCTTACAAAAATGATTAGAAACAATTCTTTCGAAGATAACGACTTCGTTATTTTTAGAAAAATTGAGCTTTAGCCTTTTGAAAAACGACTCTATAATCAATCGATGTGTTATCATGCTACATTATTAAATAAAGTTGAAACAGCCTTTCATTTTCTTAGGGCCAGCTCACAGACTTGAAAGCTTCCAGAAATTAGAATAAATGATCATTTTGAGGGGAGAAATTTTCCACTTGCACAAGATGTTTTCAAAGCTTTCTTAGAGATATTACTTGCTTTGAAAATGAAGTGTCTGATGAGGCTTGTCTATAATTAGGAAACATTAGATAAACCTCCCATTGTAGAAACAGATTGGAACAACTATTTCACAGTAAATCAGAATCTCACTATCAAGTTATGTGATAAGCTCTTCTGTGTGGCTCAGTAAATCATGAAGTGTGACAATAGGGACACTCAATAAGCTGCTGAGAACTGCATAATAAATCATGAAATTTCACAATAAGTTGTACAATAAGCTCTACTGTATTAGTCTCTAAATCATGGGCTTTCACAATAAAGTTATACGAAGAATTTTGCTTTTCTTTGCTATGTCTACTGTTATTATGGAGCATCTATCAGTCAAGGATAAAATGAAGTCCTTCTCTCCCACATTAGCCAGAGCCATGTTATTGAGAAAAATCAGGTTTTATTTGTGTCAGAGGAAAAGAAAAACTATCTTGTTCCATTAATTAATAAAATCAATTCCAGTAACAACTTGAGTTCACATGTTTGTGATAGATAACTCATTAATTTAGAGTAGCTATTATAAAAAAAGACAATGTGTTTAATCTAGGTTAATACTTAAGTACTTAGAACAAATGGCATATATGAATACATTAAATATAATTAATGACAAGGGAGAGATCAGATTAAATTTAAGTAGGCAATCACAATTACAAAGAAAAGGTGGTGTGTGTGTGCGCATGTGCAGAAAGAGCGAGAACGAAAGAGATGTTTACATACAATTTTCTAAAGGTGTGTTTATTCTTTAATTTTGAAAACTATGAAATATATTTAAGCTCCTTATGATTTGGCATTTTTTTGATAGATAAAATATAAATTACATGAAACCTAAATTTAAAGAACACCAGATTTGAATCCTAGTTCCATTGTTTAGATGATATATATATAACTGAGTATGATTACTTACATTACATTTATTTGTGTTTTAAGATCCCATTTTAACAGAAAAGCAAATGTGAACAGGTGTAACATTCACCTGCAGCATTCTCCACTAAATATTGGTTAATAATTATTTCGACTATGAAAAGGTAAAAAATAAAAAAAGCCCAAAGTATTTTTTTAAATTTATTTTTAAGTGCAGGTATTTTAGGAAAATAACTGAGATTTGTAGAGGATGACAAGATTTGTCCATGAGAATAATTGATACCTGATATTAGAAAAACTTCTTACCCCAAATAAGATGCAGCAAATATGTCAATAATAATGAGAACCATCAATCTATATGGAGGACAGGAAGAAATGCTTCACTGCAAATGTAAACATCACTGGAGAGAGAGTTCTGTGGCATTTAGGTTTTGTTTTCAAGGGGGGAAATATGAAGTATTGTAGGACTACTGAACATTCCCCTACTTGCACGCGCACACACATACACACACACACACACACACACGTGCATGGATGCACACACGTATAGTTTTGTTATGTTCTGATATTCTACTAAATTCGTTTTTACATGATTGAGCACCGGAAAACAGGGAACTCTGCAGAAGATCAGACATGATCCAAGAACAGTCACCACTATTATATCCATTGCTAGCTATATTTCGTAGGAATAAGACCCAGATCATGAAAACTTTCCACTTTGGATCCAAGTATGAGCCAAAATAGAAACTATTTTCTTCTTTACTCTCTACAACCAGTAATTAGAACTTCTCATCTCTTCTTTTTTTTTTCTTTTTATCCTATAAAATAGATATATTGCACACATATTCACATACACACCTTTTTTGACAAGAGAGAAATAAGAGAAATTATCCAGGTGGTTTGAAATTGGGTTTGAGAGCTTTTTTATTTTTTTTATTTTTTCTTATTTTTTTTAACGTTTATTCATTTTTGAGACAGAGAGAGACAGAGCATGAACAGGGGAGGGGCAGAGAGAGAGGGAGACACAGAATCTGAAACAGGCTCCAGGCTCTGAGCTGTCAGCACAGAGCCCGATGCGGGGCTCGAACTCACGGACCGCGAGATCATGACCTGAGCTGAAGTCGGACGTTTAACCGACCAAGCCACCCAGGCGCCCCAAGAGATTTTTTAAACATAAAGAGATTAATATCTTACGTGCAGTACTGATTATTATATTAAAGGAAATCCCAGTAACCAGCTTTGACGCTCACGGTCTTTACATTTTTTTGTTTTGCTCTGTTTTTTCTTTAAAAAATAATCTTGTTTCATCATAAAGATAAGTAAACATATAATACAGTGATATGCATTCATCACATCTTGTTTTCAATTATTATAATGGGGTACATTTTCAGAACATAGAAATATTAGGAATCCCCTGGTTAGAAGCAACATTGCCCAGGGGCACTTGGCTGATTCAGTTGGTTAAGCGTCAGGCCTCAGATCAGGTCAAGATCTCATGTCTGATGAGCTAGAGCTCTGCGTCAGGCTCTGTGCTGACAGCTCAGAGCCTGGAGCCTGCTTCGAATTCAGTGTCTTCTTCTCCCTCTGGCCCTCCCCTGCTTATGGTCTCTCTGTCTCTCTCAAAAATAAATAAACATTTAAAAAACAAGAGAAAAAAAGAAGATAACCCTATACATATATGAATTCATTGGATTTTTATGTAAAAATGTATGTATATTGAAACAAAATTGACTTACTTTTAAAATGGTATTTTCTGAAATCCTAAGGAATATTTTAAAAATCAATACGAACACAACCTGAACTAGTTATTAATCTTTTTTTATGATTCATTAATAAGCTTTGAGACATTTAAATAAAGCCCACAACAGTTTCATTGTAGTATGAATATATCCACAGTATAAAATAGCAAAATCTTTAAGGCAAGACAAAAAATTTAGAGTAGATGTCTTATCAGTTCATGTAGATGATATTAAATTCCAGAAAAGTAATCATAGAACACAGAAGGAGTTGATGTCAAGAATATTAATGAAGAAAATGGCATAATTAATATTCTCAAAGTCCCACATGTAATATTTCTGTTTGGGCAAGACTAGAAAAGATGTCAAAACTGCAAGCTTTGAATTTTGAGAGAATTTTAGTTTTGCAAAATCTACGGAGCGTTACAGCATTTTAAAAAAGTAAAACAAAATCCCTTTTTCAAAAAAAATAAATATTTTGTCATTTGCATTTAGCTTGAAAATTTCATTTAATATAATGAATCATTAACATTCAATCCATACACATCAGGTTTCAAGCAAGATAGATTAGCTCTACTCCTCCCAGGTTCTCCTCCCTCTTACACTAATGTCTCCTGGATATAACACAATAAACAAGCATAGGAAGATTCTTAAGGTTGGAAAGAAAAAGGTAGAGTTCTTAGGGACCGAGGCACTTGAGGAATGACAGTACAGTGAAATCTCTGGGTTTCACTTTTCCCTTCTACGTGTCATAGGAGGGCAGCCTGGAACACACACACACACACACACACACACACACACACACACTCCAAGTCTTTTTTTTTTCTGAGGTGAAGTGAGTGAAAATGGTGGCCTAACAACAGAAAACCTTTTGGCCGTACTGTCTTCACTTCATCCAAGCACCAACATAACAATCACACCCTATTTATGATTTTGGTAGGGCCACACATGCATGGAACAGATCGTCAGCTCCACTCACTTTCTTGGTAGAAGGCAGCTGTCAGCTTCCCTCAGTAGGCTGACCATTCTGTAGAAGTCAATGGCCCGTACTCCAATCTCAAGTCAGGGTAGTGTCCATGTAATAGAGTGATGAGCTGAGCCTCCACTCTCACTCTGTAGCAATGATGTTTCATGAAGCATTGTGAGAAGCTACTTACCACTCCACTTCCTCACTCCCCCTTCACACTGTCAGCTGGCTCCACCAGTCAGCTGAGCCTTATCACCCACTTAGCATCAACAAGACTGAATTCAGTGCTATATGATTTATAGGTACTCAGAACAACGCTTGTTCCCACCTCTGTTATCAGCTGATTGTAATGGGAACTGAGCCTCTCCCCACTACTCAGCATCATAAAAGTATCACTCAGAGTGAAAAGTTGGGAGATGGAGTTCAATGGTACTTGAATTGCATCCACCCCTCCCTTTAAATTTATCCCCCCAGCAGTGGGATTCAGCAGGGAGCTTTCTGTCCCCAGGCTGTAAGGAAAAAATTAGACAACAGAACCAAATAACAAAACCAAATAACAGAACCTAATCTAATCCCACCCATAAACAATAAGTATATTTAAGGAAATTAAAATTATACAGGAGGCCACGATAAAATCAAACTAGAAATCAATGACAGAAAGACCACAGGAAATTTTCTAAAAAATTAGAAATTACACACTACACTTCTAAATAATGCATGTGTCAAAGAGGTGAGCTCAAAAGAAATTTTGAAAAGTACATAGAATTGAGTGAAAAGGAAAAATATAACAAATAAAAAGTGGGATACATCTAAAGTAGTGCAGGGAGGGAAATCTGTAGCACAAAATGCTTGAATTAAAAAAAAATCTCAATAATCTAAGTTTCTACCTCAAGAAACTAGACAAAAGGGGCACAATAAACTCAAAGTAGAAAGAAGGAATTAAATAATAAAGATGAGCAGAAATAAATGAAATTGAAAAGGGAAAACAACAAACCGGGGGACATGTTCCTTTTGGAAAAAAAAAGACAAGGAACTTTATAAACCCTTAGTAAGACTGACAACAATAAAAAGAGAAAACTACAATTTAAAGATAACAAGTATGAGAGATATCACCACACACGCTGAAGCCATTGAAACGATAATGAAAACATACTAAAAAAACTTTACACTTATAATTTTGAAAACTCAGAAGAATGAAACAATTCCTTGAAAACTATAAACTATCAAAACTCAACCATCATACTGAGAATAGTTATATAACCACTGGAGATATTGAATTTGCAATTTAAAAATTCCTGAAAAAATCTCCAAACTCAGGTTCCTTCCCTGTAGAATTCTGCCAAACATTTAAAGAAAAATTAAAACCAATTTTCCACAATTTCTTGGAGAAAATAAAAGAGAATGGAATACTTCCCTAAACGTTTGTGAGGCTAATGTAACCTTGATACCGAAGCCAACAAAAATTATATTTAAAAAAAAAAGAAAAGAAAAAGAAAACTGACGACCAGTATCTCTCATAAACATCTGTACTAGTTTTCTTTTTCTTCCCCTCAGCATACTTCATGCAGAATATTCTACAATTCATGCAGAAATGTGAGGGGTAAAACTATATCTTGGTATCAAAAGATTGTTGTTTCTCTTTCCAATTAAGAGGCTAAACATTGATATATTTTGCTGAAAGTAGAATATCAAAATTACCTATCAAACAAAAAGTTGAGGTAGTCACAGAACTGTTGGTCACCATCTCTCATTCTAAAAACAGAAAACCATTCATTCAAGCAGAAGAAAAAACTACCACAAATCATCTTTACTAATTCCATAACATAGAAACATCTTTCACTGAGGAAAATTTACTTTTAACTTCTCAGTTTGGTAAAATAAAAGAAAAAACAGCTTAAAATATTCACCAACTGTTAATAGTTTGTGCTAAAGTAATATAGCTAAGGGGACAAAAAGAACCCAAACTGCCTATAAGATGGAAGAACCACAACATATAATTGGCTTTTTACTTTGCTATCTTTGCACCTCACCACTGGGGATTAAAGTAGTTTATATGTGTTTAGATTCCGAGCACTTATAACCAAGATTATGCACCTAAGAAACAATCAGTGTTGAGTAAATGAATTCCTACATGAAATAATGAATATATCCCAGCCATGTTCACTGACTTAACTTTCAATGAATGCATTCTATGTTCTTAATTTTCAAAAATTTACCTTTCATTCTCCATGCATTTCTGAGTATTGAGTGACCTTAGTTCCCCAAATATCTTCCTTTTTTTTTCTCTTTAGCTATAATTTCTGATTTTGTTCTCTTTCTGAGAGTCTGCAGTTTCCCTAGAGTTAACCTTTGTCGATAACTTTTGATCTGTATTTTCTAAATTTCACAAAACATTTGTGAGGGTGTGGAAAAATTTAAACCTATTCTTGACTTTGACATTTTTGGAAATTTTGTGCCGCACTTGAAAGAACTCTTGAAAAGTCTTCACTCTAAATGAAGGCACACAAGCTAACTGAATTTGAAAATTGATACCTTTAGAAATATACTAGTCTTCATTATGTTACTTGAAACTTTTATGTTTATGCGTGGTCAGATCTTTCTGAGTAAAAATGACAGGTAATGTAGATTAAATGGTTAGTGAAAGGCAAATAAATCTTGGAAGTTAAACATAGAGATCTCCAAAGAGAGGTACTGGTTTAAGGCTCCTGGAGCCCTTTGTTTACTTCCAGAAGGTAATTAAACCTTTCCTCAAGGAGGATTTATTTACATTACAAAGTTAAGCTCTCTTCCTCATTTGTTTTTTTTTTTTTTTGAGGAGAAGCAGTTGTGCAAGCTTCTCTGCTTTAAGAGTTGGGATTGATAATTTTGGGGTTCCTCTCACCTCCCTCCCTCAAGAGTGAATGGCATCTGCCCTTGTCACATTACCCTGAGTAGAAATCGGGGCATGAGGAATCAACTCTAAGGTACTGAGTTAGTAAATAATCAGTTGGATGGGTCCACCTCTGATCCACAAATCTGTGTTTACTATAGAGACCAACAATCTATTGATTGTTTCCTATACTGGGCAAGAGCTTTTAGTTTGAGGTAGTCCAACTTGACTATTTCTGCTTGTGACTTTGGTGTCATATCCAAGAAATATCCTTGCTTAGATCAATGTCATGATCATTTATCCCTTTGTTTTCCTCTAGGAGTTTTACATTTTTCTTATATTTAAACATTTTTTTCATTTTGAGTTTATTTTTGTGTATGATGTAAGACAAAGGTCAAATGTCATTCTTTTGCATGCAGAAAGACTGGTATGCTGACGTCTATAAAACATTAGTGAAATAAATTAAAGACGGAAATACAGGGAAAGGCAACACATGTTCATGGTCTGGAAGACTTAATATTGCTAAAATGTCCACATGAGTCAAAGCAATCCAGATTCAATGCAATCCCTATCAAAATCTCAATGACATTTTTTATAGAGAAAAAAAGTCCTAAAATTCACATGGAATCCCAACAGACCCCAAATAGCTAAACCAATCTTGAGAAAAAAGATCAAACCTAGAAGTGTCACACCTCCTATTTAAAAATATATTATAGGGGCGCCTGGGTGGCTCAGTCGGTTAAGCATCCGACTTCGGCTCAGGTCATGATCTCACGGTCCGTGGGCTGACAGCTCAGAGCCTGGAGCCTGCCTCAGATTCTGTGTCTCCCTCTCTCTCTGACCCTCCCCCATTCATGCTCTGTCTCTCTCTGTCTCAAAAATAAATAAAACATTAAAAAAATTAAAAAAAATAAAATAAAAATATATTATAAAGCTAGAGTAGTTAAAGCAGTATGGTACTGGCACAAAAACAGACAATTTATAGAGCCTATAAATAAACCCATGCATATATGGCCAACTGGTCTTCAAGAAAGTTGCCAGGAATACATAATGAGGAAAGAATATCATCTTGTTGCATAAGGTTTTATAAAGCAATGGCTATTAGTATTTTAAAACATTTTTTAAATGTAGTTTAATTCAAGATTTTTTGTAAAATTAAAATTAAACTTCTGAAGAAATATATGCCTTGAATCTTTCTATCATGTTACATAATAATTATAATTTTCAACCTATGTAAATAACAATATAAAAAGCATCTATTTATAATTTGGACACTGTTAAATGTCTATGTTAGTGGCAAGGATGTACCTAATCAAGCTCAGATTGTAGATAATCAAGAATATACATTTTTAATTTGTCATTGAAATAATTTTATCTCCAGAAACATAGGGATACAAGGCATATTTTGCTCAGCTAATCAGAACATGAATAGCAAGGATTATATGTAGCAATGCAGAAGAGACATTACTTTTAAATATTTACTTGGGAAAAAGGAGTAGAGAAAATATATTGTTCTTTACAAATTATACATATCATATGATTTATATGGCATTGGAAGATGGGGATCTGAGTTATAGCACTAGAGCATTTTGTCACTACGTAACGAAATAAATAAGGATGCTAGAAATGGAGGTCTGTTTTGCTATGGCAGAATCCCTGTAAAGACCCTCCCTTGCATCACTACAACTACAAACTGAACCAAATAATAATAATAAAAGTAATAACTATGTGAGGACTCCATGCAGGAGAACCAAATGTGGAGAAGAGACACACAAATGGAAATAAGGGCCAAAATAAGATCCCCTGATTAACAAAATCTAAGTGGTTTTGTTTTGTTTTGTTACCAGACATGCTCTATGAAAAAGGCTATAAAAAATTCTTTAGGCTTGCAGAAAACTACATCAGATGTAAAATCGGATCCTTAGAAGGAAATGAAGTAATAACAACAATAAGAGTAAATGTATAACTATTGTAACATGCTTTGTTTTCTCATTTCAGTTGTTTAAAATATGTTTGTTTGGGGAGCCTTGGTGGCTTAGTCAGTTGAGTGTCCGACTTAGGCTCAGGTCACGATCTCCCAGTCTGTGGGTTCAAGCCCCGCGTCAGGCTCTGTGCTGACATCTCAGAGCCTGGAGCCTGCTTTCGATTCTGTGTCTCCCTCTCTCTCTGCCCCTCCCCCACTCATGCTCTGTCTCTCTCTCTCTCTGTCAAAAATAAATAAACATTAAAAAAATTTTAAATATGTTTGTTTAAAGCAAAAAATATAAAAGTGGTGAAATTTTAAACATACATATAGTATGTATGGCAACGAAGTCAAGTGTCAATTAGGGAAAGGATTAAAGAAGATATACATAATAAGGTTTCTATATTGTAACCTATTATATATATTATATATATATATTAATATGTAGTATATATTTAGTACATATATTACAAAATTATTATATTATTATTACCCATATACACATCATGAAACATTAAGTAATTATAATGGCTGAAATAACCACCAGAAAAATAAAATGAGATATGTCCAAAGAGACAATATTTAAATTAAAAAAATACTAAAAATATCAAATAGTCCAAAAAAAGGCAGGAAAAGGGGGGGAGTATGCAGAACAAAATTGAGAAGGCACCTATAGAAACAAATATTAAATGATACATCTAAATCTAACCTCATAAATAATTACATTAAATTGTCTACAAAACCAAATAAAAGGTAGAGGTTAATGAATGCATTAAAAAGCCTGACCCTTCTATACAAGTTACTCACTTTTTATTTAAATACACAAATCAATCAAAATAAATGGATGCAAAAAAGATATGCTGCAAACATAATAAGCCAAAGAAAACTGGAAGGGCTCTTTGAATATAAACTAAAATAGACTTCAAGGCAACAAGTGTTCTGAGAGAAAAAGGTCAGTTTGAAACAATAAAGGAGAACATTCATTCATAAATACATAATTAGCATTTAAAGGGAACTTAAAAATTGGGGCACCTGAGTGGCTCTATTGGTTAAGCATCTGACTCTGGATTTTGGCTCAGGTCATGATCTCAAGGTTCATGATTCAAGCCCCACATTGGGCTCCACACTGGCAATGTGGAGCCTGCTTGGGATTCTCTCTCTATCCCTCTCGCTGCCCCTCCCAGCTTGCTCTCTCTCTCTCTCTCAAAGTAAATAAATAAACTTAAAAAGTAAATATATACATATATATATACATATATATATGTATATATATGTGTATATATACATACACACATAAATAAAAATATATATGTATATATATACATATATATACGTATGTGTATATATGTATATATATGTGTATATATACATACACACATAAATAAATAAACTTAAAAAGTATATATATACGTATATATATGTATATATACGTGTATATATACGTATATATATATGTATATATATGTATATATACGTGTATATATACGTATATATATATGTATATATATGTGTGTATATATATATATATATATATTTGAAAAAGACTTAAAATATAGGAAGCAAAAATTCACAAGCTTAACTGGAAGTAAAATGGGAAATTCAACATATATATTTCAGCAGTCAATAGAACAAGTAGACAAAACTTTAGTAAAGTCATAAAAGATTTGAATGAAATTACCACAAACCTTGATCTGATTAACATGTACAGAAAAGAATGCTCCATCCAACAACTACAAAATACAGATTTTTTTGTTAAGTGCACATGATACATTCACAATGACAGGATGTTTTCTGGGCTAAAAATGATTCCCAAATACATTTAAAAATATCAAAATAATACATAGTGTATTATCTGACCACAATGGAACTAAATTGAAAAGAAATCATAGTTCTTTTTGAAGCCCTGACTATGTAGAAATTAAACAATGCACGTCTAAATAATTAATGGTTCACAGATTAAATTACAGGAGGAATAAAATATAGTTATAATTGAATGATCATGGAAATGTAATATATGAAAATTTACACAATACCACTAAGGCCATTTTTTCTTTAAATCTTTTTTAACATTTACTTATTTTTGAGAGAGACAGAGAGACATACCATGAGCAGGAGAGTGGAAGAGAGAAAGGCAGACAGAATCCGAAGCAGGCTCCAGGCTCTGAGCTGTCAGCACAGAGCCCGGCCATGGGCTTGAACTCACAAACCGCAAGATCATGACCTGAGCCGAATTGGATGCTCGACCGTCTGAGCCACCCAGGTGCCCTCACTAAGGCAGTTCGTAACTGAAAATGTATAGTTTTTAAAGTCTAAAATAGCAATGGAGAAAACATCTAAAAGCAGTGGCCTAATATTCAATCTTAAAAGCTAGAAAAAGATAATAACACCAAAGTAGGTAAAGTGAACACTAGTAATAAGTACAGATAATAGAGAAATTTAGCAAAACTAAGATTTTATTCTTTCAAGAGGGATTGCATAGATAATAAATGAATAATGAAAATATTATAACTGTGACAACGAAGCTTAAAAATTAGAAGAAATTTGTCAATCTCTTGATAAACATAATTTACCAAAACTGCCAGGAAAAAAAAAAAACTTCAAAAACTGAGTAGCTCTAAGTAGGATTGTCATTTATCCAATGCGCTAGTGTTCGTAGTTGCCTTCTAAACATTTTAAACTGTGAGCTACCATCCTAACTGGCTAAAAGGATCATTTACTCCTTTCTCTGCATGAAGTTGCTCAGTGATGCCCCACTGTGATGCTCAGAAATCATGAGTCTTCTCCATTCACACTTAAAACTAAATTTCATTTCTGCCCTTCGGTCTTTAAATTTCCACATTATTTTGCCCCAGAATCCTTCTGACCACATGCACTGGAAGTTTCACTCTTAGGTAAATGTGCTCCCGTCCTACTGGCCTCCATTCTTCTTCAAGAAGATGTAGAGGTGTTCTCTTTCTTGGACTTTTCTACCAGCTGTCGTTATATCTGAACCAAACTTTCCCCAAGTGCTCACAGGTCACATTGCTTTTTTACGTGTGCATTTTGTATAGGAGGAAAGCAGGAAAACGTACGTAAAGTAGGAAAACGTACACAGCCTTAAGTGCTACTGAGTTAATTTTCACCAAGCACACGTATCTGTGTGACTTCATTTATTAGACCTCAGATGCCTCTTCATGTCCTCTCTCCTTCATCATGCCACAAAAATAATCACTATTCTGACTGTTAACACAGGAGATCATTTTTACTGTTTTTCAATATTAACTATTCATAATTTTCATATTTTATATTTTATATTTATTTATATAAATAAAATCACATAGTATGCAAACTTCTCTGTTTTATTTCTCATACTGATTGGCTATTTTTAGGAGATTATATTTCAGTTAGTTACTAAATTCTTCAAAATTCTTTATTCTTTATTTAGATTTGCTCCCCTTATAGTTACCTAAGGATCCATTTTTTTTCTAGCCTTTTCAGTATCTATATGTAAGTCCATCTGTCTAGCTATTTACCTATATTTACAACATCTCCCCAAGACAGATATTTACTTATAACATAGTAGCTAAAAAGTGCTTGAAATTAGTAAAACTCCATGCAAATTGGAGGAATGACTGAATAAATACATATCATACAAAATTATTTCTCAGAAAATCAATAAATTAATCAGTATTATGCAATCCCTCCCATCAGTCACTTCTGCGTTAAATTTCTTGTAGTTTCTGGCATTCAACGATACCTAAATTTGTTTTCAGTTTTAATACTAAGGTGCCACCCTGATTTTCCTATCTTTTTTACTTAGACAGGATGGAAAAGATAGGAATGTCAGGTGCAAGAGTTCAAAATCGGAGCTCATCTGGGGGTCCTCACAGTTCTCTTGAGTATTTTTCTTATGCCACCTTTTGTCTTTTGCCAATCATGAATACAAGACAAGTGCGTAGCAACTCTGTCATGATAGACAAAAAAGGTAAAGAGTTGTAGGGTTACATGCACACATGGGTCTCTGCCTATGTATAGTAGGAACTTCCACAGAAAAAGGAAGGGCGCATGTTGAGTTAGTGAATTTCTGTAAGCACGCCTTCTGGAAAAGATAATAGTTCCTGGGTTTCAAGTCTCTAAAATTTAATTTTAATTTGTATTAGAATAATGATTTTTAAATTACCTATATCCTTGTTATGATATAAATATTAAAGGAAATGTTCAGACAAAAGTAGAGTATATACAAACCACTCATAACACCAGAATAATGTAAGTCATCTTCAATTATTCCATGAGCATACGTGAACTAAATTTAATGATGTATAAATAGTTGAGAATGACCAAAAGTGTCTGTGTTCTTAGAAAGTTCTCATGCTGAATTCTACTGAAGCAGAAAGCCATAAGCAGTCACTAGTGATATCCTTTATATTTCTAACTAGAAGATATTGACATTCCATGTAAGAATATCCAGTGATATAAAAATGTGATAAATCATAGCCCTGAGAAATAAGAAAAGAAGAAAGAAAAACTTACAGTATGTACTTGAAAGAACAGTCTCATTCAGTTTTTAAAGAAACATTACTTTCTCTAAATAGTTCTGTAAAAGATATTTGCCCTTTAAATATGCATTAGCTGTTACAAATTTCACAATGATTACAAGTGAAAAAGTATCTTCAGAAGGTGAAAAACAATGCAAAGTATTTAAGTAAATGTTAACAACAACAACAACAACAACAACAACAACAACAACAACAAAAGAGCTAGAAATCAAGAAAACAAACCTCAGCTCTTGAGTCTATCCACAATGCCCTTCACTGCACTGGGTATAATATACTGAAATAAGAAACCTAGCAGAATAATGAAACTTGACTTTAAAAAAAAATGTGGTCCATCTATTTAGGAGATAATATACTTAATACTTTCACTGGTTTTTTTTTTTTCTTAAATTTTAGATTTTAATCCCTCCAGTACTGAAACTTGGGTCTTCATCCAAGAATGTAGACACTTGTAGCTGTTGTTTATCCTGGGCTGTTTACTTTTAGTCCTAACAGTCCATATACAACTGTGCAGTTGAAGGGATTAAAAAGTTAGAATATTGTTTGAGAGGAAGTTATGTGCTGTCTGCAGAAAGAATAACAACTTTAAACTCTTCAAAGTTTACAAATGTCAACTTCTATCTCCTGAGGTAATCCTGGTCCCATTATATATTCCTGGACTCTTAAAATGAGCAACATCTTATTTACTTTTGATGTTAGAAATAAAGTATTTCTTGCCTTTAGCAATAATAAAATCGTTACAGAGAATGTTGCATCCCACAGACTCAAAGCAGCATTCAAAATATAATTCTTTAACCATGATCTAGCGCCCATAGCACTTGAAAAATTTTTAGAACTAATATATAAGTTGTGTTAAAAACGAAACAGGAAGGGACAGAAAGAAAGGTTTGGACTCTTTTTGTAGGTTTTGTATAATGTTTCTGCATTTAGAAAGATGTATGGTCCCACAATCAAGACTTAGAAAAGTTTGTTATTAAATGCTTTGGTGTACCCATCGCTCTACTCAAAACCAACAAAATTAGTAGAAATGATAACATCCATGACTTCATAGACTACATCAAAACCAAAGAACAGAAATAGGATGCTATTTATAAAAGAGACCCATTTCTAACCCGAATGAAATTACCCTGTAGTCTAAAACACCTGGATGCTAGATACTAATAAAAAAAAACCAAATGGCTTCCCAAATTAAGTGTTTTATTATATAACATGCCTGTGCCATGAATAGATTACAAGCGGGTGAAAATACTGATCATTTAGCTTTGGGATTGGTGAAAGTTTGGGGGGCCACCAGGAACATATACCACTCCAACCCAGACTGTTTACTTTCATGGGCACACAATATCATTCTTTAACATGAGCATACTTTACTAATTGTATTGTGTCTATGTGAGCCACAAGATAAAAATATTTGGGAAGTATGGTATTAACCTTTCCATAACCTTTCATGTGAAAAAGAATCCACACAGTGCTCAAATGAAGAGAAACTGAGAGACACTTGAAAAAAAAAAAAAAAAGAACAATCATGAATAAAGGTAGAACACATGTTGCCATGACTTGTCTATCACAGATCAAGATTTATATTTGTAGTAATTAAGATGGTATGGTTTTGGCACAGATACAGACAAACAGGTCAATGGAACAAAATTAAGAGGCCAAAAACAGATTCTTACACGGATGAAATCTTATATTCTGATCATTAATTGTAGCATTGCATATCACTGGGCGATATACAAATAAGCAAAAAATGAGTCTACAATTCGTTGTTTAAAGGAGCATGAAAGAATTTAGATAGCTACATTATACTCATATTAAAAATCAATTCTAGGTGGATTCAATACTTAAAATGTAAAAGGCAAACAAAATGATGCAGATAAATAAATTTACAATTTTGGGAGAGGAAAAAGATTTCCTCAAGAATATATAAGAAAACATGTAGGCAAATTACAGAGGAAAAGGATGATAATTATTACATTAATATAAATAATATGTGTTTATAAAAAAAACTGTAGAGATTGAATGATAAATTGAAATCCAGGAAATGGAGTGAAAGCTAAGGAAAGTATCGCCTCGGGAACTGCATGCCTTTGCTCTTTGCATTGTTGTCATTTTCTCTTTGATATATTTGGGTTGTCTCATTCTGTAGTACTGATTAGATCTGCTAAATAGTCTTACCTTGATCTTTTTTTGCCACAGCGATCTAAGCCTTCTGGCACTTTGACACTTCTGCCCTCTACTTTAGGCCAGGATATAAAATACTTGAGGTAATAAGCAAGAAAAAGGAAATGTGGAATTAGTTGAGGCTGAGAGATTTGCATTTAGCTACAATATCTAGAAAATTGGGATTTCTGTGACTTTGCCAGTGTTAGATTCATTATAACTGTTCAGTGATTAAGCGCAATGGCGAAGCTAAGCTCTCAGTGTTACGAAAAGTGCCTCTGGGGCAAATCTCAATTGCAGATCTGCCAGCCTTTTCTCTCTGTGAGATCCTGAGCTCCTATATATGATGGCCTTTGAACAAAATTTCTATGCAGAAAGTAGACATGTAATCCCATGTTTTCATGAAAAGTACACCGATAAAAGTGTACATTTTTAAGATATCATTTTGTGCTAGAATTGTTATATAAACCAATAAATCTGTACAAAATCCTGACAAAACAAACTGAAAATGGTAAAGAAGCTTACAGAATATACCAATCTAATAATTGGTAGTGATGATATTCTCATCAAAGTTATTTGACTAACATTTATGTTTTCAATAATAATATTGTCTTTTGTTCCCACATAGTTAGCTGTGAAGTACTTTGTTTTCCAGACAAGAATTCAAATATAATGCAGACTTTACTAAAATTATATATTATTAGAAAATACATAACAACATGCCTGAGATACCCAGGAAAGTGGTAATGTAGAGAATGACCTATAGCAAGATAAAGAGTGGCCTTGATCACAACAACAAAGTTAAAGTTGTTTTTAAAATATCCATGCCTTTGAAGTTAAGCTTTATAGAACAGTACAATGCATTAGGGCAAGTGAAAATATTAGTTTACTATTTTATCTATATTGGGCTATAGTAGTCTAGAAATACCCCTCTGTATAGATGTCTAAGAAAATGATTCCTGCACATCATTTTTCCTAGAATCGAAAAGAAAAGTTGATAAAAATGCATGTTCTAGTGCCCACCAGTCACATGCCCTCTCTTATTCACACAGCCTAAGGTGACTTCTGGATAGCTGCCTTTTTAACAAGAACCCCACGTGATTCTGACCTAAGTGGTGAGTAGAAAGAACTTTAAGAAATATCTTATACAGGGTGCCTGGGTGGCTCAGTCAGCTAAGTGGCTGACTTAGGCTCGGGTCATTATCTTGCGGTTCATGAGTTCAAGCCCCACGTTGGGCTCTGTGCTGACAGCTCAGAGCCTGGAGTCTGCTCAGATTCTGTGTCTCCCTCTCTCTGCCCATCCCCCTCTTGCACTCTGTGTCTCCCTATCAAAAATAAATAAATAAACATTAAAAAAAGAAGAAAGACCCTGAGCAAAGATGAGAAACTTGTTTTTCTTTTCTGAGTTTCCCTTACACAGGCAAAAATAAATAAATTAATTAATTAATTAAAAAAAAAATGTCAGTAGGTAATGTCCGTAAATTTTTAGAGTAACCTTTGAAAACAAGGCATACATATTTTAAATTAATGAGTTGTTTAAATTTAATAAGGAAGTTGCCATATCTTTTTCAAAATGTGGATTTACCTTAAAATTTTCAAACCTTTTAAATTTCTCTCAAGACTTTGAAACAGAGAGGTGCTGGCAGAAAAAGAATATATGTATGTGTATAGCATATATAGAAATTTGAAAGAAAACATATCAGTGCTGTTAAATTTTCAGTAACTATCATATCTTTGTAATAAAAAAATTGAAGTTTTAAACTATCTCTTAGTATTACAAAATTTGGTTTATACTATGTACTTCTTACTATATATATGTATATAAGAATAATATACTATATATATGTATATAAGAATATACTACATATATTATTCTTCTTCCTGGACTCTCAGTAAAAATTTATAATGTACTCTTAAATCATTCAGGTTATGGTTGAGAAATATTATTAGCTTAATTCATAAACTAATGCCAATATTAATCATCATAATACATAAATTAGCACAATGGGGCACATCTGAGTCAAACTGCTAAATAACTAAAGATAAAGAGCACATTTTAAATTTTTCCACAAGAGAGGAGAAAAATGACACAATATATACAGAAGAATAAAGAAAATCATAAAAACCGCCTTTTTAAGATACAGTTGAAATGACAGTGTAATCCTGCTTTTAAAGTACTAAAAGAAAAATAAAGTGATCAATCTATTATTTTATATGCAGTGAAAATATCCTTCAAAGATGAAACCTAAAAAGAACGAGATCAAATGGATGAAAGCTGAAACGATTCACTTCCAACAGCTTAGCACTATAAGAAAGGACAGAAGAAGTTATTCTGGCTGAAAGGATTTAGCACAAGATGGAAGTCCAGATCTGTAGCAAAGAATAAGGAGCCTCACAGAAGGTAAGTATTTGGGCGAATAAAAAAGAGTACGCATATGACAATGCACAGCAACTTAAACCTTACTGATATTTTAAAGCAACGATTATAATATACTATTTTTTATAGAACATTTAGATATAATAAAATACATGGCAGAGTAACTACAAGGAGTTTTAGGGAAGAGATCACCATTAAAAGATTATACAATTGAAAGATACAATTTTTTTTCATAAACTATATGATTTAAGGTAAGGTATGACAACAGCAACCACAAAATATCGCAAAGATAGGGGGCTAAAAAATATATAAAATATATACATATACAAATATATACATTAGTTAGTATATGTTAGTATATGTATATATTTGTATATATAAACATATGTATTGTATATATTTGTATATGTATATATTTGTGTATATATACAGACACAATTTCTGTATATACATGTATATACACATACATGTATATATATGTATTTGTATTTGTATATATATATATACATATGTATTGTATATATTTGTATATATATAGAGAGAGACACACACACAATTTCTGTTGAGATATACTTTTCATACAAAAAAATAAATACACTTACTTAGTGTGAAGCATTTTATCAATTATGTACACAGAATAATCACAATCCAAATAAAAAGAAATAGAGTATTCCTCTTACCTGACAAACTTTCTTTATGTCTCTCTCTGGTCACTCATAATCTGCTAAATTTTAAATTATATACCATAGAATAACATCTCCAATTCTTAGGCTTCATATAAATAAAATCAGTCAATACCAACTGAAGAGGAAATCTAAGTATTCTGGAAATATTTATATAGCAAGATAGTCACTTGTTTCTTGAAAGGTTAAGGGAATATACCCAAAAAATAAGTTATTCCTTATTTCTGAAATAGGTAACACTGTATATAGTAGTATAAAAATCTTTCACTAAGTTCAGAGAAGCTCTATGGCAGGCCTATATTGTGTTTTGTCATCCTTATATGCAGTGAGATTCTGCAGGCTTAAATATGGGGTGATGGATTGTATTTTGGGCAGCCATATTACAAATGGGCGTAAGATATTAATATATGTATTCTGCTTCTCTTCACCTGTCTCAGCCATCTTGCCCCTCAGAAAACACTTTACAGATAACAAAATATTTTGTATTTCCATTCCGAAGCAGAAGGAAATTGAGCCATAGTGTATTCCTTTCTGCCATGAAGCAGTTTATAGCCCCTGATTGTACGTTAAGAAAGTGCTATATAATTAGAAGCAGTATTTTTATCTTTCTCTTATTTACTATGTAGGATTTATAATGAGTTGGTACTTGGAAATATCTTGATGAATTATGGATAGTTAAATTTCAATGTTGAAAGGAAGAAAAATCATGTTTATTGAAGACAATATATTTCAGGGACTGCAGTAGGTTATATTTCTGTTTTTCAGGACTACGATTATAATATTGAAATAATGATTATGACAAAATTCTCCACCTTTGTTTAAAACTCTGGCACAGGTTTTTATTGTATAGATAACATTTATTCTAATGCTGCTGTCAGCATTTACTTTACAAATTATTTTATTAAGTCATAATAAATTTCACAGAACTATTTTATTAAAAGCACCCCTTCAATCTAGAAGGTATGCATTTAATATATAATTCATACTTTTAAACTTTTATTTTTATACACTGATTTTTGCTTTATTAGAAATGAAATGAGAACACTAGTCTTTTCCCTAATGTCTCCGTGAAAAAGCTCTGTTCTAAATCCTACCATAACTGAGAAACAGAAGTTCCCAGAGGGGCACACAGAGGATTCTAGTTTTTCTAAAATCATTTCCAAGAAATAAGCCTAGAATAATATAAATTCTACTTCTTCCTGAGGATGCTCTGATGATTTTACATTTTTTTCCTATTCATGAAAGTATTACATTAAGAAATAAACTGAAAAGAAGTATTAAAATGATTAAAAATTTTATCTTAATATTCACATTCCCATTTTCCCGTTATTAACTAGAACAACTAATTCTCCAGCAACTCTTAGACTTGTAAGAGGCTGCCAAATAAATGAAAAGAGGAAGGCAGACCCAAGGTTGGTACAGTTATTCTTTTATTGGAGTAAGCAGAGGGAGATGATCCTTCATAATATTTCAACCCTACCCTTTCACTAGTACAACACAGAGGATTAATACATCCACCTCATATTATTATGCTGCAAGCATTAAGTCTACAAGAATACTTCCAAAATGTAACTTAAGAATCCCAAGCATGTCTGCATCCTCAAATAAACATATGATAGAACTGAGCTGACAATTATTAGCAAGTCTACAAAGATAACTTGGTTGAAAAACAATTAAGTATAATCCCAAAACTATTTCCCAAATGGATGTGATATTGGCTTTCTACATTTTTCACGTGTTAATTTGTGCTAAAAGTATATGTGTAAGAAGTTACACTTTTTCTGATATTTTTTCTTCCTTTCCAAACATAACATTTTTTGCATTTCTTTTCATGGGGGTCATTTTTTTTTTCTTTTTCCCCACTCATTTACCATTTCGGTGAGGGCACTGCTGTCGGAGATCTTCATCTTTATTCAGGGACATGCGTGTCGGGTTTGGATCTGAGGTGTTTTCTCCTGTCTTCTGTATCTCTCCTGTCTTTCAAAACCGAGTTCGTATCACTAGGTTGTAGTGATGGGAAAGTAGCATTCCACATCTTTCTAAAATGCCTGTTTATACTTCGTACTGTGTGGTTCTGTAACTTCCTACCACCTCTTTGATATCCCCTCATTTCCTAGGTGTAGGTATTTCATCATTGTCTTGAAGAACTACCCCTTGCACCTTTTGCTCACATTCATTGTAGCCCCTCAGATGTGAGGTTTTAGCTCAGGCAGCACTACCTCTGTGGGCTTAGGCAAAAAATTGAACCTCAAAACAAGGTATTTTGTGGTGACTTCCTCTATGGCCTGACACGGGGAAAAGTTTTCAGAAGAGGAAATAAAGAAAATGATTTGTAAATTTGACTGAAATTAAAAAAAACTGCAACCGTGCCGGGGTGACTCAGTTGATTATGAATCTGACCCTTGATTTTGGCTCAGGTCATGACCTCACGGTCATGAGATCAAGCCCTGCCCTGGGTTCCGTGCTGGGTGTACAGCCTGCTTGGGATTCTCTTTCTCTCCCTCTGTCCCTCTCCCCTGCTCCTGCTCTCTTTCTCAAAGTAAATAAACTTTAAAAAAAAATTCATGAGAAAAAATACCATAAAAAAGGGCAAATCACAAGAAAATATTGTTCACAAATATTGTAGATAATGGCCTAAATATTTCAAGCTCATAAAGAATTTTTTAGAAATTGACCAAAACAAGAAAAATTCTATAGAAAAATGGGCAAAAGTCATGAAAATTTTACAAAAGAGATATAAAAGGCCTTTATATATGTGAATTCATAAGAGAAATGCAAATTAAAATGAATATACACAATTAAAAGTGGGATACAATTTCTCACTTATTAAATTGGCAAAAAAAAATAGAAGGCTAACAATAGCAATGTCTCTGTTGGAAGAGGATGATAGTAAGTGAAAAAAGAAACATGTGAAGGAGCATATATAGTATGCTAATCTTCAAGTAAGAAAAAAGGAAATGTGAGAAAATGTACTTATGTGTGCTTGTATTTATAAAAAGAAAAATAGAAAAGATAACTAAACATATTGAGATTGATTATATACAAGGAACAGAGAGTGGTAAAGTAAAAAAAAAGATACGGGAGCAAATGATATTGTTCTGTATATAGATTTTTTCTGTGGGAATATGTTAGCATATTACATATTCAGATAATTAAATTGTATCAATAAAAGTTATAAGAGTAACAGGATGAGTAATTTTGTTGACATCAAGAGCCAGTGTTCTCACTGTACAAGACTGGACACACTAGTCTGGAATGAGAGAGAGTAGGAAAAAAAATTCATGGAATAGATTAAATTTAAGATTTTATGTGTGAACACATGATTTTTTTTAAATTTTTTTTTCAACGTTTATTTATTTTTAGGACAGAGAGAGACAGAGCATGAACGGGGGAGGGGCAGAGAGAGAGGGAGACACAGAATCGGAAACAGGCTCCAGGCTCTGAGCCATCAGCCCAGCCCAGAGCCTGACGCAGGGCTCGAACTCACGGACCGCAAGATCGTGACCTGGCTGAAGTCGGACGCTTAACCGACTGCGCCACCCAGGCGCCCCGATTGATTTTTAAAATACTTATGAGATTACGTGTGTCTATATGCACATAAGCATGGATGTGTATGCGTATAAATATTTATTTATATGTGCATGTATACACGTTCACATTCCTGTGTATATTTCCTAGCTTCGTCTAACAGAAAGACCAAAACAAAAAAAAAAACAAATAAAAAGTACTTCAGTATAAATGAGCATACCTAGCTACCAGGCACTGATCAGTTTCCACTGAAACAAATCAGGTCCCCCTCAGAAATGGGCAGGTTTCAGGGTTGGACAAGTTCCATACAAGAGGAACCTGAAGTATGTAGTTATAATAGAAAGTAAGAAATGCTCAAAATAGTATTATGGGGATATGTCACATAGGAACCAGTGTGGGGTGGTCAAATCATGGACAGTTGAGCACCCACGTACTTCATAACACGAATTATTTAATTTGGGACAAATAAGAATCCATAGCTTCATACCAATGATCAACTGATTACAGGCAAAATAAGGTCTCTTGGTTTTGGTTATGGTAGAATATTGAGGACCCAAGACAAAGTGGAAGGAGTGTTACAGGGTTGCCATTTTCTAACTGTTATAGTAAATATTGGCTCAGAAAATTATTGGGAGATTTCACTGAAAGGAAAATTTTCACAGTCTTAAAGTGTTTCTCCACAGACCACTGACTCTAAGTGAGAAAAATTAAACCCACACAGACGACTTCTACAGTAACCAAGCATCACCTTGACTGGGTGATGAGCATTAATATAACCAGTGAAGGACAGTCGGACATTGTGTGTCTGAAAATGGGATGTCCTGAAAAGGAAACAGCATCATCTATGTCGTATACTGGCTAAGAATGCATTACCTGAATTTACTAATAAAGAAACCACTAAAAAACACAATATGAGGAATTTTCAATTGCAGAAAGAGGATGCTGTATTGTTTAAAAAGGTCAATGCTAAAAATAACAATGAAAGGCTATGGCAATGTTGTAGATAAAAGGATGTTAAATAAATTAATTAAGTGAAAAATTGGCCGGATTCAATACTGTATGGGGAAAATAATACTGTAAAGGACATTACTTGACAAGTTGACCAATGAACAATAGATTAGATAAGAATGTTGTATTCATTCTAAAATTATTGAAATTTATTAATGCACTGTCGTTATATAAGAAAAACACACATTGAAATATTGAGGTGCAAAGGTGTATGGTACATGTAACTTACAAACAGTTCAGGGAAAAATATGTGTGTGTGGAGAGCGAGCGAGAGAGAATGAAAGAGAGAGGATGAAAGGGAAATAATTGATAAAATAAAGGGTAAGTTTTCAACAATAGCTGCATCTGAAGAAGTGGTACACAGGTATTCTTTGTATTATTTTCATTTCTGTGACTCTTCTCTATATTGAAATTATTTTTTTTTACTTTAAACAAATTTTAATGTTTTATTTATTTTTGACACAGAGAGAGAGAGAGAGAGAGAGAGAGACAGAACATGAGCGGGGGAGAGGCAGAGAGAGAGGGAGACACAGAATCTGAAGTAGTTTCCATGGTTGAGCTGTCAGCAGAGCCCTACGTGGAGCTTGAACTCACGAACCGTGAGATCATGACTTGAGTCAGAGTTGGATGCTTAACCGACTGAGCCACCCAAGCGCTCCTACATTGAAATTATTTTTAAACAAGAAGTAAAAAAATTAAAAACAAAGTTGCTAATCACACCTTAGTACAATTATTATATGTAAGTTGTTGCTGTAAAATTCATAAAGACCATGTTGACCATTGACACCAAGTCCATGCCATTGAGTCAGAGTAAAAGCCCAGGTTCAGAACCAGCATCAGAAAGAGCCCATACAAACTGTCAGATGGAATCTCTAGTTGAACAGTGAGCCCTTCTTGCAATAAAGTAGCTCCATTCACTCACATGAGGAAGGCTGAGTGGAAAAAATTCATCAAGGGAGACAAACAAACTTGCTTGTTATTTTGATCTTTGTACTCTTCTCCAGGAATATTTTTTTAACGTATTTTGAACAATGGTGACTATACATTAATATCAGAATAGTCCGTGATGTTTGAAGTAAAACTAAAATGTTTTGAATTTTTAAGTCTCAAGCAGATCACTAGATGATAATAAGAAGAAAGGCATTTAAAATAAAACAAATTAGTAATAAGGAAATAAAATGTAGTTCTTATACAACCATCTGACCTTTAAAGCAAACTATTTTAAAAATCAGATAATGAGAGAGAAAATTTGCCTGAGTTTTCATTCCCTCTTCTACACTTCTTTTTTTTTTAAGTTTATTTATTTTTGAGAGAGAGTGTGAGTGGGGGACAGAGGATCCAAAGTGGGCTCTGGGCTGACAGCAGCAGGCCCAATGTGTGGTTAGAACTCATGAACTGTGAGATCATGACCTGAGCCAAAGTAAGTGGGACACTCAACCCACTGAGCCACCCAGGTGCTCCCCCTCCCCTTCTAGGCTTCTAAAACGTGTAAAGTAATGAACTTCAACAGGTTGTAAAAAAGAATGAATAAAACACACTGCAGCAAAATTTAGTATAAATATGGCATTATCCTATCTCTTGATTTTATTTTATATCAGGCCTCTGAAATATTGTTAATATTGGCAAGGTTAAAGGAAATATTCACTGTTAATGTTTGTGGACCCTGCTCCTGGGCTGCCAGGGAAACTATATTTGAACTGTTACCAAGGTCAGAAGGACTTAACCAAACTTCAAATGATGTGCCCTATTCATGCCCCAAGCACACATTGTACATCTACTTCGTTAGCAAATAACCTGAAAGAAATATTTCAAACTTAAAAGTAAAAATCACCCTAAGTTCCCATACCTCTACCACCTACAACTTTGCACATACTAAAAGCATAAAAGTTTGTATTTTTCTGGAATGTTTTATGTCATGATGATTTGTAACTCTTGATATAACAACAACAACAACAAAAAAACCCAAAAACAATTCTGTATTCAACATTCCTTCCCCTGGAGCACTCTCTTCTTTGTGAAGGTTGTGTATCCTGGCCAGCTGTCCTCATTGAGAGTGTAAATAACCTTTCTTCCTTTTTATTTTAGAAATCCTAAGGGGTGCCTGGGTGGCTCAGTTGGTTAAGTGTTCGACTTGAGGTTTTTGAGTTCAAGCCCCATGTCGGTCTCTGTGCTGACAGCCCAGAGCCTGGAGTCTGCTTTGGATTCTGTGTCTCCTTCTGCCCCTCCCATGCACATACTCTGTTTCTCTCTCTTTCTCTCAATAATAAACAAACGTCAAAAAAATTAAAAAAAAAAAAGAAATCCTAAAAGGTTTTTCCATTTTGCACTGATGACATACAATGCTTAATTCATTAATTAATATTAATAATTTTATTACCATTACCAATGCTCATTGCATAAACCCACACACTAAAAGCTTACCCAAAGACTGGGGTGTTTGCTAAGGTTTGTGATTGCCTGTTTGTGGTTGCCATAAGGTGGGAGATTTAGAGTTTTATCCCCATGAAGCTTTGTAGACAGCAGTTCTACGACCACATCTGTGTATATGAACACGATCTGAAAATGTGAACCATTTTTCCTGTCTAATCTAACTAGTCTTACCACTTTGTTATTTCTCTTCAATATCACTTTAGGAAAATTCTCCCCAAATGTGTCTTCTTCATGGGATTTACTGTACACTTCTTGCTAAGACAGTCAAAGGGCACAGCCAATGGATGGGGAAATGATGCAGACTTAGTCAATAATGCCTTCAGTACTTTGGAACTTCCGTGACTGAAATGAGGCCCAGGGACCGGGGAATTCCTTCGTTATAGTGACAGCTGCAACGTGTGGACCAGTTTGTTTATCTGTGTGACCTTTGCTGAAGTTTCTGCTGCCTAAGCCTCCAGGGTTCCTGTGGAAGCTGCCACTTCCCCAAATCCAATCTCCCATCATCCTAATGATCCTAAGAGGCCTCAGTATTCTTCAACCAAATCTTTTAGCCTAAAATAACATAGATGATTGCTGGTGTTTTCAGCCAATTATTTAAGGAGGTTCTCTGCTCTTTCTGTCTTGGGATATCACATGAGTAAATCTGTCCTCAGAGCCCCCACAGTGAAATACAGGCTAGAAGATGGCACTATGTCATATTTCTACCAAAGGTTTACAGTAGCATACACATAATTCTGTTTTTATTTGTACTTTTTATGACCTGTTGGACTTATTGTTTTATGCTTTTAGCTGAGATTTTTTGGGCGGTGATTTTATTCAGCTTCAGCTTTTCATTTTTTAAATGTTAGTTAATTTACTTATGTCTTTGTTTTTAATATTTTCTGATTTTAACCTGATTTTCGGTCAGGAAAAAAGACATAAGGACAAATGCAATAATACTCTAAGCTTTAAACAATTTTAATTCTCTTTTAAAAAATTTTTCTAATGTTTATTTATTTTTGAGAGAGAGAGAGAGAGAGAGCACGAGCAGGGGGAGGCAGAAAGAGAGGGAGACAGAGAATCCAAAGCAGGCTCCAGGCTCTGAGCTGTCAGCCCAGAATCTGATATGGGGCTCAAATTCACGAGCCGTGAGATCTGACCTGAACCGAAGTGGGACGCTTGACTGACTGAGCTACCCAGGCGTCCCAAGAATAATTCTCTGCTACTCTTATATGTTTCACTTTGCAATTTTCCTTATGCCTTCCTAAATTAGATTCTCTTATTATTGGATTAAGTGAATTCCCTTAAACTATATATGTAATATATTATATTTATTATTATATTACTTATATTTTAAGAACATATTGTTACAGTTATGACACTTATTATTTACATACATTAGCAAAAGCCATTATATATTTATTTATTACACAATTTATACTTCAGGTTTAATAGTGAAAGCCATATATCCATTTGTATTTTATATATATATAATAGTAAAAGCTATTGTTATGCTTTTAAACATAACACAAAAGAGAGTTTAGTACTCTGTTTAGAGGAAATTTACTTGAGAGGGTAAAGTGATTCCAAAGTGATTCTACCTTTACACATCAATTATGTACTACTTTTTGTGTCTGCTATGCTTAAGTTTTATTTTAGTTTTGGGATACTATAACCTCACTCAACTTAAAATGGATTAACAATACAATGATGATGGTGAAACATTGTGTAGTGATACAGCAGAATAACATTATATGAGCCTGACTGGCTTAGTGGGTTAAGCATCTGACTCTTGGTTTGGCTCAGGTCATGATCTCAGTTTGTGAGATCAAGCCCCGAATTGGGCTCTGAGCCATGTGTGCAGAGCCTGGTTGGGATTCTCTGTCTCTTTCCCTCTGTCTCTCCTTTCTCTCTCTCTCTCTCTCTCTCTCTCTCTCTCTCTCAAAATAAATAAACTTAAAAAAAAGTATGATGTACAGAAGTTTTTGATCTGTACAGATACAAATCAGCAAGTATGACTCTTCAGCACAGAGATATGGAAAAATGATTGACTGTAATTTCATTGGTTCAGAAATCCCTTTGTCCTTAATTTCCACCATAGCCTCTGTTATCAGAGTCTATCAAATTAATGTAATAAGGTCATCAATACTTTAATTTTCATTTTTACACATAGTGGCAAATTTAATTATATATATTTATATATAAATAAAATATTTCCCCTGAATGTTTCAGGGTTTTTCAGTAAAAATCAAAATAGGCTAAACATAGAAAATCTTTAAGTGATGCCCTTATATAGAAAAGATAAATACCTGTAGTGTTATTACCAAGACATGTATAACGCCAAACACAATATCAATGCCAAAATGTGTGCTATGAGAGAAAGAACAATGTATGTTTGCTAACATTTCTTTCTCAAGTGATACTATAAAACATTTTATAATATAAATGACACAGTATGAAGAGCAATTGCCATCATTTGGGTGGTAGGTATTTCCCATTAGAATTTAATAAATCCACTGATGTGCAAAATGTGAATCAATTCTTGGCATGTCTGTATGTCATATATAAGGGAAACTACTCTACGAGTTTTTATTTATCATTGAAACCCATCCTAGAGGAAGAGATTTTGTTTGTTTGTTTTTTTTTTTTTTTTTTTTTTTTTACTGTGTTAGGCATTATTTTGAGCTGTAGGTCAGTTCTCAAAAGAAATGCTTCAGGACCAGTGCTGACAGAGCATCAGCTGTGTGTGAGGCAAGGTGAGACATTTCTGTGAAAATAGAAGTTAGAACAAAACATAGTTCACACACTGATTATTCAAAGGCAACGCCTGGTGATCAACTGCACGCCTCATCTAATTCAGTGCTGAAGGCAATTTTTAACAGTTTTTATACAATCAAATCACCACCACCACAGGTTATATACACATAGTACTCTGTGTCAAACAAACAAAACATACTGAAGTACTAACAAAACATACGGAAGCACTATATCAAGAAAAAATTATTAAGTTTTTACAAGCAAGGAGATTAGTTATTTGTTAATACAAGCTACTGTCATTTATTTGAGTTCAAGTGGTTTCTTCCAAAAACCCATCTCACTGATCGCTATTCAAGTAAGCTAAATATACTAGCTTATGGTAGATTTCTTTTGAGGAGAATCCATACCTACAGTTCAGTTGTGTGCATTTTGATTGCGATATGTCTATGTGTGGATACAAAGAACTATTGAGGGGTGCCTGGGTGGCTTGATCGGTTAATTGTCTGACGTTGGCTCAGGTCATTATCTCACAGTCTGCGAGTTTGAGCTCTGTGTCTGATTCTGTGCTGACAGCTCAGAGCCTGAAGCCTGCTTCAGATTCTGTGTCTCCCTCTCTCTCTCTGCCCCTCCCCTGCTTGCACTCTGTCTCTATCTCTGTCTCTCTCTCGAAAATAAACATTAAAACAATTAGAAAAAAAAAAAGCTAACATAAATTATCTGGCCAGTGTTTTACAGTATGCAACACTAGTCCCTCATATTATAAACAACCTGAAAATAAAGTGATATTAATGAAGAAGCTAAGTGTTCCAGAAGACCAGTGTCGACTCTGACTTGAGAAAGTCTGAATAGCGATGAAGTTCATCTGTTCTAACCAACTCCAGTGTTTTATTTTCTGATCTACTACCATGTAATGTTACTCATATGTGGAATTTAAGAAACAAAACAAACAAATCAACAAAGAAAAACAAACAAACAAACAAACAAACAAACTAAAAGACTCTTAAGTACAAAGAACAAACTGGCAGTTGCTAGAGGGGAGGTGTGTGGAAGGATGGGTAAAATAGATAAACAGGATTGAGTTCACTTATCCTGATGATCACTGAGTAATGTATAGAATTGTTAAATCATTATATTGTACACCTGAAACTAATATAACACTCAATGTTAATTATATTTCAATAAAAAATAATCTGACCTTCAGAAAATAGGGTTTTTCTAAGATCTTAACATATATTTAATATTCTGTGTAAGAGATGAAGGTTAGTACAGCATGGGAGGTAAGGATACAGATTCTGAAGGAAAACTGTGTTGCTTTAAATTCCGAGTGCATTATTTACTAGCACTGTACTTGATGAAAGTTACTAAGCTAATCCATATTTTAATTGCATTTTTGTAAAATTAGAATCACATAGCAACAGTGTGATTATATTAGGGAAGTTGAAAAATTCTGTGAAGATAAATAGGTGACATAAACAGATCTTAGTGGAATAGTCACTCAACTGAAATACATAAAATATTTGAATAAATACAAAGATATTCTATGCTATGGGAGGATATAATATTGTCATAATTTAAAACTTAAGTTATTCTCAAATTAATCCTCACATCCACATTCTATCTAAAATAAGAGAAAAACCCTACTATTTTTCTTTCTAAAATATATATAGAAGAATAAAGATCCTCTGGCCAACTGAGGAAAAAAATGGAAACTAGCTTAATAGATATATAAACACACACTGCAAAGCCATAGGGTACAAGGAAATCTTGAAAAACAAGAAGAAAAGTAGGAACTCCTACAGATAAAAATGGGGAACAATAGGGGCACCTGGGTGACTCTGACTGTTAAGCATCCGGCTCTTGATTTCAGCTCAGTTCATGATCTTATGGTCATGATCTCTTGGTCATGAGATTGAGCCCCATGTCTTCACTGTCAGTGCAGAGTCTGCTTAGGATTCTCTCTCTCCCTCTCCCTGTCTTTCTCTTTTTCTCTCTCAAAAATAAATAAGCTTAAAAAAATGGGAAACAATATATGAACAAGCATATGAAAAGGTGCTCAAATTCACTTGTAACTAAGGAAATGCAAATTAAAGCAATAATGGGTTCAATTTATCTCCAACAGAATGGTGAAATGTCAAATACTAGACAATGCCTCATGGTGATGGGAAATACAATAATGTGAACACTTATGTACCAAAGGTGGAATTGTAGACTACTTCAGGCTAGGCAAATATACCCCATTACCCAGAAATCTTATTCTCATTTATATCTTGTTGGAAAATTCTTATTTAAGGACATATATGAGGATTCTCATTACAATGTTAATTTGTTAGCCAAGGATTAGAGACACTGTTGGATTTTATCACTGGAAGAATAGATAATTAAAGCATTATTAGTGTATGCAATGATACATAATCTCAGAAATATTAATACATTGAAAGTATGTCAGAGCAAAAAGTGAAGAGTCAGAGAGAATGTTATGACATACGTTTCCACATAAGCTAATATTACTGAGAAACTGGACATATATGGTGATGTATAACTGTATAAAGTTGATAACTAGAAGTTAGATGGCATTTAACATCCAAAAATGGAAACCTGATAATAAAAATTGTCTATGAGGTAAGATTATGATGGGAAATGTTAACATGGAAGAAGAGAAGATAAAAATAATTTACACAGCATGTTTTTTATAACCTGATTTCTCTGTATATGAATATACATCTATACATACACACATAAATACAAATATAGAGAAGAAATATCTGCAAACTATATTTTCATGTGTTTCTAATTTAATTCTTCCTTGATTGGGCCTATATACATCTTTTATTTTTCCTTTAATTTTCATTCATGTCTTATCTACTAATAAACCATAAGGGTTACTAATTATGATTTTCAAATTAGTAGCAGCTTGGTTTTACAATACTCACATGCTATTAGATAGTATCCATCAATGTCCATTGAGGTTTTAAACAAATTGTAAAGACACAATTGTTTGGTTTTCTAAGAACATACATTTAAATTCTTTTTTTTTTCTCTTAACACTTTTCAGAATTCAACAAAAATTAAACACTCATTTAGCAAACATACTCAGAAACTCATGATACTCTATCAAATCTTCCCATCTTATCACAGAATTTATTTTTCCTTGATCTTGAACCACCCCCCACCTCCGCCCCCGCCAAATACCTTTGGAAATATGAAACAATAGGAACTTTTCAAAAATATCTAGACTCTTGAGTGTCTGACTGAAACCCTGGCTGTTGTTTGAGAGACAGGCAGCAAAGTAGTGCCTGGTTTATCCGTATTAAGTTAAAGTTAAACAGAAAGATTATTTCCTTATCATTTTAAATCCAACAAGGTATCTCGCTGGTAGTAAGTTGGGGAAAGAACACTGTGCTCCTGTTGAATGTCCTTGATTGCAGCCAGCTTGCCGGATGCTATCTGGACAATCTGGAGATCTGGTGTATCTTGGCTGTCCCGTGCTGACCCTGTCCTGGATGTACTAACCCATACACTGGATAAAGGGCCTTGGGGAAAAATAGGCAACTAGATGCACACTTGATTTGTGGCTCAAAGACTTCAGAATTTTTACATGTAACACCAGTCCAAATTGCAGCATTAAGTATTTGTTAAAATTTAGCTGTTTTCTCCTTATCCCCATCGTTTACGGGAGATTTCCACCTCTTCACTCAAGTGACAACAGGGTTCAAAGTAGTCATATGTCTTTTCTTCCTAGTGAAAAGATTGCCATTTTCCAGAATTTAATTTATGTAGGATTTGTGGGGTTCTCAGACATCTAATTATTCTTAAAAACAAACACACACAAAGCAACCAACTAAACAAACAGAAAACATCCCAATACAACCAAACTAATAAGAATTAAAATATTAGAATTCTAAGTCAACCTTATACTTAAAGAAAATAAATTACTGCACCAAAAATCCCCTTTATATGTATATTACATACCCTCACAAATTCCAGAAATAGAAGATTAGAAATAAATGCATAAAAGATGCAGGTAAATACAGTTAGTGAAATCTAAATGATTCTGATCTTTTTATATGTTTCTGAAGATTATATTTAAAATGAATGCAAATTCATTCTTCATCAGAATAAAACAAACATTTAAGCATATGAATTGTAAGGTGGTTTTTTTGGTCTAAAGAAAAATACCAATTTCTTAATATCACATCAATTAAAAATTGAGACCTCTACAAATAAAATATTTACTCTCAATTCATTTTATTTATTTCTTTAATTTTATTTAGTTTGAGAGACAGAGAGTGAGCAAGGGGCAGAGAGAGCAAGAGAGAGAGAATCCCAAGCAGGCTCCACACTACCACTGCAGTGCCTGATGGGGGGCTCAAACCCATGAAACCAGGAGATCATGATCTGAGCTGACACTAAGAGTTGGAAGCTTAACCAACTGAGCCACGTAGGCGCCCCCTACTATCAATTAATTTTAGAGTTTTAATTTTCACTTGACAGTATTAGATATTTTTACTCATTGATATGGCACTGGCATATTTTACTTTACTGATATGGGAAAGTACTTTTGGTTAGATGCTGCAGAAAATATTTACCTTTGTTTCACTCTAATATTAAAATTATTTTGGGGGGCGCCTGAATGGGATGGCTCAGTCAGTTGAGCATCTAAGTCTTGGTTTCAGCTCAAGTCATGGTCTCATGGTTTCATGGGTTCAAAGACCCACTCCCACCGTGTTTCTCTCTCTCAGAATAAATAAGTAAACATTAAATAAATAAATAAATAAATAAATAAATAAATAAATAAACAAATAAATAAATAAAATGGCAAAGGATATGAAGATATGCAAATAGCCTAAAAACGCTTAAGAAATGCTCAGTTTACTTAGCCATCTGTGGAATGCAAATCAAAACCAAAAGGAGATACCATTTCATTCTCATTAGGAGAGCCATAATAAAAATGCAGATTAATTGCCAAGTGTTGGTAAAGATGTGAGAAAATTGGAACCCTAAAACAATGCAGATGGAAATGTAAAAAGGTGCAGTCCCTTTGGAAGACAGTGGCATTTCTTTAAAAGGTTAAACAGAGTTACTGTTTGACCCAGCAATTTCCCTTCTAAATATATACTGTACAGAAATGATAGCATGTGTCCACACATGAACTTGCACACAAATATTCATAACAGCATTATTCATACAAGCCAAAAGTGGGGAAAAAAACCCAAATGTCCATCAAGAGAGGAATGCATACATAAATGTGGCATATTCAGGGAATAGAATATTGTTTAGCCATAGAAGGAATGAAGTACTGATACATTCTAAAACATGGAGATATCTCAAGAATACTATGCTAAGTTGAAAAAAGGCAATCACAAAGGACTACATATCATAGGATTCAATTTACGTGAATGTTCAGAATAGGTAAATCTACAGGGACAGTAGGGAAATTTATGCTTTTCTAGGACTGGTGGGAGAAAGTTGGAGGAAGAGGGGATGACCGTTCAAGGGTGCCAAGTTTCTATTGAAGGTGATGAAAATGTTCTAAATCAATTGTAGTACGGGGCACCTGGGTGGCTCATTCGGTTAAGCATCTGACTTCAACTCAGGTCATGATGTCAGAGTTCATGGGTTTAAGCCCCACATCGGGCTCTGTGCTAAGAGCAGCTTGGAGCCTGGAGCCTGTTTCAGATTCTATCTCCCTCTCTCTCTGCCCCTCCTCCTCTCTCTCTCTCTCTCTCTCTCTCTCTCTCTCTCAAAAACAAACATTTAAAAAAATTAAAAATAAATATAAATAAATCGATTGTAGAAAATGGTTGCCTAACTCTGTAAATATTCTTTCTTAAATCTTCCTAACTGACATCTAGATGAAACATTATGCTCACATCTAGATTATACAAATAAATATATAGGTGATAGTAATATAGCTAATATATTGCACTTACTGGATTTCATGCACACTTTTGTGCCTATAAATTATACACTTTAAATCAGTAATATCAATTTATTAGCTCACATTTCTGTAAGGGAAGTTCCAAGTAGGTTTGACTGGGTTATCTGCTTGGGTCTCAAAAGGTCAAAATCAAATTTTCATGTAGGTGAGGCTCCCTTTGGAAACACTGGAGAAGAATCTGTTTCAGGTTCCTTCAAACTGTTGAAAGAATTCAGCCTGCCTGGTGTGGCCACAGGATTGAGGTTACTGTTTCCTTCCTAGCTTTCCATTAAGCATTGTTCTGAGCTTGTAAAAACAAGTTGCTCTCAGATTGCTGCAAATGGCCCTCTCCACCTGCAAAGCCAGTAATGCCCCGGGAATCCTTCTCATGCCTTAAATCTGTCAGCCTTTCCATTCTGCCACCAGCCTGAGAAAACCTTCTGCTTTTAACAGGCACATACAATTAGATTAGGTAACATAATTGAAGGAGTAACACTTTGTCATAATCTCAGTTCTATCCATACTCAATGCGGGAGTGATTATAAAATGTCAAATGTCACTAGAGGGGTCATTTTTAAGGTCTACGTTGAGGGACAGGCAGAGACAGAGACTGAGAGTGGGAGCTGGGGTTTGAGGTAGCAGTAGAAAGAGAGGGAAAAGGTAAAAACAACCCAGAATATATTATAATTTATATAATATTATATATGTATATAATATATATTATGTATAATATATTATATTTCTGGATAACTAGGGATCCAAAGATTCTTGACATTAGTATATTTTCTTTCCAAATTGAGTTATTCATTTTTTTATATTGATTAAATTATTTCTTTTAAAATTCAAATTGTCCACATTATCTTCTAAAATTAGGTCTAATTATGTCAAATACTAAAATCTGACATTTAGTAAATGAAACTTTTTAATTAAATGAAATTTAACACCTAAAAGATAAGGGGTGTCTGGGTGGCTTAGTTGGTTAAGCATCCAACTCTCAACTTCCACTCAAGTCATGATCCCAGGATGGTGGGATCAAGCCCCACATTGGGCTCTGTTGAGTATGGAGTCTGATTGAGATTCTATTTCTCCCCCACTCGCTCACACAAGCTCCTTCTTTCTCTCAAAACAAGAAAAATAAAAAATAAATAAAACCTAAAAGATGAAATTTTGCAATCTTGTAATTAGAGTTCCTCTATTCTCAATCAAGGAAACAAATAATGTTACTCTTTTTCTGATAAACTTGTGAATATCTTTTTATCATGTCTTTTATTAAGTTTTTTCATTTAATTTTATAAATTTCATCTGATGTCATGTCATTTCATTTTTTAAATTATTATCTATACTATTTAACATTTGCTACAACAATGCTTTGTGATATACCACTCCAAAACTCAATTTCTTAAAACAACTGTCCACCAGTCTCACATCTGTTGATCAACATTAGTCTGTTGATGGGTGTGGCTAACTAGACACTGGGTTCACACTGGGTTCAGATCTGCTCTGCATGTATCACCTGTACCAGCGGTTACCTAGACCCTGAGTCCTGCCTTTCATGTGTGTTGTCCTCAGCACAGGCTGATGGGCAGTGACTGTTCAGGGAATATCCTTCCCCTGACAGGGAATTGGAGCACAAAAGAATGTGCCTCTGCTCATGTTACATCTGCTACCAATGCACTGGATAATTTAATTCACTTGGTCCAGTCCTAGAAGTTAAAGATTTCCGTGGTGCATTCTGGCCATCATGGGTTCCCAGCAATGGTGTGAGCATATGAAACTATTGCAAGTGAAGGGAGAATGAGAACAATAATTTAATCAGACTACCATTAACTCTTTCAACAAATTCTCCAGTAGTTGAAGTTAGAATTAATGTTTTCCCTGCCTTATCTCTCCAGCATGGGTGCCTCTTCATTCTTCATGGTATCTTTTCTACTTTCATCAGATTTCTGTGTTTGGTAGGTTCTCAGGCTACTTTGCTACCAACCAATTTTAAACATGCTGCATTTATGCTTCATTAATTTATACTACCAAAAATAGTTGAATGTGTTTTTTTAGGACAATCACACTTTAATAGCAGACCAACTTTGATTCCAAAAGAAAAATAACACTTTATGGTCAGATATCTTAATTAATATTAAGACAGGTCTATAATCTTGTTGCAATATGGTGTCATTCAAGCTCTTCTGTTTATTTTACTTGAATGTAGTTTTGAGCCTTGGTCAATAAGTATATTGGTAATCTTACAATAGATTCTTATATTTTATTTCACAGAGTGCAAAAGTCTGATTTTTTGGAGACTAAGACTTATCAAACTCCTCTGCTTTCAGACATAATAGATACGAGGAAATTTGTGACATATTATCGCCTTAATTTTAACAAAACATGTTGCTTTTTAAGGCCATCTTATTAGCTTTACTCTATCCCTTGCTTTCAATCCTAAATATGGCCATTTCATACTAGTTTCTTTCTCAAGGTTTCCTCAGGTTGGACATCAAAACTGACATTCCCTGGTCTCCACGAATGGATTTATGTTGAGCCCTGTGTTTTACATATATTTATCTCCAAAGGACTCTAAGATCTTTTTGCACAGTCAGTAGTCTGTTACCGGACATTTCTGTAATAGACTTGTGTAAATCTTCCATAATATCAGATCTTTACAGGATTTAAAAAAATAATTATCCATATAATCATAACATGTTATTGCAATAAGATTTTAAAATCCAAATAACATTCATGAAATGGATATTGTCAGGGTAAAGGACTAAAATATAGAGTTACAGAAATGAAAAAAATCTGTCCTTGAGGAGAGTTTGGCTAGAATTCAGTTTAAGTCTCTCATTACTTACAATGCTACATCTACAATGTAATTCTACAGAGGATTAAGTCTTACTTGTTTTCATTTTATTGTACCTGCTATGTGATCTTAGGAAAATGATTTAACCAATTTGAATATTAGTTTCATTATCTGTAAGTCAAAGTTACAGTGAGGATTATTCTGAAAATATATGCAAACTTATTGAGCACATTATATGTATTCATGAGAGCATTTTGATATTGTCATTTAAATTGGATACTTTAAATTTTATTTTGCATCTTTATATAGTGCATATAAAAATTTAAAAATAATGCATTATGGAAAACAATGCATAAAATTAAATGTGTTTATCTAGTGAGGCCAGGAAAATAATATTATGACACAAAGGTACTTTTTAGTCCCTTAACTTACAATAGGCAATAGATTAAAGCTAAAATGTTATCATCTCTGATAATACGAAAGAGGAATGAAGTTTAGGAAATGTGACAAGAAAACAAATCAGCAAATAAACAACAAAAGAAATAGGAAATGTGTAATTCATGTCTACCAGCTTCTCGTATTATTTTGTACTGACTTTGTTGTTATTCTCTATCTGAATAAATGTGTACCCTAATAAATACCCTCTTTATTGCTTATATACAGTGAACTTCACAAAGTAAAAATAAATTTGAAGTGTTTTTAATAAATTAATGGGGTCATAAGAGTTAGCCATGGTGCAAATATTTTATTATAAAAGCAAATGATTCATATTAGAGTGTGGCATTAAATTATTATAATATTTTATAAAAAGGATAGTATAAAATATAATCACTGTCTCAAGCTATTAACAAATTTTCATTATTATTCTTTATTCAGTCTCCTACTCTCATGATTCTTGGACTTAAAAAGCTTTCATTCCAAATCCAAATACAAAGGAGAAAAGAATCACAGCAGCAAACCAAAAGCAGTTTCTTTTTTACTTACTTATGCCATTCTTCAAGGTGAATAGGTAGGATAATGTGAAGTGAGCATTTTTATTAAGAAGACCAGATAATGATTTAGTTGGAAAAGAAAAAAAACAAAACAAAACAGACTGATCTTTTAGTCATGAAAGCAAGTGACAGATATCATAGTTTTGTCATTAGCTCTCATATACAGCAGGGATATGCATTCGTCACACTGTTTTTATTGTATGCCAGAGGCCAGTAAAATGAGGTTATTTTTTCTTATTGTCCATGGTTTTTTTTTTCTTTTTACACTTCATCAGATGATTATCACTCATTAAAGTAGAACTATCATGCTTTCTCTCTGTATTTGTGCTTGAAAAAAATTTGTTAAAATACCTGTGAAAAAAGAAAGCTAATATTGCATAATATTTTCATTTAAGTTTATTGGAATGATTGTAGACATCATGAAAGTCTGAGTAAAGTTGTATAACTTGTTTAAAGTCACATGGAAAAGCTGTGCCTACAACCTAGGATATCAATTCTTGATTCTCAAACAGACCTCCATGCCACAAAAATATAACAAACAAATCCAACTAATACTATGTATTCTGTTTATCATGAGAAATATATTTCTAGATAAAAGATATCTTGAGAGTTTTATTCATGTATTCAACAACCTACTATTTAACAGACTGTAATTGATGTTGAGATACAGAAATGAATAATATGGACAACTTCTTTCTTTCATAAAGCTTATACTTCAGTGTGAGAAAAACAAAATATAGAATAAACAAATAATTACATATGATATATTTAGATACTGATAACTCCAATGGAGGAAAATGTAACTTGGTACAATGGAGAGTTATGGAAGAAGGTACTTGAAGGATATCAGTTGGAGAACCCAGTAATTTAATAATATTTGAGATTAGACTTAAATGGTAATATTAGGAAAATTAAATATGATAATTTGCAAAAGGAGAATCACAGACAAAATGAAAAACTACTGAATACATATGGCTATGGTGCCTATGAACCTGCTGATACACTTGACATTGTGGTGAAGTAAAATGAAGAATGAAGAATGACTCTGTATTTTTCATTTGAGCACAAGACTAGCGCTGTGGTATGTAGAAAACAAAGGCAGGAATAATTTGGAGGGGCAGAGCGCTGTGTCGGTAGCTTTGGTTTGAATTTACGAAGTTTAATATATCTCGGCAAATGGATATATTAGGTTGGCAGTTGGGTGAGGAATATAAGCATAGAGATATTTTTCTAAAGATGGAGAGATGGGTTGAGATCACTTGAAGAAAAGATTAGAGTTCATGATTAAATCTGACTCACTCTACCACTTAGTAGTAGTGGAGAAAACTCAGAAAAAAAGTTCGAAAAGGAGTACCTACTAAGGAAAGGGACAAGATTATGTCTTAAAAGAGAAGACACTGCTCAGAACAACTAATCTGTCAACTGTGTTAAATTCTACTGTAAAGTCCCACATGACCGAATATTAGAATTTACGCTGGAAATATGGGGGCCTTTGGTAGCCATGGTAATCCTGATAAAATACAGTTGGTGGTGAAATTATGGGAATAAGTTCAATTGGAGACTAAATACAGCAAAGCTTTGTGGTGAATATTAGTAAAAGTAGTTGTAGAAAATCTTGACTTCACCATAGGGTACAGGAAATTTTCTTCTTTTTTAAAAGGAAAATGCTAGATTGTGATTTTATAATAGTAAAACTGATCCAGAAGAGACAGGAAAGAGATGGTGCATAGACAGGAAAGTTGCAGAAGTGAAATGACTAGGAAGAAGAAGAAGATGTATCTGAATTACAAGAAGAACGACTATGCCAAAAGGGGCGCAGTGCAAACTACAAGACTCAACAAATCAAAGAACATGATTAAATTCAGGTAGTGATATATTATTAATAGTAAAAAGATGTGAAAGATCCTATGTAATTAATCCTATTTTTTTCAACTTGTTCATTCAGTCAGTAGTTCAATAAATATATTTTGAAGCTGTGGAGAGAAATAAGTAAAAAATTCATATCTTGTAGTCTATATTCTAATAGGAGGAGATATGCAATAAAAGTCATATTTAGGGGCCATGAGTGGCTCAGTTGGTTAAGCGTCTGACTTCAGCTCAGGTTATGATCTCACCGTCCATGAGCTCGAGCCCCGCATCTGGCCCTGTGCTGATAGCTCAGAGTCTGGAGCCTGCTTCAGATTCTGTGTCTCCCTCTGTCTCTCTGCCCCTCCCCCACTCACGCTCTATCTCTGTCACAAAAATAAATAAACATTAAACAAAATTTTAAGTAATATTTAGTACTGCACGAGCTTGTGATAAATGTAATAAAGAAAAATAAAGTTCAGTTAAGAGGACAGTAATGGAACTACTGTTTAATATATGATGGTCAGAGGAAGCCTCTCAGTGGGAGACGACACTCCAACACTAACGAGAGAAATGAGAAAACATGCCATTAAGTTTATCTGGGGGACAGCAGTTAAGGAGGGAAAGCAACACATAGACGGACAATGAGGCGCCTTAGTAGGTTTCAAGAAGAGCAAAGAGACTGTTGTGGCTGCAGTGCAGGTAGAGTGGAAAAGATTGGTGGGAAATGAGATCAGAAGGGTGGCAAGCAGGAAGTTCATTCAGTTTTATAGGTCATGCCAGCAAATGTAGATTTTAGTGAAAATGAAATGGGGAACCAGGAAATCTTTGAACAAACTAGAGAAACAATTTAAAGAACCCCAAGCAGGTGATTAATCAGAGAAAATGAAAAGTGAAGGGAGTTACAAATCCAATGTCTATGTAGAGCAATTTGTGTTTGACGGGGGGAAGGCCACCTAATCAGGTCATCCAGAATTTAGGGAAGGAAGGATGAATTTAGGCATCTGTAAGTTTGTAGGCTTTGAAGAGTGGCTATATATCCCAGTTTCACCCTGTTTTCCTAATGTGATTATTAATAATGCCTCTTTTCACTTCTAAAAGCATCTAGGTTTGTAAAATTAATTATATAGTCACCCAAAATTAGGAGTTAAGGCAGAAGTGCACTAATACCTGCAAATGATTGTTATGAATCAGGACTCAAAAAAATTGTAATAGTATTATGAATTGGGGTGTGTGTGTGTGTGCAACATATTGTGTAAAAAGAGATATCTATGGTAAAATTTTGGAATAGCTTAGTAGTAATGGAACAGATATATGTGTGAGTGTGTTTGCATCTGTATGTAATTGTAAAACTCTTAAACTCAACATATGATTATAATTAACTATAACCAAATATATAGCTTTTATATTTTACAGCTAACATTTTTAGGGCAATCTCACTTAAAAATTATGGTAGTAAGTTCCTTCCTAGGTGGTTACTTTTGTGCAATTCTAATATATGTCCTGAAGACGTGAATGAAGAGTTCACTTTTTATCACCAATTGGTAGATACATAGTTCTAAAATTGTGCATGTATATTCTGAAATTGTAACTGGAGCCCTCATACATGAGTACATGAAGTATAAAAGCTTAAATTTCTTCAATTATTAATTCAGGAAGCTTCTTGATTTTTTGACTTGTTTATCTCCTCTACTAATTATAGTTAATATTAACTGCAACATTCAAATAAATCAACAAAGAGATTAAGCGCTCCCATTTATTTAAATTGGTAATTTTACGTATCAACACTGTGTATGTGATTGTGCTTAAAAGTACTTTAGGAAGGAAGAGTAATATGAAATGATATTTAATAGAATTCTATTGGGTAGACGAGTTTAGATTTATTACTACATTCTTCAGTTGTATATTGTGGGCATCTGCTGGTACATATATAATTAATTTTGTGATCATAGTGAAGAAGCTGGAGGGAAACAATCTGCAAACTCAACTTTGCAGTAAAGTATAACTTATAAATATCAAAGACAGAAGTTAAACTCAAATGAAGTATAAATAAGCCTTTTCCATAATTGACTACATAATAAGGCTATATTTTTGAGGCAACATCTCTTAAAAATAGTTACATTTTTTATGTGTGTGTTAGCCTAAAGCTACAACATTTCAAAACGCTCAGAATCAGAAGAGAGATTCTTAATCAAATAGTGAAAGACAAGTGATATATAAAAGCAAAACACTTTTAAGAGAATATCTCTTTTGGAAGGAAATTAAATTTGGTGTGAGAATAGCAAAGGGAGAGATGGGTCTGGAAAATATATTGAAAACATTCATCATAATTATTATACAGGATTAGATATAAATGCACTTCTTATGTTAATAGTAAATTAAAGGATATGTCTTATTTGAATATTGGAAAATAATTTTAAAAACAGATAAAAGTTCAGTAGGATATACTTCTAAAATTTCTGTTTAAGTAATTTATTATCTTCATAAATAACTCACCAAATGTCTCTTATGTTCAAACATGCTGGGATTTACGGCACTTTTTCTATAATTCAGCACAAAAGAGAATTTCTAAATGATAGGACCATAGAAGGGAAAAACATGGCACTGATGCCTGTATTAACACTGATAACTAAAGAGATTTCATTTTTGTAATGACTATATTCAAATAAGGCAGAAACAAAATCTCCATGTCATCCAACTAGATTCAATTCCTTTCTCTGCAATTTCCTTCTATGAGAAATATGGGAAGCTTTTTAACCTCTAATCTTGTCATTACAATGAAAGAATGTCCTCCACTTGAAAACCTGATTTTGGAGGTTGTATGATGTGGTTTGGGGAGATATATAGAACTTGCTCAGGTTCTTTTGATACTAGGTATATATATCACATTGAAATAGAGTTCATCACTAAGAAAATTGTGTAGGGGGCCAAACACTCCTGAAACGGTAGAATAAAAATTTTAAATCTACTCCTCTGTTGGGGTGTCCGGGTGACTCAGTTGGTTAAGCATCTGACTTTGGCTCAGGTCATGATCTCATGGTTCATGAGTTAGAGCCCCACATCGGGCTGTCTGCTCTCAGCACAGAGCCCACTTTGGATCCTCTGTACCCCTCTCTCTCTGCTCCTCCCCCCTCACCCTCTCTCTCTCAAAAAATAAACATTAAAAAAACCTATTCCTCTGTAAGACAGGCAAATTGTCTAAATTGACTTTTTAAAAATTTTTTTAACATTTATTTTTGAGAGACAGAGCAAGACAGAGCATGAGTGGGGGAGGGGCAGAGATGGGGTGGGGGGTGGGAGGTGGGAAGGGACACAGAATCCAAAGCAGGCTCCAGGCTCTGAACTGTCAGCACAGAGCCAGACACAGGGCTCAAACTCATGGACCACAAGATCATGACCTGAGCCCAAGTGGGCTGCCCAATCGACTGAGCCACCTAGGCGTCCCTAAATTGACTTTTTCATGACTCTCTGAAGATTGAGCAAAAGTTTGCAACAATTTGATGAGCATTTACTCAAGGAAAAAAAAAATCTGAATTTTATCATGAGCATTGAGCTTTGTGGCTTTTTAACTTGTCTATTCCCACCCTCCTCTTTCCAGCTCCAGGGTACCACTGAAAATCAGTGGCTGTGAAAATAGTAGCTGTGAAAACCCACAACCAAGAAGAAACTGAGGGAGGAGGTGTGCAGAGTAGCTTTGGAGCTCTCTCATAAGCCACATAACAGAGTTATGTCAATAGTTGATTTGTGTGGCAGTTTGCTGTTCTTGGACCTAAAACAAGTCTTGCTCAATGAGAAAAACCCCATTCCCCAGATGTTTGTCAAAGAAGTTGGTGGCAATCGTTTAACATCCATTTACCTAAGCCTGTGATACCAGTAGAAACAAACCCATTTACCTAAGCCTATGATACCAGTAGAAACAAACAAAAGTCTAGCCAAATTTAGAAGGAAAATCTGGGAAATGACACAAACACACAGGCAGTGTTTAAAAGCTCTGACAGGGGCGCCTGGGTGGCACAGTCAGTTAAGCGTCCGACTTCAGCCAGGTCATGATCTCGCGGTCCGTGAGTTGGAGCCCCGCATCGGGCTCTGGGCTGATGGCTCAGAGCCTGGAGCCTGTTTCCGATTCTGTGTCTCCCTCTCTCTCTGCCCCTCCCCCCTTCATGCTCTGTCTCTCTCTGTCCCAAAAATAAATAAACGTTAAAAAAAAAAATTTTTTTTAAAAATAAAAGCTCTGACATATTTCTTGGGATCTAAAAGACATGTGCATGTGCAAGAGTGTGCAAATATCCAAGGAAGGCCTAGAAAGCCCTACTTTTATACATTTGGCTGACCTGTGGCTCTCTGTAAGCAGAGAGTGAAGACTAAGACATACATTTAAGGGCTAGAGCATTAAAAGTATTTCCAAAATACACACAAAGCTACTTAGCAAAGGATGGAAAACTCATTGCTTAGAAACTTTGAGAGAGGTCTCTGTCCAACCATTAGAAGACCACCATCCTAAGGATCCTAAGGGAACAGAGACTTCAGTGGTTCACACAACAAATAATGCATAGTTTACAGACTTAGTCCAGGAAAGTCTATACATAGCTACAAAAACAATAAATTTTAGTGTGACAAGGACAGGTTCCCAGACCTGTCATATTTTATTACTTAAAATGTCCAGCTTTCAACTAAATTGTGTAAAACATGTAAACAAAATATGGTCTACAGACAAAGAGGGGGAGTAGTCATAGAAGCTTCCACTGTGAGGAAGGTCAAAAGTTGGAAATATGAGATAAAGCTTTAAATGTGATTAATATTTTCAAAGAACTAAAAGAAACCATGTGTAAAGTCCTGAGGGAATATATGAGAATAATATCACACTAAATAATGAATAACAATAAAGAGATAGAAAATGGTAAAAAGAACCAGATAAAAGTTCTGGAGTTGATAAATATAACAGCTATAATAAAAAGTTTACTAGTGGGGCATCAGAGAAATTTAAGATAGCAGAAGAAGGAATCAGCACGTTTAAAGATAGGTCTATTGAGATTTACCAGTTTAAGTACTAGAAAGAAAGAATGAAGAAAATGCCAATTTGCCAACGGCATACTAACATAATGGATCCCCAGGAAGAAAGGAGAGTGAGAAAGGGACAGATATTTGAAGTAATATTGGCCAAAAAATCCCATATTTTGATGAAAAGCATTGATCCACACATTTCTAAGTCTAATGACCGTCAACATAGTATAAACTTAAAGATATCCATACTTAAACCCATTCTTGTTCAAACTTCTCAAAGCTATAAACAAAGAGAAAGTCTCAAAATCAACAACAAAAAATATTTATTACTTACAATTAATGACCAATTAGATTAACAGGTAACTTCACATCAAGACAGAGGTCAGATGTCAGTGAGATGACATATTCAAAATATTGAAAAGCAAAAAAAGAGAGACTATCAAATAGGAGTTTTCTATCCAGAAAAATTATAATAGGAGGGGCGCCTGGGTGGCTCAATTGGTTAAACATCTGACTCTTGATTTTAGCTCAGGTCAGGATCTCATGGTTTTTGAGTTGAAACCCCACATCAGGCTCTGCACTGACAATGTAGAGCCTGCATGGGATTCTCTCTCTGCTCCTCCCCTGCTTGTACTTGATCTCTCTCAAAATGAAAAAAAAAAAAAAAAAAAAAAAAAAGCCAAGCCAAGCAAAGAAATACTAATAGGAGTACTTTAAGCCCAATAATGTTTTTACAACTGCACTTAGTTCTGTGTAAAACACAGAACTCAGGAAATTGCTGTATTTATGGTTATAATTTTTTATAGCAAAAGGGTAAAAATTGAACCAGCAAAAGTGAGAGACACATAGGGTGAGGTCTGGGATGGTTCTAAACATGAAGCTTCTGATATTCACTCCCCAATGGTGCAAGAATGTTATCACCCTTCCAGCACATTGACATATAAAATTATGCATGGAATATTGCCAATCAGGGAACCTTTTCCAAGTATGGTGTCCAGAGTTTTTTTTATTGTGATTTCATTACATAACCATGAGTGATAGAATCATTGATCACATGACCAAACTCATCCTCAGCTCCACCCAGCCCCTGAAGGTTGGTCTGATATCATATGACTCCAACTGGTATCCACATGACTTCTAATCATCTAGTTGGTCTTCCTTGTGGCCAGCCCCCATCCTGAGTCACCTTGAAAGCATAAATAATCAGGGCTTACCATGAATAATAAAGACATTCTTATAACTTGGGAAATACTGTGGATTTAAAAGCTGTCTCAGAATCCAGCCACAAAGGTCAGCCAAATTGTTTATTATACAGTAGGTAATATGACAATTCAGTGGGAAAGGAGGTCCTTAAATTTTTTTTTTCAACAAACAATATTGGAACAAATGGATGTCTACATGCAGAAGAGTGAAGGTAGACACTTTGATTCCCACCATACACGAAAATTACTCAAAGTGGATCATAGACCTATGTATAAGAATTAACACTATGGAAATCCGAGAGGAAAACATAAAAGTAAATTTTTATGACTTTGGATTAGACAAGGGTTTCTTAGATATAACACCAAAACCACAAGTGACAAAAGAAAAACAGATAATTTGGATTTTATTAAATTTCAAAATTTTTTCTTCATGGAACACCATCACAAAAGTGAAACACCAATCCACAGAATGGGAGAAATGTTTATAAATAATGTATCTGATAAGGGACTTGTATCCAGACTCTAGAAGAATTCACAATTCAATAGCAAGAAGAAAGACAAATAATTCAACTAAACAATAGACAAAGAATCTAATGGACATTTTTCCAAAGAAAATATGCAAATGCAAGATAAGCTCATTTGTAAATCCAAACCATGGTGAGATACCAATTCACACCCACTAGCAAGGCTATAATGAAAACAAAGAGAAAATGGCTAGTGTTAGTGATAAGGACAATAGGGATTAAGTGCTCATTCCTACAGGGCTCTTTGGGGGGATAATGAAATTTTTCTAAAGTTAGATCTTGCTAGTGGTTGGACAACTCTGTTACTATACTAAAACTATTGAATTCTTTGCTTTAATGGAGTAATTTTAGTATGAGTTATGTCACAAAGCTATTATTAAAGCTTTTACCAAATATATATTTATATATAACATATGTTATCATATAATTTATACATAAGATATCCACATATGAAATATAAAAATATATAAACAAATATATACACACACATATAAATACATGCATGTGTATAAGTATATACATACAAATGAACTAAACTGGTATTGAGTTTAGTATGTTAAACAGTTTAAACTCCAACTAACAGATAAGAAGTCATTAACATGCATAATCCTATTTTAAACTGGTATATCTGGCCATCCTTCATGAAAACAATGTAGCCTCATTAAAGAGTAGGAAAAACAGGAGGTTTTGTTGACATTCAAAATGTCCTGGAACCTGTCATGTTGTTTTTGATTCAGTGCTTTTGCCAAATTCTTGGATCTTATTCTCTGTGCTGTCTTTTCCCATTGCATTAAATGTAGCCTTTCATCATTGCCTGTTACTTAACAGTAAAAATCTCTTCTTCAACAAACACAGGCTTCTTTGTATTATTTGAGTTGAGACTGTTTTTCTGCTTTGTTTTAACGCTTCACCAGAACTGACCCAGAAAGCTTTTACAGGATAAAACTAATTTGTTTGTTGGATTGACTTCATTGTTTTGTTAAATCTCAATACAATGAAGAACCTGATGCTGGGGAAAAATGTTCTGTGTTTTTGCTGTAGTTGTTTTTACTTAAGTATTTTTGAGCTATAGAATGAATGCACTATGTAAGCTAGAGACAAGTTCATTTTCAGGTCTTTATAATATATACAGACAAGTGTTCTATGATTGAGTTAGAAGTACTGGCTACTTATACTCCACTCAGGAATTTGTGTATTTGTGAAATGGGTCCATATAAAAACGACATGTCCTTGAATAAAACATCAAAATCACAAAAGGTTAGCGAATGAGAAACACTGAATTCAGTGGCCACATTAAAAATAAAATAATAGCATTGGAGTCCTCACTAGGACTTTACTATATATGTTTAGGCTTTTAAGGCTAGAATGTTGAGGATCAGGGGAAACGTTTAAAGCAAAGTCATTTTCATCTTCAGCCCCACACACCCCCTGAAGCTTGGTTTGATAGCACATGACTCCAACTGGTGTCTGTGGTTTGTGCACACTCAAAGTATCTGACAAACTGAAGATTATTATGAAGTGTAGTTGAATGAGAACATTAAGCAGTAAAAAACTGACTTACATATAACAATTAAATATTTGCTACAAAGTCCTCTTAAGCAGGATAGGTAATGTTGCAGATATAAGTATTATACATAGAACATACTAGCTGGCAAGTTGAGGGAGATGATATTACAAAACATTTATATTCATAAAGGCAAAGAGAAAGAAAAACTAGCTAAGAACCTTAGAGAAAGGCCATGTGGGGAAGAAGTTTTGACAACAAATAAACTATACATGCTTTGTCCACGGCTACTGTGTTTGTGCAAGCCTCCCCTTGTTAGTGATATTACAATGGAAGAAAAAAACAAACAAACATATAATTAGAGGGCAAATAGGAGTTCAGCTATCATCCTAATGGTCCAAGTAAAATCTTACCAACTTACAATTCAATGAACAAAACATGTATGTTTCCCTAAATATTGCCCGAAGGTAGACACAGCCAAATTTTTTGGTGATCCTTTTGGACAGAAATTATGTCATTTCTAATTTTGTTTTTATATGATTAGGTACCAGTGACTCTGAAGATCTTTTCATTGTAGGAACTTATCCAATTTCATGCTGCTTATTGATGCATTTTGTGTGTCTTGTGCCCCCTTATTGTTGCAGAAGAGATCTGTGTATATGAATTACCTCCATATTTGGTCGTGTAACTGTTTTTGCTTTGTTTTGGAGGTATGGAATTAAGTCTACTGATAATGCTGAAATATTACCATCTCATCTTTAAGCTTTCGTATCAAAAATACCATCTCATACAAGACATGAATGTGCATGTATTTATTTTCTACTTAAAAGTAATTACACAGCAAGGACATATTTACTCCAAAATATAAGTTCTAAATGCTTTTGATTAACCTACACTTAAGTTAGGGACAAAAGTAATGTAATATGAATGTAAAGAGAGAGTAATAACCTACACATCAATTACTTGCTAGCAATTTAAATGCACACATATAAATATGTATATGTTTCATCCTGAGAAACTCTGTTTTTAGCTATAATTCCATATTTGAGTGAATCAATTACCTTTAAGATGAAAACTGGAGTCCATTTATTTTGTCTAGTTAAGTAAAATATATAAAAATATTTTTATCAGCATATTTTATATAAATAAGTGTAAAGAAAAAATGAGAAACAGGAGATACAAAACTATTTTAATACCACTTCAAGATATTTAATATGTATTTGACCTCTAATAACAAAGGATTTTCACAAATTCAAGGTATTTGTCAAAATATTTATTATTTTATTTTATTACTTTTTAAATTTTTTTATTATTATTATTTTGAGAGAGTGAGAGTGCAGGCACGCGTGAGCAGAAGAGTGGCAGGGAGAGAGAGAGAGAGAGAGAGAGAGAGAGAGAGAGAGAGAGAGAATATATCCCAAGCAGGTTCTGTGCTGCTAGTGCAAAGCCCTACCCGAGCTGGATTTTGTGACCCTGAGATCATGACCTGAGCCGAAATGAAGAGTTGGATATTTAACCATTTGAGCCACCCAGGCATCCCATAAACACTTTTTATTTTAAAAGGCCTCTAATACAGTACAAATATGTGTGCAAATAACAAACTATTGTATTTACGTAAAAAAGCCAGATGATTGTGCAACCTCAGTTTGTTAGTTTTATTCTATATGTCACTGTTCTCAAATATAGACTACAACAGTTAGATGATCTGTTGTGGAATATAAACTGCCCATGTTCAAATCAGGTCCACATTTACTAACCTTTGGCATGCATATATCAATTAATATCTTAGAGTGTCAAATGCCTTATCTAAAATTTGTGTATAATAGAGGTGCCTGGGTGGCTAAGTCGGTTGAGTGTCTGACTTCATTTCGGCTCAGGTTGTGGTTCCAGGGTTGTGGGATCGAGCCCTGCATCAGGTTCAGTGCTGAGTATGGAGCCTGCTTAAGATTTTCTTTCTCTCTCTCTCTCTCTCTCTCTCTCTCTCTCTCTCTCTCTCACTTTCTCTCTCTCTCTCTCTCTCTCACTTTCTCTCTCTCTCTCTCTCTCTCTCACCTTCTGCCCCTCTCCCCTGCTTGTGGTCTCTCTCTCTCTCTCTAATATAAAAATAATAGTAATAATAATAATAATATAATAATAAATTTGTGTATAATGATAATTGATAACTCGCATGCTTCTAAAAACATTAAGGAACTGCTTCTAATATAGTGTCTAATGCATAATAGTTTATCACAAGTAACGATATGTTGTGATGATGATGATTATAAATTTTATTTCTATTATATCATGCAATGCTTAGAGAATATGACACTGTTACTTTTTATTTCCTTAAAATTTAACAGTCATCTTTTAAACTTATTTTTCAATAAATATTTACTGACTGATTATTTTACTGATATGGCAAAGCATCGGTTTGGTATATTTTATAAAAATTGATTCCACAATTGAAGTATCCATTTTCTATGTGGCAAAGAACGTCTGTTATAAGGGCCTAAGGGATTTAGAAAAGGAGTTGGTTAAAGATGTCTCAAGAACTGCAAAGGGTCTTAGTTTTTTGCTCTACTTATCAACCAACAAATTAGCTTACAAGTTTCGTGGCTATTGGCAGAAAGTAAGTGACTCCTGGATCAGAGACAAAGGACAAATTATTACAGCAATAGCAGTGGCCAGATTTTCAGCATTTGTGCCTATTTCCTGAGTCCCAATTTCAACAGAATGATCCAAAGAAGTCCATGTGACACATTTACATATGACAGATTGTGTTACAAAAGAAGAATGCCAAGTTTATGTAACTTGAATCATTTTTAATGTAAAGTAAGTATGGCTATTATTTGCTTCCGAGAGATATTATCCTCCTTATACTGCAAAGTAAACGAACCTGTCATTTGTTCCAAGGTAAGGAACAGTGTCTACCTTTCAAGGCTGCTACCTATACAAGTATCCTTGAAAAGATAGCTGGTGACAAAGGCCATCACTAATACCTTTGTTCACAAGAGGTCCTCCTTATCGTTTGCAAATAAGAAGCAATATCTCCTGCAAACAGCAAACCTTGGGATAAGGCATAAGGCTGGCAAGCAGATCCTGTAGGTTATTTACCAGCAGTCTTGAGGGGCTTCAAGTGCCTGATCACTGGAATTAACCCTCTTTTACTCCAAGCTTTGCTTATTTCATAACCACAGCTACTTCAGAGAATACAGTTGAAGATTTAGAATAGTGAATTGTCACTGAATACTTCTTCTGACCAAGATAAACATTCTCACTGCTACCAATATACAGGAATGAGAAAGAAAACATGAAATTATATGGATGTATCGTATTTCTTATGAACACCAGAGCAGGAGTCTCTGAAATCAAAGGTGGCAACTGACATACATGTTACTTAAAATACATGGAAAAATACATTGTAAGCTTTAACTTAATTAATTAAATGAATGTATCCTAAAACTGAATATGAGAGAAAGTTAGTCAGAGAGTCTGCTAGACCAGGAGATGGGGATGAGTTTTCAGAAGACATAGATTCACATTATGTATTATTCCCACCTCATATAGTTCTATTTAGTCCGTTCCAGTGGTATTCAACTTGGCTTTAAATTTGCATATATCCAAGAAAGATGACATTTGTCTAGAACTGTTAAAAGTCCTAGATTTTATTCTACTTACTAACAACTTCCCCAGCTACAGTCTTATGCATGCTGGTAGAAGCCATGAGATTCATAAGTCTTCAGTGAAGTATGGTTTGTTTCTCATAGTTCAAACAGCAGCTTAGGGACAATTGTCTAAGGTCTAATGTCCACAGGGTGACATAAAGAGAGCAGATGAGAATTACATACACAGTGGTTAAATTATAGAAGATGAATCCCAAGTTTAGACAAATCCAATCTTTTTGGGATAGCAAGCAAACCTAACTAACTTTTTCCTGGTGGAGATAATTTCTTTATTATATAGAAGAACAAACAAACCTACCCATTACTCCCTAGGAAGGCATTGTCTCTATTTTTAATGTCCATTTTCTATAAAAACCATCTTATGAATTTGGTCCAGAATAAATGGCTGCTAATGCCTCTGCTCTCAAGAGATGTAGAGGGGCACCTGGGTGGCTCAGTTGAGGTCATACATAATTTTACCACACAATAACTGAATCAGGACTAATCATGATTGTGGCCCAGTTCAAATTGGCAGGGACTGTCCTGTGTCTTTTTTTTTTTTAACCTATAAAATCCTGGGAGCAAACATTAACTCTGTAGAGTTGGAAGCACTGACTATGGACAGAAAGTTGCATGGGGGTCAAACTAGTAATAAGTGGGAACAAGTAAGATCATAGCAGAAAGACAGCAAAGGCGATTTTAAGTGAATTTGAGTTTCAAACTGGGGCCTAATTATTTACACAAAAGTGATTTAGAGCAAGAGAATGAAACTCTAAGCTATCCATCTGAGGTCTAGCATTGATTAATGGCTAGTATCTGGAGACATTTTGACTTGTGTCTCTGAGGAGAGATTTTATACCTACTGATCTGCAAGCTCTTTCAATCTAAAGACTTGCTGTGGATAATCTAATGTAAAAAGAATTGAGGAAACATTCTTAGATGACTCAATTTACAGGTAGTCAGTTACAGTGATCATTTAGTATGCAGTTTATAAGCTGTTTTCCATTCTGTTTATTTTTCATATGTTCAGAAAGAATTATTACCAATTAATAAGATAAGGCATTAAAAGTTTAAATGGCAAGCTTCTACACCCATTGCCGACATAAATTAAGATGACATTTGCTAAGAAAGCATCCTGTGTGTGATATAAATCATATAAGCCATAAGGCTATCTGTTCAGTTATATCATAGCATTACACACTCCTTTGTAAAATGTGAATGTGAAAGGAACTCATTTAAGGAAATGAGATATGGAATCCAGTCATCCATGAGTGGATTTGAGTGCAAAATGGTGGCCTGAATATTGCAGATTACTCACTTGTGGAAGGACACAAAGGACATTAATGTAAAATCAAAGGCAAAAGAAGACAGAGGTGCATTGAAGGGTATTAAACAGACAGTCTTATGGAATGCATATTTCTGGGTACAGCACATTTCTCCAGTGGCATGGATCTCATGAATATTTAATGGCAACGATACATATGGTGGCTTCATCAGCACTACCCCAAATTGCAAAATATTTTTGGGAAAGTTGGAAACTGGTTTTGGAGTACTAAGTCAGGCAAAATCATGGTCCAAGAGGCTTGACATCACAACAACAACAAAAGGATTTGCTAAAGGGGGAGAAAAAGGAAACTCTCTTATAGGTTAGAGACTATCTCTGGTAATAGGCATGAAGAGAAAACACAGCTTTAATTGAACAATTAACTGAATATTAACTTTATAAAAGCACCATCTCATGAACATGTTGGAAATAGATTCTCATTCGAGAATGACTATTGAAAATTGAAATCAGTTTAGAATCTCTCACCATTAAAGAACAGGGACTGCATGTGGTCATGAAAAAAAAAAACACAAAACTGAGTTTATGGAAAAATTAAGGTAAATAATTAGGATTTTGCTAGAAATCTATATTTTATTGTTCTTTAATGTCTCAGTTGCTACAGATAACAGTGAGAATTTTTCTTCTTGCTGCAACCAGTTGAGATTCAAGTGTAGGAACATCACTGCATCATCCATAATAGGGCAGAGGATAGATAGGCAGTGTTAAATAATGACAACTGGAAGCCCATGGATGTAACAACTTGTACTGTGTATCTAGAAAATGATTATGTTCATGAACCGGACAGAATGTCTGGAAATGGCTGAGCAATGGACTCTGGTCCTAGCTCTGGTCATTTGTAATTGCAGTACATGAAAAGTTAGAAAAGAATGGGAAGTGAACTGCAATTTTAACTGATTTATAATTTTTCAATCATAAATTTCAACTCTCTGACACAGCTATATTATACAACAAAAGGTTGCCAGTTGATTGATAAAAGTAAGTGAAAATGAATATTATAGAATGATGATTCCCCAGGATAAGAAAGTGTTTTGAAAGCTAAGATGAAGCCAGATTTGAAGTATTAACTATAGAGACCAATTGGACATGAAAAGAAGTGTGTTTAGCCTGAAAAATTAGACACTCAATTAGATATCTCCATTAATACGTGTAACGTGGTTAAAATAACTGTGTATAATACAGGAAAAAAACACCCTATAATACAGGAAAATATTTCAAAAGACCTATCAAGGGATACAGTTATGATTCATATGCTTTGCAGTGGCACTGACTTCTCCCCATTTTATAATTCAAATCCCAGTGACCAGTAGAGTCTAAGAGATATCTAAGAAATATGTGAAAAAGACATTGACCAAAGTCTATGTATGAATTGGATAAGAAGGTGTTAAACAGCTGACATGGAATAATATTACACTGTATGTTAACTAACTAGAATTTAAATAAAAACAAAATAAAAAGCCAGGTTCATTGTGTTGCTGGTGGCCTATCCTGGGAATGAACAAATCAACCTCAAGTTGGTTGTCATTGATCAATTAAACATGTTTCAAATCTGTTTTTGTCTAATTGTTACCATTGCTATAGAAGAATCCATGCAGTCTTTTTCTAGAAATGTGAAAATATTTAATTCTCAGAATCAATTTCAGCCCCTGCCTCTAGCAAATACCAATCCTCATATCTACTCGCTACTAAAATTGGTTATGATTTTGTTCCCCCACTCCAAATCTTCTCACCAATACTGTCAATCAAGGGCATTTTCTATAGGATTTGGACCAGGTTTTCTAAATTGAAGCTTGTCAGTTTCATCATACTCTAGGGTGTCCATGTTTATTCAAAAGTGAGGATCTGGAAAGATGTAGGAATATTTTTTGCTAAGACTGCAGAGTTATAACTTCCTTATTAACACCTGGTGCTAGTTGTTACGTGTAAGGATACAAGTATCATTTCAGTTCCAAAGCCATTCTTGTGTTCTGTGAGTAACCAGCAAATCTTGCAGGGGAATAATAATACACAGTTAAATTATTAAAGTGGCAAGGGATCTATGCTACTGAGATTTATCACTCTCAAAATGTACGCCAAACGTACTGGGGATGTGGTGATATAAAAGTATTCCATAAGAATAGGACAAGTAAATGTAGTGAATCTCTAGGATATGTAATTATAGTCTTTGGATGGCAGGCTACCAAGGAGTCATGAAATATATGGTGGTATTAACCACAGGGGCTCCAGGTAGTGATAGTTCAGATAGGACAATCATGATCTCCTATATATATTTATATAAATTAGCTGCCTCAAGAATCATGTATTGCCCAGATCAGAACACCTGTTGTTCTAGCACTTTACCTCCTTATGTACTTTCAGTTTTGTTTTGTTTTGAAGTTTTTGAATGCAAAATAGGTTAAGTTAGGGATGAGAAATTTTAATAATTTACTTTTGAGAGAATTTCTAGGAGCTGTTTTGCTCATGTTTTATGTGCAGCGGATTTAATTTTTTTTTAAGTTTATTTATATTTGAGAAAGAGAGAGAGAGAGAGAGAGAGAGAGAGAGAGAGAGAGAGAGAGAGAGAGAACTAGAGAACTTGATCAGGAAACAGACAGAGAGACAGAGACCGAATCTGAAGCAGGATCCAGGCTCGGAGCTGTGAGCTGTCAGCACAGAGCATGACGTGGGGCTCTAATTTACGTGGGGCTTGAACTTAGGAACTGTGAGGTCATGCCCTGAGCCAAAGTCAGACACTTAAGAGACTGAGCCACCCAGGTGCCCCTATAAGCAGTGGATTTCAATAACTAAATGTCACATGACATTGAATGAATAATGCTAAAGATTGGAGTGCTCAGATTATAAACTATTTTTGGCAAATGGAGACATGACTGAGCTACGATTTTGGAAAAATATCTCTCCAAATCACAGTAGCTGATCATATACTAGTATATGAGAAACATCACATTAAATCAACTGATCTTGATATTGATAGCTAATAAAAAACTTTAATGAAAATTACATGAAAGCAACTGATAATTAAGTTTAGAAATTCTTGGGGGTTAATTTCAAAGTAAACATTACCTATATCCGTATGAAAACCACAAATAATCTCTGGAGTTTACATATAAGTTATGTAAATATTTAGAAACCAAGTACAGGAGATCCTCAGCATGAACTGCGACTGAAAGTTTAATTTTATTCACTTGAGAGCCATAAGTTTTCGACTTAACTTACAAGCAAAAATACCTGAGTGAAAATAGAAGATGCATTATAACTGTGGCAAACAGTATTTATGTATGAATGTGTGAAATACTAATGTGTATATATTAAAGTATATATTAATTTTAATAAATAATTTTTGAAAAATACAAAACAATACTTTCACATCCATTCAAGAGAAAGAGAAAAAATCATACAGTTCATTCAGATTACACAAATTCAGGTTTAGAGTTAAAACAATTCATCACTGCATATGAACAACTTCATAAACTATTTCATAGGATATTAGTTTGAAAAAGAATTAACTTAGAGAGCACTAGTAGGACACTGTCACAATATTATTGTACTGTGGAGAAAAAAAAATTAGTTGACAATATGTGTCAAATATTTAAAAACAATGAACCTAGAATAATGGTTGACCAAAAATTATTGAATTATATGAGTATTTTCATTCATAAATGCATTATGCTAGCATTTCTAATATATTAGTAATATGAGTAAAAATACACGAAGTGAGGAAGTTTAATCATAACAAATGTAATTCATTTATGTAAAATGCAACTTAAAGTTTCCAGATACATCTCAATCTCTGAGGTATGAGAATTCATTTTCTAGGGACAGAACTATCTTTCTCCAGCTGCTTTCACAAGCCACATCACACAAACACCCCTCAAAGAGGCAATAAAGAAAGCCGGTAGTCATGCAGTGAGAAATCTTCAATATGTTTTCTAACATCAGTAATAAATAACAATTGTTCCTAGGAGAAATTTTATACCTTTCTCTCTTGAATACCTTAGATTCAGTATAACTTGGGAAATATAGAATATTTGTATTTATGTATACTGTTGGAAATAATTAATGTGTTTGATTTAAAAATGACAACAAAGGGGTGCCTGGGTGGCTCAGTCGGTTAGGCATCCGACTTCAGCTCAGGTCATGATCACGAGGTTTGTGGGCTTGAGCCCCACATCAGGCTCTGTGCTGACAGCTCAGAGCCTAGAGCCTGTTTCAGATTCTGTGTCTCCCTCTTTGTTTGCCCCTTCCCTGCTTGTGCTCTGTCTCTCTCTGTCTCAAAAATAAATAAACATTAAAAAAAATGTCAACAGAAAAAAAAAGTCAACAGACTACAAGTAAAAGATAAAAAATGTGGGTACAAACTCATGATAAGGAAGAACAGAAAACATAATCAGAGGTGGAAAGATAAGTTTTTCAACTTTGTCAATTTCCTTATTATTTTAGATAGCAGTTGGTAATATACAATGAGGTTTGTCAGACAAGGTGAAACACACTTTTGCCAATCAGTGCTCACTTTGCTTATCACATAAAAACTTCTTAGCTTCTACCAACTCTTTCTGGAAATCTAATGGTCTGGTAGTACGTACAAGCAACCCTGAGTGAATTAGAGCTCAGTTCCTAGATGTCTGTGAATTTTTACTACAATCATCCCAGGGAGCTAGATTCTTGTTCCTTAACTCTAGTATGTTCCATGATTGAGTTTGGCCCATGGTTCTCAAACATAAATCCTTCTCCTTTCTGCCTTATGCCAATGTATTGAAGACGTTATGGTGAAAGTACAAAATTGTACCTAAGTTATTTTCCTGAGTGAAGCCCTTCTTCAAAATTTAAGTGAGATGAAAGTAAGATATTCTCTGAACCCTGCCTATGATTCAACACCTAACTTTTAGATTGCATATCTGGAAAAACCCTAATAATCTTCTGTGGTATATAAACTTAATAGCTTCTTCTATGATATTTTACCTAACTTTTCATTCTCACTTATTCCCTCTTTTCTGACCCCTTATCCATTGATACCAACATCATATTATGCAACTAATTCTCTTTGAATTTATTCGCAAAACTTATATGTCTTTGTATTCAGTATATCTACCATCTTACCCAAATTTGTTGTATGTTTGCATGAAAAAACAAATGTACAAAAAATAAAGTTTATTTTTCCATTTTTAACTGTTTTTAATGTTTATTTATATTTGAGAGAGAGAGAGAGAGACAGAGAGAATGTGCAAGCGGGGGAAGGGCAGAAGGAGATGGAGACAGAATCTCAAGCAGGCTCCAGGTTCTGAGCTGTCAGCACAGAGCCCGATGTGGGTTTTGAACTCACGAACTGCAAGATCATGACCTGAGCCCAAGTTGGACCCACCCAGGCACTCCTTGTTTTTCTATTTTTAAAGTATCAATTCATTTGCTAAATATTCTCTCAGCTTCCTTATTACATTTTAAACTTACTTTCATAAAATAGATACTCTCTGGTGTCATTTATATTGATTTCTGCCTAAAATGTGTAATGTTTCAATATTTTCAGGAGATATAACAAAGTTTAAAATTTTAATCCAAAAAACACCTCTTCATATTGACAACATCCTGTATTAACTAAACTAAACACCCTATGGATGCATTGTTCACCTTTCAAATTCTTTATACTCATCATTTTCCAGATAAGTGCCATCAACTACCTATCCTCTTCGCTAATCTAATTTTTTACTTATCTTGCAAGAATTCTTTGTTGTTCCTCATGTCTTACAATGTAGCTCAGTTTTATAATGCTCACATTGTTTTACTGTTGTGATAGCTTTGTAGTGCTCGTGTGGTCATCTTAGTGCTGTGATGTTTAGAAGATGAATAAAGGGAGTCAGACAAATTCATGGAAATCTTGCCAACTGTTAGTCATGTGACCCCCAGAAAGGTAATACCTCTGTCTGTTTCAGTTTTCACATCTGGAAATTACACACAATAACAGTTATTTGTGTTATGATTCACAAGGATATAAAAATTGAAAATCAATAAAGTGAAGTTCTTTTTTTCTTAAAGTTTATTTATTTATTTTGTGAGAGAGAAAGAGAGTGCACATGAGAGCACATGAGAGGGGCAGAGAAACAGGGAGAGAGAATCCCAAGCAGGCTGTGCACTGTCAGCACGGAGCCCAATGTGGGGCTCTAACTCAGGAATCTTGAGATCATGACCTGAGCAAAAATCAAGAGTCCAAGGCTTAACCGACTGAGCCACCAAGGTGCCTCATGAAGTTCTTTTAAGCCAGAATTGTTTTGCCTATTTTCCCTGTCTGATGCCTAGCACAGAGCTTGAACTGAATAAATGTTTGCTGAATAAGCAGTTGTGCTGAGTAAAATGTCTGATGTGCACTCAAATGTTAAAAATTATTATCTTTATAACTATAATAAGAAGATTCGGTGCTTTTGAGAGGTATGTATTACATCTACACACACACACACACACACATACACACACACACACACACACACACACGTAAGTGGATAGGGCTTCACAAGCTGTATGAGTGTCCTTCATGATAAGCCTCATAGGCAAACATCCTTAGTTCTAACAAGATTTCTCCTGTCATTCCTTCTTATAGAGAAATCTGAGGTCATATCTGTTAATCACCTGTTATAAAATCAGTGTTTCTTGAATAATGGGATACAATAATAAGAAAAAAGAAAGGAGAAAGTAAAAACATACAAACAAGATAAGACAAAAAAAATAGTCTTACAGAGGGAAACTTTAAGTCAAGTCATATTGTTGCTGTCTGAAACAACTCCCTAGATCTCATTTAACCACATTTACAACTTTAATTGATTCAAGTATTTATTATTCAAGTATTTATTGATTCAAGACTAAACACCATGAAATATCACATAAAAACATTTAATGACAAAGGGAAAACTTTTCTAAAATATTGTATACTAAAAATAAAGGTTATGATCATTTTTTAAGGACACTCGAAATCTCTCTGAGCTATCAGAGGAGTGTAGCACTTTCTATATCCTAGAAAATCATTTCTCAGAGTTACTCATGGGATTCATTTATTTAGTCAAGTTTGAAGAATGTGACAGTAAAATTATGGCACATGCTATTTTGATTTTACCACATATCTTTTAAATTCCTTTACACAAAAGTAAATTTAAAAATGTAATACAAAAATAATTTGACAGGAGAAATTTGAATTCAAGAATGCTAATGGAATCCCAAACAGTAATATAGGATATTTATTTTAATCAATTTGGGTATCTAAATTTTAGATGAAATGCTTACCTTCAAGACATAACTTCGTGCTAGTTAAATAATAAGAATTGGTGTTTACTGCATCCACCAAATGCGTAAGATATATATATTTTACCCTTCCAAATTAAATCCAATTGTTCTTATGGTATATACACACTTATGATTATCAATGTGGTCACTAGTTAATATGTATATAATCCACAATCATTGTTTATAGAGTCAAAAATGTGCAATAATATAAATGATCACCAAATCATCCCCCAAACTACCTTCATACAAAATTAGCCATATTTGAAGTGAAATTCTTAGTAGATAAATCTGTTTATGTTCAGATATGTGTTTTAAGATGCTGTATAAATAAAATTTAATTATTGAAAAATTAAAATAAGTTTTGATACAGATATTTGAAAATTTTTTTCAATAAACATTCTAATAACAAACACTCTCAATTCTAGTGTATAGATAACAATCTTATTGTTTTACCCTTTTTTTGTGTGGTGAATCGACTGTCTTTATCTCCCCCAAATTTGAACACATTTTAAGTAATTTGAATGTCTTTCTCTTATGTGAACTATGACATTTTACATTTATCTTTTTGGTGATTAGTACTTAACCCTTTTCGTATATGAGATGATTATTGTTAATGATGTTATTACTGTGTCTTTCATGTTACTTACAAAAAATCTTGCAACATATTTTGCTTATTACCTTTTTAAATCATTCTGTAGTTAAATGGATGTTTTTAAAAATCAAAAAAAATTACACATACAAAGATTTACTGCATATTGACCTATATTCACTTATAATACATAAGTTCTTACTTTTGACATTTAGCTCCTTGATTCACCTAGAATGTAATATGGTGTATGTTGTGATGGGAGAAAAGTGTAATTTCATTAAATTTTCCTCAAATACCTCATCATTGAGCCCAATATCAGAAAATAGTATACTTTATCGATTCATAAATTTATGCTACTAACTTTATCATTTAATGCATTATGATAAAATGTGTTAAAACAATGTGTCTATCTATTTATCTCCCTAAACTTATGTCAGGGCAATATATTTTAATTACTTTCATTTCATGATGTATTTTCATATGTGTGTGTACAAAATTTTGTCTGCCTGTTTAAATCCCCTAGCTAGTCTCACTCATTAATATTTTTTTTCTCATCAGATTAGTTATGTCACATTAAATATAGACTCGATTTTAATTTTGTAGTTATTGCATTAACTATGTTAATTATAAAATATTACTTATATTTGATATTTCTATTTATGATTTTACCATATCAGTATATATTATGTAAAATTATTTACATATTTTAAATATTTGTTTTATTTCTAGTATGAATGGAATAGTGTTATAAAAATATTAGAATATCTCTAAAACTGTTATTGACATTCAAGTAGTTGGTTTTATCTTGTCTTTAGCTTTCTTTCATTGCACACTTATTTAATTCACAACTGTCAATATTTCATTGATCATATTCTCATAAAATTTACAAACTACTTATTCCCACTAAAACTATAACATTATTATTTTTATGTTTTATTGTCCAGAGAATGAAGTACATTTCCCTTTAATCCTGGGTTTAATTTGTGATTTTGGGTTCTTATTTTCTTTTATATGTTGTAACTTCATTCATCTTGCATTTGGCTCACTGCCTTTCTTTCATCTTCAACAATTATCAAACTTTTTTTATATTCTTCCTTCCCCCCTCCCCAGGTTTTTATTTAAATTCAGCTAGTTAACATACAGAGCAATATTGGTTTCAGGTGTAGAATCTGGTGATTCATCACTTACATACATCACCCAGGGCTCGTCACAGCAAATGCCCTCCTCAGTGCCCATCACTGATATAATCCATCCTCCCACTCACCTCCCCTCCAACATAAGTCATTCAGGGAAACACAAATACCAGGTGATTTCACTTATATGTGGAAGGGACTTAAGAAAAAAAGCAATGGACCATAGGAGGAAAAAGGAAAACAAGAGGCAAACCAAGAAACAGACTCTTAACTATACAGAAAACAAAAAATTATTAAATTTTTTAACCATGATTTTTTACCTAGGACCATTGGAATAGTCTTCTAAGTGACTGCTTTACCTTAAACCACGCTCAGAAAAGTTTTCTCTACCTAGTGTGATTTTCAGAAATACCATAATTAAAGGATCTGGCTCCTCCTACCTTCTCTCTCTGTCCACTCAGTTTCACCTTGTATAGTTAGTCCCTCTGAACTTCCATACACACCAGGTTTTATTGGCTCATGTCCTCTTCTGTAGTAAGACATGTCACCCTTCCAACAGTAAACATGTTCTGTTCATCCTTATCCCTCAAGACAAAGATTAGTGGGTCAGGACACCTTGGAGACTCTACAACAATGTTAATACATATGGAAATTCCAGGATTAAACATATGAAGAGTTTCACTTGGAAACACATAGGCTAGCAACATTGTTGACTGGGACACATCATTATGAAGTTAGGATAGTTATCTAGAAGAGTTAAAGAAATAAGTTAGACAAAAGGAATATGAAGCCATATATGAGGATGTATATTACCTCGCACACATCTAGTAATAGAGGACAATGGCAGCAAAGAGTCAGTCTCCAAAACTGTGATTAAATATCAACTTAAAAAATGTGTCTGCTTAATATAAAGTTTCAAACCATACCCAAACTGGCATTGTTTTTACTTCCTATCCTTTAAGCATTTGATTCTTTTACATATAATTAAATCATGTGTTATCTTTACAGCCAGTTGTCTGTACCCTTCTCCCCTCAAAGGATCTTTGCTGTTCGTTTGTTTGTTTTCCCCCAGCAGTGTTTCCAAACACCTAGATGAATGCGCAGCACATAGTAAGCTTCAACTACTGTGCTTTGCTGAATAAACTTTTGGGGAATTGTTAATCCATCTAGTAAAATGCATACAGATCCTGGTCCCTAAAAAGTAAGAAGCTAGTAAGAAGAAAGTAGAAAATATGGACTGGGTACTAGAATCTCTGAAGTTGAATGAGGAAACTTCTGGTAACCACCTGATATGCTCAGAAGTGGCCAACAGCTTGTTTAGTTTATCTAGGAATTGAGGGAACTGCTATTTCTTTTGACACACTCATGGACTTGATAGTGGTTTACAGAGGAACATATTTTCATAAGAAGACTACCGAAAGGCTGGTGTGTGTCCCGTGGATTACGACTTCCTCAAAAACCCTGGGAGAGAGGTAGACTGGAGACTAGTGAGAGTTGATGAAGGTAAGTTATGAGTAGCTGGCTTGTAGGCAAGTGCTGACTGAGAGGGACGGCCATGTCAGTCACACATGAAAAAAGGAGATGAGGGGAGAGAAAACAGTGTTCCAAACATAAACTAGAAATACTGATTTTATAATATGATTCCAACTTCAGCTACAGCTCTTTTGCAGTAAGTTTAGCAGTGCTAGCTCACAAATATCTGCTGTGTTGGGGATTAAAAGTGAGCTAGGGAAAAAGAAAGGACTCCATGAAAGGACTGTTTTGTTGTTGTTGTTGTTGTTGTTGTTGTTGTTGTTCCTTTTCCCGATTTCTATTCTTGCTAGGACCTGCACCCCAGGCCTGCACACGCTTACAGATAATGGATGTCCTCCTTGTAAAGGTCAAGGAGTAAATGGTTTCTTTGGAGTCTTCCAGCACAGCAGATAACATCTAAGCAGTGACCAGGTGGGGTTGTCATGAACATTTTCCAAGACACCTGGGTCCTCTAGGGCATAAATAATTTATGGAGGACACCTAAACACTCATGCTTGTTTCTGGATGCCTGGGAGGACACGTGCACCTGACCAAAATCCTCACAACCCCAGACCCTTGGGGCGCCTGTGTGGCTCAGTCGGTTAGGTGTCCTACTTCTGTTTAGGTCATGATCTCGAGGTTCATGAGTTCGAGACCTGTGTATGGCTCTGCACTGACAGCTCAGAGCCTGGAGCCTGCTTCAGATTCTGTGTCTCCCTTTCTCCCTGCCCCTCCCCTGCTCATTCTCTCTCTCTCTCTCTCTCTCTCTCTCTCTCTCTGTCTCTCTCTCTCTCTCTCTCTCTCTCTCAAAAATAAATGAACATTAAAAAAAGAAAGACCCCAAGCAAAGATGAGACACTTATTTTTCCTCTCTGAGTTTTCTTTACACTCTGTTGGTATCTACACTTTCTCTATCTCTTTGATAAACTCTGCTTCCATGTCCTTCTGGCTCATGTTTGATTTCTATCCTGCACTAAGCCAAGGACCTTCCTAGCAGGTCCTGCAGGATGCTGCCCGGTCATCGAACCCAGCCAGCCAGCATCAAAAATGTTTTATTAAGGTAAATGTGCATCTAAAAAACTTCAGTTTGGTGCCATTTTAAGGTAAGATTAGCATGTATTAATGAATGACATTTTATTAGATGCCAAATATGACTAAAATTAATGGCCATTAGGAAGAAAAACTTTGAATTATTTTTTTCCAGACAAAATTCTCTACTCTTCAGCATCTGTGTCCCTGAAAACTGCTACTTTGACATGACCATTAATTAGACAGGTTAAAAAATAAATAGGTAAATAAATATTTCATATATAGATATTTCAGGTTTTGTTTTGCTGTTTGATATTTAGCAGATATAATTTCCCCTTTCTCTTTTTTTAAGTACCCAGATTTCAGTATGTGACAATTGTCCCTAGGATAAAGTATCTTTCTTCTGTTATCATTTCTACCCAGGAACTCAGTTACAAGACAAAAAATAGATACTGAAGCTTATGCTGAATACTCATAGTTTTTTATGACTTATGTAATTTAAAGGTTCAGTAGTGTTAAATATCCTTTTTTTTTTTTTAATTCCCTGATCCAAATTGTCTATGTCATTTATAAAATTCGAATTGTTTAGTATTATTTTCCGGGACTTCAGTTCTTCTTCTCTCTTTTTTTTATCCTCGGAAGATTCCTGTCAAATTCTAGATTCATCTTCCAATTCAAATCACCTATGGCCATGAGTATATAAGGCCCAAGGACCCTTGTTATCCCTGTAGTTTTATACAAAATTGCTTTTGTTGCTACAAAATAGGAATGAAAATGTAAGCTCTGTCATTTTGGTAAGCTAAACACTGAAAGATAAGATTACAGTGCTTGAGGAGATTTTTGTCTTGTAACTAGTCACTGTCAAAATGAACTCGCAGTGTGTTGCCTCAAGAAACTGAAAATTCTGTCTTAGAAAATAGACACTTTGGTATACACAATGATATGGAGTCTTGCTTTGGGAAAGGTGCCACCTATGCTGATATAAGGGTATACAAGTTAATGGAATATGCTTTAATCCCAACTTGGGTCCTGGAAAATATCCAGGAAAGGCAGAATAGAAATTCTGGACAGAGTTCCGAAACCAGTTCAATCATGTGGGGACCTGGCCTCATCCCACTCCAAGGACCACAGGGGGTGGAACGGTGTCCAGGGATCTATAGATAAGCCCAATTGTGAGGTTATGCGGGATGTGGAGCAGGTTATTGGCAGACATGATTTTATCCTGCAAATGCTAAATTTCTGTCTATATAAAAGGAACATTATTTTAAAAATTTCAAAATATAGTATATGGTACTTTTGAATATCACATGGAGGAAGAACAAATGCTTAAGGTCTGTTGGTGAAATTAAGTGTGATATATGTTATACATATAAAAATATAATTACATGAAGGCAGAAGGGAGGTCAACTACCTAAGCTCAACAAAGCCTGGAAAGTCACTGTGAAAGCTTTGCAAAGCATGAAGCCTTCCATCCTTCCACTAAGGATCCAAAGGATTTGTGAAGAGACAAGAGTATTTATCCCATTGAAAATAAGCTAGATTTCTTCACATCAATAAGAGAAAGGATAAGAACCATATGATCATTTCAAAAGAGGCAGAAAATGCATTTGATGAAGTACAACATTCATTCATGATAAAATTCCTCAACAAAGTATGTTTAGAGGGAACATATCTCAAAATAATAAAGGTTATATACGAAAAACCCACAGTTAACATCATCCTTAATAGGAAAAAACAGAACTTTTCCCCTAAGGTCAGGAACAAGACAATTGTGCCCACTCTCACCACTTCTTTTTTTAACATAGCGTTGGAAGTCCTAGTTGCAGCAATCAGACAACAACAACAACAACAACAACAACAACACACAAAAGGCATCCAAATTGGTAAGGAAGAAGTAAAACTTTCACTATTTGCAGATGATATATGATATATAGAAAACCCTAAAGATTCTACCCAAAAACTTCTAGAACGAATAAACAAATTCAGTAAAGTTGTAGGATACAAAATTAATGTGCAGAAATCTGTTGCATTTCTATACACCAATAATGAAGCAGCAGAAAAAGAAATTAAGAAAACAACCCCATTTATGGGGCACCGGGTGACTCAGTCAACTGAGCATCCAACTTTGACTCAGGTCATGATATTGCAGTCCATGAGATCAAGCCTCACATCGGGCTCTGTGCTGACAGCTCAGGGCCTGGAGCCTGCTTTGTATTCTCTGTCTCCCTCTCTCTCTGCTTCCCCCTGCCCCCACTCTTTCTCTGTCAAATAAATAAACATTAAAAAAATTAAAAAAAAAGAAAACAATCCCATTTACAATTACATCCAAAATAAGAAGGCCTAGGAATAAACCTAACCAAAGAAGTGAAAGACTTCTACTCTGAAAACTATAAAACACTAATAAAAGAAATTGAAGATAACATAAAGAAATGGAAAGATATTCCATGCTCATGGATTGGAAGAATAAATATTAGATGTCTATAATACCCAAAGCAATCTATATTAGATGTCTATAATACCCAAAGCAATCCCACTCAAAATACCAACAGCATTTTGTACAGAGCTAGAACTAACAATCCTAAAATTTGTATGGAACCACAAAAGACCCCAAATAGCCAAAGCATTCTTGAAAAAGAAAAGCAAAGCTGGAGGCATCACAATTCCAGACTTCAAGTTATATTACAAAACTGTAGTGATCAAAACAGTATGGTACTGGTACAAAAATAGACATGTAGATTAATGGAATGGAATAGAAAATCCAGAAATCAACCCACCACTGTATGGTCAGTTAATCTTGGACAAGCAGGAAAGAATATCCAATGGGAAAAGAAAAGTCTCTTCAGCAAATGGTGAAAAACTGAGCAGCAACATGCAAAAGAATGAAACTGGACCACATTCTTATACCATACACAAAAATACATGTGAGACCTGAAACCATAAAAATCCTAAAATGGAACACAGTGAGTAACTTCTCTGACATTGGCTATAGCAGCTTCTTTCTAGATATATATCTTGAGGCAAGGAAAACAAAAGCAAAAATTAACTATTGGGACTACATCAAAATAAAAAGCTTCTGCACAGCAACAAAAAAAATCAACAAAGTTAAAGATAACCTGTGTAATGGAAAAAGATGTCTGCAAATAACATATCCAATAAAGGGTTAGTATCCAAATTACATAAGGAATTTATAAAGCTCAACACCAAGAATATAAATAATACAATTAAAACTGGGCGGAAGACATGAACAGACTTTTCTCTAAAGAATATATAGAGATGGCTAGCAGACACATGAAAAGATGCTCATCATTACTGATCATCTGGGAAATGAAAAACAAAACTATAATTAGATATCACCTGATAATGTCAGAATAACTAAAATCAATAATACAAGAAACAACAGGTGTTGGTTAGAATGTGAAGAAAGGGGAACCCTCTTACACTGTTGGTAGGAATGCAAACTGGTGCGGCCACTGTGAAAAACGGAATGGAGTTTCCTCAAAAAGCTAAAAATAGAACTACTTTATGATCCAACAATCACACTATGGGCTATTTACCCAAAGACTACAATAACACTAATTCAAAGGTATACATGTACCCCTATGTTTATAGTAGAAACAGGACAGACAAATACAATATGATTTTACTCATATGTGGAATTTAGAAAACTAAACAGGCAAGCAAAGGGGGAAAAAAAGGAGAGAGAGATAGACATACAGACAGATAAAACAAGAAACAGCCTCTTAATTACAGAGAACAAACTGGTGGTTACCAGAGGGGCAGGTGTATGGGTGAAATAGGTGATAGGGATTAAGGAGTGCACTTACAGCGATGAGCACTAGGTGAAGTGCAGAAGTGTTGACTTACTATACTGTATTACCTGAAAATAATATAACACTGTATGTTAGCTAACAGGAATTAAATTAAAACTAAAAGAGAGAGAGAGAGAGAGAGAGAGAGAGAGAGAGAGAGAGAGAGAGAAAAGCTGGATGTGATATTCTTTGTGGCTTATAATTAGCATTTTACTGCTAGAGAAAGAACAAATATTTCTATAATTTCGTGTATACATGTTCCATTGCTGCCATAACAGATGACCACAATCCTAGTTGCTTAAAACAACAGAAACTTATTATCTTACAATTATGGAGGTCAGATGTTCAACATAGATCTCACTGGGCTAAAATCAAAGTATTGGCAGGATTGTGTTCCTTTTTGAAGGTTCTAAGTGAGTATCTCTTTCCTAGTTTTTTTCCCCTAGTGATTATCTGTATTCCTTGGTTTATGACCTCATCTTCCCTATTCAAAGCCAGCAATGCTGCATGTTTCTGCCTTTTTATTCCATACCCATATCTCTCTGTCGCTGACCCTAGCAGGGAATGACTTTTTTGCTTTTACTGACTCGTATAGGGTTTAATCTAGATAACCACCAAATTATCTCTCCATCTCAAAATCCATAACTTCAATCATGTGCAAACTCCCTTTTGCCACATAAAATGACATATTAACAGGTTCCTGGGATCAAGAAATGGATATCTTGGAAGAGGGAGTAAACATCATTCTGTCTACCACACCTCTCTATAATATTCACCACAGGAAATGTAGCTCTTATAAATATTGGTGATGTGTTTTAAATTACTTTAAATACATCTAGAATTATATGAAACATTTTTGTTAGTATTTTTCTCTATGTTCACTACCATCATTTTAATTAAAATATATAAAATTTGTAATATAACTTAGATACCCTCATGAATTTCCTAAGAGATATACCTAGGTTATGATTCTAGTTAGGATATAGAGTATCACCAGAAATCATTGTTTCCATGCTAATAATGATGATAAATTGAATAAGCTATAAATATTAGTGTTTTTAAGTCTATAGAGCCCTAAAGGTGAAACGAAACTTAAACTAACTAAGGTCCAAAAAAAGGAAGAGCCCCAGGAATGAAGAGATCTTTCACTAATGTCATCTCCAGGCCACAGAAAGTAGAGGTATGCATTTTCTATGGAATGGGTAAATAGAAAGCAGTCAAAGTTTCATTGCTTTGATAGGCTAGCTTGAAGGATTCGAATTTCAAAGAACTCTAGGCACAAAGCAATCCACCTTCACTGTGATGTCAGACATACAATTATGGTTCATGTTATGTACTGCCTTGACATCTGGTAAAATCAGAAGGGGCTTGAGTGATCTAACCATAAATTCTCCTCCCTATTCCGCTCCCACAGATGGCATCTCCTAGCTAAATGACCCTCATTATCAATAGGCCAAGTGCAGTTCCTGTTTATTCTAGAGCACTAGTCTTCAGTTCCCTGCCAACTGTGGAATCATTCAAACTTAAGTCAATCACACCCTGCTATGGGAACCTAGGGTCACCTCATCCTCCTGACACTACAAAGCCTGCCCCTCACAGTCCCTGAGTGTTCACTCTGTTCCAGTGATCTTGAATGACAGGTGAGATTCTCCTCCCCTGAGTGAGTACATATGACTAATAAACAATTTCAATTTCATCTGTCCATTGTTGTGTGTTGTATGTTCAGCCATCCCCATGACATAGAGTGGGAATCCCTTTGTCACGAAGGATAAAGAGGAGGTGATCAAGGCACCTAACCACCAAATTTGTCCCATAGGGTTTTGACCTCATAAATACATTATCAACAAGGCAATGTCACCCAGAAGGAGGTAAAAATTGGTTCTTGAGGGATAAAAAATCTTACTCTTCTTATGGATAAAACACAGAAACACACACGGTAGGTAAACAGATGTAAGTTTATCTGTGGCATCAAAATTTTATTGGGGATTATTAGGAAAAAAAGTCTAAAATGCTTTGAGAAACCCTAATATAGTGCCTGGTGGCGATCTAGTGTTTGTCAATGACTCACGGAAGGACAGAATGACTACAAGAAATCTCGTGGAATGTGTCCCAGGTCAAAGTCTTTGGACATGGCAGAAGGGTTATGACAGACCTAAGAGAAATGGACCCTTTCTGAAATGCATCATAGTGGATGTTAGAAGACAAAAAAGCAGAGCAACCAAGCAGGCAGATAGCACCTACTCAGCATATAGGGCCATCCCTGGGTGTGCGGCCACTACAGCCCAATGCAGACTGTGGAAGGATAGAAGCATTAGAAGAAATGCTCCTGAGGTATACCAGTTACACAATTATAAGACAGTGGCAAAATTACTGTGCAAATTCCCCTGAGGTATGCAGAGTCTTAGACAAAGCAAAGCAAAAAAGGTAGAAAGAAGTCCAGAGGTACAGAAAGCCAGGGACAGAACTTGGGAGCAAAGTGATCCCTGCAGCAAACTAATAGCCAGTGGTGGACTGCAAAGTAGGGATAGATCTCCTACAGTTAGTAAGTCTGGTGTTTGGGTTGAAAAAGTCCTGGTCCCAGTCTCAAAACAGGTAAGCCATGGTGAAATAAAGTTGCAAAAAAATGCCATGCATTTGTTTTCAATCACTGTATAACACATTATCACAATTTAGCAGTTTCAGGGGACCCAGTTTTACCGTCTCTGAGTATTTCTGGGTCAGGAGTCTAGAGGTGGGTTAGTTGAGCCCTCTGCTCAGGTTCTCACGGGCTGCAATCAAAGCTGTTGGCCAGGGCTGTGCTTCCATCTGAAGCTTAGGCTCCTCTTCCAAGCTCACATCGTTTTTGACAAAATCCAGTTCCTTGTGGTTGCAAGTCAAAGATCCTGTTTTCTTGCCTGCTGTTTTGCCTACTCTCAGCAACCAGAAGCCTCCCGAAGTGCCACAAAATTGCAGGCCACTTCATCAAAGGGAGCAAAAAAATCTCTCTCCCTTTGAGTCTTTGACCCTTTTGAAGGGTTCCCATCTGAATGAATCAGACCTACTTAGGGTAATCTCTCCTTTGATTATTTCAAAATCAACTCTTCTGTCACCTTAATGACATCTACAAAATCCTTTCCTTGGCCATAAAATAAGTTAAACCCAGGAGAGATCCCCTGTGTATTCACAGTCCCACCCACAAGCAAGGAGAGAAGAAGAAGCAGGGCACCAAAGACAGGGAATCATGGCAACCATCCTGGAATTCTGCCTGCTAGATCCCATGATAAACTCTTATCCATATGTTTCATTATTTCCCTCCTCATCATGTACAGTCTCTTTTTCTCTCTTTTCTGGGGATAAAACTTAATTGCATTAGGCTCTACTCTTGTTTTATACAGAATGTCTAACATACAAAAGCAAAGCAAAACAAGTTAAAAAAAAAAAACCCAGCAGAGCAACCTATAATCAACGGATAAAAACAAACAAAATAAAAACAAGGTCAGTGAAGGAGACACCTAACTGAGATGTTGAGATAAGCAGATCATGACTTAAAAATAACACCGTTGATTACGTTAAAAGAGCTAACAGGGAAAAGTGGATAAATGTATAAGAACAGATGCAGGATTTCAGAAGAAAAAGGGAAAATATAGAAAACCAAAAAAAGACAATACCAAAATAAGGCGTCTTCTGCTTGGCAATGTGAATTTAATATTTACCTAAATGCCTAGACCTGGCCTGGGAAGATAGTCATCCTTATTCTCCACCTTGGCCCTCCCCATCCTCTCTTCTTTTTGCAGAAGTTAGGTAAAACATTTAAAAACACGCTGTGTTACATGTTTTCAGTACTGAGGAGCTGCTGTTGATAAGTTCTAAGTGTCTGTGGAACACATTCTTAAAACCACTCCCATTGTCAAGAAGTCATTATTCCATTTTTCCATCTCAAATTATACTCCTTTTTCTCCTCTTTTGTTCACCAAGCTCACAAGACAGGGTTATAAAATGAGTTCCATTTAATAGCAAATATTCTTTTGGCAATAATTTAATATGTCACAACATTAGTGATGGAATCTATTTGCCATGTACAGAGAGATTTCCTGAGTATTTTGCTACCATAGGAAATAAGATCAGTTCTCTCATTTTCATCTTATAAATAAAATTTAGTTGTTACATTATCTCCCCTTTCCTCTCTCTTATCCAAACCAGACTTGTGTGTAGCTGGGTTCCTGGTAGGATTGATACAAGTCTGTCATATTGTCCTACAGGCCTTTTACTCGCTTCCTAAAAAGTCCTAAAGTGGAAGTTTTCAATGCAAAGTCTCCCAAGTATCTCACTTTCCAAAATTGCAATGCAGCACAGAATATATTAAACTATTACATCATGAGGCCCCCATCTATAAAATTTACAAAGCATGAGAAAAAGTCAGAACTAACACTTTTGCAGTTTAACCTTAAATATAAATTCCTTACACATTACTATTTCAAGTGAAAATGATGGTTCAAAAACCCAGAACTGGGGCTTCTGGCTGCCTCAGTCAGTTGAGCATCTGACTTCAGCTCAGGTGATGGATGATCTCTTAGTTATGTGAGTCCGGGCCCCACATCAGCCTCACTCCTGACAGTGCAGAGCTCATTTCAGATCCTCTCTCCCTCTCCCACAGTCCCTCTCCTGCTCCTGTTCCCTCTCTGTCTCTCTCTCTCTCTCTCAAAAATAAATAAAAAACATTAAAAAAAATAAAAACGACACAGAACTAATGACAGTTTGTCAATACTTTTGTTGCCAACTGACTTTTAATATTCTCCAGGGAAGAAATGTAAATTAAAAACAAAAGAAAGAAAGAAAAAGAGAACACCTTTGTTTTCGTTCATTGAGCTGTGAGTTAATTCACACCAGTTTTCAGGGTCTAATGTCTGCGATATCATTTAGGGGGGGAAATTTTTCCTATTAAGATGTTAATTTCCCTACTTTGTGATTATCTCTAAATCAAAAAAGAATCATAATAGTAAGAAAATCCAAGACCCCATAGCCTAATAGTGTTATTGGTTCCTGCACTGTGCTCTTTGTGGAAAGCCATAAGATATCTGTCATGATAATAAGAGCTATGAGGGAGGTATATATCTAAATAGTTTATGCGCATTACATCCTGAAAACCAAGTTGAAGTGTGAGATAAGATGTCAGGTGCAGAAAATAGGGCATGGAGATGTCAAGCAATGTTTCCAAGATCATAGGATTAGAAAGTGAAGCCAAGATCCTGTGTGGTTTTCGAGGCTGCACTTCTAACCACCCATTCTGTTTTCCTCTCACCATAGCCCGCTTTCTTGTGGTTCAGTGACAGGAAGGTACTTGACTCTGTCCCATCTCTGCAGAGATGGAAAGGAGACACCAAACATCTTCCCATTCAAATGGGAGTTTTATGTTTATAAAACGATTTATTCTATTTGACAAATATTTATGAAGTGGCTACTTTGTCCCAGGCACTGATCTAGGTGTTGGGAATATATTTGTGAACAAAACAAATCAAAAACCCTGTCCTTCATGAAGTAATAATTTAGAAGAGAGACTGACAAATGAGCAAATTATATAATGCATTATACATTATGATAGCATACTATAAAAATAGGTAATGGAAAAGGGGATGCAGAGTTTTAAAGAAACTATTTGAACTGTAACGTGTATGTGTGTGTGGTAGTGAAGATAAGAGGGTCTGACCAGGTGTCACTGACATGGTGATATATGACCAAAACCTTCTATTATGTCTCTAATATCTTGACCCCTTACTGGCTTGGAGCAGGTATAGCTTATTTTTATCAGCAACTACAACAAAACCTGCCAGTTGGAATATACCTAGAGGGGAGGAAAAGAGAATAGAATTTTACTTCATTATATTCTTACCACCTATTCTACTAGCATTCTTACTGTGAAAAAAATAATATCTGAAATCACCAGAGAACTTCTCTGTAGGCCGTCTAGGAGTAAAGGGGTTAGTCATCACAGCTTGAGCCTGTGACAAGTCAAAAGAATGTGACAGTCCCCCTGTTCTGTGTTAGACTGCTCTCAGTACAGAGAACTAATAATTTACAGAAATAACATCAGGAAGCAAGAGTTGAATGCTTTCCATAACACTCTCCAGAGTAAATACATTTTCTCCTTATCACCTCCTCAAGCTGAGTCATTGATGGTACCACCCCATGCATTATATCTTTTTCTCTACTCTCCAGGCTATGTCATCACTTCTTGAACTGAGTATTTTTATCAATGTAAAAAGAGAAAATAGGCAATTATTTTCAACATACCCATTTAAAAATCTTTAACTACACCTGTATCCAGAAGCCTAGTTACACATATCTCTGTAAATAAAAGTTACTGAACATAATGTATTATATAGTGTAATCTAGATAACAGGTACAGGGCTGTTTAGGTTACGTGTTAGCAGATGAGTGGAAATAGGATCCAACAATCTTTATTTGTCATACAGAAACCTACAACCAAATGTAGCACTGAATGCTAATAACAGTGGTATCCATAGAAATACTTCCGTGTTTTAATGTACAAGTGTGATTGTTTTGCTAACCATAACAACATGGACTAGATTAGTTCTTAAACTGGGATTGGATGATGGAACAATGGGGGTGATTTCACCTAGGTTCACTTCCAATGATGGACCAGTATTTTTGTTACCCAAATGCAAAACAAAGGTACACAAGTTGATCCTGATCCTGAGATAGTAAAATTTTAGCTTGCCAGTGAAATATCTCTGCAGGCAGCATGGAGTTACAATTCATCTGAAGCCACAGGGAGCCTTAGAAATTCAAAGCAAATCTTGGCTGAAGTGATGGCAAAGGGACTTAGCAAACAGCCCACAGGTCCCCTTATAGACTTTAACTGAACACATATATTTGATAACAACTGGGTAAAAGTGTTTGTTTCTTGGACTATGACAGACTATGTTACTTTTGTTCTAAAGAATATAAATTTTAACAGGGAAATAAACAAAATAAACATTGACTCGGAAACACATTCAGAATTAAAAAAAATTCTTTTCAGAGTTCAGTTTTCCATTCACTTCTTCCACTCTTGGAAGCTGGCTTCTAGCCCTACTTCTCTAAAGACAGCTCTGTTACAAGTTAAGTGTTGAAGAAAGTACTGCACAATGTCTTTCAGTTTGAATGAAACAGAGAAAATTTATCTGATTTTATTTAACTGCATAGTAGGAGTGGAAAAAAAAACTAATTCAAGAGTTCTCAGGTTTTCATTTTCTTATTTGTCTATTTATTTATTTATGTATTTATGTATGTATGTACGTATGTATTTATTTATTTATTTATTTATTTATAATTTACATCCAAGTTAGTTAGCATATAGTGCAACAATGATTTCAGGAGTAGATAGATTCCTTAATGCCCCTTACCCATTTAGCCCATCCCCCCCACCACCCCTCCAGTAACCCTCTGTTTGTTCTCCATATTTAAGAGTCTCTTATGTTTTGTCCCCCTCCCTGTTTTTATATTATTTTTGCGTCCCTTCCCTTATGTTCATCTGTTTTGTATCTTTAAAGTCCTCATATGAGTGAAGTCATATGATATTTGTCTTTGTCTGGCTGACTAATTTTGCTTACCATAATACCCTCTAGTTCTATCCACATAGTTGCAAATGGCAAGATTCTTTCTGATAGCCGAGTAATACTCCATTGTCTATATATACCACATCTTCTTTATCCATTCATCCATAGATGGACATTTGGGCTCTTTCCATACTTTGGCTATTGTCGATAGTGCTGCTATAAACATTGGGGTGCATGTGCCCCTTCAAAACAGCATACCTGCATCCCTTGGATAAATACCAATTATGTATGTACACACACACACACACACACACACACACACACACACACAAAACATTGACCTGCAATTGCTGGGTTGTAGGGTAGTTCTATTTTTAGTTCTTTGAGGAACCTCCATACTGTTTTCCAGAGTGGCTGCACCAGCTTGCATTGCCACCAACAATGCAAAAGAGATCCTCTTTCTCTGCATCCTCGCCAACATCTGTTGTTGCCTGAGTTGTTACTGTTAGCCATTCTGACAGGTGTGAGGTGGTTTGATTTGTGATGTTGAGCATTTTTTCATGTGTCGGTTGGCCATCTGGATGTCTTCTTTGGAGACGTGTCTACTCATGTCTTATGCCCATTGCTTCACTGGATTATTTGTTTTTTGGGTGTTGAGTTTGATAAGTTCTTTGATTTTAGATACTAATCCTTTATCTGATATGTTGTTTGCAAATATCTTCTCCCATTCTGTCTGTTGCCTTTTAGTTTTGCTGATTGTTTCCTTTGCTGTGCAGAAGCTTTTTATTTTGATGAGGTCTCAATAGTTCCTTTTCGTTTTGGTTCCCTTGCATCTGGAGATGTGTTGAGTAAGAAGTTGCTGCAGCCAAGGTCAAAGAGGTTTTTGCCTGCTTTCTCCTCGAGGATTTTGATAGCTTCCTGTCTTATATTTAGGTCTTTCATCCATTTTGAGTTTATTTTTGTGTGTGGTGTAAGAAAGTGGTCCAGGTTCATTTTTCTGCATGTGGCTGTCCAGTTTTCCTAGCACCACTTGCTGAAGAGACTGTCTTTTTTCATTGGACACTCCTGCTTTGTCAAAGATTAGTTGGCCATACGTTTGTGGGTCCATTTCTGGGTTCACTATTATGTTCCATTCATCTGAGTGTCTGTTTTTGTGCCAGTACCATACTGTCTTGATGATTACAGCTTTGTAATACAGCTTGAAGTCTGGGATTCTGATGAGTCCTTCTTTAGTTTTCTTTTTCAAAATTGCTTTGGTTATTCGGGGTCTTTTCTGGTTCCATACAAATTTTAGGATTGATTGTTCTAGTTCTGTGAAGAATGCTGATGTTATTTTGATAGGTATTGCATTGAATATATAGATTGTTTTAACAATATTTGTTCTTCCTATCCAGGAGCCTGGAATATTTTTTTTCCATTTTTTTTGTGTCTTCTTCAATTTCTTTCATAAACTTTCTATATTTTTCAGTATTTTTCTATATTTTTAGATTTTTCAATCTAAATTCTTTTTAGATTCTTCACCTCTTTGCTTAGATTTATTCCTAGGTATTTTATGGTCTTTGGTACAATTGTAAATGGGATCGAGTCCTTGATTTCTCTTTATGTTACTTCATGGTTGGTGTATAGGAATGCAGGTGATATCTGTGCATTGATTTTATATCCTGCAACGTTGCTGAATTCATGGATCAGTTCTAGCAGTTTTTTTTTTGTGGAATCTTTTGGCTTTTCCATATAGAGTATCATGTCATCTGCAAAGAATGAAAGTTTGACCTCCTCCTGGCCAATTTGGATGCCTTTTATTTCTTTGTGTTGTCTGATTGCAGAGGCTAAGACGTCCAATACTATGTTGAATAACAGTGGTGAGAGTAGACATCCCTGTCTTGTTCCTGACCTTAGGGGGAAAGCTCTCAGTTTTTCCCCATTGAGGATGATATTACCTTTGGGTCTCTTGTATATGGCTTTTATCATCTCAAGGTATGATCCCTCTATCCCTACTTTCTTGAGGGTTTTTATCAAGAAAGGATGCTGTATTTTGTCAAATGGTTTCTCTGCATCTATTGAGAGGATCGTATGGTTCTTGTCCTTTCTTTTATTGATGTGATGAATCACATTGTTGTTGTTCTTGTTGTTTTGCAGTCAGGTTTTTATTTGCATAACGTATTTTTAGAGAGTGTGTTTGATTAACAGTTTATTAACAGCTTTTATGAGTAAACGCCACACAGATGTAAAGTGAATGAAAAGAAGGCTATGATGGAATATTTTAGATCAGTTTTACCTTCCTCCTTAAGCAACCCAAAAACTATAAAAAATATTAAAAGAATGCTTTTTAGACAATGTGCAATAGGTAACACATGACTATGATCCCAGTTTAAAAATTTTTGCTCTAGGGGCACCTGGGTGGCTCAGTCGGTTAAGCATCTGACTTCGTCCCAGGTCATGATCCCACATTTGTGAGTTCGAGCCCCATGTAGGGCTCTGTGCTGACAGCTCAGAGCCTGGAGCCTGTTTCAGATTCTATGTCTTATTCTCTCTCTGTCCCTCCCCCACTTGTGCTTTATCTCTGTGTCTCAAAAATAAATAGATGTAAAAAAAATCATATAAAATTTTTTTTGATCTAAAAAAAATTTACCTTTAACATATTTAATTATTTTGCAATTAAATACATTTTACAAAATACTATGTTATTTGACAGCAGTCAAATGACTTCATGACTAAATATAAATGTTTCATAATTTATTATTATAAAGTCTAAGCAATCTGTCATGTTCAAAAGTAACATTCTTTCTAAATTCAGCATAATATGGTATATTCTTATATATTACTGAAAATAATAATTTATATAATGTATTAATAAATAGACTGATCTGACTTGTGTTGAAAATGAAATTGCTACTATACCCCTGGAAGAAATTAAAATTAATCCTCCCTTGTTTTTTTCTCCTGACACCGGTGACAATCTGTTAACTGCTTAACATTCTGTCTTGTGAGATTTCTACTATATGTTGTGTGCAGTGTCCAAGAGGTTACATAGATATGACTAGCTAATATTGAGACTGGTGAAAATCAAATTCAGTAGGGTTTCCATTTTCCCTCCAAAAACTTAAAATGCCAATATCTGTTCAGTATGTTATGGGAGTATCCAGAGGCAACACTTAAAATTTGATTACTCTCAAAATTTTAATGACTCTCAATTGTGTTTAAAAAATTGATGAATAGTGGGCTTTATTTCTAGCCTAATAATAACTTAAAACTGAAAAAGAAACTATTTGGACTTTGCCTATTGCTAAGATTGTTTTCATTTTAAATGGTGTGGATTCATGTGCCATAATTATGTCTTATTTTCTAACTAACAAACTCACCCCCAGCACTGTGCTTATGTAACATCGTGTGTGCTGTGATACAGAGTAGCTATCCCAGACCATCTTGACTTGCTGTGTTCCAGACTGTAGAATATAGCTATTTTTAATCTCCTCTGAAATTAAATAAATGACAAGAGTATGGCTCATGTATAAAAAATCTAATCATATTAATTTTCTGTGTGGGCATTATTTTATATCTCAGAATTCAATGTCAGTGCTTCTCTTGCTAGCTATATAGAGAAATACAAGCACTATAATTAACAATGAGTTTATTTTCTCGCATACTAGGCAGAAATGTAGCCCCCCATAGGAAGATAAAAATGGAAAAGCAAATTAAAATGGATTTGAGCCAGTACATTGCTAGATCAATATCTGGCACTCATAGACCTGCTTAGCAAAGGGTCTATAGCTATTCAGCAATCTTATTACTTCTACCAAATGACCAAATGCTACCTATGCATATTTACTAAGAAGGCAAGAATAAAATCAGAAAGGACAAAGGCTAAGAGCAACTCTCAAAAATTGTTACTATAAACATACCAAGAAACAACCATACTGTCAATCAGAATTATAATGAAATGTTCTCCTAAATTATGAGATTTTTAATTAGAAGAACTTTTCATTATTTTTTTATTTGTCTATCTTTAATGGATATTTTTCACATTCTGAAAACTCATTCCTCCTCTGCCCAATTATGCTGAAAACCTAGGTGAGAATGATGGTGTCCTCAGTGCTAAGGGTACCCCCTGATTGGCTGTAAAAATCATGTCATCTCATCCCATTTCATAGCGATTAGCGCTGGACTACACATCCAGTTAAAATCTCCAGTGCACAAAATCCTCCTGTCTACATAGAAAGGTTCAAGATTATGTGCATAAAGAGTAACCTATTTCTTTATTAAATGTTTAATGCAACAAAATCCTTCTCACACCTTATGGAAATGGTGATATCACTGAATGAGTGGATAAAGCCTTGTATGCAGCCTTCTCCAGTTCTGAACTTTTCAATTATGTGAGCAAATAACTTCCTTTTATTCTTTTAGCCAGTTGGTTGGAGTGATGTCTTCTAACACATGCAACTGAAAAAATATATTTTCCGTGTACTGGTTGAGTCATACTCAATGTAAGAAAATCATTCAGGAAATCTAATGAATATTTGGGGGCTCCATCATGTTTTTAAGGACTGGTGAAATATTGAAAATGGCTAAGAAATTCCTAGAAGCTACAATGCTTCAGACTGAATTATCTCACTTATACCATTTGTTTATTATGTCTCTTTGCAAACTTTTAAGCACCTGGATGTTCCCTTTAGACCTCAGAGCTACATACTTCTGAGATGTCCCTACACGTGCCACAGAAGGAAATCCACCTTTTTAGTAACTGGACTTGGGGAGGTGCAATTCTGCAGCACTCCACCCCATTAGACATAACAAGTTGCTCTCCTCTGATTCAGGGTGGCAAACATTTTCATATTCATCTGTTGTTCACGTGTGGTCACTGTTGTAGACCATTGTAAAATATTTAACCTATTGTAAGATCTCAAATTCTTTGACTTTTTTGCCAGTCTTACTTTCTACTGCTCTATACTTATGCTAATTACCTAGGTGGGATTTGACACTGAACTTTAATAAGAGTGCCTTGGTAGAGTTGTCTCAAAAGGAATGAGAATGTGACATATGATTTGAGTTCTAAATGCAGTATGGGTTTTTCAGAACTTTGCATAAATCTACTGGCTTTCCTCATTTGAGCTTCAAGTCATGAGTTCTGATGTTATGTATAGGGAAGTGTCATGGTGGAAGCCAAGAAAAATGATTGGCAATTATTATATTTTAATTCTTATATCATTGAACTGGTTATAAGAAAAGAACATTGTGAAAAGAATTACAATTAAATTCCTGTCTATATTTCAGAGACTCTATTCATGTTTCTAAAGTTAGGGAAAGTAGGCTGGAGAAAGGGAATTGTAGAGCAGACAAGATACTTAGGCATCGGAGAAGGCCATGGAAGGGAAGGCCTCCCATTCAGGACAACCTCTGGTGTGTGTGTGTGTGTGTGTGTGTGTGTGTGTGTGTGTGTGTGTGTGTAGTGTGTGTGAGAGAGAGAGAGAGAGAGAGATACAGAGACAGAGACAGAGACAGACAGAGACACAGAGAGAAACTGAAGGAGAGGAAGAGAGGGAATTTCAGGAACAGAGAGAGAGAAAGAGTAAGAGAGATATAGGGAGAAACAGAGAATGCACAATTATATATATTCCTTAGTCCAAGGTAAAAGTAGGAGTAACAGCATACATTATTTAGGCATAACAAAGTAGAATGAGCCCCTATATTTTTTCCCTGATGCCAAATACACAGAAGAACATCTGAGAGGGGGTACAAAAGATGTAGTTGATGGCCTATGAATACAAAAAGCATTGTTTCAGCAGTGAAGAGTATATGGCAGTCACCATATAAAAAAACAAATTTTCATCAAACTTCATCAAGACCCAGAAACGTGCCATCCTTCCATTGAACCAGGTTATGCAAAGGATGGAAATTTTTTTTTTAATTTTTTTAAACATTTTTATTATTTATTTTTGAGACAAGGAGAGACACACCATGAACAGGGGAGGGTCAGAGAGAGGGAGACACAGAATCTGAAACAGGCTCCAGGCTCTGAGCTGTCAGCACAGAGCCCGACGCGGGGCTCGAACTCACGGACCGTGAGATCATGACCTGAGCCGAAGTCGGCCGCTTGACCGACTGAGCCACCCAGGCGTCCCAGGATGGAAATTTTTTTAAAAAAGATAAAAGAAAAAATAAAATCCATGTTCAAAAATTGAAAAATTCTGTCCAAAATTTTCATAATCATAATATTACTACTGAAGAACACAGAAATGTCTACCCATGTTGAAATGAGCTATGGGAGATATGTATGGTTTTCTCTAGTGACAACGCTTTCTGACTCAAAAGCAGTAATAACATGGATCACCTGATTGTTACCAAGTGCCTTTGTGACCACGTCTTCCTCTAACAGGGAAACAAAAGTGGGGGAGATCTGATAAGACGGAATGAAATACGTGTTTGATATTTGTTTAATTAAAGAGTAAAAGAGCTGCAGAAAAACCCACAGCTGGTGCAAATCTCCTAGGGTCTTATACTGTCTTCCTTGAAAAACATCCCAAGACTAGGGCTAGCCTAAAGAAAAGAAGTCATCTGCTTCACCAAGCATGGGTTCTGATGGAGTTTCTGAGAAAGTATAAGGTTCACATAAGCTTTTTGGAAGACATTAGAGAAATGGGAAGGTGAACAAAGGACAAATAAAGGAGCTGGGAAGAAAGTAGATAGAGAGAGTTAATTCAGTTAGGCTTCCTGAGTTCAAATCCTTATTGGTTATGGACTGTGAGTAATTTACTTTTATCCTCCCTTTTCATTTCTTACTAGGATAACAATAATAACTGCACCTTAAGTTGCTTAATAAATGGTGAGCTAAACATGGGAAGTGCTTAAGTGCTGGTTGGCATGTAAAAGTGGCTAAAGATATTTATAGTAATATAATAGAAATAAAGATCAGACAAATGTTTATTTTTAGACTTTGCAATTTCCTAGTAATACATACCTAGAAAATTAATGTAAACTTTCTAATCTCATTTTCCTAGTTTGTAAAGTCTAGGTAATAATGTATTATCTGGCCAATAAGAACAGATTTCCTCAATGTCTGATGCCTAAATTGCAAATAGTACATGACTTGAAAATTGCATAAAATCAGAATATCCTGAAAAACATGTTTCTTTTGAAGTGCTCTATACATGTGTCCACATGCTCAAAATGTACTTTCCCCTTCAGTGTTGAGTGCTTTAAAAAAATGTTTTAAAGTAGGGTGTCTGGGTGGTTCAGTCAGGTAAGTGTCCAACTTCTTAGATAATGATCTCGTGGTTAGCGAGTCCAAGCCTCATGTCAGCCTCTGACAGCAGGGAGCCTGGAGCCTGTTTCAGATTCTGTGTCTCCCTCTCTCTTTGCCCCTCCCCTGCCTGTGCCCTGTCTCTCTCTTTCAAAAGTAAATAAACATTAAAAATAAATTAATTAATAAAAATATTTTAAAATATTATATTATTGGCTGAGTAGTTTATTGCATGGACTCATGCCATATACAACAACAAGAACATTTAAAAACATTACAGTTACATACGGTCCTGAGAATCTACAAATGAATTTCTGATCATTTAAGCGTGAGAATGATGTGATCCTATTTCCTAAGTATACTGATTATAAATATTTTGGGGGGAAGATTGAGCAACAACAGAAAATCTATAAGCCTTCCATTTATTGAGTCTTTAAGGCAGTGCTTGATTTGCAGTAAGAACTCAAGTGTATGTAGGAAAAAATAATGAAGGAGAAAACAAACATATAAGGTAAAAATTATCTTTACTGAAAATACTTCAAAAAGAGATGAGTAATAGATTACTTTTTGAGCAATAAAAATCTCATCAAAAGTAATTAATTAGCATATAAATAAAAAGAGTTCATTTCCTACCATGTTTGAACTACTATCTTTTGGGTAAACACATTTCAGGCAAAATAAGAAACAAGATGTAGAAATTGTCTTATTATATTCTCAAGCTAGAATGTCAAGGATGGATTTTCTTTTAGCATATTAGTATTTAACTGTACTAGAGATAGGTTACAACTGATTAAAACAATTGCTTATATGCACACCAGATAATATTATTTAGAAAACTATTGAAGGGTGGCTTTTATATTTTTTTGATGAATATTCTCTCCTAGTTGTTGGAATGTGAAATTATAAACTACTGTTTATTAAGACACTATTAATGGTAAGTTTGCCATTATGTATAGTATATGTTAAGATATTCAATATTATAAATCAATTCTGATGTATACTGAGTATGTATACATGAATATATACTTACAAGAGTCGCATGTATTACACGATAAAAAAATTATTGACTCACTCCATTTCCATATACTATCCTTTTTTTTATCTCATTTCCATCATCTAGTAAAATGCAGTTTGCTGCAGCTTATTTATTAACTAACTTGACACTTAGCTAACAGTCTTTTCCATTGCATATCCCGTCACAAAGTTGAGTAATTTTAATGTGCGGATACATGATCCTCTCAATTTCCTACACCCTCAATTTCCTTGTTTTCATCTCTAATAAATTATTTTTCCATTTACCCAAGTCACTCATTCCCACGATTTCTTGGGCCTTATTACTAACTATATTTGCTATATGTCCAAAATTATTAGTTCATACATTTCTGCTTCCAGATGGTATGAGAATCCTATTTTGAAAGACCTTTAATTTCACTAGAAATATCTGTGCATTGGGTCTTTTACTTTTTCTCAGCACATCAGTAGTCCATTTCACTCTCATATAATTGACTTCATTCTGTCAACTGGCTTATTTAAAACATGCTCAGAATATATTGTCCTCTCTGCTTTTTTAAAAAGAAAAACTTCATAAAATCATGTTATTATACCTTTCCTCATCCCATTTACAAACTATATATTCTAACATAATCTGTATTTTCATTATTCCACCAAAAAAAATCTACCAATGTATTCCTTCAAGCTATGTTCAGTCAACATTTTTAAACAACTCATCTTATGAGACACTTCAACAGAACCAAATACTCTCCTTGGTTTTGATGACACAACACCACTGAGGCTTATTTCTAGCTCTCTGGAAATTTTTTTTCTTAACCCTTTCTTGTGGACTAATCCAGATCCTTAAGTATTAGAGGTTTTTAATGCTCAAACTACGTCTTATATCTATTGCATTCACCTGGCCCAATCTGTTCCATTCCCGTGGGATGTAGATCCAACGTGAACAGGAGGTTCATGCTGCCTACTCTGCCACAGTTAATCCAGTTCCTTGTCTCTGACCCAGGAAGTCTACTGTTACCCACCAGCATCTATGAAAACTGTGGCATCTCTGGTACTGTGATTTATAACAAGAAATATATATTGGTCTCCATCCCCACTTTTGGCATAGATCTCCTAAAACCCTTGAAATTTCCTAAGTGACAAAAACAATGAAAGTGTCTTTTGTTATTTATAACAAGTCCTTTCAACCACACCTTAGTTTCTGCTACTAAGGTGATTTTGTGAGTCCCCAAGGGTAGGGCTGGTTGCCAGGGGAGCCAAACATATGATTAGAGGATTGGGAGATGAAATGGAGGTTCAATCAGTCACCAATGGTCAATGATTTGATCAATCATGCCTGTCTTATGAAGCTTCCATAGAAAACCAAAAGGATGTAGTTTGGAGAGCTTCCGGGGTGGTAAGCATGTTCAGATGATAGGTGAGACACTCTGAGAGCATGGAAGCTCCACCCCCTGCCCCCATATTTTGCCCTATGCAACTCTTCCATCTGGCTGTTCTGAGTTATAGCTTTTTATAATAACCAGTAATCTAGTAAGTAAACTGTTTTCCTGAATTCTGTGAGCTGGCCTAGTCAACTAATCTAACCCAAGAAGATGGTGATGGGACACTGATTTATAGCCAATAGGCTAGAAGCACGGGTCACAACATGGACTTGTGACTGGCATTTGAAGCGGGGGGAGGGGGCAGTCTTGTGTGACTGGGCCCTTAACGTATGAGGTCTGACACTAACTCCAGATAGTGTCAGAACTGCACTGAACTGTAGGATTCAGCTGGTGTCAGAGTTGCTTGGTATGGGAAAAACTGTCACACATTTGGTGACCAGAAGTTCAGAAGTGAAGCAGTGATGTAGCAGTATTGAGTGTGGAGAAGGCACACAAGGTGTGTTTTTCCTGAACGAACATATTAATTTGCAAGTAAGGTAAAGTCTCAGAAATCTCAGAGTTTTTGACAGGTATACAAGAACCTATTAAAGTGACCTCCTAGAATATAGGAGTGGAAAGTTTGACCTATCTGTAATTGTTTTATTATTCTTCATATCTATGTGAAGAAACACACACAAACACACACACATCCATATTAGAACAACAAAATGTAACTAGATTTTCAAGGTAGATAAGCATAGCTATAATTAGAAACACCTTTTTTCCATTAGAAATATTGTTGGGGCTTTAAAAACCAAACTGTAAATAGGAAATGAGTTATATTACAAGATATAGTGTGTGTATACTCATATATTCTTAAATTGCTTTAATACTTGCTTTAAATGTTGTCTTGAAACTGAGAGTAGTTGCTTAAAAAAAATGTAAGCAAACAATGTTACTTCCAGAAAATGCAGATAAATTTATATAATAATCAGAAAAAACCCTTCCTTTTTCCAACTTGTAAATGCTGATTTGGCTGAGGGTGCATATTACAAACAATAATAAAATTATAATTTTATACAATGAACAATGTAATGTTCAATGTAATGGTATAACTTTATAGAATAGAAGAAAATTCAAATTAATATCTGTTAGTATGAATATAGGTTTACAAGAATCTTTATTTGCCAAACATGTTTGAATTTCTTGATTGGTAGTCAGGTTGGACCTTTATTTATGTGCATATCTCTTCATCTATTGTAGGCACATTGGGTGGTAGCACACATAGGTATTCAAGGTTTCCTTTTTTTTTTTTAATTCTTTAGCCTGTCCTACTGTTATGCATGTTATATCAATAAAGCAAAACATGTTTGTTTAAACTTACATTGATTTTTAAATCAACACTGATTTTGAACAGAGCTATCCTCTCCAGCTTCAACTTAATTTATATTGATTTTTTTTGACTTTGTGATGTACAGCAAACTGTATCTTTCCTATTACAGACGAAAAACAAAATGTATTCAATATAATAATAGAATTTGCAATTTCACTACAAACAATTTTTGATTTCCCAAATTAATTTTACCATTTATGTAAAATGATATTTCAAACAATTTCAAAATATATATAAATATTTTAATTCTATTATGGGCCCTGAACTTTAGGAAGGGAGCCTGGCAGTCTGGCATTTAAAAACAATATTAGACTAAACAGACTAAACCCTATAAAGTTATGGCTTTCAATTAAACTTTATTCAAGGAATAAATTTTTGGAAATATTTTTTTTCTTTTCTTATAGGTGCAACTCATAAGTGATAATTAAAAAATAGCATTGAAAGTACATGCCATCATCTTCCACACATTTGACAAACTCAAATCACATTATATAGAGGATTTCAACTTTATTGCTTAACATGCCAGAAAGTACCAACATAAATAGCTTGGACCAAGAATCTGTTTCAAGTAAAAAAACTTATTTAATTATTTTTACAGAGCATTTTATATGATCCATTATTTGTACATCTAAAAAATATCTTCCATACGTGAGATAATTTGTTAAAAATATAATAATTTGTTAAATTAAAATAGTATTTGTCTTCTTTAAGTTTGTAGTTCAGTGGTAGAGATAAATATAAACCATGTTTTATTTTATTAAATGACACAAAATATAACATTATAAGTCTGAAGTGCTGAGAGAAAAAAGTTAAATATCACATAACTAATTTAGTTTAGATCATGGATTTAAAACCCAAATAATCAAAATCCAGGACAACTTTGTAGCACCCTGTGGACGTAGTATCTCCTATTTTAAGTAGATATTAATAAGGGAAAGAGGGTTGATTCCAGGTAGAGGAAAGAGCATGGGATATCATATCATTGTGTGTGAATATTTTAGCATGTGCATGACCAGCAGGTCTCTGAAGGTGGGGAATCATTTGGAAGAGATCAAAGGTGAATGATGGCAGACCAGTTTGAAGGTTTTTGCTTTGTATAGGTTGGACAAGGACAGTTTGAATATGGGAAATAGTGGTGGTAAGGATGGGATGAAACTGAAAAAAATGGGTGGAGTGTGAGTGTATGTGGTGTGTGTGGACCCCAAGTCTGAACATATGTTTAAAATAACACTGGACACTACTCAAGTAGACATGGAAGGTGACAGAGAAAGAAAATTTGAATTTAATTTGGTATATGGTTTGACTAACTAAATGTTTAATAGTTCTGGTAACTGAGGTGAAGAAAGAAGTTAAGCTCAGAGAGGGACAATCATGAGTTTGTCTTCGGAAATTCTTCATTTGTTTTTGTTGTTATTGATGGTGGTGATGGTGGTTTGGTTTTTGGGGGGAAGGGAATATCTAAGGAGAGCTATGTGTCCACATTTTCTCATGTCAGTATTTTTTTAATGTTTATTTATTTTTGAGAGAGAGAGAGAGAGAGCGAGCGCAGGGGAGGAGCAGAGAGAGACGGAGACACAGAATCCAAAGCAGGCTCCAGGTTCTGAGCTGTCAGCACAGAGCCCGACATGGGGCTCGAACCCACGAACCGTGAGATCATGACCTGAGCTGAAGTCGGATGCCCAACCAAATGAGCCACCCAGGCGCCCCTTTATTTCACTATTTGAAATTTAAAGTTCCTTGAAAATCAAATTATTTCACCTCATAAACTTGTAACAACTCATTTGGCAATGAAATGATCTAAATGGATATGAGCCTGATAATATTTTTAAAAATTAAGCTCACTTAATGTAAATATTTATAAATATGGGGTCATTCCATGTACCAGTTGTGATTTCTATAATACCCAGTATAGGTGTATCTTAAATCTGAAAGCTACATAATTTGTATGCTCACAGAGCCTCAATGGTATCAAGTAAAGGGTTGAAATCTATAGTATATAACGGCTGTGTTCATATAGATAAAAACAGGTCTGCAGAAAAACAAACAAAAAAAAACCAAAAAACAAAACAAAACAAAAAACCTCATGATTTACTTGTCACAGTCAGGAAAGAGTATGAGGCGAAGGAAGGGAACACGGTCTAGTGGCAAATAGTGGAATTATATTATCTGAAGCCTTATTAGAGAAGAATTCTATAAGTAGGAAATTGAGGGATGTCAGCAGAGTGGTAGGAGGGAAATCAAGAGAGTATACAGTGTTAGGGAAGACCAGGAAGATAATATCACCAGAAGAAAGGAATGTTAGGACATTAGGGTTTTTGTTGTTGAGTTGCAGGAGTTCCTTACATATTTTGGATAACACTTTATCAGACACAGTAGTCCACTCTTATCTGTGTTTTTTCTCTCTGCAGTTTCATTACCTGTAGCCAGCTTCGGGCTGGAAGCAGATGACCCTACTTCTGACAAATCGTCAGGTCAATAGCAGCCTAGCACTATGTCACGGTGCCTACGTCACTCACTTCACTTCATCTCATCACATAGGCGTCTTGTCCTCTCACAGGAAAAAGGACGAGTGCAGTACAATGAAATATTTTGAAGAAAGGGAAAAATCACATTCACATACCTTTTTATGGTATGTTGCTATAATTGTTTTATTTTATTAATGTTCTGAATTTCTTACTAGGCCTACTTTATGTATTAAGCTTTACTATCGTTATGTATATATGTGAAAAAACATACTATGTGTAGGGTTTGGTACTATCCAAGGTTTCAGGAATCCATTGGAGATCTCGGAACATACCCTTGTAGATAAGGGGAGGATTACTGTATGTGGTTTGCAAATACTTTCTCCCATTCAGTTTTTTTTAATGCTGTTATTTCCTTTGCTATGCATAATATTTTTAGTCTGATGTAGTCCTACTTGTCTGTTTTTGCTTTTGTTGACTGTGCTTTAGTGACATATACAAGATATCATTGCTAAGAGAATGCAAATGACACTAATAAATTGCACATTTAAAAAATATTTTGATTATCAATAAAAGCAGCTTCTATTTTTTTAATGTTTTATTTATTTTTGAGGGTGATAGAGAGACCGAGCATGAGTGGGTGAGGGGAAGAGAGAGAGGAAGACACAGAATCCAAAGTAGGCTCCAGGCTCTGAGCTGTTAGCACAGAGCCCAATGCGGGGCTTGAACCCCCAAGCTTAAGAAGTTACTAACTCAGCGGAAGAGCAGCGTGAGCAAAGGTAAAAATAAAATTGTTTTATAGCAGATTTCAGCATTCTGTAGTACCATACAGTGTAATTTGTAGTGGGAAGTCTCAGAAACTGTTGGGAAAACCACTTCTGCCACTTGCTGAATCCTATATGCCTGTTTACCACTGTGTTATGATAGAAGCTTTCTTTCTTTTCCTTTCTCTCTCTCTCTTTTTAAATAACATGGTGTGAATACTTCTCATTGGTGAATCTAATTCAGAAACCTAATAGCAAGGATCCTAAGAACCTTAGACTGTGTGTGTGTGTGTGTGTGTGTGTGTGTGTGTGTGTGTGTGTGTTTCAGGACTACTTACTAAAGACATTCTGATACAGTCAGCCCTTTTGGGTACTCAGTATCTCTTCATATTAAATTGCCAGCAACATTATTGCAACAGCAGCTTCTCTGACTAGAGATCTAACAATAAATTGAACAAAAAAGATGGACTCTTCCTTTCCCTACGAAAAAGATCCTGTTCCCATAATCTCTTTATCTACCTTTTGGTAATGTTTATTTCTCTTCCAGTGCACACAGAATTTGATATTTTATAACCAAATGCTTAGTACACATATATCTTATCCCTTGACGTTCTGTAATTTAATGCAAAGTACCTCATATGAAAGACCAGGAAAAGAAAACAAAAAACAAGAAAGTTTATATATACACATAAAAGGACCACAAAGAAACACTTATTCCTTCTCTCTTCCTTTTCCTCTCCTTTCTCCTTCTTGTCCCTATGAGACATGCCCTTGGCCCTCAGCCCGTAACATTGTTGATTCACCTGCTATCTCACCTGTTGAAGAAACCCAAACTTTAATTCTTGAAAATTATCATTAATGTTGCTGTTATTATGTGTTGCACTATTTAACTTTTTATATTAAGCATGGAAGAACTAAAAGATATCTGACATAATCACCTGGATTCCAGATGATTGCATCTTAGCTTATTGGGCAAAAGCAACTCTATTTGTCCTGAATGATCAGAATAAGTCACCTCAGCTATAGAGCAATCTCCTTTGCCTGTTAGTTAAATGGCATGAGAAGCTACAAAGGGCCAGATAGCAGTCTTAACATCCAGTTAAATGTTATATTTATATATGTATAAATGTAATAATGTTATAAATCATTGCCGTATTTCAGTAAAATCATTTTTTCTTGAAGAACTAATACCTCTAAATCAGTAGAGTCCAAAATTTCAGGGAAAAGAGACAAAAAAATTTAGCAAGTGTCTTATTAAATTTGAGAGAATATCCCTATTCCCTTTACTTCTACTTTTTGCTTCCTAGTCTAAGAAATATAAACTGTCTCATTATTTAGTTCAAAGCATACATTGCATCAATACATTCTTCCAGCCAGTGGATCACTGTGTCTTCAATAGGCCATTTCACAGTTCTATGCACCACTAAGTTAAATATACGGTCAAGGCTACAAATCCCACAGATGTGAGACCATTTTCTCATCACTCTTTTCTTGTAAAAGGGCCCCATGGTCAGAAGTAGGTCTTGAGATAACTAACGAAGAACATGATGTATAGTTACTCCATGAATGATGATGCTGGCTGAAGCACTGTGGGCAGTGAAGGGAAATCCATTTCCAAAATTAGCATTTATTCCAAGACAGAGAAAGCACTGCCTTTGTCATAATATAAGAAATGGAATGTAATCACTCCACCTTTAGGTAACTGGCTTTTGTTGTTGGCAGATGTTACAGTCAACAATGGCGATAACCAGTTCAGCCTTTGTTGAACTCCTGCATTACTCTCACCCCAGCTACCATGCTCCTATTTTTCATAGGCCCATTTAGCATGTTCTAGGGTAGAGCTCTGATATAGACTGCCATTATCAAAAAAACAAAACACCCAAGTAAGCAAACAAATCCTTGAAATTTTTGTCCTTGGTTTAGTTATCTGTGTCATATAACAAACAGAATGAAAACAAAATCTTGTTATATAGCGACACATAATTTGTTATATTATTACCACAATTTGTTTAAATATAGTCGAAATACTTACTGAGTCTGTAGCTCTAATATTGGAAAAACAAGGGTGTCTTGGCTACTAATGGCTGTTGTTATCAGGACATTAAAAGGAAGAGGCAAACATTAGTTAGTTTCATGTTTTAGTTTTAATTTGAGAGAGAGAGAGAATGTGCAGGGGAGAGAGGAAGAGGAAGAGAGAGAGAGAATCTTAAACAGGCTCCAGGTTCAGTACAGAGCCCCACATGGGGCTTGACATAGAGTTCAAACCCACAACCCTGGGATCGTGACCTGAGCCAAAATCAAGAATCGGTCTCTCAACTGACTGAGTCACCCAGGCACCCCACATTAGCTGGTATCAATCAGAATGCATAAGAAAAGAGATAAGTCAAAAAATGGAAGTCTTTCAGTGTTGGAAAATTTTCTTAGATCACAAAGAGGAGAAAATAAGATCAAAATAAAAACAAAACAGAAAAACAAACAAACGGAAAACTCTTGAGTCACAAGGACTTAATAAAACAACCCTGGTGCAAACATAAGCTAGTTTCCATTTTAGGATAGTTTCCATTTTAATTTCTCAAGTGAATGCATTAAGATAGAACACACCTTATCCATAGAGGAAAATCAATTTGATGACAATCAAATCTGGATGCTCTAGAAGCTCATTCCCTTCCTCCCTTTGGTGGCTTAACAGAGACTGAGTCAGTTAGCAGAGAAGCAGGGATATTTTGCCGATGTTAGCATTCCTAGCTGGCAAAGTGGTACCCAGGGACACGACTGTGCAGACCTCAGTACTTGGAGAAACTATGTATGCCCTCAGTGTGCTCTGTCCCATTTTAGACTAATAGATACATTAGTCTAAAATAGACAGTAGGGTGGCTCAGTAGGTTAAGCAGCTGACTCTTGGTTTTGTCTCAGGTCATGCATGATCTCATGGTTTGTGAGATTGGCCCTGTGTTGAGCTCCACACTGCTGACAGCATGGAGCCTGCTTGGGATTCTCTCTCTATCCCTCTCTCTCCACCCCACCCCAGCTTGCTCTCTTTCTCAAAAATAAATAATAAAAAAACTTAAAAAATAAAATATACATTATACATATACTCCATACATACATGGAGTGTGGTGTGGGAATGGGGTTTGCTATCTCTCTTGGATGTTCCTGGTAGCAAGTCCAGCTGCTCACTAAGGAGGCGTTCTTTTCTGGGAACTTGAGCAAGGTGCACACAGATTATCTAGGCACAAGCTGTCCTGTGGAATAGTGAGAGTTTGGGCACTCATTGATCTTAACGCTGTTGCCTATAATCATTTCCCCAATATTTGTATTATGTGGTGCTAGAGGTGTACATCCATGACCCACTGCACAGTGGGACAAATAATTCATCAGTTCTTTACAAGTGAAATAATCATTCCATACATCCTTCTTCAAGACATAGTCCTTTTTTATCCTATTAATGTCTCTGTAGCTTCCTTCAGCTAGCCCTGTGCATACTATAAGTTCAGCAGCTGCACCAGTAAAGAAGAGGTTGGTAATTTCTGTTAATGTAGTTTTATGAATTCCATAACAATTAACTGAATTAATGTACAAATAAACACATGCATCACAGTATACTTACACATCCTTATGTGATTTAATACTAGATGGATGGTTTGTAATCTAGTCATCACACTTACTCTGTATAAACTCTGTGCAACTAGCTCATATATCTTTCATTTTTATATTGGCTTCTGGGATTCCTTGTACTGGATCAATAACCACAGTTAGTATGTGTTCAAAATTCTAGTAATTACAGTTAATATTAGAATTTATAGATTATCAAACACTAGAAGGCACTGTTTGTGTTTTTCTTTTGTTTATAATTTAGAGCTATAATGGTGTCTAGAGTAGATTGAATGCAAGTAAAATTAATAAGTGAATGAATAAAATTGTATTACCTTTAAAATTTGTTTCCATTCAAGATGTAAAAACAAACAAATCAAAGTATAGGTTAACAGAGGACTAAGCTAATTCAAAGTAATATTAACTATTTTAAGTTGAGTGCATTTTATGAACTTGAAAATATGTCCAAATGCCATGATATCAAAACTTCCTTTTAATGAATATCACTGAATAGAAGAGAGAAGAAAAATTTAATCACTGGCATCATACTTATTTCTAAGCTTTAATTTTTGAGTGACTTAAAATAGCATTGGTTGAGAAAATTTCAAAGAACTGAATAAGCATTACATCAACAGAGCAGCATAAACTGTATATGAAATTGGAAATGTGGAGTAGAGAAACCTGAATTCAAGTATTTTTTTCTGTCACATATTAATGTGTATGACCTTGGGCAAATTGCTTAATCTCATGAAGAATCACTTCTCACATCTGTAGTAAAGAGATTTCAATATGCAAGTCCTTTCTCATAAGATTATTGACAAGATTTAAATCGTGCCTGTTGAACTGCTAGCACATTGCATTGTAGATAGGTTAATAAATATCAGTTATTTTATTCTTATAAAACTATCTAAGAATAACATTCTCTGATAAACACACATATTAACAAATGACATCACTGAATCCCTAAAAATACTCTGAAAAGAACATTTTTAAAAGTAATAGTGAATTTTTACTTTTACTTTTCTCAAAAAATAACAGTAATATATATATATATATATATATATATATATATATATATATATTTCTTAGGTTCATGTGATCTGGAAAAATTGAATGAGGACTTATTGAAGAAGGCAATTTACAGAATATAAAATCAGGTCTGTACACAGAAAGTGCTGAAAAACTGAACATGAACTTGGCACATAGAAAATAACCTAAAGGATTGAATAATCAGTCTCCAAAATGAGAGGAGATATTTTTTAAATGAATAAATATAATAGTTTCTTAAAGCTTATGAATTACAATTGAAAAGTTCAATATAAAAATACTACATAATAAATCATCCAAATGCACTTGCTACACACACACACACACACCCCCCCACACACACAACCACATACGCTGATACTTTAGGAAGTTATATAACAATTATAAACAGACTATGTATAAAATGAATTGATGGAGAAATACTATACTTAAGTATTCATTTTTACTGAGTATTTATTTTCTCTTGATTTTTATCTTTTCATATTTGAAAGGCTGTTGGTTTGCAAGCTGATTAATTATAGACACCATAATATAAAGACATTACTAATATAATGTGAAAATTACTATAAATATTTGTATGCCTGTAGATTTGATTCATGCATGAGAAATTCATTGACTGTGCTTACAAAAACTATAAATATCTCTCTCACTAGACAGTTCTATCAAAAGCAATAAATTAATTTCCACTGTTCTCCAACAAATCAATAAAAATGCTCATGAATGGAAAGATAAGTGCAGTTTATCTTTATAAAATAATGCTTGTGTAAGAGAACCTGATATGTGATGTTCTTCCAATGCCAGTAAACTTTTCCGTTGAATTTTACTAAATTCAACATTATTCCAGCTTTTTAAAATCAAAAATGATTTTCCCTAATTTCAGGAATCCTTAGTGCATTCTGAAACTGCATTATGTAAACTGTAACAAAGGATTGGTACATAAAAATTCTTCAAAAGGTCCTCTGATGTAATATTTTACATATAGTGTACATTTAATTGCATAGACATTAGCTTTTCCTATGGACTGAACAGGGAAACAAGTATTGAAATGACCCAGGATGCTACAGAAATCACATATTATAAATTTAAATCATAGAATGTTTTAATATATATGACACCCAAACTCAGCTGGTAACATGAAAATCAACATGCCTGATTGATCCTATTTGCCAAAAATTGTTGTTTTCCCCGCTATGATACATTTATATTCACACTTAGTCCAATTCCTGAATTTTTGACATGTTTATCATGTGTTTTTGTTATTTGCTTACTTTTGTTTTGAATTCCTCCCCTTGGAGATGGACATCTGTTCACGCATTGAGAAGCTCAGTTTAAACGATTTCCAGTGAAGAAATAGGTGAATAAATAAATAGGCCTCAAAAATAGGCTTATTATAATGAAAATAAGCAGAAAATGATTAAGATATTTGTTATACATAATACATTTAGGTATTTATCAAATACGTATAGCAGGAGTCCTTTGAATTAGGCATTGTGCTTGGAAAATAAGAATTGTAAAAATAGCTATAATGGTGATGCTGAGAGAGTTAAAAAACGATGGCAAGCTCAGTGAATACATTATAATATAGTAGAGCCAAAATGATAAAAGAGGAATGGGCAAAATGTTAGCTTAAGTGATGGTGGTGTTTCAAAGGCAGAATGTATATGGAAGATCATGACAAGGAAGAGAAACTGCATAAAAACATCAATTTATACTAGAGATTGTTTGACAAAATCTCAAAAATCAGGGATTCAGGTAAATACATTGAATTAAGCATATAAAATCCAGTGCTATTCTGAAAAACAAAAATAGTTTAGTTTTATTTTTTTAACCTGGAAGGATTTTATACATTTTAATTGATGGTATGCTCTCAGAGAAGCTAATTGCTTAAGAGTATGTCTTAAGAGCGTATTACAGAGTTCTGAAACTCCCAGCAAGATAGACTTCACTTTTCTCCCCAGACTTTGGCTGGGAGGCTTACAGAGTGACAGATTATAATCCTAAACACTATGAATTATTAATTTACTAGGTGTAATAGGAGTAATTGTAGCAACATAGGAGAAGTTGGAATTCACGATTTTCTCTTATTAATCACAGTTAATAAGTTTTCTTATGCAACACTCCACAGCAGCAGCACGAGAAGGGAAACTTCCAGTTGCATGTCTAGCTCACTGGATATATTCCTAATGGCCACCTGACCATTGACTGAGATGGCTTTAACCCTCCCCTCAGCTTCACTAAATTTTAGACACATTTCTTCCTGACTCTAGGCTCTTGGCCTTCTTTTCTTAGGGCATTTGTTTTAGAAAACTTGGCAATTGCAAATTCTTTCTCTGACCCTTTGAGATGTAAATCTTCTCCAGGCCTCTTTTCCAGGGACCTAGGATCCATCTCTTTGAAATGTAATCATCAAGATAGCACCTCTATCTCCCAGTCTCTGTGGGAGAGTAGATGCCTAACTTCATTAAGCACCAATTAGCAAAAACAGATAGCCTAATCACACTGACCAACCTCCCTTTTATGTCCTCTAGGGTACAGCTTCCACTAGCTCACCCCAGCACTTAAAAACTCCCTTGCCTTTTGTTTTGCTGAACTTCAGTACAATCTTCCTCCCTACCAGAATAGTCCTTTTTATCCACAGCTTTACTGAGGTATGACTGACAAAAATTACATGTAATTAGGCTGTAAAATGTGATTCTTTTGTTTGTTCCTGTTTAACTCCATCAAGTGCACTTTTTCTTTGATTATCATGCATGCTGTAAAGGATTAAGGGACACTTGCAACTCAGGATGAGTAATAAAATTTTTCACATCTCTTGCTCATTTTTTTGTTTAGGCATTTGGTAAATTTAGAATTAATCCTGTCATACAGTGTGTGGTGCTCTTTGAACCTGACTTATTTACAGATGACTCCTTCATCGTCCATAAATCATTCACTGTCTGTTCTATTTTATGATCTGTGATACACCAATTTCATATATACATTTTATCCATGTATTTGGATCTATTTTTGGACATTATATTTGCTCTGTTGCTAAACACGCATTATGGACTAGAGTGACATGGTTTAGTTATTGGTATTTTATCACACATTTCAATATCTGGAAAAACATTTTCCTCTTCATTGTATTTTGTGGTTACTTTTCTTGGATATATATATTTGTTTAACTCATTGTACAAATTTTAGATCCATATTTTTAGTTCAAGGGAAAATTAACATGATTACATATTGACCATAGTCACGTAAGATTTAAATTAAACTTAAGGTAATTTGACAATTTTAGTATTTTTTGTCTTCGTGGCCATCTGTCTTTACATTGTTCAAGTCATGTTTGAATGTGCTAATTCTTTAGGAATGTTTGAAAATTTGCTTCACATAGTTACCGCAATATTCTCACATAATTTACTCTTAGATTTTTGATCTTCCTTACTGCCAAAGCAAATTAATCTTTTTATTTCATTCTTTAAAAGATTTTTTGTATATATATCAGATAGTGATTGTTGTAACAAAATTTTTGTAGGCTGTGGGTTCCTGAGTTCCATCATCTGTGTGGATTTCTTTTTCTTTTCAATTTATTTTCTTGGGTTTTCTATGTGTCAGCATTTACAATTTTTCCTTCAACAAATATTGATTGATTTGTTAATATGCGCTAGATACTTGTAGCGTATCAGTAAACAAATTCAAACAGATTCCACTCATTGTGGATCATATTCCAGTAACGCGATTTCATATGTAAAAATTATATATTTTTGGAGAAACATATTATATATATTTTAGACAAACACAAATATGTATTAACTATGGAAAGACATGCCTGGGAATAAAAAATGAGAATAGTGGTGGGTGTGGGAGAACGGGAAACTATATGCAGATGTATTTATTTATATTTGTAATGTTTTATTTCTTGCAATATTGCTTTTGTATATTATTTTTTTCTGTAGACTCAAAGTGCAACCTTTTTGCCATACTGCCCAAGCATTTGAAAGACTGGCATCAGAATGAAGAATTAAATGATATTATACAATAATATTTTAGAATAAGGATTAATTATAGGATAGACCATTTATAATGACTAATGAAAAAGTTTTTTCAGTACTTCTTGATATTTTGGGTGAACTTATCTTTTCACATTAAAACTATTAATTGGTATCATTAACTACCTGTTCGTTCTAATTTGAAATGAATGGTAAGACTACATACGGATTTTGACCTTCAAATGGAAAATGAATTCATATATATTTATACATGTATGATACCTGTTAACTTTTACTCCTATCAATACTGGCTTCAAAAAGGAAACTGACTATGCTCGTTAATTAATGAATTGTCCCAATGCCACCTCATTATTTTTAAATATTGAGGCAGCTCCAACAAAGATTGTGTTTTGGAAGGTATGCAATAGTCATATACATATAAAATCTGATCAATTATTCTTCCTTTCATTCAACAAATCCCCATTAAGCTTTAAAGCTAATAAACTATTGAATTTAAGAAGTAATTGGTTATACATATGCATCTGTAAATATAGATATATATGTATGTACATGTATATGTACATGTACATACATATATATGTATACATATATACCTATCTATAGATACGTGAATATAACATTTCTAACATATTATTTTAATTTTTACACTTTCATTCCAAATAGGTATAAACAAAGACAATTTAATTGTCTTCTAAGCAATTGATATAAAACCATTGAATCAGAAGCACCTGAGTGGTTCAGTTGGTTAAGCATCTGACTCATGATTTCAGCTCAGGTCACGGTCTCACAATTGTGGGGTCCAGCCCTGAGTCGGGCTCTCAGTTTGGTGTGGAGCCTGCTTAAGATTCTCTCCCTCCCTCCCTCCCTCCCTCCCTCCCTCTCTCTCTCTCTCTCCCTCCCTCTGCTCCTCCCTGACTCTCTCTCAAAACAAACAAAAAACAAACAAACAAAACAAAATACTGAATCCTAGTTGTTCTTTCTTTTAATGAATAAAAGTAAAACTATACATTACAATTACTACATATATATTCAAATTTGAACTTAATTCAATTAATCATAATATAAGCTTATTTGAATTATGTGAAATATATTTTGTTTGCATATTATATTTCTATATGGTTTTAACAGCTTTTGGAAATTTTAACTTATTAGAAAAAATATAAATATGTGTTCAATTTATTTTTAATTGAAAGTGTTAAATATATTTTATTGGTCCTGGACAAATAATTTGATAGCCAGGCAAATATTTTCATTCCCTATTCCTGTAGCTTTTCCACAAAATAATGTAAATCCTTTAAACAGTAGTATATTTTTGAAATATAGCATTTATTGCCTCATCACAAACAGAAGGAAGAATATCATAATAATAAGCACTCCCCCGTGTAAAGTTCCCACACAGAATTTGAGACAGAATGAGATATAAAGCAGACATTTGATTAGCAAGTCAGGATCCCAGGGTCCTAGTTTATTTATCCAGCCACATGCTGCAGTTGAGCCTTCGATGTTCATAAGCAATGTGTACACTCCATGCCATAAGGCCTGGGTTTGGCTGGAACGCATGATAGCCATAAAGTCCTTTTTATGAGTATACAACTGTCACAAAGTGTGTACTTAGAGAAGAGCAAGTGGTGTATTTAGTGGCCCTCCTCCGTGCCCAGATCATAATCTCTGCTTTCTAATTGTTAATCCTTTCCTCAAGAAGACAAGCAAGATGAGATAATATAAGAGAAAGACTATTAATGGAAAGAGAGAACATTTTCCCCGACATGTATATGTTGGTGTGTTCCTCCCACCATACACCTTCCTCCCAATGACTTATCCTAGTTATATCATTGGAAACCCATTCCCCCCTCTTTTTAGAATGACAGAGCTAATGATGGTGCCTCCTCCTGAAGGACATAATTCTTCTGCAACTTGAACCTTCTAGCATTTAATCCAATGGATTATTTATACTTATTTTCCTAACTCCTATTAATTCATTTAGAATAAACTGGAAAATTCAACTATACAGAGCTGTTTTATTAATGAAGTCCCTAGAGATTTTGAAATGAGTGAAACTGTTCCCTTAATTCATTTGACAGTTGTCAAAAAAGTCATCCATGTTCTCCAACCAAAATTAACAGAGTTGTATATGTTAACCAAATATGAGCATAACCAAAATCATTATGTTACTTGACAAAATTCAAATATTTGCTTCTATTTTAAGACTTTGGTAACATGAGCTTAATTAAAAAAAAATCCTTGGTCCTATGCAGAAATTACACAATAAATAGCACTGGGCATAGTAAGAACCTGAGCTGGGAGGCCCACTCAGTGTAGCCTCAGTCATTCCTGCCTACAGTTCTCAAGTCAGTATTGCCCATCACAGCTATTCTAAACTGCTCAGCTTTACACCTGTATCTTACTCCGTCACCATTTGTGAATTGCCCTAGAAAGGGTATGTCATAGAGCAAGAGGCTCCACATTGAGGTGCATTCTCAGGACCTGAACGCTGGAGGCTGCCTGCTGAATTCAATCCCTTAGGTGAGCAGCACATTCTCCCTTGTAGGAGATATCAATCAGAAACACCATCTGTCCCTCTCTGTCACCTTCCCATATTTCCCATATATTTTGAGTATATTCAGTAAGCCTTCCAGGATTCCCTGGGCCTGTCTTCATGAACACACACTTAGAAGTGGGAGACTAATGGGACCTACTGCCCTAAACTGCCAAGATCTCAATCACAATGGATATTCATCTCTCCTCCTCGACTATCTATTTTCCATCCACCTAGCCTCTGCTCATCTTGGTGGTTTCTGTAGTGGTATGACCCAAATTTATACATACACAGCTTGAACATCCAGTACACGTGCCCTTCTAAGGCTAAGTTTGCTGCACATGTCCTTTCACAAGTCACAATTGGTCAAGTAAGTATAAGGGTCAATTCCAATAGATACCTTGGGTGCCACAAGGATTACTCCCTGCCCCCAATATGCAACAGCAGCCTTGTCATCTATTGATGATCAGGGCAAATTATTCCTTCCAATACATTCATACTTCTTCCTTCCTGCAGGTTGCTGGAATCAAAGTCCTAAATGCCCAGGGATCCGATGTAGCTTACAATTCAGTGGGACTTAAAGTTTCTCTCCTAGCACAAGAACCTATAAACTTGCAGCTCCCAAAGTTGTGCAGATGGAAAACAGAAAATCCCCCGGTGAGTTACTGGAAATTGTTGTAAGTGCACCCATTCCTGCTTCTGCCCCTTGGTTCCCAGACCACGCATACTTCCTGTTTGGGACACAATACTGTAGAGCAATCTTTGGTTTAATACATGGACTGCATCCTGGAGAATGGCAGCATATCCTAGCTGAGTACTGGCTCTGAGCTGGAATTTATCTGTGCCTTCCAGAGCCAGTTGAGCACTCTTATCAGCTTCTACATGGTGTGGATGTTGTTCATTTAGTAGGTTTCAGCCATAAGATACTCTCACATCCAATTACTATGTAGTGGATCCACTGATCTGATTATGTGGTACCCCTTGCTAATAGGTTAGTAAGCACTAATTCCTGATGTGGTGGTGTTGGTTGAGGTTCTTTAGTCAGGAAAGGCAAACTGATACCCATAATATATGTGTTCCTATGAGAACAAATTTGTGGTCCTTTCACAGTACAAGGTGACCAATGTACTCAACTTGCCATTAAGTGGCTATTGATCTCTTCAAACCCATGTTACCATATCATGGACATTGTTCTTTTTTGCTGGCAGATTAGACAATCAGCAATAATAGTAGATACATCACTGAGTCCATGCTGTTTTTCAAATGAGTAGTTTCCATCTCTGTCACAATGACTTCTTTGTTCTTTGTTTATCATGCCAGCATTGAGGTAGCCCATGATAGAGACTGATTAATGCCAACAAACCAGGTTACTTTGTCTATTTAGGTGTTTAGTACTTCCTCCATGGTATATTCTCTATAACATCAGATGGATGTTAACAAGTAGTACAAATGTTTTACTACATGCACTCCCCACATGTTCTTCTATAAGCTTCTACTCAAGACTCTCTTGTTCAATATTCCACTCATTCATCTTAAAGAATACTGAGAAATTGGCTAGACCATTATCCACTGGCCATCAATCTATATGTATTCTAATCTCAGGACACTTTTTTCCATAAAAAATGGATGAATAGGCTCTTTCCATAATTTGGCTATTGTTGAGAGTGCTGCTATAAACATTGGGGTACAAATCAACTGATGAATGGATAAAGAAATTGTGGTTTATATACACAATGGAGTACTACATGGCAATGAGAAAGAACGAAATATGGCCCTTCATAGCAACGTGGATGGAACTGGAGAGTGTGATGCTAAGTGAAATAAGCCATACAGAGAAAGACAGATACCATATGTTTTCACTCTTATGTGGATCCTGAGAAACTTAACAGAAACCCATGGGGGAGCGGAAGGGAAAAAAAAAAGAGGTTAGAGTGGGAGAGAGCCAAAGCATAAGAGACTCTTAAAAACTGAAAACATACTAAGGGTTGATGGGGGGTGGGAGGGAGGGGAGGGTGGGTGATGGGTATTGAGGAGGGCACCTTTTGGGATGAGCACTGGGTGTTGTATGGAAACCAATTTGATGATAAATTTCATATATTGAAAAAAAATAAAAAATAAAAAATAAAAACAGAAAAAAAAATGGATGAATAGGTACCCTGACTGAAAATTGGTCCCTGGGCAGTCATTTCAATCACCACTATCTTTCAAGGCCACTCCTTTATTTTCGCCTTTACCCACATGCTGAGATGACCCATCAGTAACTGCAAGTTTTCCCTACTTCTTCATTTAGCTGTGTATGATGGCCAACACAGAAAGAGTCATGAATTGAGAGAGAGCTACTAGTGGGGATAAGATGGGAGTCTGAATTACATCCTCCTGCAGGATTATGCCTTTTGGTCTTTCTTGTGAAGATTCTGAATATGCCACTATCACCTTAAGTGGGGTATTTCCTGTGCCAACACAGCTTTATGACTTGGTAGATATGATAAAGTTCACCTCCTGATTGTTCCAGCCACAGAGTCACTTATTGGATAATAATTAGATAATAATCTAATGATCAGTGCCCAGGAGTGGATCAGGAGTTATTTTTCAAAAGCCGTATAATTCTTTGTTGATGGCATGTCCTTGCTTTGTAACTCTTGGGACATTGTTGTGATTTTTCACTAGGCCTTGCTGCCAGTACTACATGGCACCTTTCCCCACCACTGGTAACTTCAAGAGCATAAAGTCTGCTGTATCGTATGACTCCAGTGGCAGGACCATTTGCCTCACAGCCTGTACCTGCTCAAGAGTCATTTCAGCATCATAGTGCCATTCAAAGCTGGGAGCTTAAATGTATTTATGGCCTGGAGTGCTATTCCTAGATGTGTAATATGCAGCCTCCAAACCTGAAGAGGCCCACCATGCATCATGCTTCCTCAGATAAGGTAAGAGTGGTAAGATTCAATAATTTATCTTTCACTTTGGAGAGGAAGTCATAGTAAAAACTACACTCTTGATGCCTGAAAATTAAAGAAAAAAAATCCACAGGCTTTATCTATTACCTTCCAGAACATATGTGATATATGAAGGCCTCCGAAAGGTAGCCACTTCTTGCTTATTTGACCCAATGAACATAATGTCATAGATGCAACAGACTAATATTATATTCTGTGATATGCCCTAATTGCCTTAATATAAATCAAGGGTCAGCAAATATTTTCTGTAAGTGATTAGAGGACATTTTAGGTTTTGCAGGCTACGTATAGTCTCTGTCATTTCCTTTTCATCCCCTTGTTTCTCCTCCACTTCCTCCTTCTTCTCCAACCTTTAAAATTGCAAAATATTTTTAGTTCTGAGTCTGTACAAAAATAGGCCAAATTGGACCTTCTGACCATAGTTTGACAATTCTAATATACATATATATTATTGTCGGTTCCATGTGAGCCTGAATTGTTTCAGATTGGGATAGAAAATAACATTTCTACCAGACTGATGATTGCATACCATTTACCTGAGGCCACATTAATTTGCTCTACTAAAAATACAACATCTGGCATGGGGGCTACCATTAAGGCTAATTTATATTTATAGTAACTTGCAGTCATCCTCCAACATCCATTCATTTCCCCAGGTTTCAGAATAGTGGATCAATTAGAAATATGATGTAGATCACCACTCTTGTATCCTTTAGATCCTTAAGGATGGCACTTACCTCAACCTCTCCCTCCATTCTCTCTGCCCTAAAGTAATGTAATATTATTTTTGATTTAGTATCTTGGCTGGTGGGAAAGTGGTTTCACAGACTTCTACTTGACCTTCCCCACTGATACTGCTCCTTACCCCACACACCAAGACTGAATGTGGAAGTTGCATCAACTGTCAAGTATTGCAATCCCTTATGATTGGCACATACAAGATGTGAGTGAGGTCTCTACTACCTGGACTCTATTTGTTCGCACTCGGATGATGGAATTCTTGTTTCTCACTGCTACAATGGGAGGTTACAGATCGACTAGAAGGATGCATTAGAGCTGAAGACATCAATATGCATGCAGGTTTTGCTTAATATAAAGATTGATATAAAAATATTTATAGCTATGTGTATTGAGACTGGTTAGTGCGCACACACCACACACACACACACACACACACACACACACACACACACACACCACATGTCAAAGGGGCATAGCAACTAAATGAACCAGCTTTCAATAGCGAATCTGGAGATTTTCAGCAACAAACTGAATAAAGTCCTATTGGATTATAGTCCAATTTATAAAATAAATATCCTCAAGTAATAGTGATATAAATAAAAGATTTATTAAATAAATGAGAAGAACAGACACATTTCAAATGCAGAAGATTTCTACTTAATTTATATAAATCCTTGAGGTTGAGAAGTATTATTCTCTATCCCTTAAGTGTGGGATGTACATATTGACTTCTTTTTAAAAAAAATTTTTTTAACGTTTATTTATTTTTGAGACAGAGAGAGACAGAGCATGAATGAGGGAGGGGCAGAGAGAGAGGGAGACACAGAATTGGAAGCAGGCTCCAAGCTCTGAGCCATCAGCCCAGAGCCCGACGTGGGGCTCGAACTCACGGACCATGAGATCATGACCTGAGCTGAAGTCGGACACTTAACCGACTGAGCCACCCAGGCACCCCTTGACTTCTTTTTAAAGAGTAAAGTATGGAAGGTGAGAAAACACGTAAATTTACTGCAGGAAATCTAAAAAAAAAAAACTACCAGGTGATGAAGCTTAATATCAATAGTGATAAGTCACATTGATAATCTGTAGGCCATGATAAGATGTGACAAAAATGGCACTTTATCTCTGGGATATTCTTCCTAAATACTCACAACCTCAGTATAATCTTGAGAGGAAACAACAGCAGACAAACCTCAATTGTGGAACATTCTACAAAATATCTCACCAGTATTCCTCCAGACTGTCAAAGAGTCAACTGTCAAACTGTCGGAGTCTGAGAAACTCAAGGCCAAGAGTAGCCTAAGGACATCTGACTAGTAGAATGTATTGTGGTAAATTGAATGGAATCCCAGAAAAGTAAAAGGACATTAGGTGAAAACTAAGGAAATTTGAAGGAAGTGTGGACCTAGTAAATAATGTATCAATAATGGTTCATTAATTCTGACATATGGGCCATACTAATGTAAGATGTCAACAGTATGGGAAACTGAGTGTGGGTATATGGGAAATCTCTATACATATGTAACATTTTTGTAAGCTTAAACTTATTCTATTTTTTTAAGTTTATAAAAAGTTAGATAGTCTCCTTTGAATGCTTACTCTGGATCAGACACTTAAATTCAATTCTATAAATTGTGCATAATAAGATCTACCTAATGAAGTTATTGTGAGCTAATGTTATTGTGAGTTAATAACCAATGTACATGAAGAGCCTAGTCCAGATTCTGGGATATGGAAGGAATCAAATAAAAATGGATGGGTTTTCACTAATTATATCACTGAAACATCACAAGGAGGTTTGCTAATATTTTTATATCATTTATTGACCATCAAAAAGAAAATACTTGCCCAATGATTGGCTAAGATGCTGTATCAAGGCTGGAAAAGAAGGATACAATTTATAGCATTCCCCTGGCACAATTTTCTGACACTTAGGAAAATTAAAATATTATGTTCACTTATCCTGATGAGCACTGAGTAATATACAGAATTGTTGAATCGTTATATTCTACACCCAAAACTAATATAACACTGTGTGTTCACTATACTTGAATTAAAATTAAAAACTTAATAAAATTTAAAATAAATAAATAAATATTGGAAAGAGACCAGGCATTTCCATTTCTGTGGGAACAGTAACCTCCAACTGTCCTGACTTTGAATCCCAACTATCAGTATTCCTTTAAATCTCTCCTCCTTTAGATAGTGCAGATTTATGAAGCAAGGAATTTCCCAGTCTCATACTTGGGATATGTAAATTCTACCATGAATACGGAACAAAATATTGGAAGGAATTTGGGGTTTTAGCCTTGAGTAAATTGACTGACCTGTCACTTACTGCTAAGTTTTCATTAATCTCTGTCACTGTCATCCTCAGCTGCACCTGGTAACTCCTTGAGTTAGATGAACTAGTGGACATTGGAAAATTAAGGGCAATTCTACAAACTGAGACCGCCCTAATTTACTGCAGACCTGCCTTTAGCCAGAGCTTAGGTAATAGAATAAAGAAGTTTAGGTTTTTTTATAAAGAATTTCAGTAAGTCTTCTTGTTTTCAGTGACAAAAGGGACCCCAGATTTAGAAAGACTTGAAAACTTAGATTTTTTAGATTTTTCTAGGATATTTCAATAGCAGTGGGTCTGATATCTATTTGTTTTCCACTCTTCTGCAGGCATTTGAATTTCAGCTTTCTTTTTTTTTTTTTTTTCCTGTTAACTCAGGTGCAACGACTTGTTTATCCACTCCCTGTTTAACAAGTCTTTTCTTTGGTGTCTCTCTCTTCCTCTCTCTCATTTTCTTTATGGGTGTTTTTCATGACTTTATTGTCACTTTAGGTGGGCTTGGAAATAAGGAAAAATAAGCAATTATTTAACCATTCCTCTTTAACAACAACAACAAAATGTAGATGCTCAAAGTTTCACATTGTTAGTGAAAGACTTTCTTTTAAATATTAACCACAATTCTTCCCATCCTCTCAGCACAGAGAACCAAAACATTAATGGTGTTGGTGAACACATGTTGTATTCAAAGGACACTAAGCAACCAAACACACCTACGAAGTGGGGAATCCTAATCTGGGAAAGACGCATTCATACAAGTATGGCAGAAAAGTTTGCACAACACACTCACTGCTTTCTTTTCCTTAATTCGCTGTTTTCTCAGAGGTCTTTCAAAGTAAGGCATAGTTTCAAAAAGTACCCTCTTCCAAAATTCTGATATCGTGATTTTTCAGAAAACATACATTTAGGTAAGACTGAAGTGGAACACTAATTTAAATTTTCACAGTAAGTCTGATGATTAGACTTTTTAATTCCCCAAATTAACATGGTTTGCTATGAATAAACATATTAATTCTTAATTTATATTATTTTTTTCTTTCAGGCATTTGCCATTGTTCAACAGTGGCCATTTTCCTAATTCAATAACCTCCTATTCTGTTCTAGTAATTTTATTTCTACTTAATTTTTTATCATACCTTATTATGGATGTATATACCAACATGACATTGCTGTTAATGTGAAGCCTGATCATCCAAATGAAGGAATTTTTTAGGACAGCGTTTGACCTTTACAAAACCAAGATTATATGAATGTAGACATTGCTAAATCAAATATTTATTTTACAGTTTTTTTTTAATTTACTTATTTTGAGAGAGACAGTGCGAATGGGAGAAGGGAAGAGAGAGAGGGAGAGAATCCTAAGCAGGCTCCGCGATGCCAGAGCAGAGCCCCACGTGGGCCTTGAACTCACAAAACTGTGAGATCATGACCTGAGCTGAAACCAAGAGTCAGACACTCAACTGAGCCACCCAGGCACTCCAATCAAATATTTATTTTAAAGAGAATTGTAGGCCATAATGCTGAGAAATGATGTCAAGTGTTTAGTTGAAGAATTATCTTTATTTCAAACCAATCATAGCTGTATTTCGTAGATTTTTTTCTCCCTTATTTTATAGAAAGTTAAGTTTAGATTATGGCTTTTATTACTGAATGATGAAACAGTTAATAGAAAGGAATACTGACAATAATTGAGCTTGCTATATGTTTCCTATTAATAATTTAATTAATGTGTTTAATAATTTAATTAATTGCTGTGTTCAATTTCTTTTCTTTTTTTCCTTTATTTTTTAAGGGCCAAGATTATGACTATTTTGGGAAGTAACTATACCTATAGTTCCCAAAATTTACATATTATAACTAAATATAATATTTATTATATTTAATATATTATACATTATGATTTAATGATATATTTTAATATATTTATGTTTTATATAAATAAATATATGACATAATATGTTTTATATTATAATATATAATTATATATTATATATTTATTATATATTACTATATTACATGTTACAATATATGTAAATATATACTAAATACATTTGTAACTGAATATATATGAATATATTTAGTAACAATATAGTCATCATACATAATATAATTAAATATGTTAAATTATATATAGTATATAATTTAATGTATTATATAATTAATACATATTAATATATAAATATAAATTATGTAAATATAAATATATATATTGAATATATACTTATATTTACCTTTGTAAATATATTTTGACCTATCTGCTACTTTCTAACCCCACGAGCCTAGTTCAAGCTGCCTTGGTTTTGGGGGCTGTAATAATTTCCTAACAAATTATTCCAATATTCTCCTTGCCTCACTGTAATATAATCTCCATAATATAGTTTGTCTTATTATTTTATGATATGAATGATATCATACATTGTGTTCTGTAATATCCTTCATTGGTCTTAAACTGTAATATCTTCCCATGGCTTCAAAGGAATATTATTTGCCTCAATTTTCAAGTATTCATATGTCATCTTCTCCACCTTTGGCAGACACAATTATTTTTTTTCAATCTATTGCCTCCTTCAATTCTATATTAAAAAAACTTACTTCAATACCTCAATTTGAGTTTGTAGTTGCTGCTTCAGCAAAGCTGACCAACGCTTTATTAACTGTCCCATCTTTATTAACTGTCCCATCTCACTGATCCTCTGTCACTTCTTAGAAAACTTCTGATTGTTTCTCATATTTAGGTCATTGTTTTCGCATCTGCCTTTGCCTGGTTCAGCTTTCATGTTCTTAGGTCTCATAATAAAATATAACCTCTATGAGGTAACAAAACATCACAGTACCATGTTCATTCACTTCAAACACTAACAATATTTGGTAAGTTAAATATATTTACTTAAATATATTATGTGACTAAGGGCAAGTAATCTATCTGGCTGCTTGATTTTTGAGGCCTCATATGTAGGAAACACTTAGAGGGTATATGTTAAAAAAAATGGATAAGAAGGTATATATTTCCCACCACTCAGTGTGGTTCTAACGGACATATAATAATTCCGGTAGTACTTCTGACGGGCTAGATGATTTCCTTTCTTTCTGCCATTGACTAGCAGGTACAGATTTCTCCTCTAATTTTGTGTATTGTTCTGAATTCAGCAGTCTTAACCTTCTCTATTTTATGTAACTAGAGTCTGTATTCTCCTGGATTCACCAACTATTTAGAATTCCTGGGAAATCACCATCCATTCATGAAACCCAGTTACAAAATCATTGCTGTGATGCTGAGAGCCTTCTCCACTGTGCACCTCCTCTCCTCTAGGAACAAGTCCCTTCCTGAATGACACTTAGCCTCTTCTCCATCACTGATCTCTGATGCTCTTTGCTCTTGAATACTGATGTCACCTTCCACATTCTGATAATCTGCCCCTTCAGACAAAGTTCAGCATCAGAGTTACAAATGCTGATGGTTAAACAACTTTTTCCTGTATGGAATAGTCTTTATCCCTACAGAGTACAGTCTTTACAGAGAGTGCTGGGGTGGAGTGATTTCCAAGGCCAGTTCCACACAATGAGGAAACTACTTCCTCTGACCTGCAAACCTGGCCCAACTTTCATCAGAGCTATTCTTAGGACCACAGACTTGTCAGTTCATGTCTGAACGCCAGTTGTTGATAGATTTCCATTTCATTTTACCTAGGTTTCACAGGTCTCATACACGTCACTTGAAATGAAGTGGGCCCATACCCATTTGTTATGTTCTGTAACATTGTTTAGCCTTTAAAAATTTCTTCAGCTCTTCTTAACGTGTAGGATCCTTGTCTACTGGGAATATTCAGAAAACCTCTAGGGGGCAGTGTTGCCTAACACCACTCAGCCTGAAGAGTACCTCAGTTCTGACCCAAGCAGGACGCTTTGCTATAGAGTAACTGTCTTATGACTAGGCTATATTTAGTCGGTTCAAAATGTTTAAATGCCAACGACTTCAAATACTGAATTAAGATTCTCTGATTAGAGCATATATTACTCTTGTATCTGAAACTACATGATCATTAATTCAGAGAAATGTGAATACAAATTCCTCATTATTTAACTCTTATAATTCCTCAGTTTCCAATTCATAGCTACTAAACTTATAATTTATAACTGATTTTGGCTTAGGGTATATGATCTTAAATAATATATGTCTATAATATCTTGTTTTGTTCAAATTGTTTATTTTTTTCATATTTTTGAAAATATTTTATATCTTATTATATAAAATATTTTCAAAACAAAAATTCTGATTTCATTTTTTTTAGTATTTAATAAAGCTTATGATATAAAATGTATACATTCTTTCAAAAACCAAAAAAAAAAAACCCAGAAAAAACAAATCCAAAGAGGGTATTTGAATGTGCTTAACGAATTAAATATTTCCTTTTGGTAAATGGACAATGTTAATAGTTTTTAACTCCAGTAATAAAAAGGTCTATCATATACCAAATGTATAATTAATTCACACAATTGTGCTATTAATTCTAATTTTAACTCTATTTTTTAAAGAAAATGCATACTTTCTAGGGAGCCACTTTTCAAGTATAATGCAAATAAAATATATAATTACATAAATGACTAAGAAATCCAAGTACAGAAAAATATTGATTCTGACCTTCTTATGTCAGATAGGATTATACTTATTCTACCTGTACAACTGTAGGCTGAATTCTTTTGCTTTACTGTTGTCTATTCCAGAGACAAACAAAACAAAATGAAACAAATCATGGATTCCCTCATTCCTTCCTAGAGATGTTCCCGAAAGCACTCTAATAGTATTGCTGCAAGCCATTGTCTTTCACAGAGTCTGCTTCTGAGGAAACCTGACCTGAAACAGTGGATGTCACTTGGAGCATCTAAGTATAAATTAAATTAAGGGAAGGAATAAGCACAAAAGCGAAGTGGTTCCTGAATACTAAATAAAGAATAAATAAATCAATAAATCAATAATTTCTATGAAACTTCATGGATGAGGGACTCTTGAATTTTATCGTATTTGAGACTGTATTGATAGTAACAAAAAGCAGTAGATGAACAATAAACATAGGCTAAATTATTTTTGCATTTTTTATACTTCAAATAATATTAATGTAAATAATATGTTATAATACATAATCAAAAGAGATATACTCAAGAATAAAACAGGGGTGCCTGGGTGGCTCAGTCAGTTGAGTACCCAACTCTTGATTTCAGCTCAATTCATGATCTCAGGGTGGTGGGATTGAGCCCTGCAGGGGGCTCTGCACTGAGCATGGAACCTGCTTAAGATTCTCTTTTTCCCTCCCTCTCTCCTGCTGACACTCTCTCTCTCTCAAAAAAAGAATAAAGCCAATATAGCATCATTTTGAACATGTGTTTTCAATGTCTCTTCTTTAACAATGGACACAACTGGGGGCACCTGGATGGCTCAGTTGGTTAAGCATCTGACTTGGCTCAGGGCATGATCTCACAGTTTGTGAGTTCGAGCCCCGCGTCGGGCTCTGTGCTGACAGATCAGAGCCTGGAGCCTGCTTTGGGTTCTGTGTCTCCCTCTCTCTCTGCCCCTCTCCTGCTTGTGCTTCTGTCCCTCTCTGCCGCTCAAAAATAAATAAATGTAACCAAAAAATTAAAAAATAAAAACCAATGAATGCAATTTAAACACTGCCATTTCACACTTAACCACATTTGTCGATTTAACAAAAAATATGATCCTTTTTTTTTTTTTTACCTTTTCAATCCTGTAGAGAATGGTTAGGATGTGTTCGCTGGGCTATGGTGATATTTCCCTACATAAAGTTTGGTAAGACATTTTATGATTGTTCATACCATTTTCTAACTAATAGCAAAGGGAAAACCTCTGCAGATACTCTTTGATTTGAATGTTAGGAGATCCTTTGCGACATAGGGGCTTCATATTCTATGTGCATTGACAGATTATATAACAAATGAATTTGATTGCTGTAGTCTGATGTTTCCAAAGCTTGGCTGGCAATCAGAATTATATGAAGGACTTTCTAAAATTCACTCCTAGGCCCGACCAGAGAGATTCTTTTTTTAGGGCTGGAATTCAATTAATATTGGTTAAAGAATTAATTTTCTTCAAAATCTCTATCATGATGTTGACAGAAATCATGATCAATAAAAAATATCCAAGTTTTTTAAGAAATGCTTATTTCAGGTTCTCAGGAATTTGGGGTTCTTAACTGCAGTGAGAAAATCCTATTGTCTGGTTTAGATTAAGCTATTTGACAAGTGAAAATAAGAATATGACATCAATTTAAAAGTCAAATATATTTGTAAGCACAGATAAAGTTATCTTATGTGGGAAAATAAAAATATATGCATGATTATCTCTGAATTCATTTAATTACTCCCCTATTTCACAGTATTGAAACAGCCATCTGTTTATTTGATGCAGAAAGGAAGAGAATGTTTATTCTGGCAACTTACATACTATCATAATAAAAAGAGCAGGAAAGACTTCATAAATATCTACAAATGAAATTATGTAGATTCAAACTGGGAACAGGATAAAACGAAGACATGGTGTATACAAGGAAGAGGTTTAATTTGAAGGAAACATCAGGTGATACAAATCGGTGTTGATGTTGGTTAAAGAACTGACAGGATAGGGGAAGGTGATGGTAGTTCCCAGAGTTGATAGATATTCTCATAGTGTAGTCCATACTGTGATGCATGTAGTCCATGCTGTGATAGAACCCTTAGCTCCCAGACTAAACCACTGTTGCCCTAGGCACCAGAACTGTTGGCTGCCAATGGCTCATAGCTTAATCTCTTTCTAGATACTGCTTCCATCTGTACCGAGTGGCCAGCAGGTTTGAAGCCCAGCCCCAATTGTCCACATCCATGATAACTCTGTGTTTCAAGACGTTCCCCTAGAGCTCTCACATTCCTGCACGTCTTTCAAGCACAGGCACTAAGTATGCATGCATAATAAACTCACTTGCCGTGAATTCACAGATATAGGGCACCTCTCTGGAAAAAACGGAAAGTTTGCCCAACATCTTGGAAGACAGATAGTATCTGCTTCAGTAGCAGCTACAGCATATATACTGCCACGATAAATGATTAGACTTCCTGAAGTTCAGGGTTTCTCTTCTGTACCACAAGCCACTGAGTATGCAGCCATTCACCTTTACCCACTGCATTGCCTCCTTGGGGTTTGGTGGCAAGGGGAACTGACACACATACGCTGATGCTCATTTGCTGCTCTCTGTGAATAACGGAGTCCTTTTTCTCTGGCCCAGGAATCTTGTGCCTTCTGTCAACATCCATAAAACTGTAGGAGGGTAACTGGTAAACTAGCAAATAGGGTAAAATCTTAGACTCTTCAACCTTCTGAAGGGTCCATCCAGCTGCAGATCTTCTGTGGGATAAGTCGAGGCCTCTGTTGCAATCTGAATCCAGATGAACTTTTTCCTCTAAGATTCCGTTATTTCTTTGCGGTGATATGTTTGAAAGCACTCTTCGATAAAATTCCTACAAGCAGGTGTCTGTCTCAGAGTCTGTTTCTGAGAAAACCTGACTTGAGTCAATGGATGCTGAGTTATACAATGAAACAGATCCTACAATGATATTTGGGGACTAGACATCTCCTAACGCAGGAATGCAAAATAGGGCCTCATCACTAACAGTCTGTGGCATTCTGTAGTAATGACGCCGTTAAAAGTTCTATTGTGATAAACTGGAATGAGATAATGCACTGGTGAGTGCTTTATCAGTCAGGATTTAATCCAAGAAGAACAACTAGAAGTTATATGTAAGGGATGTGCCACAGGGATCCTATCTTACACAATTGTTTCCGAAAGCTGTTGTGTTTATATTGTACATGGAGCTTGGCGTCCACAGGGCAGCACTTAGGAAGAAGACAGATGTGAGCTGAAACTGCAGAGAAGAAACTAACAGACTAGAGCTCATGCTGGTTATCTGCACCTCTACTCTTGGTGAAGTGAGTTTTCCATGGAAGAAGTTGGCACCATTTGTCATAGAACTAAACATACATCTGTCCAGGAGTCAGAGAAGCTGAAGGAAGATCCAGGGTAGGGTGGGGCACTTACAGGCATAAAGGTCCCATGTCAATAGGGTAAGCCAACAGGCAAGTGACATGTGTGAGTTGCAAAAGCATTTTCAATGAACTTCTCAAAGAAAATTAAACAACAACAAATAGGACTTCTGTTTCATTTCGGCCCTTCAAGTTTCACACAAAATTGTCTCTTGTGGCCCATTCTAATTAGAACAATACAGGAAAAGTTCTGGGAAACAGTTTAGCTCCAAACAAACTGATACAATTTAAAGCCACAACATGTAAAATATCCAATGTATATGGAAGGTTCAAGGAAGTATGATTTATAAACACAAAGAGATGTGATGCCTATTGCTAACTGTTGCTGAGTATTATTGATGAACAATACTGGCTGAACAAGATTAATTACCAGAGTAAAACCAAGTAGGAGAGTCATAGAGCATTGGTTAACACATTTAACGGAATTTTCATATTTATTAGTCAGAGAGCAATTTAGTTTAAGTTTAAGACCTAGGAATTCAATGGGTGGGAAAGTAAGTGTAGGTTGAATTTTCAGTAGATCATGGTCCTGGTTGGGGAGGAATCAGACCTTGAGACTTGGAACGGAACTCAAGGTGAAGACTGTATTCTCTGGGTATGCAGAAATGGGCCCTGTGTCTCTAATTTAATGAAATTCCTTCCTTGAATACCAGTACGTGCTCTCCTCAGGATCATCCCTAACCTCCCTATTGCTTGGCTGCCAGATCAATAGCTAAGGTCAAGTCACAATGTAATGTGGTCAGAGATATGCTGGGCCTGCTAAGGGAGGTAAGAGGTGATATATGTCGATGAGAGTAGTATAGAATCTAGCCAAACAGAGTCAGGAGAGTGTCAGGATCCTGAGGATCCAAATGAATCCAATGAAATGGAGAATTATGTTGGAAGGTAGAGCTTTTTAAAATGGCACCACTGGCCCATGATAGATGAAGTAAAACCTGGCAAAGACTAATGTGCTATTCCTGTTTAGTTCTTGGAAGCAATACAAATAAAAGTAAAATAAAAAAAACTTGATCTTTCACTTGTGACTCTCATGGCAGTTGGCAAAAGGAGAAACCAACAGGTTTAGAGAAGTATGGTGGGACACTGAAACTGCCACATCTGGCCTGAGCACAGACCACACACTATCTTCAGGAGAAAGACCTGCAGAATCTGCAGGACATTCTATTCACTAAATGACAAGGAACATACTTGTGCAAGTAGCATAAGCATCATTGAGAAGCTCCGAGGACGCTGCCATCTGTAGGATAGGGCTGAGGAAAGGAGATACTTACATAACCAGAGCATATCAGAGCCGTGGTGATAACAGAATGTCAAACTTGAGGAGGTCAGGAGATATGGCTTAACAATCAGAATCAAAGGAAGTCCAAAAACAGAAATGAGCAGCAAGGTCAGAGTGGCAGTCAGCGAGGGTGTAGGAAGGATGTTTGAAGACATTTGAAGATGCTTAGTAAAATATATAAAGCTTAAGGACATACATACACACACACACACACACACACACACACACACACACACACAAAACAAAGACAGAAACAAAAACAAGAAAACAAAACAGATAGCAACCAAGAGGATTTCCAAAGTTAAGCAACCTACAGAGATTAAGGAAAGAATGGTCAGGAGGTTGAAAACAGATGTCCAATATAAAGCCTTGACCCTTTCCCTAACTTCTAAACCTTAGCCAGTTTTCAGACCCAGAACTCATCAACTAAAGGAGAAGCCAAATCCTCATGAGGAGTGTCGGTAACAACCATGTAATATATGGCTATGATTTCCCAAGTCCTAAGGGGCTTACAGCCATTTGTTCAGATAATTGAATATGTGGTAAAGAGAATATTTCTGCCTTTAAAGCACTGTTGAAAACAGTGTCCACCTCTACATTTATATCCAGGGATCCACAATATCATCACATTATGTTCCCCATTCCATTTGGGGACAAATGGGGCATACATAATAGAGGAGTACTGAACCAGGTCCTTCTCATGGTCATTTCCCCATCTCCAACTGTGTAATTAGAATCATCATACTTGATCATTAACAGAAGCCTTATACTGAAAATCTCTGAAATCTACCACAATATCACATTGCAGGGGAATGGCAGAGTTTAGTGAGTGCCCCCTTGAAGACTAGAGCATGACGGAGGTGATGGCTCCTATGCTATCACACTTGATTCATCATTCTAGCCCTTAAAAAAAATTCTTCCAGATGATATTTGACAATATATATTCAACCATGTGGTAGCCTCAATTTCAATTTTGTGAAAACATGTGTTTTCCAGAGCGGATGAACACAGCCTCATATACATAGTATGTGGCATAATTTTTGGCTATAAGGAAATAATAATCACCTCTACTCCAGATACCAAATATTCACATTCAGAATAATGTAAATACATATAGATTTTGAATATAGAATATATAGAGATATAAATATACATAAGTATATTATGTAAATTATATTACATATATGCTCTATATTACATAAAGATAAAATCAAACATCGATAAATATGAAAACAGAAACGTTACAGATAAAATAGCTATATAAAATATAGGTAAGTTAATATGAATATAGATATTATTAGATATAACATCTAAATAGATATAAAATAGACAAATTAAAAACTTGAAATTAACTCATGTTAATAAACACATATATTAAAAACAATACTATGTGTAAATTTCTTTTTATCTTTATTATTGGGATATTACTTGGATGTTTTGATTGGTTTCTTTCATCACTTCTACATATATTTTCAATATTTGTGTTGCAGTGTGGACTGTGTCCATTTTTTACTTCCTTTCCTTAGGGAATTCCCATTATACTTATATTACATAAATTACAAATTATCTTTCCATATCTTTAGGGTCTGTTCCATATTTCCCATTTCTTTGAATACCTATGTTATATTGTATAAACATTTCTTCAACTATATTTCCCAGTTTTTTAATTCTCTCATCAGCTACAGTTATATTGCCCTGAAGCCTGTGTTTGATTTTAAATTTCAATTATTCAACATTTTATTTCTAAAAATTCTAATAGTTCATTTTCCATGCCTAGGATTAAATATAGTCTATTGCTTCTCATGTATTTTAAAATATCTAATTCTTCTTTTTAAGAAAAATAATCTTAGCTATTTTTAATTTTCTATATCCATATCCCAGTATCCACAGTCTTTGCAGAACTCATCTGCTGGTTTTTATTATGGCAGCTCCTTCCTTGTGTGCTTAATAACTTTTTACTGTGAGTAGCTCATTTTAATTGGAATTTATCTGTGATATTAATTTGAATCTGAAACTATGTAAGGGCTTCCATGAAGAACTGATAATTATATATAGTGATTAACTAATTCCTCTCTCAAGAATAAATATAACCTCATTTTAATTGATAATTTTGGACTACTGAAATGCTAAATGAAGACTATATTATGTTCAAATATTACAGGAGTGAGATTTTGGTTTTTTCCCCTAATTTCTTATAAAGCCTAAGATAATTTCCCTTAAATTCCCAAGAGTATTGGGGTATTATTTTTATGTTTACCTTTAATTTATGAATAGTTGTACAGGGTTAATTATCTTATAAACTCATACATGGCTGGGCCTAGAATTTTATTTTCTGAATCATAAACTCCAAGAACTAGTGAAAACTGAAACCCTAATTTATTCCTTCCTCCCTTCCTTCATTTCTCTCTCTCTTTCTCTCTCTTTCTTTCAGATGATTTAGCAATGCCCTTATCACCAAAACCCTCTTTAATGCTCTGTTTGCTTTTCTCAGTTCCCAATTTGTTAGAATTAGCATGAGAGTTCCTTAAATTTTAGTGAGCTCATTGATATGCTTCATACCATATTTTAAAATATTTTTCCACATTTTATTTGTTTTCTCTTGAATGAATTTGTATAGGCACCTAGTATAATAGTTTCCTAATCAATAACTACTTTAATCTAGAATTTGTTTTTATTTCAGAGAGGGGATTGGAATACTCAATCATCTATCTAAGTCAGCTGCTCCATCTATTGTGATCCTTAATTCTTTTTTTTTTTAAATTTTTTTTAACGTTTATTTATTTTTGAGACAGAGAGAGACAGAGCATGAACGAGGGAGGGTCAGAGAAAGGGAGACACAGAATCTGAAACAGGCTCCAGGCTCTGAGCTGTCAGCACAGAGCCCATCGCGGGGCTCCCACTCACGGACCGGGAAATCATGACCTGAGCCTAAGTCGGCCGCTTAACCGACTGAGCCACCCAGGCGCCCCATGATCCTTAATTCTTAAAATAATCTCAAAACAATGTTTTTTCTCATCAATTTTAAAATCAATCATTTATCTATGTTATATAAGATGAAATTAAAACACTTTTATTACATCAGGGGCACTGTGGCTGGTTCAGCTGTGCTGCTCTTAATCTCTCCTGAACGTGAATTCAAGCCCTATGTTGGGCATGGAGCCTACATAAAAAATAAAAAAAGTAAATAAAAAATAAAACCCTTTATTACATCAACTTCCACTGGCTTCCATTCCATCTTCATGTTACCTGTATGGTTACTGTAATATTGTCAAAGTTTGAAGTTTTTAGAGTCTTTTCATTAAATATATGTCTCTTCTGTGTTTTTCTTTTTTTTTTTTTTTTTTTTTTTAAATTTTTTTTTTCAACGTTTATTTATTTTTGGGACAGAGAGAGACAGAGCATGAACGGGGGAGGGGCAGACAGAGAGGGAGACACAGAATCGGAAGCAGGCTCCAGGCTCTGAGCCATCAGCCCAGAGCCTGACGCGGGGCTCGAACTCACGGACCGCGAGATCGTGACCTGGCTGAAGTCGGACGCTTAACCGACTGCGCCACCCAGGCGCCCCTCTTCTGTGTTTTTCTATAGAAAAATTGAATACTCTTAAGAATACTTATATCATTTTTATGTCACTACTTATTTTAATGTTTATTTATTTTTGAGAGAGAGAGTATGAGCAGGAGAGTATGAGCAGAGAGAGAGGGGGACAGAAGATCAGAAGCAGGCTCTACACTGACAGCAGTGAGTCTGATGCAGGGCTCAAACTCATGAACCATGAGATCATGACCTGAGCGGAAGTTGGATGCTCAACTGACTGAACCACCCAGGCACCCCCGTCACTACTTTTACCTGCAGTACAAAATGGCAGTATTAGTTAGAGGCTTACAGATTTAGATTATTTAGCCTATTAAAGTAAAGGTTTACATTTTAAGACCTCTAGGCCCCTCAATATAGGGCACATGCTTTTTGTCTTATAACTTGACTAACTCACACAGCATGTATTTCTTTTTTACCTGATAATTTCAATAAACTCATTAAATGATATGTGTTTATTCACTTGCATGTTGGACGCATAGAAAAGGAAAAGCAATCATGTGTCACTTTAAACCCGTTCGTCTGAAGAAATTACGCTAGAAAACAATTTCAAATCAGTTTTCTTTTCATAAATCATGTCAGTTCCTTTAGCATTTTGTTTAAGTTTGTTTTTGTATTTGAAATGTGTTCATATAGGATAAATTTTGTGTGGTATGTGTGTGTTGTAAAGATTTTCAACACCTGTGCTTTTCCCTAATAGAGAAAATACATGCTTACTTTCCCCAAACAATATAGTTTTTGCCCTTCTAATCATACTATTAAAAAAAAATGAACCTACTTTCTTTGTGAAAACACTTTTAAAGCACTGCGGATTCCTGTTACAATACAGACCAATTGCTGTGCAGATACCAACCTCAGTCTCCTTTTATTGAATTTTGGCGATAGAACCTCAATCGGCTCTCTTTTTTCTTTCTAAAAATCTTTTAAGATGTTGTTCCTTTTACACAAATGATGAATGACATTTAAACTTTGAGTCCTTGATTATTTAAAAAATCTTCTTATATTGTCCATTAATGTAAAAATTTCATGTGGTATTTAAGAACCAAATCTAAGGATAAATTACAGTAAAACCTTGGTTTGTGAGTATAATTCATCCTGGAAATATGCTTGGAATCCAAAGCTCTTGTATATCGAAGCGAATTTCCCCAATAAAGGAAACTGAGATGATTCATTCCACAACACAAAAATATTCTTATAAAATGATTACAATACTGTAATAGAACACAAAATAACAAGAAAATGCAAAATATAAAGAAAAATAAATTAATCTGCATCTACCTTTGAAAACCTTTGTGCTGATGTGAGGAAGAGAGAGAGGAGGATGGAGTATGCTCACTATCACTAACGGCATCACTGCTATCTATTGGCTCAACAGAATCTTTTTCTTTTCATGCAACTTTAACAAGGAACCTATCCAACGACACTAGCTTTTGCCTCCTTTTGAAGATTTCACGGAAACGTGACATTGCATTGTTGTTAAACAGATTCATCGCTCACTCTGCTACAGCCTCGTTTGGGTAGTGCGTTTCTACAAAATTTTGCTGTTCCCAACATTTTACACATCTCCCTAATGTCATTTGAAGTGAGGAATCCCTCCGCCTTTTTCTCCTCCTCCTCTGCAGATGGGATGCAGACGAATACTTCTTATAAAATCTTGCAGTTTTGTCAAGTCGTATACCTCATTCATACTTCTCAATGATTTTCTTCTTAACTTCCACCATAGTCATCTCCTCCTTCTTTCCGCCTTTTTTCTCAACTTTTTTCTGCACAGGGGCCATTGTATACGCTCGCATGGATATTGACTACAGTACGGTATTAATAAACTCTTGTCGTATGCTGTATTGAATGTAATTGGCAATAAGGCAGCAGAGGAAAGGGTCTATATCTGCAGACAGCCTGACCTAGAATGAAGCAAAGCCTTCGTAAGCTTACTCTTATGTAGAAAGCAAAGAACTGTCCACAGGTGCTGTGAAGTGACAAAAATACACCAGTGCCAGTTGTGGGCACCTTCCAATGTTCTGAAAAAACACTGACTTATGCTAAATACCGTGGCTTGAGACCTAGCAGCCAAGCACAGGAGATGATCACCCACAATCCCACAGCAAGAGAGAGAGAGAGAGAGAGAGAGAGAGAGAGAGAGAACCATTTGTTCAGTAGTGATCATGTGAAGTTCGGTATCATGAACTACTTGTATTGCAAGACATTGCTAGCTTATCAAGTTACAATTTATTAGAGAGGCACCTGGGAGGCTCAGTAGGTTAGGTGTTGGACTTATATATATAAATTACTAAAGACTCTTGATAGTTCTGACATGTATAATATCTGTGTGCATATTCATCTGTCATTTGAGGTCATAAGTATAGTAAAATTTTATTTTCACATTTTCCAACAGACTTGAAATTGACTTGAGATGTCATACTTTTGAAGAAAATTATAGAACAAGAACTATCTCTATAAATATAATTACTATGATTTATAATATCAAACTATGCATTTATCACAATCAAACTAAGTTTTAGTCACAAATTAATTCACAGTGTTATATATTTCAGCCACAAAATTATGTATCATAATGACATATCCAACTTCTTGTCCAAATAATAACACCTCTAGGCAAGAGTAAGCACTTAATCCAGACAATACTGTGAACCCTTCTAGGAAAAAGTATGTATTAGGAAATGAGATTTGTTATGCTTCACTGAAGAATTCTTATAAATAGGGTCATTTAGAGTCATTGCAATTACATTGAAGGTGACAACTGAGGACGTTTTTATGCACAAAATGCCTTAGTACACAATAAAATATTTTGCCAGTGGTATAAGTACTGAATTGTTTTTTAGTTGAAGCAATTTTCCTGTGTTGTGAATATTTGATGTATTATCTTTAAATACTTCATATGCAACATTATTTTTCTTATTATGAAACTTTCAATTTCAAAAAAGATATGATACATATAATTCAGAAAAGGGACAATTAGAGCAATATCTTATTATGTGTATGTTGTTCTTAACAGCAGACCAATCTATATAGAGTTTGGACTTGAAAAACATTAAAAGAAAACTCTAGATGAAACTGTTAGTGTCACTGTTTATGAGTGTTCACTGAAGTCCTCCTCGTGTCCATCTTTTTCCATTTCAATATGAAGCTTCTGTTATGTTAGGAAATCTATTTTTGTCATCTCTTAGGTCCAGATGGAGAGTCCACCTGTATTCCAATCTGCTTTGATTCTTCCATGGTTTTCTGCATATTTTTTTCCCTATGGACCACTGGTCATTTTAAAACTGTTTTTGGATTAAAATGACCTTTGAAAGTTAAGGAAAAGTATTTCCTCCATATCTTCTTACCAAAATAATATTTTAAATTACATGACTAATATATGAATGATCCATATTTATTTATTATGTCTGTTTGTAAAGACACATTAAGGGAACAGAAATCACAGAAGTTATTTGAATAGGGAAAATTTTAAGATAAAATTATTAATTTGTAGCCAGAGATAAACTAATAGTATGAGTGAATAGAAAGCTGAAAGGTAATTTTTTTTTAAAGAGCATATATAAGAGGCAGCCACTTAGAGGAGTTTCCCACCTCCCAGTGCTTAAGACTGAGGCTTAGATCTCATTCACAAGAGTGAAGTTGTGGTCCACTAAAAGGCAGAACAATTTGTTGAGAGGTTGCAGGCTGGGGCTAGCAGGAGAGAAATCTCCTACTGGGATAACAGTAAAACTCAGTAGGAAACTGTCCACTAGAGTGCCAGCAAACTTGCTAAGAAGCCATTCACTGAAGTATAGCAACATTCACTAATATGCCTCCCCCACTAGGGGCTGGAGAAACTTAACTGAAGGATGTTCACCATCGGGGTCACCTACAGACAACTGACAGGGAATGCTCTCACTAGCAAGAAACCTGCTGGCAGCCACATCCTTTGAGCAAGAGTAACCAGAGGCAGCTGAGGCCCATCTCCTACTTTTAAATTTCTCCAGCCAAGAGTTAGAAATGCTTCTTTAGCTGAAATCTACAGAGAACTTGGAGTTTAAACAATGATTTTACTGCAAAAGAAACAGTTGTGAATGTGTGTGTGTGTGTGTGTGTGTGTGTGCGTGCGTGCGTGCATGACTGTGCCTGCCTAACATGATTATTTGTTTCTTGCTTCATCTTCAAATGCCACTGAATACAGAAGATACCACTATGCATTTAAGATTATACAAACCACCAGAAATAATCCATTTTACTTTCAGAAGACAGGATTCTTCACCAGTCTAACTAGGCTCTCAAGGAGAATCTTGTTGCTTACAAATATCAAGGAGGTATTTATTATACAGCAAAAAGCTTTGTGTACGTCTTTCTAAAATGTGCAAAGAAAGGGAAAGATAAACAATTCCATGCATAAGTGTTGGAAATATTAACATGAGTTATACTTTACTTAGTGCATGTGATATTTTCATTTTAACTTTAGTATTTTAATGTTACTTTTTTAAAGTTTATGTATTTGAGAGAGAGAGAGCATGAGCAGGTGAGGGGCAGAGAGACAGGGAGAGAGAAAATCTCAAGCAGGGTCTCCATTGTCAGTGCAGAGCCTGATGCGAAGCTTAAACCCATGAACCATGAGCTTGTAACTGTGATCATGACCTGAATCGAAGTTGGATGCATATGAGGCTTTCTTGTTACTTCTAAAGGAAATATCTGTGTTTCTTAATATTGTGAAGCATTTTATGTATCTGATAATTCCTTAACATTATAACATAGTGGAAGTTGAAGTCTGAGGTTTCCAAAAAAAAAATGATTAGTATTACCATAGTTCACAAATAACTGAAATAACAATAATCATGATAACAAAAAAAGTGGATGAAAAATATAAAATGATATCTTGTTGCCAGTGTGAATGACAAACACTTTCAAATCAATTGGTACAAAAGTCAAAATGATAAATTGAAAGGAGTTCCCACTATTTCAAGCCTCTGCCTCAAATGAGGTACTGTTGTGATAGACCAGCTATGAATTAGTAGAGTTCTAAATCTATTTTCTAAACAGATTTCTAAGTCATCCTTATGAGTCTAAAATAAAGTACCATTAAATAAAACTAACTTCTTTGATTATCTTACTAGCATTTCTACGATTATTTTATTATATTTTGAGATTTGATATGTAAGCATAACGAAAGAAGTGTCAGGAAAACACATGCACAATGGTATGTTTAAGGAAAACAGAAAATTCTAGATCTCAGATTTTTTTCTATAATAAGAATAAATAACAAAAAGAAAAGGAACATTTTAGTTTCTACCATTTCCTACCATACTATTTCATTATCTCAGTCCTCTCAGAAACTACTGGTTGTTATGTATCTCTGGAGTGACCTTTACCTTCAATATAGTATCTATAACTTATGTGAATTTTTTAAATTGCTGAATATGTATGGGTATATAATGAATATCATTATTTTGCACATTTTCAAATATTAATGTGACAGTGTATTAGTTTTCTATTGCTACATACAAAATGACTCCCAAGTTCAGCAGCTTAAAGCAGGAAACACTTATGTCACAAAATCTCTGAGGAATCCAGAGTCCAGGAGTAGCTTTGCTGCATGGTTCTAACTCAAGATCCGTCACAAACATTCAATCCAATTGTTGACTGAGGCTACTGTCATCTTAAAGCCTTGCTTCCAACAAGTTTAATTGGTTACTGGCCACTCTCTGCACTCTCCTTCCCACCTTCCTTAGCATAATATGCACTTATCAGACAATTATGGAATAATGCAGAATAAAAAAAATTTTGGTATAAAGCCATTGACTGAAATCCTAGAAAAAAAGGACAATGAAATGTAAAGCTAGGGGCCTCATTGTGCTATAAACATGAATATTAATTGTGATAACACATATATCATGATATACCATAATGCCATCCAGAGCAGTTATTACTACCATAAATATTTTAAAAGCAAATGGAAGGCAGGATAATAATATTAGACAAGACAACACAAAATAACTCAAAACCGTTTTTATGATTCAAATATGTTAATGCTTTAGCAAGAAAGAAACAATTTTGACATCCATGTCAATGCTATGGCTAAAAAAAATGAGAGTCAAGGACAGTGAAACGTATGGGAACAAAGGGTTAATCAGAGCATGTCGGTCAGACCAAGTTTGAGTTTATTTCCGATTTTATGTAATACTGAAGAGACGTTATTTAATCATGAAATTCTCTGTCAACTACTTCAAGTTATCTGGGAATAAAAGACCTAAATATGTGCTTTTTCTTTCCACTTTCAACTCCACTTATCTCACTTCCCTCAGCTAAGGTACTGATGAGACCATGAGCAGCTGAGCACATGTGAGAACTTAAGACTCTGCAGGAGTCAGGATCAGAATCGCCGTGGAACTTCATCTGCTGTAGGATTTACACAAAAGACTACTTGAAAATTCTGGGCACTGTCTTCAGCTTGCCCAGCAGCGATGTATGAAATAATTGGGGAAATATTAAAATCAGCCTCATATTCCTATGCCAGGTTTCTACTAAAAAGCCTAAAAAATGATGTCCCTCCCGAAGGAACAGCTGTGCCACGCAAGACCCTTTGGTGTGAATGTGGCTTGCTTGTTCAAGAGACACCAGAGTGAAGAAGTGCAAAAGTGGTGACAGCAAGAGGGCAAGCAATAAGTGTGAGGTCACAGATGTCACTTGAGGCCACAGACTCAGAGCCATTGAGCTACTGGAAGGACTCCACTCTTTCCTCTGAGGAGTTTGGGGATCCACTGCAGGATTTTGAGCAGTTGTGCCAAATTGTCTAACAGATATTTTAAAAGAATCGTTCTAGCTGCCTCTAGATGACTAAAAATGGAACATAGGTGGACAAGTGGAAAGACAGTAAGAGATTATGGAGATACGATGGTTACAGATGATGCTGACCTGAAGGAGGTTGAAAGGGGTGGAGAAAGTTTCTTGATTCAGAATATATTTTAGAAACAGAGCCAATGTGGGGCACCTGGGTGGCTCCATGGGTTAAGCATCAAACTTCTGTTCAGGTCATGATCTCACAGTTTGTCCGGCTCTGTGCTGACATCTCAGAGCCTAGAGCCCCATTTAGGATTGTGTCTCCCTCTCTCTCTGCTCCTCCCCACCCTCACACTATGTCTCTCTCTCCTTCAAAAATAAATAAACAGGAGTTGCGGCAAGATGGCGGCTTAGGAGGACGCTGGGCTCACCGCACGTCCTGCTGATCACTTAGATTCCATCTACACCTGCCTAAATAACCCAGAAAACCGCCAGAGGATTAGCAGAACAGAGTCGCCGGAGCCAAACGCAGACGAGAGGCCCACGGAAGAGGGTAGGAAGGGCGGCGAGGCGGTGCGCGCTCCACGGACTGGCGGGAGGGAGCCGGGGCGGAGGGGCGGCTCGCCGGCCAAGCAGAGCCCCCGAGTCGGGCTTGCAAAAGCGGAGGGGCCGGGCGGACTGTGTTCCGACAGCAAGCGCGACTTAGCGTCTGGGAGGTCAGAAATTAACAGCTCTGCTCGGAAAGCGGGAAGGCTGGAGGACAAAGGGAGGGAGAGCTGCTGAGCCCCCTGACAACAGAGCTCAGTTTGGTGGGGAACAAAGGCGCTCGCCAGCGCCATTTCCCCCGCCCATCCCCCAGCCGAAATCCCAAAGGGAACCGGTTCCTGCCAGGGAACTTGCTCGCTCCGCGCAAACACCCAACTCTGCGCTTCTGCGGAGCCAAACCTCCGGCAGCGGATCTGACTCCCTCCCGCTGCCACAGGGCCCCTCCTGAAGTGGATCACCTAAGGAGAAGCGATCTAAGCCTGCCCCTCCTGCCCCCGAGCACCTTGCCTACCCACCCCAGCTAATACGCCAGATCCCCAGCATCACAAGCCTGGCACGGTGCAAGTAGCCCAGACGAGCCACACCACCCCACAGTGAATCCCGCCCCTAGGAGAGGGGAAGAGAAGGCACACACCAGTCTGACTGTGGCCCCAGCGGTGGGCTGGGGGCAGACATCAGGTCTGACTGCGGCCCCGCCCACCAACTCCAGGTATACACCACAGCACAGGGGAAGTGCCCTGCAGGTCCTCACCACGCCAGGGACTATCCAAAATGACCAAGCGGAAGAACTCCCCTCAGAAGAATCTCCAGGAAATAACAACAGCTAATGAGCTGATCAAAAAGGATTTAAATAATATAACAGAAAGTGAATTTAGAATAATAGTCATAAAATTAATCGCTGGGCTTGAAAACAGTATACAGGACAGCAGAGAATCTCTTGCTACAGAGATCAAGGGACTAAGGAACAGTCACGAGGAGCTGAAAAACGCTTTAAACGAAATGCATAACAAAATGGAAACCACCACAGCTCGGCTTGAAGAGGCAGAGGAGAGAATAGGTAAACTAGAAGATAAAGTTATGGAAAAAGAGGAAGCTGAGAAAAAGAGAGATAAAAAAATCCAGGAGTATGAGGGGAAAATTAGAGAATTAAGTGATACACTAAAAAGAAATAATATACGCATAATTGGTATCCCAGAGGAGGAAGAGAGAGGGAAAGGTGCTGAAGGGGTACTTGAAGAAATCATAGCTGAGAACTTCCCTGAACTGGGGAAGGAAAAAGGCATTGAAATCCAAGAGGCACAGAGAACTCCCTTCAGACGTAACTTGAATCGATCTTCTGCACGACATATCATAGTGAAACTGGCAAAATACAAGGATAAAGAGAAAATTCTGAAAGCAGCAAGGGGTAAACGTGCCCTCACATATAAAGGGAAACCTATAAGACTCGTGACTGATCTCTCTTTTGAAACTTGGCAGGCCAGAAAGAATTGGCAAGAGATTTTCAGGGTGCTAGACAGAAAAAATATGCAGCCAAGAATCCTTTATCCAGCAAGTCTGTCATTTAGAATAGAAGGAGAGATAAAGGTCTTCCCAAACAAACAAAAACTGAAGGAATTTGTCACCACTAAACCAGCCCTACAAGAGATCCTAAGGGGGACCCTGTGAGACAAAGTCCCAGAGACATCACTATAAGCATAAAACATACAGACATCACAATGACTCTAAACCCGTATCTTTCTATAATAACACTGAATGTAAATGGATTAAATGCGCCAACCAAAAGACATAGGGTATCAGAATGGATAAAAAAACAAGACCCATCTATTTGCTGTCTACAAGAGACTCATTTTAGACCTGAGGACACCTTTAGATTGAGAGTGAGGGGATGGAGAACTATTTATCATGCGACTGGAAGCCAAAAGAAAGCTGGAGTAGCCATACTTATATCAGACAAACTAGACTTTAAATTAAAGGCTGTAACAAGAGATGAAGAAGGACATTATATAATAGTTACAGGGTCTATCCATCAGGAAGAGCTAACAATTATCAATGTCTATGCACCGAATACCGGAGCCCCCAAATATATAAAACAATTACTCATAAACATAAGCAACCTTATTGATAAGAATGTGGTAATTGCAGGGGACTTTAATACACCACTTACAGAAATGGATAGATCAACTAGACACACGGTCAATAAAGAAACAAGGGCCCTGAATGAGACATTGGATGAGATGGACTTGACAGATATATTTAGAACTCTGCATCCCAAAGCAACAGAATATACTTTCTTCTCGAGTGCACATGGAACATTCTCCAAGATAGATCATATACTGGGTCACAAAACAGCCCTTCATAAGTTTACAAGAATTGAAATTATACCATGCTTACTTTCAGACCACAATGCCATGAAGCTTGAAATCAACCACAGGAAAAAGTCTGGAAAACCTCCAAAAGCATGGAGGTTAAAGAACACCCTACTAACGAATGAGTGGGTCAACCAGGCAATTAGAGAAGAAATTAAAAAATATATGGAAACAAACGAAAATGAAAATACAACAATCCAAACGCTTTGGGACGCAGCAAAGGCAGTCCTGAGAGGAAAATACATTGCAATCCAGGCCTATCTCAAGAAACAAGAAAAATCCCAAATACAAAATCTAACAGCACACCTAAAGGAACTAGAAGCAGAACAGCAAAGGCAGCCTAAGCCCAGCAGAAGAAGAGAAATAATAAAGATCAGAGCAGAAATAAACAATATAGAAACTAAAAAAACTGTAGAGCAGATCAACGAAACCAAGAGTTGGTTTTTTGAAAAAATAAACAAAATTGACAAACCTCTAGCCAGGCTTCTCAAAAAGAAAAGGGAGATGACCCAAATAGATAAAATCATGAATGAAAATGGAACTATTACAACCAATCCCTCAGAGATACAAACAATTATCAGGGAATACTATGAAAACTTATATGCCAACAAATTGGACAACCTGGAAGAAATGGACGAATTCCTGAACACCCACACGCTTCCAAAACTCAATCAGGAGGAAATAGAAAGCTTGAACAGACCCATAACCAGCGAAGAAATTGAATCGGTTATCCAAAATCTCCCAACAAATAAGAGTCCAGGACCAGATGGCTTCCCAGGGGAGTTCTACCAGACGTTTAAAGCAGAGATAATACCTATCCTTCTCAAGCTATTCCAAGAAATAGAAAGGGAAGGAAAACTTCCAGACTCATTCTATGAAGCCAGTATTACTTTGATTCCTAAACCAGACAGAGACCCAGTAAAAAAAGAGAACTACAGGCCAATATCCCTGATGAATATGGATGCAAAAATTCTCAATAAGATACTAGCAAATCGAATTCAACGGCATATAAAAAGAATTATTCACCATGATCAAGTGGGATTCATTCCTGGGATGCAGGGCTGGTTCAACATTCGCAAATCAATCAACGTGATACATCACATTAACAAAAAAAGAGAGAAGAACCATATGATCCTGTCAATCGATGCAGAAAAGGCCTTCGACAAAATCCAGCACCCTTTCTTAATAAAAACCCTTGAGAAAGTCGGGATAGAAGGAACATACTTAAAGATCATAAAAGCCATTTATGAAAAGCCCACAGCTAACATCATCCTCAACGGGGAAAAACTGAGAGCTTTTTCCCTGAGATCAGGAACACGACAAGGATGCCCACTCTCACCGCTGCTGTTTAACATAGTGCTGGAAGTTCTAGCATCAGCAATCAGACAACAAAAGGAAATCAAAGGCATCAAAATTGGCAAAGATGAAGTCAAGCTTTCGCTTTTTGCAGATGACATGATATTATACATGGAAAATCCGATAGAATCCACCAAAAGTCTGCTAGAACTGATACAGGAATTCAGCAAAGTTGCAGGATACAAAATCAATGTACAGAAATCAGTTGCATTCTTATACACTAACAATGAAGCAACAGAAAGACAAATAAAGAAACTGATCCCATTCACAATTGCACCAAGAAGCATAAAATACCTAGGAATAAATCTAACCAAAGATGTAAAGGATCTGTATGCTGAAAATTATAGAAAGCTTATGAAGGAAATTGAAGAAGATTTAAAGAAATGGAAAGACATTCCCTGCTCATGGATTGGAAAAATAAATATTGTCAAAATGTCAATACTACCCAAAGCTATCTACACATTCAATGCAATCCCAATCAAAATTGCACCAGCATTCTTCTCGAAACTAGAACAAGCAATCCTAAAATTCATATGGAACCACAAAAGGCCCCGAATAGCCAAAGGAATTTTGAAGAAGAAGACCAAAGCAGGAGGCATCACAATCCCAGACTTTAGCCTCTACTACAAAGCTGTCATCATCAAGACAGCATGGTATTGGCACCAAAACAGACACATAGACCAATGGAATAGAATAGAAACCCCAGAACTAGACCCACAAACGTATGGCCAACTCATCTTTGACAAAGCAGGAAAGAACATCCAATGGAAAAAAGACAGCCTCTTTAACAAATGGTGCTGGGAGAACTGGACAGCAACATGCAGAAGGTTGAAACTAGACCACTTTCTCACACCATTCACAAAAATAAACTCAAAATGGATAAAGGACCTAAATGTGAGACAGGAAACCATCAAAACCTTAGAGGAGAAAGCAGGAAAAGACCTCTCTGACCTCAGCCGTAGCAATCTCTTACTCGACACATCCCCAAAGGCAAGGGAATTAAAAGCAAAAGTGAATTACTGGGACCTTATGAAGATAAAAAGCTTCTGCACAGCAAAGGAAACAACCAACAAAACTAAAAGGCAACCAACGGAATGGGAAAAGATATTTGCAAATGACATATCGGACAAAGGGCTAGTATCCAAAATCTATAAAGAGCTCACCAAACTCCACACCCGAAAAACAAATAACCCAGTGAAGAAATGGGCAGAAAACATGAATAGACACTTCTCTAAAGAAGACATCCGGATGGCCAACAGACACATGAAAAGATGTTCAGCGTCACTCCTTATCAGGGAAATACAAATCAAAACCACACTCAGGTATCACCTCACGCCAGTCAGAGTGGCCAAAATGAACAAATCAGGAGACTATAGATGCTGGAGAGGATGTGGAGAAACGGGAACCCTCTTGCACTGTTGGTGGGAATGCAAATTGGTGCAGCCGCTCTGGAAAGCAGTGTGGAGGTTCCTCAGAAAATTAAAAATAGACCTACCCTATGACCCAGCAATAGCACTGCTAGGAATTTATCCAAGGGATACAGGAGCACTGATGCATAGGGCCACTTGTACCCCAATGTTCATAGCAGCACTCTCAACAATAGCCAAATTATGGAAAGAGCCTAAATGTCCATCAACTGATGAATGGATAAAGAAATTGTGGTTTATATACACAATGGAATATTACGTGGCAATGAGAAAAAATGAAATATGGCCTTTTGTAGCAACGTGGATGGAACTGGAGAGTGTGATGCTAAGTGAAATAAGCCATACAGAGAAAGACAGATACCATATGGTCTCACTCTTATGTGGATCCTGAGAAACTTAACAGGAACCCATGGGGGAGGGGAAGGAAAAAAAAAAAAAAAAGAGGTTAGAAAGGGAGAGAGCCAAAGCATAAGAGACTGTTAAAAACTGAGAACAAACTGAGGGTTGATGGGGGGTGGGAGGGAGGAGAGGGTGGGTGATGGGTATTGAGGAGGGCACCTTTTGGGATGAGCACTGGGTGTTGTATGGAAACCAATTTGTCAATAAATTTCAGAAAAAAAAAAAAAAAAAAAAAAAAAAAAAAAAAAAAAAAAAACAAAAACAAAAATAAATAAACATAAAAAAAAATTTTTAAAGAAACATACCCAATAAGATCTGCTAGCAAATTGAGTATAAAGTGTACAAGAAAGAGAAGAGTCAAGAAGAGCCCAGTCTTCTAATAAAAGCAACAAGACTGAGCTATTATTAACTGGAAAGAGACAATTTGCATAAGAGGTAGATTTTTGCAAGGTAAAGATAATTTAAGATATATACAAACATACATCATATGCAGTCCCTTAGAATCTTGCAAGTTGAAAATATCTGTGCTTATACATGTCAACTAAACACATAAATAATTTCCATGCTTATCCACAAAGAAAATAGTTTCTAATATCTTATGTTCTTGAACAAAAAATAAAGTAATAATTCTTCCGAGTTGATTTATTACTAATTGGAACTGCTGTGAATTTATATCATAGATATAAAGGTACTAATACACATGTAGAAAATTTTTGCTTCAATATTGTGCCTACTAGCTAAAATTTAAAATGGGTAAAAAAGGAAAAGGTATCACCAACAGTGAAATATATTCATAATTAATCAACATTATGGGAGGTTTTAAAGCAAATGAATGGTATTCTATTAGTGGATTGAAAGAAAATTCAAGAGGTGTTTTTCAATAATAAACACAAGGTAAATGTTCAGTTTTATACATATAATCACAGTTAATATGTGTGTAAATGTGTTTATAAATATGCATCTATGTGTGTATTTATTTGATTATATGACCATGGTTAAAAGCATACTGAGGAGGCCTAGAAAGCAACTGTGTATAGAGAGTATGAGAAGCAACGGGAAAGAGTAGATGAAAAGAAGGAAATCAAGTAGATTAAAAAAATGAGACTATTAAAGTCATATGCATGGTGTGTTTACATTATGAATTTATTATTCTATGTGGCAGTATATATGTTTAAAGGCTTTTAAAAATTAAAGATGTAAAGAAAAAGGAGTGCAAAATCTTCTCATAATTCTGGAATGTTCATCAGTAATGAATCGGTTTAAAGGTGGTGATATTCCACACGCATTCCAAGTTCATCCTCACTAAAAGAAGGGGTAATGGGATATATATTAGTTCAGTTGAAAACCAAAATAATAAAACAGGGAAAGAATAAAACTGGCATGAAGGACAACTAGATCCAGGTGTTAGAATGCTGTAGCAGCTCTTCTGCAACTCTGATCTCTTTTTTGTGTGTATTGGTAGGCTTGATATTTCTTAATGCTTCTTTAATGGCTTCCTTCACATAGTAGGGAATGTTTCTATAAATGAGTGTGCTTTACCCAATCCCTGCTTAGCAACACCAAAGGACAGAAGGAACCGTTCTTTCTCTGTCAGTCCGTAAAACCCAGAAAAGATCTCTGATGGGTCTGACTTTGGTCATGTTCTGTCATTGCACCATTGTTGCCATAGGGACAGTCTATTATCATCGCCACGGTTACTCTCACTAAGTGTGGTCCAGGGACCAGTTAACACTGATATTATTTCAAAGCTTGTTAGAAATATATAAGCTCAAGGGATGTCTAGACCTACTGATTCAGAATGTGCATTTTAAAGAGACTTCCAGATTATTTGCAAGCACATATAAAATTTGGAAAGTGCTTTCCTGACAAATTGAGCAGCATATTTGGACAGAATATTCCAATACATTTCATTTTTATTCTTATCTTTCTCTCCCAGCTTCCATTTTTACTCTCACCTCTATTCACAGCTTCTGTCTGCCCATGCTGAATAGCTAGGGGAATGTGCAGAGTGCCGGGAATTTCTGGGGTTGCCACATGATGATCCTGAACCCCACAATTCTATAGCCCCAAAGAGCTTAATTCCTAAAATGTATTTCTGTGTGGTATGGTTCAAAATGAAATTATTGGGAGCATTCTTTTCAAGAGCTTTTTAAATCTAAAAAAGCATTAAGATTGTCACACAATGATTTAAGATTTTGCAAACAGAGAAAATATCCAATATTCACATATGAAATTGATTGAGGTTGACCAATGGACAAACATGATACAGTTTTGTGCAAGCAGGTGTGCATGCCGAAGATTCGAAACAGCTTGTTACTATGATTCTAAAGTTGTAATTTATAAAATTACTTAATTATTTGTGGAGATAAAATGCTGCTAAAGATTATCTCTGAATCTTGATTTGTTCAACTACCTGAATTATTTATAATTCAAACATGTTTGAGGAATGTTGGGCTCATTGGACAATCAAAACAATTACATTGTCAAGGAGAATTAACTTTCCCTTATTAATCACAAGCTTTCTTGCACAAAAATGCTTATAATACTGCTATGATTTTCAAGAAAGGCTTATGTTTCTCACATAATTCATATCTAAAAGAATTTTGACTTAGTGCCTAGAAAGCAATTTAGCAAGAGATTTCATTTTTCAAGAAAGTACTAAAGCTCTAGTTCTTGAGAAAGAAAAAAAAAGCCTGAAAGAAAAAGATTAATGCCTATTTTATTTTATTTTATTTTATTTTATTTTATTTTGGTGAAAAGTACTTTCCAATACATTGAACTGTGAGAAGGTAATCTACAGTGATCTTTAAGTGATGGGGAGAAATACTCTCATTATTATACTCTTAATACATAGAACCAAAGGAAAAATCATACTCAATTAGTTGTTACAGATATGAAGGCATTTACCCAAGTAAACTAAAGTTCTTAAAGCAGAATGTAATAGTTAAAATAATATTTATATGTGCTTATCCCTTCCACAGTTTTTTAAATTAGGCTTAATTTTTCTAAATATAATTTTAATTTATTCAAAATTTTACACAAATCATTATTTTCCTTCACATTTTAAATATATAAATATAATCTTATGACAAATATTATTGCCTAAGAAATAGCTTTGGAATAATATTGGTTTAATTGGTTTAATTGGAATAATTATTGGTTCTGTGATACACATTCTAATATGAAAACCAATGCAAATATTTTTCTAATTTATGTCTAGGTGTCTTTTTTTTCAACATGAATGTATAGATTTTACAATAGCATTTGCCCTAGTTATTGACATAGTGTATACATGGTCTCCTTGAGTAGAAAATATTACTTTCCCATCTTATGATGAATATATGGTGTTTAAAACAAGATGACTGCCCAGATTCACAGGCCTAGCAATAATTAAAACTGAGGTCTGGCTTCAAAACTCATATTCATGACACAGTACAAGGCTACCTCACTATCTACATAGAAATTTCATTTACATTATCTCATCTCATCCTCTCAAAGAACTTTTGGAACAATGCCTTCCCATATGCCTATAGGAAATGACACTGTATATAAACACAGTTGTTATTGTTCCCTACTCCTTCAAGGCAGGTAGTCAAGTGAGGGGGATGATGATGAGAGAAGAGAAAAGATATTAACCTGATCCATTTTAAAATAACTCTATAGGGTGGCTTGGGTGGCTCAGTGGGTTGAACATCTGACTCTTGATTTCAGCTCAGTCATGATCTCAGAGTCATGGGATCAAGCCCCATGTTGGGCTCCACACTCAGAGCGGAGCTTGCTTGAGATTCTCACACTCTCTCTCTTTCTCTCTCTCTCCCCCTCTGTCCCTGTCCTCTGCTCTACACACACACTCTCTCTCTCACATAAAATAAAAAATAAAATAAAATAAAATAAAATAAAATAAAATAAAATAAAATAAAATAAAATAAAATAAAAACACTATAACACATGCCACTACTATTCGGACCACTAACTTTCCCCTAACATTTATTTGTGTGATCCACTGGGCTAACTACTTTACATTTTAATTATACTGTATTATTATCTTGTTTTGGAGATGGGAAAACTGCGATAATGTATAGTAATTTTTTCCACGATCGTACAAGTTGAGAACCTAGAACTTGATTGTAAGTTATTCTGATTCTATAAAACAATATAGTCTCCCGGAATTGGGCTATAACATATGCATCTGATGATCAATGACTGTTTCACTGTAAACAAGGAAATTATAGTATCAGATTTGTAGAATTCAAAAGTCAATTTAATTGCAATGTAAATAATGAGTTTTAGGGGAATATGACTAAAGGAAGAAAATTTAGTTAGAGGATTATTTTAGTAATCTAGTTAAGACTATGATTGCTAGACATCTGGCTTGGGCAACAGGGTGGGGAGTATTCCCTTTCATAAATTAAAAACTCAGTAGGAGAATATTTCTGTGCAACATGATGAGATCAGTTTGGAGTAATCTGACTATGACATGCCTGTTACATAGCCTGGTAGGGATCATCTAGATGGAGATGGCTGAGTAGTTCTGGAGTTCTCCATCTGGCCTAAACAAATTTGGTAATGATCATAAAAAATATAGTTACTGAAGCTTGGAGCAGTAAATACATCCAGGAAAAGGATTTCAATTTTCTCAATATAAAAAAAAATCTATGTATACATATCATTAAATGCACCATGTTGACTGCAGGCTGTGATAAAGAACTGTGGCTAACTCACTAATGGTGACATAAAACAATTGGCAAACTACTTATAAATAATGTTAGAGTTGTCAGGGAGTTTCAATTAAGCAAAATGAAAAAAGAAAACCCGGAGGTGTTCCTTTGGAGATTTCTTGAAAATAAGGCAATAGAAATATATTTCATTCTGAGGAGTTTAGGAGTTAAATTTTCCAAAATAGTGATCATTATGATCTTACCAGAGGAAAAAAGGAAGGGGGAAAGGAAATGTAAAGCTTGTCAAAAATATATACATTAAACTGAAGAAAAAAAAAAGTGAAATCTCTGAAAACAAGTGGTCCTAAATTAAAAATAATTTTGTATATAATTTTGAAAGTAAAAGGTAATAACACTGTTAATAGTATTGAAAAATGCTATCAACACTTCTTTATGGTTTGTACTTCTGCAAAACTGTTTGATAACAGAGCTTCAAAAATAGCTTAGCTATATGACTATATCTTATCAAGTATATGATCTTTATATTTCAGTTGGATGTATTTTAATAAATTTTACAATGGGGAACATTAACTAAGGGAAGTGTCATCAATAAAAAAGAAAATTAATCCACTGTTACATTGTAGTTTACTGTTTTGATGAACAAATGAATAGGTGACTGAATAAACAGTATAGATTTTCAAGTAATATTGATAAAAATATCAAGGGCAATATCACTGGCTCTAGGCATGCAACTGTCTCCTATGTAACTAAATAAAAGTGAATAAGATATATAAAGTAGTATCATATATATATATACATATATATATATATACACACACACACACACATATATATACACATATATATATATGTATATATGTGATAATACTTTTGCTGTGAATTTAAAAATGTAAGTGTGGTGTTACTATCTACTGAGATAGCTGTTGCACCTAGTTTTTTTTGCAGTAATAGCACTGAGACAAAAAAAATCAGTGGGGGATAACCTACTCTAAAAATTATAGCTTTACTTCTTTTTTTAAATTTAGTTTAACTTCTTAATTATTTATTTTCCATTTGTACTTCTTTATCCTCTAGCACAAGTGATCACCAAAAAATCATGGAAAAGGAAAGATAAATAAAGAAATTATAGTTCCTGTGGATTACTATTTCTTAATTCAGCCCTATGTCAATTTCCTCAACCTACCAGAAGCTATTCTTTGTCTCACTGTTGCATTAGTTATATATACTGATATACATACATATATAGATACACTTCCATATATATACAGAAATATACATATATGCATATTCTTGTACATACATTTGCATATGCATATTCTTTCAGAAGTGACTGGAATTTATGTAGATCTGTGTACATACTTTAGCTAGGAGGGGCATATGCATACATGCATATAATTGCCTTTTGCAGAAACTCATATAATTTATATAAATCTAAATGTATTCAGGCTCTTCATTACATAATAGGCAACATTAAATGAACTCTTCTATCATTGATAGTTGTGTTCTAGTTTTAGTAGGAAAATTGTGTAATACAGTAGAAAGGGCATGAGAAAATCTGAAGTTCAGTTGTTGAATTTACAAAAACTGGAGTTTTTAAGTGGCACTGGATTACTAATGAAAGGTATTTCTTATACACTATCCATATATGCATTTTAAAATTTTATTTTGTTATATTTAAATTTTGCTATAAGTGAAATATAAATTAAATTTCTTACATTATCTTTTAAGTTATTATGACAATATCTAGTTATTTTTAAAAATATGCAGAGAGAACCATAATATAAACTAGATAGTTAATAATAATCAATATTGGAAACTGTATAACAGGGAAAGAGTATATGAGAACTCTATACTATCTGCCTAACTCTATTCTGAACTTAAAACTGCTCTAAAAATAATGTATTCTAATGTATTCTAATAAAAAAGTGCAAATTCCATTTTACCTATAATTCCACTTGTAGATATCTATTTTAGGTAAATTGTCAGAGATGTCAAAGATGTCTGAGAAAAAAATTTCAGGATAATTAAGAACTATGACATTGTAGCATTATTTTAACTAGAAACTGGAATCATCCTAATTTTATTTATTTATTTATTTATTTATTCATTCATTCATTCATTCATTCATCTACTTATATTTTTAATTTTTAGTTTATTTATTTTGTGAGAGAGGGAGAGGGAGCACATGTGAGGGAGGGGTAAAGAGAGACAATTTCAAGTATGCTCCTCACTGTCAGTGTAGAACCTGATGAGTGGTCGCGAGATTGTGACTTGAGCCGAAATCAAGAGTCAGACACTTAACAGACTGACCAATCCTAATTCTATACATATGTCGAAGAAATAGTACAGACATTTTTAACTATAATATACTAATTTTGCTTATGATTTAAAAGAATAATGACTTTGGGGAATGGTTATACTTGTACATAAATGAAAAATACTATATCTATCAACAAAATTATAACAAAAGGTAAAGAATGTATCAAGAATATTACCATCGCTTATTTGGATAGTGAGATTATGATGCTATTTATATACTTCTTCCAAAATAATTTCAAATTACTTTTTTCCAAGTATTGACTGTAGTAATTTAAAAAATACACTTAGTTTTATGAAGACCTGCTGTTTATAAAAACACACCTTTGTGATATTCATATAAATGAGCTTTGTCTTTCATTTTGTCAGGCCAACTTTGACACACACATGATGTCTTGTAAATTTAAGAGCCACAATGCTACTGCAGTCTTGGTGGATGTAAAGTAATCCCATAATGATGCTAGGATTCCTGGCTGAATGGGGATTCTCTTTTCAGTTGCTTCTGTTAGCATTGCATTTATTATCTCCTGCTGGCTCTGTGGCATAATGTTCATATTTCCTTCAGGCTTTCATTTTAGTATGAGCCAAATGGGGGCAGTTGTGCTTTGCAGTGACTAATGAACCTTTGAAATACAACAGCAAGACTGTGAGTTTCCCAAACTTGTGCTGTGCTCTTACTGGTGGGATATACACATTAACCAACATTTCTTTGTTAAGAAAGGCTAGTGCAACATATCTTAAATAACCATGCTTCCAGGCAAAGCTCTCCATTGAGCACAAGTTAAATAAACGTAAGATAATGCAGATATTTACCTTTTAGAATTAATTAAATTTGTACTAGGAAAAACATCTAGATTGATATGCAAGAATAATGTTTAAACATTGTTCTGTAGCTTTCATTTCTTCTAATTTGAAAATAAAATCTTCAAATATTATATCATGTATTCACATTTTTATGTATTCCTATTTTTAAAACTTTTTGCATCAACAGTAGTATAGATAAAAGATACTGTGACAAGCTACATTGATTTATCTAACTGCATTTGAAATAGAAAAGGAGTGCATGTGAGCTCTGTGGATTGCAATCTGAAGAACAAATGAAACGTTTCACTAATCTTTGCTGGGAAATTCAGCCAACTAAACCTCTGTTACTAACTCCCATTGGCAGTACTGAAATTTACACACGAAATTAGCCATGCATTTATTCATTTGCAGAAAAATGAGGACAGAATTCTATAGAGATAATGCTAGGTCCACAATAGGGACATTGAAAACGTATTCAAACTAATAAGTGAAAACAATGAGCTAAAAGAATGATCTTCACTCACACAAACTGTGTGACATGAGCTACACAATAGATTTACTACATATGAACCACTTGATTTCAAATTCTCAAACAATGTGGCAAAAACGCATTTTCTTATTTATGGATGTATTAGCATATTCTAATCACACTGAGAATCCTATTAAATTTTAATCTAAGAGAAGGTGGTATTTTCCCTGCTAGCTTTTTAAAGCAATATTAATCAAGGGAATTAAAATTTGTATTAAATTCACATGAGTTGCCTATTAGGCTATTGGAGTCTTAAATGGAAACCTACTAAACCTAAAACTACAAAATAGAGGTAGTTCCATAGGGCAGAATATACTAGAAAGCAATTTGTTATATTAGAAACTCTATCCTTAGGGTTGCATTTTTATCACTTGGGAGAATATAACTATAGAATACATCAATTTTGATGAATGAGCTTCTCTTTCTGAAGTTATATGTCAAAACGTATGAAACAATAAATAGGAAAAAACATACGGTAAGTTTTTCAGGAAATTCACATTTCATAGTCAGCTACTGTTGTTTTCTACCATTTAATTACATAAACATAAGGCATCTGAAGCATTTAATAATCATGCATGATTTCCCGCTTAGATTTGGAGTAAAAGAAGGGCTGGTGCATCGCATAATCTCAAGCTGAGTCTTGCAAAGCATGGTCTATATGACTAGCAGACCCTGAAATAATGCATTGCACAGTCAGCTTGGCCACATGCTGTGGTCTCGGACCCTGAAAGGAAATATGAATTCTTACTTTGTGCCACAATGAATTATTTGAAAGTATTATAAAATGTCTTGCAAGAATATGGAAATTTATGTTTTCAAGTGAATGGTATTTTAATTGGGCATCATATTGAACCAGAATATATGTACTCTAAAAAAATATACACAATCTTACAGGCTTTGGTCTTTTAAAATAAACACAATGTACTAAGAGTTAGAGTAGTAGTTTTTAACATATATTGAAGAGAGATTAAAGAACTCATCTACTTTAGAACCCATTTAAAATAAATATGATCTAAATGAAAACAATAAACAAAATGTGTTATATTTTCTTGATATCCATAGGTAGAAAGTTACACTTTTAACATCAATACATCTTCTTTTCGCTAAATATATTTCATGACACAATAAGTAAAATCAAATCTATAGAAAGAAGATAAATCACTGGATTTAGAATATAAAAATTCCAACTCATGTTCTTCTCCATCAAATTATCACTTGCATTTGACTTGCTTAATCCAGTTCATTAGCAATATTATTCACAAAGTCTCCAGAACAGGAAGTTTTAAGATAAACATATGTAAGTTCTAATGCCATTAACAAATTTCAGCTTTTTGAACTTAAAAAACTAGGCAATTAAATTGATCATTTTGAAACACAGATTCTTCCACTAAAAATGAAGAATTTACAAGGTCTAACTATTAGGGGTATCCCAAAGATAAAAACGGAAAATATTTACAAGATGCTCAACTGAATGCTAGTTACACAGCAAACTTCTTGTTTGTGCCCTTCTTGTCTATTCCGGCAAATTAATGAATGTCATTTATTTTTCCTTTTATTCCTATGATCAGTCAGTAATCACTTCCTTTAGTGCCTATTAAACTCTGGATTCTTCAAAAACTTTTTCATTTCTGTGATCTAAAACTGGAATGTATTAGGTATTAAGGAACTATTTTTGAAGCATGCTACATCCCCAATTTTCTCTTTCTGTAGTGTATTGTATTTCTTAAAATAATCTTTCTATCTAGCATCTACATCTTTGAGATAAATTAAGAACGAGATAAATAATAGATTTATTCTTTTTCCTATGCTGTCCCTTTCTTTATATACAGCTGAGTTACTGGCCTTTATCACATGCCTTCTCACTGAAGAACTAACTACTTTCAACATTTGTCCAGGTCAAATCTGCTGATAATGAATTCCCTTAGTTATTTTCTAAGAAAAATCTTTATTTCTCCTTCACTTTGGAGGAATAATTTCACTGGTCATTGAATTCTAATTTGGTGCTTTTTCTTTCAACACATTAAACACTTCACTCTTACATTGTTTCTGATGAGAAGTCTGCTTTAATTCTTATCCTTTTCTTCTACAGGGAAGATTTTTTGTTTTTATTGTTTATTTTTATTTTTTATTTTTCTGACCACTTCCAAGGCTTTCTCTTTGCATTTGATTTTCTGCAATTTGAACATGATACGCCTCAGTGCAAATTTTTGGTGATTTATATTTTTAATATGCTTTTGTCTTTTAAAGCTACCTTGTGTTAATTTTTGAAATATACTTACTTTGAACAATTCTAAAATGGATACATTATGCAATATTACAGCAACTTATTCCAATATATTCACCTTTAATTGCACATTTGTTAATACATATAGTAGTCTTATATCTCGATCTATATTTTGAATAAATTTTATTATGCGAATCAAACTTTTTACCTATCAGAATAACCTGCTTCCAAGAACAAAAACAGCAGGTATTTTTACTGCATTGTAATAGGTTTAACAACAATGAGTCTCATTTATCAAAAGTAGAAGAAATATGAAAAATTAAATTTTAGGATTTTTCAGAAGCAGAAATTACTATTTCTGAGTTGAGCTTGGGGTTGACGTATTGGGACAAAGGACATTTTCTTGTATTTGTATGCAGCTTCTTCACTTTGCATTCCTTTATAGTTAATATAAATCTCATTCAGACTAATTATGCTATTAAACATTTATCAGAATAAATATTAGCCAAAAAATAATAACAATATCTAAATCTCCCACAGTTTAGAATTGGTTGCAATGATTCTTTTAATTGTGAAAATCCTTTTGGGGGATTAATAAGTAAGAATCTAATTTATAAATGAGGATGGGAACCTCTGTCAAAGCCTGGACACACCATTCACTTTTAGCACACATTTGATGAAATTTACAAGAGATGATATATTTATGAATCAGACCTTTGGGTATATATTAGATATAACTCAGTTCCTTAATATTCTATCTGTACACTGTCGCCTCCATTTTAATAGCTGCTTACCCAAATACACACGCTTTTAAACTTAATTTAAATGAATTGAGATGTGTTGAAATTCCAATATATTAATTAGGGTTTCCAGTTATGACAGTTTCGTTCATATATATACATACATATATATGTATGTATATATGTATGTATTATGTATGTATGTATTTGTGTATATATATATATATATATATATATATATATATATATATAAAATTTATTGTCAAATTGGTTTCCATACAATACCCAGTGCTCATCCCAACAGGTTCCCTCCTCAATGTCCATCACCCACTTTCCCCTCTCCCCCACCCCCATCAACCCTCAGTTTATTCTCAGTATTTAAGAGTCTCTTAGGGTTTGCCTCCTTTCCTCTCTGTAACTTTTTTTCCCCCTTCCCCTGCCCCCTGGTCTTCTATTAAGTTTCTCAGGATCCACATATGAGTGAAAACATATGATATCTGTCTTTCTCTGTATGACTCATTTTACTTAACATAACACTCTCCAGTTCCATCCATGTTGCTACAAATGGCCAGAGTTCATTCTTTCTCATTGCCAAGTAGTATTTCATTGTATATATTAACCACATCTTCTTTATCCATTCATCAGTTGATGGACATTTAGGCTCTTTCCATAATTTGGATTTTGTTGCAAGTGCTGCTATAAACATTGGGGTACAAGTGCCCCTATGCATCAGCACTCCTGTACCCCTTGGGTAAATTCCTAGCAGTGCTATTGCTGGATCATAGGGTAGGTCTATTTTTAATTTTCTGAGGAACCTCCACACTATTTTCCAGAGTGGCTGCACCAATTTGCATTCCCACCAACAGTGCAAGAGGGTTCCCGTTTCTCCGCATTCTCTCCAGCATCTATAATCTCCTGATTTGTTCATTTTAGCCACTCTGACTGGTATGAGGTGGTATCTCAGTGTGGCTTTGATTTGTATTTCCCTGATGAGGAGTGACATTGAGCATCTTTTGATGTGCCTGTTGGCCATATGGATGTCTTCTTTAGAAAAGTGTCTATTCATGTCTTCATGATTATTCATGGATTATTTGTTTTTCAGGTGTGGAGTTTGGTGAGTTCTTTATAGACTTTGGATATGAGTCCTTTATCCAATATGTCATTATGTCATTTGCAAATATCTTTTCCCATTCTGCCAGTTGCCTTTTACTTTTGTTGATTGTTTCCTTTGCAGCGCAGAAGCTTTTTATCTTCGTGAGGTCTCAATAGTTCATTTTTGCTTTTAATTCCCTTGCCTTTGGAGATGTGTTGAGTAAGAAATTGCTGCAGCTGAGGTTAGAGAGGTTTTTTCCTGCTTTCTCCTCTAGGGTTTTGATGCTTTCCTGTCTCACATTCAGGTCCTTCATCCATTTTTAGTTTATTTTTCTGAATGGTTAAAAAAGGGATATAGTTTCATTCTTCTGCATGTTGCTGTCCAGTTCTCCCAGCACCATTTGTTAAAGAGACTGTCTTTTATACATTGGCTATTCTTTCCTGCTTTGTCAAAGATTAGTTGGCCGTACATTTGTGGGTCCAAATCTGGAGTCTCTATTCTATTCCATTGGTCAATGTGTCTGTTTTTGTGCAATACCATACTGTCTTAATGATTACAGCTTTGTAGTAGAGGCTAAAGTCTGGGATTGTGATGGCTCCCACTTTGGTTTTCTTCTTCAATATTACTTTGGCTATTCAGGGTCTTTTGTGGTTCCATGCAAATTTTAGGATTGTTTGTTCTAGCTTTGAGAAGAATGCTGGTGCAATTTTGATTGGGATTGTGTTGAATGTGTAGATTGCTTTGGGTAGTATTGACATTTAACAATATTTATTCTTCCAATCCATGAGCATGTAATGTTTTTCCATTTCTTTGTATCTTCTTTAATTTCCTCCATAAGTTTTCTATAGTCTTCAGCATACAGATATTTTACATCTTTGGTTAAGTTTATTCCTAGGTATTTTATGGCACTTATGGTATTTTATTCCTAGATATTTTACGGTATTTATTCCTAGGCATTTATGGTAATTAATGGTGCAATTGTGAATGGGATCAGTTTCTTTATTTGTCTTTCTGTTGCTTCATTATTGGTGTATAAAAATGCAACTGATTTCTGTACCTTAATTTTGTATCCTGCAACTTTGCTGAATTCATACATCAGTTCTAGCAGACTTTTAGTGGAGTCTGTTGGGTTTTCCATGTATAGTATCATGTCATCTGCAAAAAGTGAAAGCTTGACTTCATCTTTGCTAATTTTGATGCCTTTGATTTCCTTTTGTTGTCTGATTGCTGCTGCTAGAACTTCCAACACTGTTAAACAACAGTGGTGAGAGTGGACATCCCTGTCGTGTTCCTGATCTCAGGGGGGAAAGCTCTCAGTTTTTCCCCATTGAGGATGATGTTAGCTGTGGGTTTTCATAAATGGCTTTTATGATGTTTAAGTATGTTCTGTCTATCCCGACTTTCTCGAGGGTTTTTGTTGAAGAAAGGATGCTGAATTTTGTCAAATGCTTTTTCTGCACTGATCCTATGGTTCTTATCTTTTATTAATGTGATGTATCACATTGATTGATTTGCAAATATTGAACCAGCCCTGCAGCCCAGGAATGAATCCCACTTGATCATGGTGAATAATGCTTTTTATATGCTGTTGAATTCGATTTGCTAGTATCTTCTTGAGAATTTTTGCATCCATATTAATCAGTTCTCTTCTTTTTGCTGGGTCTCTGGTTTAGGAATCGAAGTAATGCTGGCTTCATAGAATGAGTCTGGAAGTTGTCCTTCCCTTTCTATTTTTTGGGACAACTTGAGAAGGATAGGTATTACCTCTCCTTTACATGTCTGGTAGAATTTCCCAGGGAAGCCATCTGGTCCTGGATTCTTGTTGGGAGATTTTTGATAACGGATTCAATTTCGTCACTGGTTATGGGTCTGTTCAAATTTTCTAATTCTTCCTGTTTGAGTTGTGGAAGTGCGTGGGTGCTTAGGAATTTGTCCATTTCTTCCAGGTTGTCCAGTTTGTTGGCATATAATTTTTCATAGTATTCCCTGATAATTGCTTGCATTTCTGTGGCATTGGTTGTAATAATTCCATTTTCATTCGTGATTTTATCTATTGGGGTCCTCTCCCTTTTCTTTTTGAGAAGCCTGGCTAAAGGTTTATCAATTTTATTTAATTTTTCAAAAAACCAACTCTTGGTTTCATTGATCTGCTCTACAGTTTTTTAGATTCTTCTATATTGTGTATTTCTGCTCTGATCTTTATTATTTCTCTTCTGCTGCTGGGTTTGGGGTGTTTTTGCTGTTCTGTTTCTAGTACCTTTATGTGTGCTGTTAGATTTTGTATTTGGGATTTTTCTTGTTTCTTGAGATAGGCCTGGATTGCAATGTATTTTCCCCTCAGGACTGCCTTTGCTGCATCCCAAAGCGTTTGGATTGTTGTATTTTCATTTTCATTTGTTTCCATATATTTTTTAATTTCTTCTCTAATTGCCTGGTTGGCCCATTCATTCTTTAGTGGGATGCTCTTTAACCTCCATGCTTTTGGAGGTTTTGCAGACTTTTTCCTGTGGTCGATTTCAAGTTTCATAGCATTGTGGTCTGAAAGTGTGCATGGTATGATCTCAATTCTTTTATACCTATGAAGGGCTGTTTTGTGACCCAGTATGTGATCTACCTTGGACAATGTCCCATGTGCACTCGAGAAGAAAGTATATTCTGTTGCTTTGGGATACAGAGTTCTAAATATATCTGTCAAGTCCATCTGATCCAATGTATCATTCAGGGCCCTTGTTTCTTTATTGATTCTCTGTCTAGATGGTCTATCCATTGTTCTAAGTGGAGTATTAAAGTCTCCTGCAATTACCACATTCTTATCAATAAGGTTGCTTATGTTTGTGATTAATTGTTTTACGTATTTGGGTGCTTGCGAATCGGTGCATAGAAAGTTATAATTGTTAGCTTTTCCTGATAAACTCTGTAATTATCATATAATACCCTTCTTCATCTCTTGTTACAGCCTTTAATTTAAAGTCTAGTTCATCTGATATAAGTATGGCTACTCCAGCTTTCTTTTGACTTCCAGTAGTATGATAGATAGTTCTCCATCCCCTCACTTTCAATCTCAAGGTGTCCTCAGGTCTAAGATGAGTCTCTTGTAGACAGCAAATAGATGGGTCTTGTTTTTTTACCCATTCTGATACCCTATGTCTTTTGGTTGGTGCATTTAGTCCATTTACATTAAGTGTTATTATTGAAAGATATGGGTTTAGAGTTATTGTTATATCTGTAGGTTTCATGCTTGTAGTGGTATCTCTGGTACTTTGTGGTCCTTGCACCATTTCACTCACAGAGTCCCCTTAGGAACTCTTGTAGGGCTGGTTTAGTGGTGATGAATTCCTTCAGTTTTTGTTTGATTGGGAAAACCTTTATCTCTCCTTCTATTCTGAATGATAAACTTGCTGGGTAAAGGATTCTTGGCTGCATATTTTTCCTCTTCATCACATTGAAGATTTTCCTTTGTGGCCTGCCAAGTTTCAGTAGATAGGTTTATTACTACCCTTTTGTGTCTACCTTTGTATGTTAAGGCCCATTTATCCCCAGCTGCTTTCTTTCTCTTTATCCTTGTATTTTGCCAGTTTCACTATGATATGTCATGCAGAAGATCGATTCAAGTTACATCTGAAGGGAGTTCTCTGTGCCTCTTGGATTTCAATGCCTGCTTCCTTCCTCAGATCAGGGAAGTTCTCAGCTATTATATGTTCAAGTATACCTTCAGCCCCTTTCTCTCTCTCTTCTTCTTCTGGAATCCCTATGATACGGATATTGTTCTGTCTGATTGCATCACTCAGCTCTCTAATTCTCCCCTCATACTCCTGGATTTTTGTATCATCTCTCTTTTTCTCAGCTTCCTCTTTTTCCATAATTTTATCTTCTAATTCACCTATCCTCCCCTCTGCCTCTTCAATCTGTGCTGTGGCCACATCCATTTTATTTTGCACCTCATTTATAACATTTTTAATTCATCGTGACTATTTTTTAGTCCCTTGATCTCTGTAACAATAGATTCTCTGCTCTCCTCTATGCTTTTTTCAAGCCCAGCAATTAATTTTATGACTATTATTCTAAATTCATGTTCCGTTATATTGCTTAAATTGGTTTGATCAATTTGTTAGCTGTCTCTACTTCCTGGAATTTCTTTTGAGGAGAATTCTTCTGTTTCATCATTTTGGCTAGTTTTCTGTCCCTTATGCATTTTAAAAGCTTGTTGTGTGCTCTGCACCTGCGAGCCCTGCTTTATTAAAGGAGGGTCATACACTGCCCACAGCCTGGCCCTTCAGGAGGTGTTTTTTTTGATATTGTTACTTGCTCTCTGCTGTTGTGACTTTGATTATTTTATTATCCTACTTGTAGTGATATTTTGGACCCTCCACCAGGTGTTCTTTGATTTGTTCCTTGGAGTAGCCCTATCTTTTTTCCAGCTTTCACATTTTCTCCTAGTAAATTCAGTCTCTTTTCCTCCCAGGCTCTGGTGTTCAAAGTCCTTTGGCTTCTGCACTTCTTTGTTTGAGAGATGCAAGAAGTATGGATCCCCCTACTTCTCCGCCATTTTGGCCCCTCCAAGTTGAATCCTTTTAAAATGGCATTTTGACATTCAGGAAAGCACCATGGATAAAAGGAACTGAGCAATATTTTCCTAAAGCAGAGAAACTCCGGAGGGAACTGCTGGAGTCTGAAAAGTGTGGGTCTGCGGGCGCCAGACCCTGTGTCACTATGACAGTTTCATAAACTTGAGAATGAAATATTTGCTAGAAGAACATCTCATTGCTCAAGCTCAAGGAAATGATAATTCTTAGGACTTTTTATCTAACAAACTCAAAATTTTTGTTTCCCAAGACATAATTGTAGATATAGAGTCCTGTGTTCTGTTTTGCCATGCTATAACGAATATGAGTTATACATCACTATTGAAAGTAATTTCAGACTGTCCCCAATTTATGATGCTTTGACTTATGATTTTCTACTCTACAATGGTGGGAAAGCAATGTGCATTTAGTAAATACCCTGCTTCAAATTTTCAACTTGGATTTTTTTCCTGGGGTTAGTGATATATGAGACAATATCACATCTCTCATAAGGCTGGGCAGTGGCAGCAAGCTGTAGCTCCCAGACAGCCATGCGATCACAAGGGTCAACAATCTATACACTGACAACCATTTTATACCCATTCAGTGATTCTGCTTTTTCACTTTCAGTACAGTATTCAACAAATTACATGAGCTATTCAACACTTTATAATGAAATAAGCTTGGTGTTAGATGATCTTGCCCATCTATAGGCTACTGTGTGTTCTGAGCACATCTAGGGAAGGCTAGGATAGCTGTGATGTTTGGTAAGTTAGGTATATTTAATGCATTTTCAATTTACGATATTTTCCACTAACAGTGAATTCACTGGAATGCAATCCCTCTGTAAGTAAAGGAAGATCTGTAATTTACGAGTTTACTTCAAAAAAAAAAAAGAAAATTTACCTCAATAAAATTGGTTTAGGACTTCAACTAAATAAAAACATGTTTCTTTCCCAGAAGTAATTGTTCAAAAAATATAAGATTTTTTTCACTCTACTCCAGCCTCACTGGCTTCCTTGTAACTCCTCCAAAAGCTAGTTCTTCTTCCTGGAAGTTTTCCTTAAAGTATCCATTTAACTAGCTTCCTCATATCTTTCAAGACAGAATAAGGGAAATCAGAATTACTATCCCATATGAAACAACACCAGGCCCCAGAATTGGACAAAATATATGAAACAATGGTTTTCAACAGTGGATATTAGGAAATGAAGGACAATAAGCCCTTAGAAATGGTAAAAAAAAAAAAATGAGGTAAACTTTCATTTGTCACACTTTATTGCCTCAAGAAAACTCCTTAACTGAAAGACCAAAACACCTTAAAAAGATTTAGTCATTAAAAATGAGGAAATCCGGGGAACCTGGGTGGTTCAGTCAGTTAAGCATCCCACTCTTGGTTTCGGCTCAGGTCATGATCTCATGGTTTGTGAGTTTGAGCTCTGCATCAGGCTCTGCACTGACTGTGGGAAGCTTGTTTGGGTTGGGATTCTCTCTCTCTCCCTCTCTCTCTCTGCCCCTCCCTGCTCATTCTCTTTCTCTCTCTCAAAATAAATAAATAAACATTTTTTAAAATTGTGGAAATCCTACCATTAACAACATGAATGAACTTGTAAAGGCATTATATTAAGTGAAATGAGTAAAAAAGAGAAAGACAACTACTATATGATACAAATAGGTGTATTTGTGAAATCTAAAACAAACAGACAAACAAACAAACAAACAAACAAACCCAGATTCACAGAAAAAAGATCAGACTTGTGGTTACCAGAGGTAGATAGTGGTGGAGGAATGGAGGTGGATGGAGGAACGTGGCCCAAAGATACAAACTTCCAGTTATAAGTTTAAATAATAAGTACTAGGAATATAATGCACAATATGAGGTTTATTAACACCACAGTACAGGAAAGTTCTTAAGAGAGTATTAAGAGTTCTCTTAATAAGGAGAACTTTCTTTTCTTTTTATTATACCTATATGAGAAGATGTATGTTAGCTGCACCTATTGTGGTAATCACTTCACAATATATGTAAATCAAGTTGTCATGCTGTATACCTTAAACTTATATGGTGATATAGATCAGTTATTTCTCAATAAAATTGGAGAGGGGGAAGATGTTACAAAGATCTGATGCTGAAATTGTTCCCCCTTAACAGGTTTTAAAATCTTTAATTTGCACTTGTAAATAGACACATGTCTTCTCAGTGAATTAGTCTAAGGGACTGGGTTAATCATTCAGAAATGAGTAAAATTATTTGGTGTTATTATTGTATTTATTATTATTATTAATTATTATTATTGCTGCTGTTATTATAGAAAAATTAGTTGCTGTTACTGCTGCTATGGTTGCTTTCAGTGCACTGCAGGTTTCAAATTCATCAGATGCTGCCATATATTTTCCATGATTTTGCCAGAGGTCTTTGCCCAATGTTTGAGCCTCATGCTAAACATTTTGTTGTCTCCTTGGGGGTTGCTGTCTGTACCATGGCATCCTAGACAAGGACTCCACAAGAAAGGAGAAGTAGAGTTCCAACCACACAAGAAAATGGGTGAAACAATCTTTAAGATAATATTGCCAAATTGTACAGGACTATTAAATAATATGGTACATAATGACAGATGAATTTTAAGCTGTGCATACAAGTTTGGTTTACTAATAGCAAGTCTATTATGGAATTGTACTGTATTAAAAAATTAAACCAAAATACCACTTAATCTTTTCATTAGAAACAGAAAGTACATTCAATAAAGTGCAATGCTGATTAATCAGAAAAGCTCTTAATAAACCAAGAGTAGCAGAAAACTTCTTTACACTGAATAATGGATACCTACTCCAATCTAGTGTAATTATCATATTTAATGTTGGAATGTCAGAAGCATTCATTTTAAAATCAAGAGGACTAGGTACCAACTATTTCCCATTTTATTTTTTATTGAATGATGATTTTTGACAATGCAGTAAGACAGTTACATGTAGTAAAAACCTAAGGACTAGAAAGAAAGAATAAAAAAATGTCATATTTCATCGATGAGGCAATTATCTTCATAGAATACCCAAAATAATTTTGTTCTAGGACAATTATTTTTTTGACTGCATTTTTTTCTCCTGTCACAGAACAATAAGCTCAGGAAGATTATTAAAAGTTTAAAATATGAGAAGTAAAGATTGAAAATGTTAAGAGAAATATAACATACAATCTATCATTTTGGAGTAGAGGGGATATGTTAAGCAAGTTTAAAATTTATGTTTGACACAAAATATGGATAAATTAAATTGTAATTAATAACATACTTTGAAAAAAATTGAAGCAAATATGATCAGTGCATGTAGCCAAAACCAGCATTTTAATAGATAATTCCTAAAAATCAATAAAAAACAAAAATAATTGAATAACAGGTATTTTGTTGGAGAACAAACACAGACATACAGAATTATAGCCTACTTTCTAAATCATAGGGAAAAAAAACAATTTCAAAATCACAATGAGATGCCACTTTAATTCATCAGTTATATTATGCAATATCCATCAATTTGAGTTTGATATTTCCTAGTAATAATTTCAGGCTACTCTTTTTTGGAGAAATGAAACAAAAAACAAAAGTGAGTCGTATCCTTCTCTTTGAATCCTAACATATGGCACATGCTTTTTATTTCTCCTTTTTCTGTAGATAATTTACTTTGATCACTTGATTAAGGTAGCATCTGCCAGGTTTTATTCTGTAAAGTAATTGTTTCCCCCATTGCTATTAATAAATAATTTGTGGGTAGACATTTTGACTATGTAAATGTCCTTAACCTCAACAAAATTTCATTCATTGGTTTTACCATCCATGAAAGCTTCTTTCATGAATAATTATTAACAGGATGGCTTTCAAATAATGACTTTTAATCCTAGCAGTTTATCTACATGTATTTTTTTTTATGATACTGTATTGAAGAGCTTTGTCTTCTACCCTATTTATTTTTATATTCATTTATGTAAGTGTGGACTGATGGATTCTTTTATTCTATAGGTTATAAATATTTAATTGTATTTATTTTAATTTAATGCCACTTTAATCTGTCTCCTTTATGGATTGACAGTTCCCCATCTTTTTTTTTTTCAACATATTCTTTTTTTCTGGTACAAAACATATTCTTATTTTCTAGGTTCATCTTGTACTTTTCTTGTCAAAAACTGGGATCAACATTCTTTATTTCTTTAATATTAAAGCCCAATTGTTTTTTTTTTAATGTTTTGTTTATTTTGACAGAGAGAGAGGTCGGAGGGGCAGAGAGAGAATCCCAAGCAGGTTCTGCACTGTCAGTGCAGAGCTCAATACAGGGCTCAAACTCACAAACCTTGAGATCATGACCTGAGCCAAAATCAAGAAGCACTTAACTGACTGAGTCACCTGGGTATCCCTAAAGCCCAACAGTTTTAATAGTAATTGTCTCAGTGTTTTTTGTAAATTGTCCTATGTACCTGGTGGTCTTTATCAATTCTTCCTTTGTTTCTCAAAAATTTTCTTAGATTATAGATGTAAATATAATTTCCTTTTCATTGTTTCATTTCTCCACTAAAAGAATTTCAATTATAATGATTTGATTACCGTTGCTTCTCTTCCATTTCAATTAGTTTGTATTTGACACTTTGTATTCCTTTCCTTATTTTGGATTTTCTTTCTTATTCTTCTAATTTTATTCAATTCATTTTATTCAATTTTCATTGGAACTTATTCTTCACTGAACACTTTGTAATTTAGTTTTTATTCCTGACACTGTTTTGGTTTTTTTTCTCCTTTCCTCCCTGATTACACTCTCTTATTTTCCTGATTTTTTGCCCATTTCTCTGTTTTGGGATTTAGGATTCACGGTGATTTTTGAATACTTATTCAAGAATATTCACTTCATTTTGTAGTGTGTTTAATTTATTTCCGAGTAGTGTCATTTTGGAAGGAAACTTTCATTGACTAAAATATTTTGATTATTTTCCATATTACAGTAGATATGATTAGATTAATGGTCATAAACTATAGTCAAGAGATCAAATCAGGCCTGGCACTTGTTATGGTTAACAAAGTTATTGGAATAAAGTCATGTCTATTATTTATCTATTATCCATGGCTGACTGCATACTATTAGTACAGTTGAGTAGACATGACAACAATTGTATGTCTCACACAGCTGAAAATATATAATATCTAGTTATGTTGGGGAAAAGTTTGTCAACTTCTAGTATAGGTGTAAACCACTAGTTTTTAGACTTGGCACTTTGGGGTAGTTTACAAGATTTTTAGTTCCAGAGTGCCCTCTTCCGTTAGTGTAAGTTCATGCAGCTGTTTTAATGGATGGTGTTTCCAATTTAGAAAGTTGCTGTTACTTTGTTTTTAGTTTCTTTTGTTGTTGCTGTTGTTCTTTTTAAGTTTTAATTTAAGTATATCTGACATAGGGGCGCCTGGGTGGCTCAGTTGGTTAGGTGACCGACTTTGGCTCAGGTCATGATCTCAAAGTTTGTGAGTTCGAGCCGCATAAACTGTGTGGACAGCTCAGAGCCTGGAGCCTACTTCAGATTCTTTGTCTTCCCCTCTCTCTACCCCTTCCCTGCTCACGCTCTGTGTCTCTCTGTCACTCAATAATAAATAAACGTTAAAAAAATTAAGTATATCTGATATATCTTAGTTTCATATGTGAAACATAGTGATTCAACAATTATATACATTATTATACACTCACCACAATAAGTATAGTTACCATCTGTCATCACACAATGTTATCATCATATTATTGGCTGTTTTCCCTAGGCTGTACTTGTCATCCTCTTATTTATTTTATAACTGAAAGTGTGCACTTCTGAATCCCCTTCATCTATTTTACCTCTCCTCAAATCCCCTTCCCTCTGGCAACCACTAGTTTGTTCTCTGTATTTATCAGCCTGCTTCTTTTTTAGACACCGTTTGTGTGTTTGTTTTGTTTCTGGTATTTGTCTTTCTCTGCCTGATATATTTCATTTAGCACAATTTCCTCTAGGTCTATCCATATTGTCGTAAAAGGCAGATTTCATTTTACTTGTTATTTTTTACTAGTTCTCTAACTAAATAAAAAGAGAATAACTTTACTTTTGGTATACAAATAAAGACATTGTTTATTAACTCCCCTCCAATTAAAAAAAATCCATATGCTTAGTTATCCTTCCCTCTCTCCATATGTAATAAGTAGAATTATATTTTAGTCTTATATCTAAAAGTTAATCAACATTACACTACCTTTTCCTATCATTTTCTCTCTTAGTTTTAGCTTCAGATTAAATTATCCAAAGCTTACTACTGGACACGTTGTCTATTATTTATTCATTTATTGGTTGCCTAGATTTAGTCATCAAGTTGTGTTTTTCCTCTCCAACATAAGCTCATGGGTTTTATATTCCATGACTCCTTGTATAATTAAGATTTTCTCTGTTGCCTTTGTAGTGTTAAGACTACTGAGCTGAGAATAACCCTGTTAGGATATACTATTTTTCTCTTCATAAATTGCCCCATCTGGCTTTGTAAAATGCTATACATAGTTTGGAATCCAGACTGAATTTTCCTATTAAGTGCACGGGTTTGTTTGTTTGTTTGTTTGTTTATCCATTAACTCGATATTTATTTCTAAAATTCAACAATGTAAATCAGATTAGGTAATTTTTCTAAATCAATGTGTACTTTTACTTGCAATATATGAATTCATTTGTTGATTCATCTCAAGAAAGCAATTCTTCAAACATTGAAATTTTTTATTTTCCCTTAGTGGAGTTTTTGTGCTTTAGAAACCTCAAATAGCCAAATGTTTTATATTATATTCTTTGTCCCACACATGCATTAAACTACTTATTTAATAATTTTAATCTCTCTTCCTCTTTGTCTTCTGGATTCATTACAATTATATTAGCTTTTCCCCCCCAATCTCAATGTTTTAATTATCACCAATGTCTCTTCTGTTTGTAATTTATGTATTAGGTATTATTTGTTTAATCCTATTTCTTCCATTTTGGTTAGTTTCTGTAAGTCTTAAAAGTTCATTTTACTTCATCAGACTTACTTTACATATTATCTCAACTTAGAATTTTATCTTATAATGTAAAGCACATAATGGTTTTTTAGTATATTTCTCTAGTTATTTTTTCTTCTAAAATTGATTATCCACCAATCCCTTGTATGCTATATAACTCTTACTTTTATATTTTCCCCTATGTTATGTTAGCACAGTTTACTTTAAGTTATTTCCCTCTATGGAATTTTCTTTGACATTCCATTTGACATAGTATGGCAGAGCTGAGTTTTTCCTTGACTTTGTTATATATGTTGTGTGTGTGTGTGTGTGCGTGTGTGTGTGTGTGTGTGTATTGAATAAGGACTATTAAAAAATCTATTAAGATTTTAAAGATTAATATTCAATTAATATAAAGTTACAAGTATAATTATTTATTCATTAAGCTTTTAAATTTAGGATACAATTCATAACATTCTATTTATATCTCAAGCAAGCATTAAAAGTTACATTTAAGAGTACTTTAGATAACATAAAGTCCATTTACAAACTTAGTTAATTAAATTTCTTTGAATATTTTAAGCTGAATTTACAGTTTTAATATATTAAATATCTTTTTTCATTTCCTTAGCATATTTTAATTAACACAGAAATAAAACATTCCTGAGTAGTCAAATAACATTTATAAGGCTAATATTTTAAATTTATATATTCTAAATTGTTAGTTGTTTTATATTTCCATATTCTGTGGAAATTACATTTCAGCTATTATCATAAAGTGACTTTCATTACTTGAGTGTATATTTAAAATTGAAATGAACTTGCACACTTTCTAATAAGTAAAATTATCTTAAATATTATATATACTTAGATTACCAAAATGCACATATTCCTTAATATAAAATTTTATAGTTTTTACTCTCTCAAAAATAATATATTTGAGGTTACTAAGTTCTCTCAATCTTCCTCCCCCTCTTATATCTTTCTATATATTTCTAAATCTTTCTGATGACTGTATTTGCAGTATTAGGTGATTCTGAGTTGCATATAGAATATCTAGCTATTACACTGCGAGATTCTTATTGAAGATACTAATAGAACATGTCAAATTATATTAATAGCCTTAAGGTGTTATCTTTCAGCTCTTAATACCAGGTAGTTTATATTCCCATTAAACTATTACACATGGAATATGTACAAGTCTTACCCACTTGATTGTTTTCTCTCTTTTCTTCCTAATAGGTTTGAATGCATTTCTATCTAGCACTGAATTAATTTAAATTTGAAGGAAGCATCATTTTTTCATATTCTCAGGAAATTACAACTTAAAAATATTGAAATGACAGATAAATCAATTTGGTATATCCCTTATGACTTTGTCTGAAAATTTTTAGTATATTTATATATCTACTGTATATATATTTTTTATTTAAGCAATGATTCTGTGTTGGATATTTATAGAGAGATATTTATATCTATATTTTTCCTTCTTTAATTAAACTTTTTATTTTGATAAAGTTGTAGATTCATATACAGTCATAAATAGTATAGAACAATATAGAAAGAATGTATGTGTCCTTTTCCAAGTTTCCTTTAATGACGAAATCTTGTAAACTATAATACAGTACCACAACCAGGATATCGCCATTGAGAATGTCAAGATAGAGAATATTCCATCAACACAGGATTCTCAATGATTTCACTTTTATAGCTACATTCTCTTCCCTCCCACACCTACCTCTTTCTTAACTCCTGGCAACCACTAATACGTTCTCTATTTCTATAATTTAGTTATTTCAAAAATGTTGTCTAAATGGAATCATGTAGTATGCCACTGTGTGATTTTGAGGAGTGGCTTTTTTTCATTTGGCATAATTATCTGGAGATTCATACATATTTATGGTATATCAACAGTTAATTCCTTTTTATTGCTGACTAGTGTTCCATGGTATTGACGAACTACAGTTTGTTTAATATCTGGGTTTTTCCAATTTGTGGCTATTGTGAATAAAGCTAATATAAACAGTCAATTACAGGTTTTTGTGTCAACATAAATTCCCATTTCTCTTAGATGAGTGCCCAAAGGTGTAGCTGCCGGTTACAATGTTTTGAGTTTAAGAAACTGCTGAGCTGTTTTTTAGAGTACATACACCATTTTAGATTCCAACCAGAAATGTATAAGTGATTTAGTTATCCTGAATCATCAACAGCATTTGCTGATGTCCTTATATTTATTTTAACCATGCTGATTAGTATACACTGATATCTCATTGTGGTTTTAATTTACATTTTCCTAATAACTAATGTCATTTTAATATATTTTTATTGAGCTTGTCATTTGTATGTCCTCTCTGGTGAAATGTTAATAATGTCTTCTGCCAATTCTTTTGCCGTTTCTAATATATATGTGTGAGTTTGTGTGTGTGTGTGTGTGTATGTGTGGGTATACATATTACTGTTTAGAGTTCTTTATATATTCTACATTTAGCCTTTTGTTGGATATTTAATTTACAAGTACTTTTTACCAGTTGATAGTTGCTGAATCAGCTGACAGGGTCTTTTTTAGGGTAAAATATTTCAATTTTTAATGAAGTCAATTTGATCATTTTTTCCTTTTATGGATCATACTTTGCATTTCAAGTCTTAGAATGTTATCTATTCCAGCTCTAGATCATAAAGATGTTCTCTTACATTTTATTTTGTATTTTATTTAGCTATATATTTGACAATTAAGTCTGTGATGCACTTTTGGGTTAATTTTTTAGGAAGAAAATCAAGTCAAGATTACCATTATTTTTTGTTCGTTTGTTTTGGCCTATGGATATCTGGTACCACCAGTGCTATTTGCTAAAAATGTTATCTTTTCTCCACTTAATTTCTTTTGCACATTTGTCAAAAATCATTTGGCATACTTGCATGGGTTTATTTTTGAAGTATTCTATTCTATGTCATTTATCTTTGTGTCTGACCATCCTCAAAACAGCATGCACTCGGCCGTAATTAAACTGTCCCTCTATATGGAATCTTGAAATTAGGTAGATTGATTCCTCTGATCATATGTTCCTTTTTCAAAATTGTTTTGACTACACTAGTTCTTTTTTTCCATATACACTATATAATAACCATGTCTGTATCTAAAAAAAAAATCCTGCTATTATTTTCATACAAATTGTGTTATGTGTGTATATCCATTTGGAAATAAATTATATCTCTGCCATATTGAGAGTTCTAACCCATAAACATGGTCTATTTCTCCATTTATACATATCAGCATTTTCTAGTTTTCAGCATGTAAGGCTTGTACATGTTTTTCTAGGCTAATAGCTAAGTATTTAATTTTTTTTAAATCGCTAGGCTTCATGTTTTGATTTATGTTTACCAAATATTAGGCAGATGGTGCAGAGTTCTCATTAATTCCCTCTCTCTTAGGCTCCACAGTTTCCTTTTATTACTAACATCTTCATTTAGTGTCATGCATTTGTTAAAACTGATGAGCAAATATGGATGCATTATTTTTAACTAGAATTTGCAATTTACATTAGGGACCACTGTTTGTGTTGAATGGTTCTATGGATTTTGATAAATGCATATCATGCATCCTCCACTTTTGTATCAAAGAGAATAGTTTCACAACTCTAAAAATGCCCCATGCTCCACCTATGCATTGCTACCAGTAATGCACCAGATCCAGTCGTTCCCGCACCCTCATCAGCATTTGGTGTTGTAAATGTTTAGGGTTTTGATCGCGAAAATATACTGTTTAATTGTTCCGTCAAGCTTATTTATTGCCACTGCTTTTCTCATAAAATATTGGGCAAGACTTGCATAGATGTGAAAATCAAGTTTGTTACATGCTGTTATAAATTTTACCTATCATAGACCTATTCTGTGGTAGAACTTAAAGGCGCACTGTGATATCTGCAAGTACAAAAATGAACTTAACCTTAAAATAAGTGGGAAAGGTGCTTTAACAAATAACTTTAATTTTCCTTGTATATCTATTGGTAGAATGTTTATGGATATGATCACTGAGAAAAATCTCAAAATACTTAGATAGATGCAAAAGAAAAAGGATATTTTTAATTACTCAGAGGGAAAACGATTGTCCCCCAGAGAATACACTTAACATTAAAGAAATTTCTGTCACAACCTGGAGAACGTTATTTCCCCAGAAAAGACTGAGCCAGGAGTATGCAAGTACAGTTAGGAACTGAAATATGAGAAATGCAGGACCACACTACGTGGATCTAACCAGGAAGGATTCCAAATGGAGAGGAAGCTCATTTCAGAAAGCTATATCTGTGATCCATATGTTTTTCTATTAACCTTAATGCCTACTATACTGTTTGACAGAGAGATAATGGTGAATGAATAGTGTAATAATATTATAAATTAACTGAGTTAGCAAGCGGGGAAAAAAGAAGCCTTTCGAGAGAGAATTAGATATCCAAGTAATTTTGGATATTTAATTGGTTTAATTGGTAGAAGTAACAACTGGAATGACGATTTTGATATCAGTTTTTCCAATAGCATAATATTCTAGATTTCCAACTAAAGGCCTCTATTCTTTTTTTTTTTTTTTTTTTTTTTTTTTTTTTTAAACGTTTATTTATTTTTGGGACAGAGAGAGACAGCATGAACGGGGGAGGGGCAGAGAGAGAGGGAGACACAGGATTGGAAACAGGCTCCAGGCTCTGAGCCATCAGCCCAGAGCCTGACGCGGGGCTCGAACTCACAGGCCGCGAGATCGTGACCTGGCTGAAGTCGGACGCTTAACCGACTGCGCCACCCAGGCGCCCCTAAAGGCCTCTATTCTTGACATCATAAAATCCCAAAAGATAAACCATCAGTGCTAACTTGTTTGAGAAAAACCAAAGTTGGGAATTTGGTACACCAGAAGTAAGGGCAAAATGTATAAGCTTCATTAATTTTATGTCATGAATATGCATTTTTTAAAAAATGTAAATGTTTATTCATTTTTGAGAGACAGAGCATGAGCATGAGCAGGGAGAGGCAGAGAGAGAGGGAGACACAGAATCTGAAGCAGGCTCCAGGCTCCGAGTTGTCACTGCAAAGTCTGATGTGGGGCTCAAACCCACACACTGTGAGATCATGATCTGAGCCAAAGTCAGATGCTTAACTGACTGATCCACCCAGGCACCCCGTAAGCATCCATTTTTTAAATGAATGTGATAACACTGACATATGACAATCAAATACATGAAATGATCTTTTCATCGAATTAAGTCCAGAAGGACACATGTTTTTATACTTGAACATTTAAATCTTGAACTTTTCTTTTAATTCTATATGGATTTCTAATTATTTGAGAAGTAGCAAACCTAGAAATTATACAGGACCAGGACTAACATGGTTAAGGCTTTACTTTATACTATCTGTAAAATGTAAGACATGGATTATTCTCTTTCTTCCCTTCAGTTTTCTTATCTAAATAGATGGAGATTATTATACCAGGTAGATATTTTCTAAACGATTTCTATGGAGCCGCATGTTCTTGCAAAAGTTACTCTGGGGATGCTAAAAGGTACTGGTCATAGACATGAAGATTTCTGAGTCCGAATCCTTCTCCAAACAGAGACACTAAGCTTTAGTGTGCTTTGCATATTAGTTTTACATGTGACTGTGCATCCAAAGAAAGGTTAAACCATTAGAAATAACTGTAAACCATTGAACTTCACTGGGGAAGACAGGACTAGCATCTTATATAGATTAGCATGAGGGTCCTCTGTTGTGTCAGTATAATAGATACGAGAAGTTACAAGCTAGACTACAAGTGGAACATATTTTCCATATATTGTAATGTGACAATGAAAAAAATGTGTTTAGATATGAGTATATCATATTACAGTAAAGTTTCCTGGTAGACTTTCGTTAAAAAAAAATAAAGATATCAATTCAAAGAGAGACAGCTTTTGGAAAAAATGTCCTCCTGGACTTAATGAGGTAAGGCTATTTCCAAAGGGAAAAGGAAATGCATTAGGAAGATTTGACTCTACATCTGGAATATGAAAACCCTCTTTTTATAAATGTGAACTCTACAGTGGGAACTCATTAGTATAATGATTCGGCATAGATAATGTGCAATTTCAAAACATGAGGCCTTTGATCCCTAACCTTTCAAATCTCTTTTGGAACTTCTGCAGCTTTTTAGAGTCTATTAACGTCTCATTTTTTCCCCTGGATTCTTTATTAATTTAGCTTTCCATTGCATTAAAAAAAGAGAAGATAGAAGAGTGATAATTTAGACAACAATGTTTCATATTAGTCAAAAATTTCTGGTTAGAAAAAAATAATGTGCAGTTAATAGAGATAAGTTTGAATCTTGGGTTTACCATAAACGGACTTATGAATTTTGCCAGATGTCTTAAATCACTGAGATTCATCTGATTGGAAAGAAAATAATGCCTGTCTCATAAGATTGCTGTGAACACTGGTGCAGATGATGTATATTGACCTTAATGTTATCCTTGCCTTCACAGAAATTTAGACATGCTTCTTCCTGACTTGTGGCCTCTGACTTCCCTGCCACCTGGCTCTTACAGAATCCAGATGATCTTGCCATAGAGTTTCCTTCATCTCCTTTCTTAGGTATTTACTTTAGAAAATCTGTAACTGCAAATTATTTCTCTGTCCCTTTGAGATGTAAATCTTTTTCAAAAGCCTCTTGGTAGTTTGTGGGTTTTTTTAATTAAAAAATGTTTTTAAGTTTATTTATTTGAGAGAGAGAGGGAGAGGGAGAGAGAGGGAGAGAAAGAGAGAGAGTGAGCGAGCGAGCCAGAGAGGGGCAGGGAGAGAGAGAGAATCCCAAGCAGGCTCTGCACTGTCTTCACAGAGCCTGACACGGGGCTCAAACTCACGAACCCTGAGATCATGACCTGAGCTGGAATCAAGGGTTGGATGCCTAACTGACTGAGCCACCCAGGTGCCCCAAAAGTCCCTAGGTAGTTTTATAACTGGTCTTTCTCAAGGAACTGGGAGGCATCCATTTAAAATATTATTAGCAATATTATGGGTGCATATATCCTTTGAATAATTGCTTTTGTATTCTTCGGGTAAATACCCAGTAATGAGATTACTGCATCATATGGCAGTTCTATTCTTAATTTTTTGAGGAACCTCAATACCATTTTCCACATTGGCTGCAGCAGTTTGCATTCCCACCAACAATGAAAGAGGGTTCCTTTTTCTCCATCTCCTCATTGACACTTGTTTCTTGGGTTTTAATTTTATCCATTCTGACAGGTGTGAGGTGATATCTCATTGTGGTTTTGATTTGCATTTCCCTGATGATGTAGTATATTTACAATAGAATATTATTCCCCCATAAAGAAGAATGAAATATTTTTATTTGCAGCAACATAGATGGATTTAGAGAGTATTATGCTAAGCAAAATAAGTCCTTCAGAGAAAGACAAAAATACATGATTTTACTCATATGTGGAATTTAAGAAACAAAACAAATGGGAGAAGGAAAAAAAGAGACAAACCAAAAAACAGACTTTTAACTTACAGAGAGTAAACTGATGGTTACCAGGGGGAGGTGGGTGGGGGGATGGGTGAAATAGGTGAAGGGGTAAGAGTAAAGGGTAAGGTAAGAGTACACTTATCATGCATGATGAACACTGCATAATGTACAGAATTATTGATCCACTATATTGTATACCTGAAACTAATGTAAGACTGTACTTTGACTATATTGGAATTAAAATTTTTAAAAAGATTTTATTAGCAAAATAGATAGCACCTCTGCCTCATAGTCTTTGTGGGAGAGCAGGAGCCTAAATTAAACAGGGCCCTTGCTTTGAGTTGTAAAACTAACTCATGTTACGAAGATAGACCAAGTTTACTTTTTTCTTTGGGTGAGACTAATTAGGAAACAGAGACGGCCTGTGTTCCCGCATCCCCATCCCAGTTTTATAATCTCTCCAGCCCTTTGTTTCAATGGAGTTGAGTTCAGACTGAGTTTTAGTCTCTCTCCCCCATTGCAATAACCTTGAGTATAGTCTTTCTTACCTGTTGAGCTTTGTCCAATGAAAGTTTTGCTTACAATACCTACAACACTCCCTATTCTCTTTCCTGTCTCTCCTTGAAAAAATCAATTTTCCTTGACTATGCAAGGAAACAAAGTTATAATATAAGTTCATAGCACACATTGCTGTTACAAGGTATAGTGTAATAATTTACAAAAGAATGTTTTGCAGAAATTTGTTAACATATACTGTTTGCCCTTCAGAAACAAACTAATAATAATCCAGAAATTCAAATCTATAAAAACATTGTTTAAGGAGGACATAGTTGGTAGTCTTTAGTAACTAATATAAACCTTAACCTTTCATCATAAGAATATAACCCAAAAGGTAGAAATCTGAGAAAACGGCTTGGCAAGAGTTCATATGCACTTGACCTCTTTTTGGAAGACTTTGTTTTCATTAGTTTAGTACTTCTTGGAAATTAATTTTCAAAGCATCAATCATTCATATCACTGTCATCTTCCTCCTCCTCCTCTTCCACATCATTGCCATTATCTTCATATGATAGAATATTCACCTAGTAAAAAAATAACTCTATTTTCAAAGTATATGCCTTATTCAGACTGACTTAGGAGATAATTAATAAAATGATTTAGTCATGAGTGCTAAGATGCCCAACTACCAAATTTACTCACATATACCAGGATGAATCGGCATATGTGTGTTGGGAATGAAGGCAGGTGACCATCAGCCAGTTAGTGTCATTAAAGACCTTCAGAGTGTATGGGAACAGATGGAGCCAGATTTGACCAGGATAGTTACAAAAGGAGACTGCAAGAATGAAGGTACTGATATAGGTTCCACTACAAGAAACGACAGATATTACAACAGAACTGAGAAATACATCAAGAATTTAATTGGAGGAGATAGAGAAACTGGCATCTGAAAATTTATACAAAGGTAGGGAAAACTTTGTCTTGGGAAAATCTAGGATTTTGGTTTTCCTGAATGAGCATGACCCAGCAAAAATACTCTTTCATTCTGCATTCTATTACTACCTTATAACCAAACATATAAAGGTATAGTGTGTAAGTTGATAAAAAACAACACAGTGGTCCTTTTTATCACTACTCTTCAGAAGAGACAACTATTCAAGACATACCCATCTTATAAAATGACAGAGAAAACTCATGCTAACTACCTATATTAAAAACAAACAAACAAACAAACAAACCTAACCAGTCACTCTTTAATAGAACAGAACAACAACAAAAAAGCAAAAATGTTTTCAGAGAATTAATGGCAAAAGAGAAGTGAACCCTGACGAAGAGATTATATTCTATATTAACAGAAATAATATAGAAAATAAAATTATTGAAATGACCAGTAAGAGTTTCACAGAAATTTTAAAAATGACTAAAGCCACAAAATAACACAAGTTGTGATGAAAAATAAGTATCCCAAATAATAAATATTGAATAGAATTCATAACTATTATTATAATCAAATATATATTCATTTGTGGACAATAAGACAATGGATTCGTAATTTAGAATAAGCCATGACAATTCAATAGTTTGAAGATTATGTTTCCAATTAATGGTACTGGCACATTGCAAAAGAAATGCATCATGACCCTTATCTCACAGCTTTAACCACTTAGGTAGAAATGAATACTAGATCTAAATGTAAGAGCTAAAAGTATCTAACTTCTATATGAAAACATAACAGAAAAACCTTGTTGACCTTGAGTTATGCAAAGATTTAACTTTTAAACAGGATCCACACACATTACAAAAATGAGAGACAGAGAGAGACAGAGAAAGGACAGGAGGAGGAAAAAAGAAGAAATAACAATAGATGAATTATACTTTGACACATTTACTTGCATTTGCTTCTGCAACAATACCTGGTTTTTTTGATGGTCCCTCCTCTTCATCCTGAACTCTTGTGATTAAGTGCCCAAGATTCAATCTCTCATTCTCTCCTTGTCTAACTACACATATTTTCTTGATCTTGTCTGACATAATTATTGTGATTTATATTATTCTAACTTTCAATTTTTATCTCTAGCTGGCATTGATCTCTCATTTCCAAATGTCTATATCCCAGGGGAAGGGCACAGAGAGAAAGGAGTAGGAAGATTATTTAAAGAAATAGTGGGTGAGGGGCATCTGGGTAATTCAGTAGGTTAAGCATCTGACTTCAGCTCATGGTCTCACAGTTCATAAATTCAAGCCCTGCATTGGGCTCTGTGCTGACAATTTAGAGTCTGAAGCCTGCTTCAGATCCTGTGTTTCCCTCTCTCTCTGCCCCTCCCCACTCATGCTCTGTCTCTCTGTCTCTCTCTCAAAAGTAAATAGGGGCGCCTGGGTGGCTCAGTTGGTTAAGCCTCAGACTTCAGCTCAGGTCATGATCTTATGGTTTGTGGGTTCGAGCCCTGCATCAGGCTCTGTGCTGACAGCTCAGAGCTTGGAGCCCACTTCCAATTCTGTGTTTCCTCTCTCTGCCCCTCCCTCACTCATGCTCTGTCTCTCTCAAAAATGAATAAATGTTAAAAAAAATTTTTTAATGTAAATAAACATAAAAAAAGAAAAAAAGAGAGTGGCTGAAAACTTCCTAAACATGGATAGAAAAATGGACATCCAGATTCACAAAGTCTAAAGGATTTCAAATAAGAGGACCCAAAGAAATTTATATCAAGGCACATTGTAGTCAAGCTGTCAAAAAATCAGACAAAGACAACATTTTGAAAGCAGCAAGAGAAAAATGATTCATCGTGTACAAGAGAGCCTCCATTGGACTATCAGTAGATTTCTCAGTAGAAATCTCACAGGCCATAGTGAGTGGTAAGATACAGTAAATGCTGAAAGAATAAAAAAACAACCTGCCAATGAAGAATAATATACCCAGAAAAAAATGTCCTTCAAAATGAAGAAGAAATGCACCAGACAAATAAGTTCACCACCACTAGACTTCCTATATAAATGCTAGTGTTCTTCAAGATGAAATAAAAGGATATTAAACAACAAAAAATATGAATGCATAAAACTCACTGTAAAGGTAAATAACATAAACTACTGAATACTGTAGTATTGTGTAGTGGTATGCATATTACTTCCAATTATTTTCTTGACATCTCCATTAGAATATTTAACATATATCAAAACTAAAATTTCTATTTTTCCCCTAAATCCACTAATAAATTCCTTATTTCAGTTGGTGACATTCCATCCATTCAGATGTTGAAATAAAAAACTGTGGGGTCAATTCTCTGTTTCTATTTTACTAACACCTCATATCCAATCTGTTAAGCAAATCCACAACTCTCTATCTTCCCGACAGTTCCATTTCAAGCACTTTAAACTCCTCCACTCCCACCCCATCAGCCCATAACTGAACTATTGAAAAAGTCTTCTATGTGGTCTCCCTGCTTCTAATCTTGTCTCCTTGTGTTCTATTCTGAACACTGAATCATATTATGTACATATATGCATGTGTACATATATATGTATGGGTATGCATGCATGTACATTCAGATATACATTTATATATGTATTATATATGATATATAGTATACATAATGTCAAAGACTGTAATTCATTTCAAAATTCTACAATGGCTCTTTGTTTCATCCAGAAAAAGGCAAGTTACCTCCCTTACTCATCCTCTTCTACCCCAACCTTTCCATATTATTTGCTCCAGTTTTACTTTTCTTGGGCACAGCAATCACACTCTTGCCACAGAGACTTTGTGCTGGCTGTTTCTCCTTCAAACCTTTCTTTCACCAGATGCCCATTTCCTTTACTACAGTCATGTCTTTTCTCAAATCTTTCAGTGGAGAAAGCCCTATTTTAAATACAAGCACACATTTGTTCATCTTAGCATCTCAATCCCCATTATACTGCAAGATGTTTTATTTCTTCTTTTATTTAGTTCAAATCCTTTGTAATATATTACATTTATTTATCTTATTTATCTTGACTATTATATATTGCCTCTCTCCTCAGTAGAATGAAAATACCACAAGGCCAGGAAATTTTATCTGTTTGGTTTACTGAAGAACCCCAACCACTTCACACAGTATCTAATATGTAGGATACATTCAATTAAAAAAATTGTTAAATAAATGCATGTGTTCAAACTGGTTTACTTGTATATATGCAGTAGTACTAAGTTCTGATTATTTTTTGTTGTTTTTTTCGTTTTGTTTTTTTTTAATGTTCATTTATTATTGAGAGATAGAGAGACAAAGCATGAGCATGGGAGGGGCAGAAAGATGGGGAGACACAGAATCTGAAGCAGGCTCCAGGCTCTGAGCTGTTGGCACTGAGCCCGATGCGAGGCTCGAACTCACAAACTGCAAGATCATGACCTGAGCTGAAGTTGTTTGCCTAACCGACTGAGCCACCCAGGTGCCCCTACCCCTTGTTGTTCTGAGCACTATGTCAAAATTATTTTTTTTCCAGATTAAAAGTACATAGAGTACATGGAAAGGATTCAATTTAAGAAAAAAGAAAAGAAAAGAAAAGGAAAGAAAGGAAAAGAAAAAAAGCAGATTATATATTTCAAAAATAGTACCTACCAACAGAATTAAAGTAAATATACTCATTTATTAAGGATGTGGAATGGTGACTTAAAATCAGTATTTGAGGTTAAGAAGCAAATTAGAAAAGGATAAAATGATCTTTCACCTCCAAAGTTACATTTCTAGTTTTTTCAATATAGTTATATTCAGTTATCTTAAGTATATATTCAATATATGTACTTAATATTCAGTAATTTTTATTTCAATTTCAATACACTAGCACAGGACATAATTAAGCAAACAATCTGCAGAAAAAATTATATCATTTCTTTACAAAATATCAACAACAGAATATCCTTCTGTCTTTCCAACTCTGTGACAGCCATGCCTCAGCTGTGCTACCACAATTACCACCACAGCAACAACAACAGCAAAATAAATAATAAAAGATGCACAAATTTAATCTCATTTCACATGAACTTCAGAGTAAACTAGAAGTTTGTTAGACTGGATGTCATTACTAATGTGACAGTTTATAGAAAAAAGAGACAAAGCCTATGATGAGGTCACATGGTTAGGATGTGTTGAAACTAAGACCCAAACCAGTCCTTTACATTTGCCGAGGAGCACGCTGGCTTGCACAATTCTAAAGGGACAAACATTTCTTCCTTTTCTGTTTTTGTCTTCGTACAAGGGGTCAAGAACGTAAGTCTCCCTTTATTTTCTAAAACTTAACTTGGGAGTTAAGACTGGTGAAAGACAAGTCTATTTTTGTTGTACGAATATCTACTGTGATATCAATTTTTAAATTTATAATCCATGTAATATCACTGTATTTCCTGATTTTAAATTCTGAAAATAATCCACATCTATAAATGTCAACATACATCATATTCCACATTTGTCAAATATCATCCATCTTTATTCTCCCAGGACTACCACAAGTGCCCAATAACTCTTACACAGACTACTCCGTGAGCCTTCTAACTGCCTTACCTTTTTCCCCAGCAAACCCCGAAAATCTGGTAAAGTCTGGTATGGAGGTGGTTTTTCAAGGAATCAATGCCTGAGAAACTATGTAAAGAAAAGGAATTACTTAGGACATCCACAAGGATCTTTTAATGTAAAGGTCACATGCTTGACCTGTAATTAGAAGTAGCCAAAAATACAGAACCTCTTTAAGGTGTGAAATATACCCAAAGGAATACAAAACTTCTCATGTAATTTGAAAATGTCATGAGTGGCCCTATCCTTATAACATCATACAAATAAAACAAGAGATTTAACTTTGGTAAGGCCTAATGATAATGATAAGGTCTAATTCCTTTAGATTTCCTATTTAGTAAATTTGCTACATGTTTATCCAAGCAATATGCACAGTGAAAAAAAGGGTTTGTAACTCCTTTCATGTGTTTGAAGGCAACTTATTGTTATATCACAGACTGAGTTTATAACTATTTTAATAATAGTTTAAAACCTTAATATTTGGATAGTGCTGGTCTACCTTACAAGTATATTTCTATTTTCTCCTGACCATTATAATGCAGCTTTTATGTTTTTAAAAATTTTTTTTTTCAACGTTTATTCATTTCTGCGACAGAGAGAGACAGAGAGAGACAGAGCATGAACGGGGGAGGGGCAGAGAGAGAGGGAGACACAGAATCGGAAACAGGCTCCAGGCTCTGAGCCATCAGCCCAGAGCCCGACGCGGGGCTCGAACTCCCGGACCGCGAGATCGTGACCTGGCTGAAGTCGGACGCCCAACCGACTGCGCCACCCAGGCGCCCCAGCTTTTATGTTTTTAATCACCCTACAAATCATAGTTACTGTGTATTTCTGAGCAGCTATATTGAAGTTGGTGGTGGGTTAATTTTTTTTTTTAATGTCAGATTAAAAATTTGTAATGTTTTATAACATCTCATGTGTAGCAAATAAACTGCTAAACATTGTGTCAGGTTTTCATAGGTTTGTGAGAAAATGCAATTCTTAAAAAAAACTAGGAAAACAAGAAAATTAAGACATGAATGAAATTGTACTTCTAGTCATTTAAGGCTTTTTATTATAATCAATATCTAGTAATTAACTTAAATAAATAATTAGTTACTTTTGAAACTGTCTAAATTCAGAATTACTATTGTAAAACAGGAAGGTATTTTAAATATTATCTTAAGGTTTTTATAATATTCCAACGTGTAAAGTAGTTTCAAACAAATCTCTCTTGAATTTTATTATTCGTCTTTTATATAAAGAGACAGATTGGCTTTGACAGTTCTAGACGAGTGTGAATACAGTAACTTAAAAGATACTTAATATTCCATAGCATTATGTCTTAAGAATGTAACCTTAAAAAAAATCAATCCTTAAACCATGCAAACTTTCTTGTCATATTGAATAAAATCCCTATAAATTTATCATGTTAATGCATGTTTTCTATTATATTGTGAGAAACCACGATATTGAATTAAATGATAAAGATAATTGCATAAACATATTTCCTACAATTCAAGCGGTAACTTTTATAGTATTTAGAGGAGTCTGTTTACAAACTGTAATGAACTCCAAGTAAATTTAATAATGATCATTCTTCTAATTATTCATCTTCAAAACAACAATTGTATATGGTAATAGACATTCTTTTGGACAGAACACATACCTTCAACTGGCAGAAAAATAATAAATATATGAAATAAATTTCAGATGTAAATTTGGATTTAATGGCTATTGGAAAAATCCAAGATCTCTATTTTACATTTCCATAATCAATATTAATTTTACTACAACAAATCATTATTATCTATATAATAACTATTGAATCATGGTAAGTGTTTAAGCTTCAAATGTTTATATAAGAATTACTGTTATAAAGTGAATTTAATCTTTCTGTATATATTCTTTCTGTTTATTTTAAAATACAATTTCGTTATTTAGAATTATTTTACTAAACATCTATTCATTGTACACATAAATGTATACATACATATATATACATCATTATATACTCCATAATATATATGTGATATATATAAAGAATACATAAACTGTGTATGTGTGATGAGAATATCACTGCATTATGGGAGAGAGCCAGGCTTACTAGAGGGGCTCTGAAGCTTAAAATGTCAAGTATGATGTGCAAGTAAGAAGGTGGAGCTAAAACAGGTAATGGACATCTATTGCAGTTGTGTGTGCCTTCATCCTCTCCCTATTCCCTAAGGGGTGAGCCTCCATTGCTGTATGGGTGGTCTCTCAATTCCTTAGCCTCCTTCCCATTTATTCCTTCACAGGTGATTCCCTTCAGGAAGACCCTCAGAGAACCTGAACTCACACATAGGTTAACCGATCAGGTGGTGACAATTAAAAAGAACCAGAAGGAATGACACATTCAAGAAATGTAAGAGGTTAAGGATATTAATGTAAGACTAGAGGGAAAAGCATATGCAAATGCCATCCTGGCTCATGGTTGAAGAAAGTGGGGAAAAATATTAAAGACATAGGCAGTAGTAAGATGAAGCAAAATCTTATGGTCAAAAAAGGCTGGTTGGATATTTTTTTCTCCTAAATGCAATGATAAATTCTCAAAAGCAAAAATTTATATGTGATTTATGTTTTGACAAGATCATCACACTGAAGGAAAGAATGAACTATTTTTATTTTTTTCTTTTTTTTAATTAAATGTTTATTCTTGAGAGAGAGAGAAAGAGAGACAGAGAGTGAGCAGGGAGGGGCAGAGAAAGAAGACAGAATCTGAAGCAGGCTCCAGGCTCTGAGTTGTCAGTACAGAGTCCAATGCAGGGCTCAAACCCGTGAACCATGAGATCGTGACCTGAAGTTGGACGCTCAAACCGACTGAACCACCCAGACACCCCCAAGAATGAACTATTTTTAAAAGTAGAGTCCAATACACACAGAGTGCACTTTTTTTTTTTTTACCTGTCCATATATTTCATCAACCTTTTAAGTTCCTACAAACAGCTTTTAGTTAAATACTGCTGCCAGGATCTGTAACTACCTTAAGAGATATCATGAAGAAAATATCCTTAAAAATAAAAGTCCTTATTATTTGAGTAGCAATGGAATGATTTTATTCTAATTTAATAATAACATTAAACTAATTTTAAAAAGTCATATGTAATAAATAATTTAGAATGTATTGACTGTATTTAATGGTGTGAAGGAGGCTCCAAATCAATTTATAGGTACTCAATAAGAAAACTGGAAAATATACAATGTTCAATATAAAAATAGAACTACTTTGAACTCTATTCAATATATCTTGGGCACAAACAGACTAGAGAGATATGAGATATATAAGCAAGAAATACTATTAAATATTTATGAACAGCATTAAAGAAATAAATGAAGTGATTTAGGAAATTATATCTGTGATACTTAGGACTCTGACTCTGGTTAAGATCCAGAAAATCAAAACAATGTTATAAATATTTACTCTTCCAACTAACAATTCCTTCTTAGATGGAGGCTATAAATAAAATATAAGAGCTAACATTTTCTGGAAACTTTATTAGGATTTATCTTCTGAGATATTTGTTTCTCCTTCTACTTTTCTGAAGTCATGACCACAAACTGTATAACCTGAAAAGTGTGTATAGTCATTTTGGTTCTGGCTTCATAGTTAGTTTCCCTACCTGTAATCTTGCTCCCATGGTATCTGCACTTCATAGAAAAGCAGTGAAAACAAATTTTTTAAACTTAAATCAAACTTTGCATAAAATGTTCTAAAAATGTCCCATTACACTTAAAAGAAAATAGAAGCACTTTACCCCTGTTTGCAAAACCCCACATGCTATGGCTCCTGCCTAACCTGCCAATCTATTATTTATTGGCTGTCTTTAATCATTCTGCTCCAGATATATTGACTTTCTTTCTTCACCTCAGAACGATCACATTCTTTTCTTAGGAAATTGTTTTTCTTGACCAAAATGTCTCCTTTATAGCTGTTCAGGTGTCTACTCAAAATGTCATATCCTGACATAGGCCTTATATATTAGTCTCTATTGCAAGATACCGAAGACCTACAGTACTGAGCTTTAAAAGTACTTATTTATCTCATAGTCTATAGATCACTGAATTATTATGGATTCAGCTGGATGGTTCTTTATTTCTTTTGTTTGGACTCAGTCACATATTTGCTGATAAGCTAACTTTTAGCTGGGCCTAAAAAGATGACTGGGTCATGAGTCTTTCATTTTCTATGCAGGCTCTTCAAAGCATACTTTTATGGCAGAAGCTGAGGTTGAACCATGAGAGTGAAAGCCTTGGCATGTATCCTATGTGACGATATCCCATTAGCCAAAGTAAGTCAAATGGCCAAACCCAGAATCAACTACTGGAAGAACCAGACTCCATCACTCTAGTGAGATGATCACAATATATCAAAGGGCATGAATGCAGGGAGAAACCAAAGATTGCCACCACTAATGAAATTAATCTTCCACAGTTTTCCCTCTGGCCATAATTATTTACATTCTTTTTACTTGCAAAAAACTCATTCCCTACCAAGCCCGTCAAAGCTCCATTTAATCAGGTCAAGCTCAAAGTATAGGCCCTCATGACCAAATTCAAGTCCAAATAAATCTCATCTTTATCTGGGGATGAGGAGCTAAAAAGGACACCCCCAGAAACTTCAAAGATGCAATGACGAGAGACAGGCAGAATAACCACACAGAATGTTTCATTTGAAATAGAGATGAAGAATGGATGGTATAGAGCAGTAGCTTGTCCACATCAACTTCCACATCCTGCTGGGATAGTGTTGTCTGCGATGCCTACTCTAGGAATGGTAAGTATCCTTTTAACAGACCCTGATTCTGTTCCAGAAGACTGGTTTTTTAATCCATTTTCTCTCATTTCTTTTAACTTCACTTCCTTGGACGTCATTTTTTTTTCTTTCCACTAGACTTCTTGGGTCCCTCTATAAAAGGTATTAAAGCATACTACAGAATTTTCTCAGCCTATTCCCTAGTAAAATCTTGGAGATTCAGAGATTTGCTTTACTCCAGAATAAGCAAACTCAGTCCATTTTAGCTCAGGCTGTAGAAACCTTTTCATTATTATTTCCTGAAAAACCTTAAATTTTATTATTCACTGATTATAATCCAACCCATACAACAAAAGCCATACTCATAATTACTTTCTTGCTAAGCCTCCCTCTCTGGGTTTGTTTTTTGCTATTTTGAGACAAGGCTTCTGTGTGCTATGAACTAAAGCTTCCTAGAGGTTCTTTGGGGAAAGCTGAATGTGTCTAGGAGGCACTGCCTTAATTTAGTAAAAGGTCATTACAGAGATTCACACCTCAATGGTTGTGAGATCTGTACTCTGAGGCCATATCTTCTTTGAGAGTATTATACTCGCCCAGGGTAAGAAGCAATGTTATTATTCTAACTTAGGAAGTCTAGCCGTCACTTGCAAACTTCATACCACTTTTTCTGTTTTTCTTATGAGTACCCCTCTTTCTCATAATATTCAGTTAAAAGGAATCAGTTGCCTCTTCCAGTAGTTAGCTCGGAGACATTTTTTTTGACATTAAAAATTTATTATATAAAACTTTGTTAACTTACAGAAGAATATAATTTTATAAAATAGTCCACCATTACATAGTACAGGTACTACTATCTGTGTGTTTTTAACACCGAACTTCTGATACCAAATGTATGTTCTTTTTTTTCCCCCCACACCAACCAATTATGCAACTCTCCAGGTACCAACTGGATGTCCTACGAGTTAATTCAATTTTTTGACACTACCTCGAATTAGTGCAGACCCCACAGGTTAAGGGCTCAGTCTGAAAAGACTGCCCCTATTCAGCAAGAAATTTCAAGTCAGAGCGACCCAGGCTTTTGACCAATTGACTATTTCAGTCAAGGGTTTCCCATTACCCCCTCCTCAGGCTTGATAATTTGCTAGAACTTCCACAGACCTCAGGACAGCACTTTATTTACATTTATTGACCTATTATAAAGGATACAACTCAAGAACAGCCAAACAGAAGAGATGTACAGGGAAGGTGGGAGTGCGGGGTTTTCCTTGCTCTCAGCTGGCACACCCTACTCTCAGCACCTCGACACACTCATCAACCAGAAACTCTTCAAACCCCATCATTCACAGTTTTTATGGAAGTTCCATTACTTTTCAGGGCATGATTGATTACATCACTGACCCCTGTTGATTAACTCCATCTCTAGCCTCTCTCTCCTTAGGTTAGGATGTGGGGTTGCAATTTCCTTTAATCACATGATTGGTTCCTCTGGTAGCCAGGCCCCATCCCTGGAGCTATCTAGAAGCTAACTGAGTGTCACCTCATTAGCGTAAACTCAGATATGATTAAAGAAGCTTGTTATGAATAAGAAAAGATGTACCTCTCACATCTATCACTTAGGAAATTCCAAGGGTTTTAGACAATCTTGTGCCAGAAACAAGAAGTGAAGAATAAATATAAATCTCTTATTATGTTCCAATATCACAACAGGTTGTTAGTTTCCCTGGATGCATAGAGTATCGTGGTCATTTGGAATACTCTGGCAACCAACATAATATATTTCATTATATTTTATATTTAATATGTCAGCACTCCAATTGTACTGATTTCTGTATCAGAACTCTATTACCGCAAGTACACTGTATAACAAACCACCTTCAAATATCAGTAGATTAAAACAATGAATTTGGCCTGTGTTTGGATGTGCAGTTCTCCCTATTCTGGGTTCAGTCACTCACGTCTGTCAGGCAGGCAGTTTGCTGTCAGACTGGGTGACGGAATGATTTCTCCTTGCATTTATCATCCTCCAGCAGTGGGCCCCGGCATGTTCTCTAAGCAACGTAGCTTCAAAAGAAGCAAAGGACTCTACTTCTATGAAATAGGCTTTTATAATATTGGCCCAAACAAGTCAAATGTGTGAATTCAGAATCCTCAGATTCAAAAGATAGCAAAAGAGACTGCCTCTCCTCAGGGAGATGGCCTGCAAAGTCACATGGGGGATCTGGTTAAAGAGAGAGAAGAACTGGGGCCAAAAATGCAATCAATCAATGACATCTTTCTTGACTGACTAAATTTAAGAGCTGCACATTCTTCGTAAAGGCTAGTTAGCATTTCCAACTTTATTTCCTCAGAAGGCTCTGCAATTCTGAACTTACCTGGTTTTAGACCTTAGAGTTTTTATTAAAACCAAACCTTTAGATCCAGGTGGTTCATTATTTCTAGATTCCCTCAGCAATTTAGTTCTTGTAACTAGGCCTTGTGGAATTGTTAAGGTTTGGATATGAGATGGCGATGAACTATACCACAGAGTGCGAGAGGGGCCGAGCACTGCACTGTCTCAAGTCAAATGCCCTATGGAGACTGCAGAGACTAAAGTATAACTGTGATCAGAAAGAATCCCCTTCACAGTATAGTATTAGGGCAAGTGATCTTAGTGATGTAGTACATAAGAGAGAGGTAGACACTTGTTTAACGCATATAATTATAACATAATTATAATATAACAATTTATAATTTCATACAATTATAATTTAAATCAGTGCACAACTGATGACAAGCTAACGGTTGTTTAGGTACCTACTCAGCAGCGCGAGACCCTTTCATTTTACACTGTCAAAAATTTACTATAGATATCATTGAATAAATTGATACACAGTGGAACCAAAATTACTGAACATTCACCTCAGATTGCCAAATGAATAACAAACTAACAGAGATATTACTTTAAACTTCGAAGGGATTCCATAATAATTTAAAATTAGTAGAGATCCTGGGAAGATGGCGGCGTAGGAGGACACTGGGCTCACCGCGTGTCCTGCTGATCACTTAGATTCCACATACACCTGCCTAAATAACCCAGAAAACTGCCAGAAGACTAGCAGAATGGAGTCTCCGGAGCCAAGCACAGACGAGAGGCCCACGGAAGAGGGTAGGAAGGGCGGAGAGGCTGTGCGCAATACACGGACTGGCGGGAGGGAGCCAGGGCAGAGGGGCGGCCCGCCGGCCAAACAGAGCCCCTGAGTCTGGCTTGCAAAAGCGTAGGGACCGGACAGAGTGTGTTCCCACAGCAAGCGGGACTTGACATCTGGAAGGTTATAAGCTAACAGCTCTGCTCTGAGAATGGGAGGGCTAGAGGACAAGGGGAGGGAGAGTTGTTGAGCCCCAGACAACAGAGCTCAGCTTGACGGGGAACAAAGGCACTCGCCCGCGCCATCTCCCTCCCCCATCCCCCAGCCAAAATCCCAAAGGGAACCAGATGCTGTCAGGGAACTTGCTTGCACCGTGCAAACACCCAAAGCTGTGCTTCTGCGGATCCATCCCTCCGGGGGTCTGACTCCCTCCCAGTGCCGCAGGGCCCCTCCCCAAGCGGATCTCCAAAGGAAAAGCGAGCTGAGCCTGCCCCTCTCACCCCTGTGCACCTTGCCGATCCACCCCAGCTAACAGGCCAAATCCCCAGCACCACAAGCCTGGAAGTGTGCAAGTAGCCCAAACGGGCCATGCCACCCCACAGTGAATCCCGCCCCTAGGAGAGGGGAAGAGAAGGCACACACCAGTCTGACTGTAGCCCCAGTGGTGGGCTGGGGGCAGACATCAGGTCTGACTGCGGCCCCGCCCACCAACTCCAGTTATACACCACAGCACAGGGGAAGTGCCCCATGGTCGCGCACCACGCCAGGGACTATCCAAAATGACGAAACGGAAGAATTCCCCTCAGAAGAACGTCCAGGAAATAACAACAGCTAACGAACTGATCGAAAATGATTTAAACAATATAACAGAAAGTGAATTTAGAATAATAGTCATAAAATTAATCGCTGGGCTTGAAAACAGTATAAAGGACAGCAGAGAATCTCTTGCTACAGAGTTCAAGGGACTAAGGAACAGCCAGGAGGAGCTAAAACATGCTATCAACGAGCTGCAAAATAAAATGGAGACAACTAAGGCTCGGATTGAAGAGGCAGAGGAGAGAATAGGTGAACTAGAAGATAAAATTATGGAAAAAGAAGCTGAGAAAAAGAGAGATAAAAAAATCCAGGAGTATGAGGGGAAAATTAGAGAACTAAGTGATGCACTAAAGAGAAATAATATACGCATAATTGGTATTCCAGAGGAGGAAGAGAGAGGGAAAGGTGCTGAAGGTGTACTTGAAGAAATAATAGCTGAGAACTTCCCTGAACTGGGGAAGGAAAAAGGCACTGAAATCCAAGAGGCACAGAGAACTCCCTTCAGACATAACTTGAATAAATCTTCTGCATGACATATCATAGTGAAACTGGCAAAATACAAGGACAAAGAGAAAATTCTGAAAGCAGCTAGAGATAAACGTGCTCTAACATATAAAGGGAGACCTATAAGACTTGTGACTGATCTCTCTACTGAAACTTGGCAGGCCAGAAAGGAATGGCAGGAGATCTTCAATGTGAAGAACAGAAAAAAATATGTAGCCAAGAATCCTTTATCCAGCAAGTCTGTCATTTAGAATAGAAGGAGAGATAAAGGTCTTCCCAAAAAAACAAAAACTGAAGGAATTCGTCACCACTAAACCATCCCTACAAGAGATCCTAAGGGGGATCCTGTGAGACAAAGTACAAGAGACATCATTACAAGCATGAAACCTACGGACATCACAATGATGCTAAACCCATATCTTTCTATAATAACACTGAATGTAAATGAACTAAATGCGCCAACCAAAAGACATAGGGTATCAGAATGGATAAAAAAACAAGACCCATCTATTTGCTGTCTACAAGAGACTCATTTTAGACCTGAGGACACCTTTAGATTGAGAGTGAGGGGATGGAGAACTATTTATCATGCCACTGGAAGAAAAGAAAGCTGGAGTAGCCATACTTATATCAGACAAACTAGACTTTCAATTAAAGGCTGTAATAAGAGATGAAGAAGGGCATTATATAATAATTACAGGGTCTATCCATCAGGAAGAGCTAACAATTATAAATGTCTATGTGCCGAATATGGGAGCCCCAAATATATAAAACAATTACTCACAAACATAAGCAACCTTATTGATAAGAATGTGGTTATTGCAGGGGACTTTAACACCCCACTTACAGAAATGGATAGATCATCTAGACACACGGTCAATAAAGAAACAAGGGCCCTGAATGATAGATTGGATCAGATGGACTTGACAGATATATTTAGAACTCTGCATCCCAAAGCAACAGAATATACTTTCTTCTCGAGTGCACATGGAACATTCTCCAAGATAGATCACATACTGGGTCACAAAACAGCCCTTCATAAGTATACAAGAATTGAAATCATACCATGCATACTTTCAGACCACAATGCTATGAAGCCTGAAATCAACCACAGGAAAAAGTCTGGAAAACCTCCAAAAGCATGGAGGTTAAAGAACACCCTGCTAAAGAATGAATGGGTCAACCAGGCAATTAGAGAAGAAATTAAAAAATATATGGAAACAAATGAAAATGAAAATACAACAATCCAAATGCTTTGGGATGCAGCGAAGGCAGTCCTGAGAGGAAAATACATTGCAATCTAGGCCTATCTCAAGAAACAAGAAAAATCCCAAATACAAAATCTAACAGCACACCTAAAGGAAATAGAAGCAGAACAGCAAAGAAAGCCTAAACCAAGCAGAAGAAGAGAAATAATAAAGATCAGAGCAGAAATAAACAATATAGAATCTAAAAACACTGATCAATGAACCAAGAGTTGGTTTTTTGAAAAAATAAACAAAATTGATAAACCTCTAGCCAGGCTTCTCAAGAAGAAAAGGGAGATGACCCAAATAGATAAAATCATGAATTAAAATGGAATTATTACAACCAATCCCTCAGAGATACAAGCAATTATCAGGGAATACTATGAAAAATTATATGTCAACAAACTGGACAACCTGGAAGAAATGGACAAATTCCTAAACACCCACACGCTTCCAAAACTCAATCAGGAGGAAATAGAAAGCTTGAACAGACCCATAACCAGCGAAGAAATTGAATCAGTCATCAAAAATCTCCCAACAAATAAGAGTCCAGGACCAGATGGCTTCCCAGGGGAGTTCTACCAGACGTTTAAAGCAGAGATAATACCTATCCTTCTCAAGCTGTTCCAAGAAATATAAAGGGAAGGAAAACTCCCAGACTCATTCTATGAAGCCAGTAGTACTTTGATCCCTAAACCAGACAGAGACCCAGTAAAAAAGAGAACTACAGGCCAATATCCCTGATGAATATGGATTCAAAAATTCTCAATAAGATACTAGCAAATCGAATTCAACAGCATATAAAAAGAATTATTCACCATGATCAAGTGGGATTCATTCCTGGGAGGCAGGGCTGGTTCATCATTCGCAAATCAATCAATGTGATACATCATATTAATAAAAGAAATGATAAGAACCATATGATCCTGTCAATCGATGCAGAAAAGGCCTTTGACAAAATTCAGCACACTTTCTTAATAAAAACCCTTGAGAAAGTCAGGATAGAAGGAATATACTTAAACATCATAAAAGTCATTTAAGAAAAGCCCACAGCTAACATCATCCTCAACAGGGAAAAACTGAGAGCTTTTTCCCTCAGATCAGGAACACGACAGGGATGTCCACTCTCACTGCTGTTGTTTAACATAGTGTTGGAAGTTCTAGCATCAGCAATCAGACAACAAAAGGAAATCAAAGGCATCATAATTGGCAGAGATGAAGTTAATCTTTCACTTTTTGCAAATGACATGATATTATACATGGAAAATCTGATAGACTCCACCAGAAGTCTGCTAGAACAGATACATGAATTTAGCAAAGTTGCAGGATACAAAATCAATATACAGAAATCAGTTGCATTCTTATACACTAACGATGAAGCAACAGAAAGACAAATAAAGAAACTGATCCATTCACAATTGCACCAAGAAGCATAAAATACCTAGGGATAAATCTAACCAAATATGTAAAAGATCTGTATGCTGAAAACTATAGAAAGCTTATGAAGGAAATTGAAGAAGATACAAAAAAATGGAAAAAACATTCCATGCTCATGTATTGGAAGAATAAATGTTGTCAAAATGTCAATACTACCCAAAGCTATCTACACATTCAATGCAATCCCAATCAAAATTGCACCAGCATTCTTCTCGAAACTAGAACAAGCAATCCTAAAATTCATATGGAACCACAAAAGGCCCCGAATAGCCAAAGGAATTTTGAAGAAGGAGACCAAAGCTGGAGGCATCACAATCCCAGACTTTAGCCTCTACTACAAAGCTGTAATCATCAAGACAGCATGGTATTGGCACAAAAACAGACACATAGACCAATGGAATAGAATAGAAACCCCAGAACTAGGCCCTCAAAGGTATGGCCAACTCATCTTTGACAAAGCAGGAAAGAATATCCAATGGAAAAAAGACAGTCTCTTTAACAAATGGTGCTGGGAGAACTGGACAGCAAAATGAAGAAGATTGAAACTAGACCACTTTCTCACACCATTCACAAAAACAAACTCAAAATGGATAAAGGACCTGAATGTGAGACAGGAAACCATCAAAACCCTAGAGGAGAAAGCAGGAAAAGACCTCTCTTACCACAGCCGTAGCAATTTCTTACTTGACACATCCCCAAAGGCAAGGGAATTAAAAGCAAAAATGAACTACTGGGACCTTATGAAGATCAAAAGCTTCTGCACAGCAAAGGAAACAACCAACAAAACTAAAAGGCAACCAACGGAATGGGAAAAGATATTTGCAAATGACATATCTGACAAAGGGCTAGTATCCAAAATCTATAAAGAGCTCACCAAACTCCACACCCGAAAAACAAATAATCCATTGTAGAAATGGGCAGAAACATGAATAGACACTTCTCTAAAGAAGACATACATATGGTCAACAGGCACATCAAAAGATGCTCAACGTTGCTCCTCATCAGGGAAATACAAATCAAAACCACACTCAGATATCACCTCACGCCAGTCAGAGTGGCCAAAATGAACAAATCAGGAGACTATAGATGCTGGAGAGGATGTGGCGAAACGGGAACCCTAGCAGCACTCTCAACAATAGCCAAATTATGGAAATAGCCTAAATGTCCATCAACTGATGAATGGATAAAGAAATTGTGGTTTATACACAATTATATACACGTGGCAATGAGAAATAATGAAATATGGCCCTTTGTAGCAACGTGGATGGAACTGGAGAGTGTTATGCTAAGTGAAATAAGCCATACAGAGAAAGACAGATACCATATGGTTTCACTCTTATGTGGATCCTGAGAAACTTAACAGAAACCCATGGGGGAGGGGAAGGAAAAAAAAAAGAGAGAGGTTAGAGTGGGAGAGAGCCAAAGCATAAGAGACTCTTAAAAACTGAGAACAAACTGAGGGTTGATGGGGGTGGGAGGGCGGGGAGGGTGGGTGATGGGTATTGAGGAGGGCACCTTTTGGGATGAGCACTGGGTGTTGTATGGAAACCAATTTGACAATAAACTTCATATTTTGAAAAAAATAAAAAAAATAAAGGATAATTAATAATTTAGAACATTTTTTCTCCCTGGCGTCTAGAAATTACACTATTTTACCACTGAGGTCTCCAACCTAGCTAGCCTGTTGCAGTTCCTGTTTCTGTTTTTCATAGGAATCAAACGCTGCATAAGATAAAGAAACTGAAGAATGGAAAATGTGATTTATTTATAGTTGCCCTTTTTTCTGTGTGTTTTTTAGTTTAATTTGCCTAACTATAGTGATATAGGAAATGTGAAAAAGTGAAAGAGTTATCAGGATTACTTTCTACATCAAACCGTTTTCTATAAATAGAGCTTATCATCTATATCTTTTTAAAAATACTTTCGTGTTATTGGTATTCCTAAATGAATGAATGAATTCCTCAAGGAATAAAATGTTGCATTGCAAATATGGGGATTTAGTAAAAATTTAATTAGCAAAAATATTGACATGCTTTCCATTGCAAATTCTAGTGAGACTTAATCAAGTATCCTTCAGATTGCCTTTACTTATGATGAAGCTCTTAAAGTTATATAAAATAATTTGCTAAGGAATTCATTACAGCTAAGTTTGGCTATAGTGTACATTATAAGAGTTATCATAGAAATGATGATCATATCCTGAAGGGATGTTTTGTTTATCTACTAAAAGTTTATATATGAAACCTTTTAATGTTAAAAGGGCTATTTGTTCTATTTTTATTTTGTGATTTGAGATACCAGAAGATTGAGAGCATGGTAGAATTATGCCTGCCTCTTTCCATAAATACTGCTTTTCTACTCTGAAGATTATGTTAGCAGCTATTGAATAAGGGATTTATAATTTTTCACATTTATGTTCCTTTAATATTTGTGCAGCAAGCTTTATAAATTCTTACTGATGCCATTAGACTTTCAGATTACATACTTATTTGTATATATACATTCTTAGGTCCCTAGTTGTAACTTTATTATTTTTGATTATAATGCTTAAGGTTCTTTTGTCAGAAAGAATTATTTTGTGGATTGTTTTGCACAATATCTTACAAAAATCCAATATACACAAATACAAACCAATATTTTAAAAATACTGACATTTAAAAATAATAAACCGTTTGGGTATAAAAACTAGAACTATAGTATCTCAGCTTTTCTTTTAGTATGAGTTTAAAAAATGCTTCTATCTAGTATAGAATTGCTGAGAATTAGGATAGGAAGATGGCATAGACAGCTGAGCATAACAAGAAGCTCTAAAGTCTACCAAAATTAGGAATAGGGATTTAGTACATTTGGACATTAATTTACTTCTGCCTTATTTGGGCTCAGACTAGGAAATCTATGGAATGGTATTAAAACTAAAATTTTATAACTTCTACAATTTTCTATCTCCCTCTCTCAAAAATAATTAAACATAAAAAAAACATTTAAATAAAAGTTGGGGGTCACCTGGGTGGGTCAGTTGGTTAAGCATCCGACTTTGGCTCAGGTCATGATCTCACAGATCATGAGTTCAAGCCCCACATCACATGGGGCTCTGTGCTGACAGCTCAGAGCCTGGAGCCTGCTTCAGATTCTGTCTCTCTCTCTCTCTCTTTCTCTGCCCCTCCCCCTACTCACTCTCTGTCTCTCTTCCTCTTTCAAAAATAAATAAACATTGGGGCGCCTGGGTGGCGCAGTCGGTTAAGCGTCCGACTTCAGCCAGGTCACGATCTCGCGGTCCGTGAGTTCGAGCCCCGCGTCGGGCTCTGGGCTGATGGCTCAGAGCCTGGAGCCTGTTTCTGATTCTGTGTCTCCCTCTCTCTCTGCCCCTCCCCCGTTCATGCTCTGTCTCTCTCTGTCCCAAAAATAAATAAACGTTGAAAAAAAAAATTAAAAATAAATAAATAAATAAATAAATAAACATTAAAAAAAATTTTAATAAAAAATAAAGTTCTATTTTCTTGGCCACCCAAAATTTGTGAGCACTTTTAGTAGTCTATGCCCTATGGACATGTCACTATTCAGGGGCACTTGTTATAATCAGAATGCATCACAAATTCAAAGTGTGTTTCTCATTCAAGATTACTTAGGAAAATGCTAAATAAGACTGGCTTATCTGTGTTAATAGAAAAGTGGCACAAATAATCACAAACAGTAGGTAATCCATAAATCATTTATATTTGATTCTAGAATTTATTATGTAAATTGCGTTCTACAGCAGAATTATCATTCTAATATAATTTGCTTAGGATGATATTTAAATTAGTTTGCATTCCCTCCTCATCCACAACTGAAGGTGAAATGAGTCAGCACACATTTAGGTGGTGAATAAATCTGTTTGGAAATAAAACTTTGCTGTGAAAAATACAAAACAATAGTTAATAGAGCAAGATTTGCTTGGAGAAGAGCCCCATATCAATGATTGAATCAGTCGTAGAAAGTTTTGATAGAAAGATAACGTGGAAGTTTTTTAGTAGAATTTCTTGTCACTTTTATATCATCCCACAAATATCACTACTTCCACATTTTCCTAAATGAGACCACTTTCTCATACCATTCCTAAAAATATAAGTTCTACCCTAAATTCAGTTTTTAACATTTTGAGGTTGTGTACACTCATGGGGAATACTGGAAATCAGCGGCTTAATTGATCTGAAGAAAATAAGAATAGAGGGCAATGAAAATCAAAAGTTCAATCATGCATTAATCAGAAAACAATGAAAGCAGAAAGTCATAAAACAAAGAACACATGATAATAGCTTTTCTTTTCTTTTCTTTCTTTTTTACACAAGGGAGAAAATTTTCATCCTTAACTCTTTCTTTTTTGTTGTATCACACTAATACCTCTGTTAAAACAGAAACATTAGCACTTCACCAAAAGCTTGTTCAGTCCCCTCTTCCCACCATCTTTAAATTTCCTCATCTAATCACTTCTAAATATGGTCTCATCTATTTATCTTAAACATTAAAGAAAATAATCAAATTTAAAAAAAGGCTTTCATGACTCCATATCTTCTTCCAGTTTTGTCTTTTCTGTCTCTTTCCCATTCCTGCCAATTTTCCTTTAGGAGTTGGCTCTGTATTAATCTGCTTATAAAATAACTGTAATTGCATGAATTTTTTTCTCTATCTTCCATAGTGTACTTTCATAATCTGAAGGGAAAGCCCTGAAATTTATTCTCTTTATCTTCAGTAAGCAGCACAGTTAATGGAATGTAACACAGTATCAGTGATATTTGTGAAAGAAAAAATAATTCCCTTTGTAAATAGTCAGGTCTTATTGCAAATAAATATAAATTCTAAAATACTAGAATTTAAATATTAGAATATTATATTAATATTAGAATAGAAATGTGTGAAATATTTGAAACAAAATTCCATAAATAGTAAGCACAGATGATCACTGAAGGTATACTTTGAAAGTAAACAGCATGAAACATCAAAAAATGCAAATTTGGAAGCTAAAATTCTAGTTTTTTAAGACAATGATTAAAATCAAAACAATAAGCTTATATTATTTATTATTTATGTGGCCTCAATTTCTTCCATTTCTTTCATATTAACATGTAGATTTTGAGTCACAATGATTGACAAAGTTTTGCAAGTGATAACAACAGACATACTGAAAAGAATCAAAGAAAGAATCATGAAAGGCAAAAAAAAAAGTGGGTACAGATCAGCAGAAACTTAGAAACTGTAGAAATTTTAGATAATATGTCATCTATCATTAGCATCACTTAAGCCTACACTACTGATAATACATTTTATAAATAATAAGTGATTAAAAATAACAACTAATCTCCTATGTAAATTTTCTTGCCTTCATTGAAATTCGGGTACAGATTGTCTCCAACTATTAGTGTAGAACTATTTTTCCTTTCAATTCTGTCAATACTTACATTTTGCAGTGTTTATTTGTTTTGGGACTGTGTTTTTCAATGCATATATGTTTACAATTGCTGTATCTTTCTGATGAGTTCATACTTTTATCAAAATCTATTATCCTTATTGATCTCTTATGATAGTTTTTTACTTAAAGGCTATTTTATCTGTTATTAGTACACCAATCCATCTCAGTTTTTGTGACTGTTTACATGGAAAATAATTTTTAATATTTTCACTTTCAACCCAGTTGTGTCTTTGTATCCAAGGTAAATCTCTTCTAGAAAATATATCATTGGATCATAGGTTTTTTAATGCATTCTGCAATATCTTTTGATTGGAGAGTTGCATTCATTTACATATAAAATAATACTTTATGAGGAAAAACTTACTTCTGCTATTTTGCTATATGTGTTTGGTATGCGAGATCTTTGTTGTCCCTCACATGCTCCATTAGTGACTTAATTATGTTTAGTTGGTTTTGTATTGAGTTATTTTGATTTCTTTCTCATTTCTTTTTGTGTATATTAGATATTTTCTTTGTGTTTACTATATAGATTATATTTAACATCCTAAATTTAAAAAGGATATAATTTAAATTGCTATGAACTTCACTTCAACAGCAACTTGACTTCAAAAGCTCTAATGTAGAAATCTGCCCTCCTTTATGCTACTGTTTTCACAATTACATCCATACATTTTGTGCCCTAAGACATAGATTTATAATTCTTTTCATGCATCTATCTAAATCAGTAGAAATAAAACATAGAGTTATAAAACAAAAATACAATAATGTTGGCTTTTATATTTGACTATGTAGTTACATTGTAAGATATTCTCATTTCTTCATAGGACTTTGATTAACTGTTTAATGCCCTTTCATTTCAGCCCAAAGAATTCCATCTTGCAATTCTTTTGAGTAGGTTTTTGTTTTTTTTTTTTTCAAAGTTTATTTATTTTTGGGACAGAGAGAGACAGAGCATGAATGGGGGAGGGGCAGAGAGAGAGGGAGACACAGAATTGGAAACAGTCTCTAGGCTCTGAGCCATCAGCCAAGAGCCTGACGCGGGGCTCGAACTCACAGACCGCGAGATCGTGACCTGGCTGAAGTCAGACGCTTAACCGACTGCGCAACCCAGGCGCCCCGTGGGTAGGTTTAATGATAACAAATGCCCTCAGCTTTTGTTTATCTCTGAATATCTTAAATTTTCTCTCATTTTTGAAGGACAATTTGCCAGATACAGAATTCTTGGTTGAAAGGTCCTTTTATATTTGCTATCCTACTGTTTTCTGGGTTCCATAGTTTCAGATGAGGAACGTACTGTTAACCTTTTGTGGATCCCTTGTAAGTGCTAAGTGTCTTTCCTCTTGCAGATTTCAAAATTCTCTATTTCGATTTTCCACAGTTTCATTATAATGTGTCTTGGTGTGAGTCTCTTTAAATTTATCTTATATAAACTTTTTTTTAAGTTTCTTGGCTTCATGTCATTTATCAAATTTGGAAAGCTTTTAGCTATTATTTATTCAAATTTCTCTGTTCCAGTCTCTGTGTTTTTCTCTGTTATCTATTTAATTGGTGTTTCACAGGTCCCTTAGTCTTTTATTTCACTTTTCTTCATTATTTTTTGTTTTCTTCTCTTCAGACATGATCATTTCAATTATCATATCATCAAGATTGCTGATCTTCTGTCTATTCAAATCTTATGTTGTACTCCTCTAGTGAAATTTTCAATTCAGATATTGTAATCTTAGGAACAGAATTTCTTTTTGGTTCCTTTTTATAATTTCTGTCTCTTTATCAGTATGTTAATTTTGTTCCTCTATCATTTGGCCCTTTTTCAATAGTTTATCTTTAGTTCTTGGAGCATATTTAAGACTGTTGTTTTACAGTCAGACATCCGGGCTTCTTCTCAGGGATGGTTTCTATTAATCTATTTTTTTCTCCTTTGAATGAGCCAATTTTTCTGTTTCTTGTCATGCCTGTGATATTTTTGATGTTGTTGTTGGAAAAGGAACATTTTAATATTATAATATGGTAAATCTGAAAATAATATTTTCCCTTCCCCTATGTATACTGAGGATTTAATAACTTTTTCAAACTATTTTTGTAAAGACTACATTCTTTCTTTTCTGTGGTCACTGATGTCTCTGTTCCTTTAGCCCATGTTTTGACAGAGACTTCCTTGGATGCAAGGAATTTTTTAAAAATACAATAATAAAACAGACAAACAAATATCTCTCCCTTGTTTTTCCATATTGACTCAGTGCTGAGGTACTCTAACACTTATGTAGGCTTCCAAAGAACATAGGAATCAAGCTAAGATGTCAGTTAAAGGTCTTGCAAGGTCTTTTCTGAGCACGTGTCTTGCCCGGTTCATGCATATGTCTTTCTAAATTCCTCTGTGTAGAGGTGCCTGGGTGACTCAGTCGGTTAAGCATCTGACGCTTGATTTCAACACAGGTCATGATCTCACAGTTGGCAGGTTCGAGCCCCACATCAGGCTCTCTCCCTCTCTTTGCCCTTCCCCCACTTATGTTCACTCTCTCTTTCTCCCTCTCCCTCTTAAAATAAATAAATAAACATTTAAAAAGATAAATTCCTCTGTGTTTATGTATATGGGCACTTCTGAATGTCCCAATTTTCCAAAAAGAATACAAACAGCTTTCCTCTCTTGGTTCTTGGCTGTTTATGCCTTGACTATAATCTTATCTTTCAGGCACACGTTGGTTGTTAGGTCACCTGTGGCATTTCTGAGCAATGCCTGCTACTTTTCCAGCCTAAATTCTGAGTTAGGCATACAGAGACGAAGGAACACCTCGTGCCAGTTCATCAGGAAGCCCTCAGAGCAATTAGAACAGATTGCAAATAAGTGTTATGTGGCCTTTCCAAAACCAGAAACCATGGTCCCACACTGGGAACACAGGCTGCTGCTGTTTCAAGATGGACACTGCAACAGGTAGGGAATAAGTCAAGGTCCATTAAAAAAGACACAAAGCTTTCCTACTATTTCCAAGTTGCCTCTTTCATGATTTGGCATGTTAGTTATTTTACATCTTTTACTGTTTTCCAAAGTTCTAACAATGTTGCTTTGAGAGTTTTGTTTTGTTTTTCCCATTTTGTCTGTGGGGGACCAAGTTTGGAGCTGCCTACCCTACCATTTTGCTAAAGTCAGTCCTCTCACTAATCCTTCATTTTGTCTTCAAGCATAGCTTTTTGGCCTGGGAAGAAGAGGCCATACACATAAATACAGAATACTAGGAAATTTTTATAAAGAGGGTATTTAACATGAAATAACTGCTTACTCAGAAGGAAGTAGTGGTGAAGCCTCACAAAGAGCAACTGAGCTCTTTGCTCAGAGACGACAGGTTTTCTAAATACTAAAAATCAAAGTCTTAATTTCTCCTGGGAATGTTGTCAGAGTCATACATATGTATAGATATTTAAGTTGCATAGTTACTCCTTTCGATATTACTTTGGAAGAGTAATGAGGTATTACACTTACTACGCAAATGAGGCATGAGATGGTCCTGCTATGAAACTTTGCACCAATCTATGGACATTTTCCAAAACATTTACAGAGTGAAAGCTTTAGATTTGGTAAAGACATCATTATGTACTTTGACTAACTGGGCTATGGAGGTAAAATTTTAAGTATCTTAAGTAAATATTATTTATTTATAAATTTAGATAGATATGAATGGACCTAAATGGGTATTATACTTTCATTATAATTTATATTTGCACCGGTCAGGCAAAAGAGAAAAGATACTGCTATTAATTAGTTACATCTACCTGGATTATAACTAAAAACCAGATGTATTTGTATTTTTGTATTATATTTACTCATTATTTGCTGTATTTCTAATATGTCAGTTGAAACTTTTATGTTGTATTCTCTACAATGAACAAGTGAACATTTATCATTCTTTAAAGAGAACATAAGGAAAAATGGGAAAAAAATCAAAAGTATTCATAATATACATGTGTAAGCTCCAAATTAATCCTAAAAGAGCAAATGGAACATTAATGTGAGTGTGTTCAGTGAATAAATTATTTCTCAGTAAAGGCATTTAAAAATAGAACCAAAATCTAGTTCAAACAAATACAGTATCCACATATTTATGACTTATTTTGTCAGAAGAAAATTTCCTATTTAATGCAATAGTTTTTCTTTACTAAGTAAATATGAAGCTTACTTAACTTCTACACTTAATCTGTTCTGATCCTGTTTTAATATATATTTACAAGTATAATTGTTTTTAATGTTTTTCCCCTAAGGGTAAATAAAAAATAATGTAATTCCAAAGAGAGAAAATTTATTCTCCAAGCAAATTAATCTACTTATGTAATAAAATTAATAATACATTTTGCTTTGAAATACACAAATGGACTTATTTCCCAATTTCCCTTTACTTAAATTATAAATGCCGCCTTCCATAAATATGAATGCAGCTAAGTAGAAAATTTTATTGCAAGTCTGTAAAGCTTTTTATGGTTTGTCATTCTACATTTGTTTCTGGATGTGAGTCGACTAGTATGCTATAGATGTTCATTCTAATGTATAGTTCACTGGATTAACATAACTACCAACTACAAACTTCTCATTACTTGAATTCTAGGTAAGCTATATTAAGATTAGTAGATAGACTGCAAATTGAGATAATTATTTTTACGTTATTTTAATATTTTGTGATGATGCTATTTGATAGCAATTTGAAAATTGCCATTTATTCAGATATCAATTACTTGTCAAATATTCAACCACACACTATTTTTCTATTAAGCATAATATTACCAATCAGCATTCAGAAATCACTGAAAATAGACTAACTGAATTAAACCATTATGCTTTTCCTCTTAGGTGGTTGGCTTTCTGTGGTAGGCAGAATTCCAGGTTGGCTTGCATGATCTTTCCCCCCACCAAGTGCTACTCGTATGATTATGCAACCTTATATGGCAATAGAAATTTTGTAGATAGAACTCAAGTTACTACTTGACCCTAAGACAGAGAGATGATCTGGGTAGGCCTAAGTGTTCTTTAGCCAGTTGCAGCAAAGAATGTCTGAGAGATTCAAACAATGAGAAGGATTTAACATTATGAAAGTCCTTTCTTGCTGAGCTGGAGGAAGCTGCAGGGCAAGGGCCTAAGAGTGGCTTTTAGATGCTGAAAGCAGTCTTCATCCGATAGCCTGGAAGCAAACAGAAATTCAGTTCTCAAGTCTAAGGAAATAAATTCTGCCAAAGAAAGGAAAGAGCTTGGAAAAGGCCCTTGAGCATGCACCTAGGCCCCCACCTGTTTTTAGCCTGAGCAGAGAATCCAAAAACACCATTCCCAACATCTGATCTATAAATCATGAGCTAACAAATGAATGCTGTTTTAAGCCACTAACATTATTTTATTTGTTATGAAAAATAAAATAATAAACCTTCAAAATACACTTAATTTTATCAAACTGGTTGATAGCGCATTTGATATTATACCATATTACCTTCAAATATATTTTTATATATTGTTTTTGATTTAGTCTTTCAAAATTTTCCAATAAGTAAATGTATCCTGCTATTATCAGTAGGAAGTTAAATATTTCTTCCCGCAATTCTCATGTTTCTAAGAAACCCTAAAGATCCTCTGTAACAAGACAGTTCCTCTGAAAGACCCAGTTCTTTTTGTACAACAGACAAAACTGTCTAGCAAATCAGACTGTTAGCTCTATTAATCACTTTGCTGTTATAATAGGTCACAGTTGAAGACTATCTGTGTCTAAGGTCATGCTCTGGCCAAAGCCACAATAGTTTCTCAGGCTGATCATCAATATTATACTTTTGTTTTTATTTTTGGTAATTTATATTCATTTGCTATTCATTATTACACAGACACACACACACACACACGCACGCGCGCGCGCATGGACAAAACATGGTATGCCAGCTATCTGAGTCGAGATGGGCTTACCAATTTCAGCCATACATTTTTTAGGAATTAGGTATTTCCCATGAACACAAAAGGTATTTTGTTAACACACATTAAAAGTCCAGGTATCCCTGATTATGAGATCCCATTTGCAGCATTGGTATCTTTTCTTGCCATCAAACTAAGACTAGAGCCTCCTAGACCAGATTTCCTTAATTTCAAACAATATCATGAAAAATGGAAGTGATACTCCAACCCCTTTACCATAGTCTATTGCCATATTCTATCTAGAAGGAAATTATAGGTATCACTCACAAATCAGGGGAGGGTATTAATCACTGGCATGTACTTTGAGGACCATCATTGCCTTTGAGGACCATCATTTCACACAATGAAAATGATAATAAACTTGACGGGGGGGCGTGCTTTTATTTTCAGTAGTTTTTAATTCATTCATCCATATATTCCAAAAAATATTACAGAGCAATGACTAGAGCAGTTACGTTTCTATTTGTGACGGATTCTGCAGTGAACTAAGAGAATAACATATCTGCACTCATAAGGTTTATATCCTATTTGATAAGGTATTAGATAAATGCATAGACATGAAATCAGATAATAAAAGAAGCTGTGAAGAAAACGAAAACAGTCTAAGTGATTAGAGAGTGACAGGGGTGATGTTATTTTAGAAAAGAACCGGAAACACCTCTCTGGAGAGTAGTATTTCAGCACTGACTTGAAAGAAATAAGAGGGCATAGGCATATAGCCAAAAGCATTCCTGGTAGAGGAGAGAGTGATGTCAAAGGCCACGGTGCAGAAGTGTGGTCTGGAATAGTAGGAAGGCCAGAGAAGCTGGGCCAAAATGAGCAAGGAGAAGAATTTAGGCGATAATGCCAGAGATTCATTCAGGTAAATGATACTTGAACCCATAGGGGCTCTTCCTTATTACCTGTGATACAGATTCCCATGTGTGTGGGGCTGGGGGGCCAGGAGCAGTGTGTCAAACAAAGGGGTACAAGAATATGACATTTGGTTTTGGTCTTAAGTGGGTTCTGTTTATTTTTTTTTATAAAAAAATAAAATTTGAAGAACAAGAAAAGAATGATAAAAAGCATTTGGGTATCAACTGCAAGAGTTCAAGCAAGGGATTATAGTATTTGTTATCACAAAGAAAATAAGGAAAAAAGACTTACTTATAACTTTTTGAAAATCCTTCACAAGTTAGTAGCCTTAAAATTTTGAAGTTTCTAAAACACGCAAACTGTCTTCAGGACATGCTATGTTCCTCCTACTTTCTACCTCTCTGTTTACATTTTAGAAGGCCACAGATTTTGTTCTGTGGTTCATGTCCATAGAGACACAGTTTGTTTTCCTTTCTCTGTCCTGGGTCAATCTGTAATCCTTTTCTGGATGGCTGGTAACAAAATTATAGTTAGTATAAATTTAGAAAAGGGAGAATATACCCATCAAGATCCAATAAAAATTTTTAACACCATATCCTTTATGAAGGAAGGTAAGAATAGAAAGGAAAGCTTTGAAACTTACAAAACCATAATGTATAATATCCACTAATAGAAAATGTACTATTTTTATTATGTACATTGCTTCAATTATTTTTCTGTTAGATAAGGTTTTAAATTCTTTTCTTCTTTAGAGAGTTTATAAATATTTGATGAGTTTTCATCAGAGAACTATTTTTAGTTTTAATACTGTTTTTATTTGATGGCCAACTAGTTAATCCAACTTTTCTCCTACAGTGAAACAATATAAATGATATGAACCAACCAGTGGGGTTTTGGCATAGGGACAGCTTATCTAGTTTTCAATAGACTTTCCAACAAATAGTGTTGAAGTACTAACTTTAGAAAACAGTCAGCATTTTTATGTGAAAATAGTTCCTATACAGTTTTAGGATTTAATGGACTCCCAAACAATATGAGTTGGTTCTAAGGAAGCTCCCAGACAATGCTCTGTCAGTGAACCCAGAAAGCCCATTAACATAAGGGAATATTTCCGAATAGGATGCTTCTGAAGGGATTGCCAGGACTGAAATTTAGAGAATAATTTGAACTCATAATAAATGAAATACAAATGTACACATATGCCAACTGCTTATATTGAGCCTTGCCTTTAAAAAAAATGTTTATTTATTTATTTTGAAAGACAGAGGCACAATTTGGGGAGGGGGAGAGTGAGGGGGAGGGAGAGAGAATCTCAAGCAGACTCTGTGCTGTCAGCGCAGAGCCTGACCTAGGGCTCCATTGCATGAACAGTGAGATCATGACCTGAGCCGAAATCAAGAGTTAGACGCTTAACCAACTGAGGCACCCAGGTCCCCGAGCCTTGCACATTTTGAGGAGATGCTATTGGAGCCTTTATTTGAGAATCTAAACCAGCAACCAGTACATGCTCCAGGCCCTGTATTAGAGGAATTCCCCTACTTTTTACATATTTTTACTTCCATGGAATTAAGTACTTTACCCCTATACATTTAAATTTTGTTCCCTATACACAATTGCTATTCTAATTTGGTACAGAATGGTTTGAATTTTGTAAAATACAAAGTTATATAAAAATTGCATAAAATACATTTAAGCCACAAATTGCTTTATTGAATTCACGTGACTTTTCCCAGACAGCACATTTAACTATATGCTTATTTTCTAGATTCTTTGTGTTTAGCCGAATACCCTGATGCTTCCTGTATGAATACAGACATGCCGATATATGTATATATATAAACATGCACATATATGTATACATACATATGTATGTATACACACGTGTATGTATACATATATGTATACACATATACATATATGTATATATACATATATTGGCATGTCTGTATACACACATATGTATTTATATATATTTGAAGTTTTAAAACACAGGGTTAAATACCTTGGTAAAGCATATTACATTTTATTTTGCACGTTAACTTTTCACAACCTAAGAAAAGTAATATTGAGCAAATGCATATGTTAATACCAAAACCATTCAGTTGGTCTATAATCTAATTTGAAGCTTGCAAAAAAATTAGTCTTAAATGTATGTATTACTTTGTCTTATTTATATAATAATATGCATTGAGGTTGCATACATTTTTATTTTATAATTCAGCAGCTAAATTCTAACTTAACCTATAATTGTCTCCTGTTACCAAGTATGACAATTTCTGTCCCATAACAGGAATCCTTAGACCATTCACATTTAATGTATTGATATTATCTTTCCAACTCTTTTCTATATGTACATGTTATCTCTTTTTCCCCTCTTTCCTGCCTTCTGTTTTGATAACTGACCATTTTATTTGGATTCTACCTTGCTTCTTCTATTAACTTATTTTACATACATCTTATTGTTAATTTTTTCATGGTGCCCTAGGGTTTATCATAAATATTTTAAATTAATCAGTCTACATTCACATAATATTACACTACTTCACAGGTAGTGTAATAATATTACAACTTTATATTCCCAATTCTTTCCTCCTATCCTTTGTGCTCTTATTGTAAAACTCTTTTAAATGTGACATAAACACATAATACAGTGCTGCATTTTGTCTAGTATTTTTGTTGCTAGTCAGAAAAAAAATAATAAATTTCAATGTACCATCTTTTTGTTTCTATTCGTTTCATTTTTTATGTCTACCTGTGATACAGTATTTCTGCCAGAAGGCACTTCTTTTATTTTTTTACAGAGTAGGTATGTTAGCAATTATTCTTACAGTTTTGGTTATGTCCAAGAAAGCTGTTATTTCTCAAATATTCAGGGCATAGAAGATTCTATTACAAATGATGCTACAGTGAACATTCTTGAACATGTCTCTATAAGAGCATATGTGGGATAACTCTCTACTTTATGCCCCAAGCAGAATTTCTGGGACACAAGATATATACAAGTTCAATTTTACTAATTGTTTTTGAATTGCTAGGCATTATATCTACTTACAAAGGTACTAATTATATTTCATTGCCCCTGTTTTCCCCATTCAACCCTTGGAAGTGTCAGAATTTAATCTGTATATGATACTTCTGTCTGTGAAGCATATAATATAAATGTGTTTGCCTTATTATATACATATTTATTCATAATATCTAGGGCTATACATAAAATAATTTAATTACTGTCCAACTTTTTTGGAATCCTCTTAATATGCATCTTTGAAAGAAAAATGCATCCAGATTTTAGAGATTGTAAAAAAATATGACATGTTGAAGTATAAGTTCCATTATTGTGCATGAAATACTACTATCCATTGCTTCTAAATTTCTGAATCATAAATCAAAATAGCTTAATAGAAGTTGTACAGTTTTCAAGAAAGCAATTTAAATTTTGTACTTTATTAGTATGTCTATTTTTTGGCAATTTATTTTCAGTTTCAAAGTTACATTTCCAGGGGGAAAAAGGTATTGGACTGACAATGCATACAATTTACAACTGAAATTTTACTACTCATAAATGTAATAAAAGTGTATGGTAGAAGATAAATGATTTTTTTTTCTAAACAGTGATAAAAGACTTACTTTTGATGAATATATTATTAGAGGGTAGAAATAGTAAAAAAAAAAAAAAACATCATTTGCCTTTCTGGTTTCCAGTTCTTTTCAAAATATAGAATTTAATATAACCATTTACCATTTATCAGGAGGTTATAACCTTCAAAATTTCAACTCTTGAACTAACTGAACAGCCAAGATAGAAAAATATTCTCCATGTTATCAAAACAAATGGGGGCTAGTTTTTATTAACTGTACTTGTGCTGATGTATATAAATTAGGTATTACTACAGGATGAATAACATGTACATTTCCAAGTCTTTTTTCATCCTTTGAACATTGTTTAGAATAACCATATTTGCAGTAAGTATTGAAAATAATTGCAAGCCTTCATGAAATATTCAGATTATGTAGAATATAGAGTATTAAGATAAAGAATATTTGAACTTTTTAAACCAATTGAGAGTTAATTTAAGCGTACTCAAGTTGACATTGACACACTTGATATATATTCTCATTAAAATAAAACCATGCATAATTTTAAAATAAACTATAATAAAATAGTTTTAATCTTGGTCATGTTTCTTCTAATCTGACTTTCACTGTACTGCTTACGGAAATTCATACTTCCATAGAACAACATTCATGAACTAGAAAATACACAAAAACAAATATAGAGTAAGTTTCTCTTCTTTTTAAATTTTCACAGATCCTAACATTTTTTGAATAATGGGACAAGATCTTCTTGAAATCTCCGCAGAGCAATGTTCATAAATCACACATTTCTTACCTCTATTTCCTTCTTACCAGGAAACAGAGCAAAATTTTAAAGATAGATAAAAACATGGGAGACATTACAAGCTCCGGCAAAATAAGAATTAACATAGATGGCCCAAACTCAATTTTTAATGAGCATCTAAAAGTGAAGAGAGGAGTGCCTGCGTGGCTCAGTAGGCTAAGCTGCTGACTTGGTTTTGGCTCAGGTCGTGATCTCATGGTTTCATGGGTTTGAGCCCTGAGTCGGGCTCTGTGCCTCCATCCTAGAGTCTGCTTGGGATTGTCTCCCTGTCTCTCTCTCTCTGCCCCTCCCCCACTCACACTGTCTCTGTCCCTCTCAAAATAAAAAAAAAAGTGAAGAGAAAGTGTCTGGGAATATTTGAAACAAATATTAAAAATAAAGAAAATCAAACTTTGAACCATTAGCAAATTATATTTTAAATAAAATTAAAGAAAAGAATGTGTTTTTGTAACAGTGACTTAGTTTTGAACAGGGAAATATGTCCCCTGTAAATTGCTAATGATGAGTCTATGTGTAATCGAAACAGGTTAAAACATGTAGGGAACCTGGGAAGAGAGATGCTTAAATTCTATTTTAGTTATTTCAGACCAGACTTATTTTTTTAGACTCCAAATATGAGATAAAGTCTACCTTGAGTTTTTTCACAACTGCCTGGTGCAATTTGTCTGTGACTAAAGAGATACCCTTAATATTGTGGAGGTAAAAATTAAAAAGTAAACAAAAGTAGTTCTTGAATTTCCAGAAGAATGGTTCCTGAATTCCCAAAAGCAAATAGCAGCAACAGAAACAGATAAAATAATTAAGGCTAGGGGTTTTTGAAGAATAAGAATCGGGGTCAAAAGGGCTACAAAGACATTTCAGGTTATTAATTCAGTGTGTGAATATTGCATGCACCTGTGTGTGTGTGTGTAACATATTTTTATCACACGAAATTTGAAAAAAGTATATACCAGATAACATAGAAGGAAGGTTAAAAAAAGAAAGAAAAAATGGAAAACAAGGAAAGCTTAAAGAAAAATCCAAGCGTTCTATAAAGTAATACATCTCTTTCCCCACTTTCACTCTAAAAAGTTTCTTCTCAAGGAAGAATAAGTGATTAGTACCATAATCAGAAAAATAAATCTTTTGTTATGCTTTCTTTTTCTAGATCCCTGGTTCCTATGTCAAGGAGAATCTGCTCATATTGAGTTTTTCACCTACAGAAGTAAATATAAAACATATTATATTTTGATAAAGACTGAGGAGAGAAACTGAAAAAAAAAAAAGGCTGGCTTCTCTCTAGCCATTAAAAACCTGAGGGAATTCAGTAGATGATATATGGGTATGATATATGGGTTTGGAAATATTTGTGTTTTAAAACAAAGCCTGCAATATTGGAATAGGTCAAAGACTCACCATAAATTAATTGACTAAGATGTTAAAAGGAATACAACATTTAAACTCATGTAAGCTTTCTTAGAGAAAGCCCATCCTTTTGTCAGCATGTAAGTGACAAGGAATGTTTACAGTTAGTTCTTATTTAGGTAATGCAATCTAAAACTTGATTTTTAATTATTTTATTTTTAATATTTTATTGGATTGTGGTAAGTACACTTAACATGAGCTCTTAACAATTTGTTGAGGCAGAATACATTATTGCTGACCGTGGGTACAATGTCATATAGAAGATCTGTACAGCTTATTCATCAAATTTAACTGGGGCTATATGCCCATTGATTAGTAACTCCCCATTTCCCCCTTTCCCGATCCCTGGAAACCACCATTCCACTCTTTCATTCAATAAATTTGATTATTTAGATTCCTCACACAAGGGGAATTATGCAGTATTTGCCTTTTTGTGACTGGCATATTTCACTTAGTTTAACATCTTCAAGATTTATCAATGTTGTTGCATATTATAGAATTTCCTCTTTTTCTTTTTGATTATGAATTGTATTACATTGTATGTGTATACCATATTTTCTTTATACACTCATCTGTCAATGACCACTTAAGTAGTTGCTACATCTTGGCTATTGTAAATACTGCTGCAATGAACATTGGGAGTGCTCATATCTCTTCAAGATCCTACTGTCAATTTTTTTGAATAAACACTTTACAGTGGAATTTCTAGATCATATGGTAGTTACACTTCTAATTTTTTGAAGGACCTCCATACTATTTTCCATAGCACGAGTTCCAATTCCACCACACCCTCACCAAACCCCTTCTTTTTTTTTTTTATAATAGCCATCCTGACAGATGTGAAGTGATAGCTGATTGTGGTTTTGATTTGCATTTCTCTGATGATTAGTGACATTGGGCCTTTTTACATATACCTGTTGGTTATTTGTATGTCTTTAGAAGAAAGTTCAAAGACATTTTGAAGAAATGTACATTCAAGTCCTTAGACCATCTTAGTTAATCAGGATATTTAGGTTTTTGTTTATTGTTTGTTAGTTTGTCTTTGCTATTGAGTTTTAAAAATTTGATATTGACCCATAACTAGTGAAGAAATTGAATATGTTATCAAAAATCTCCCAACAAATAAGAGTCCTGGGCCAGATGACTTCTCAGGGGAATTCTACCACACATTTAAAGCAGAGTTAATACCTACCCTTCTCAAGCTGTTCAAAAAAATAGAAATGGAAAGAAAGCTTTCAGACTCATTCTGTGAAGCCAGCATTACCTTGACTTCCAAACCAGACAGAGACCCCAGTAAAAAAGGAGAATTTCAGGCCAATATTCCTGATGAATATGGATGCAAAAATTCTCAACAAGATACTAGCAAATCGAATTCAACAGCATATAGAAAGAATTATTCACCATGATCAAGTGGGATTCAATCCTGGGCTGCAGGGTTGTTTCAATATTCGTAAATCAATCAATGTGATACATCACATTAATAAAAGAAAGGATAAGAACCATATGATCCTGCCAATAGATACAGAAAAAGCATTTGACAAAATTCAGCATCCTTTCTTAATAAAAACCCTCAAGAAAGTCAGGATAGAAGGAACGTACCTAAACATCATAAAAGTTATATATAAACAGCCCACAGTTAATATCATCCTCAATGGGGAAAAACAGAACTTTCCCCGTGAGACCAGGAACACGACATGGATATCCACTCTCACCACTGTTGTTTAACATCATGTTGGAAGTCCTAGCATCAGTAATCAGACAACAAAATGAAATAAAAGGCATCAAAATTGGCAAAGAAGTTAAACTTTCACATTTTGCAGATGATATGATACTCTACATGGAAAACCTGAAAGACTCCACCAAAAGGCTACTAGAACTGATACATGAATTCAGCAAAGTAGCAGGGTACAAAATCAATGTACAGAAATCAGTTGCATTTCTATACACCAATAATGAAGCAACAGAAAGAGAAATCAAGAAACTGGTCCCATTTACACCAAGAACCATTGCACCAAGAGCCATAAAATACCTAGGAATAAACCTAACCAAAATGTAAAAGATCTGTATGCTGAAAACTATAGAAAACTTATGAAGGAAATTGAAGAAGACACAAAGGAATGGAAAAACATTCCATGCTCATGTATTGAAAGAATAAATATTGTTAAAATGTCAATACTACCCAAAGCAATCTACACATTCAATACAATCCCAATAAAAATTGTACCATATGGGCCCTGGATGGCTCAGTCTGTTAAGCATCCAACTTCAGCTCAGGTCATGATCTCACAGTCTGTGGGTTTGAGCCCTGTGTTGGGCTTTGTGCTGACAGCTCAGAACCCAGAGCCTGCTTTGGATTCTCTCTCTCTCTCTCTCTCTCTCTCTCTCTCTCTCTCTCTCTCTCTCTCCCCCCCCTCCGTCTCCCTCTCCCTCTCCCTCTCCTTCTCTCTCCCCTTCCCTGCTCTGTCTGTCTCTCTCAAAAATAAACAAACATGAGAAAAATTTTTAAAAATTGTACCAGCATTCTTCTCAAACCTAGAACAAACAATCCTAAAATTTGTATGGAACCGAATAACCAAAATATTGAAAAGAAAACCAAACCTGGAGGCATAACAATTCCAGACTTCAAAAGCTGCATTACAAAGCTGTAATCACCAAGACAATATAGTATTGGCAAAAACAAACAAACAAACCAACCAAACAAACAAACAAAAAAGCAGACACATAGATCAACGGAATAGAATAGAGAACCCAGAATTGGGCCCACAAATGTATGGCCAACTAATATTTGTCAAAGCAGGAAAGAGTATCCAGTGGAAAAAAGACAGCCTCTTTAGCAAATGGTGCTGGGAGAACCGGACAGCAACATGCAGAAGAATGAAGTTAAACCACTTTCTTATACCACACACAAAAATAAACTCAAAAGGATGAAAGACCTAAGTGTGAGACAGGAAACCATCAACACACTAGAGGAGAAAGCAGGCAACAACCTCTTTGACCTCAGTCGCAGCAATTTCTTGCTTGACACATCTCCAAAAGCAAGGGAATTAAAAGCAAAAATGAATTATTGGGACCTCATCAAGATAAAAAGCTTCTGCACTGCAAAGGAAACAATCAACAAAACTAAAAGGCAACTGACAGATGGGAAAATATATTTGCAAATGACATATTGGATAAAGGGTTAGTACCCAAAATCTATAAAGAACTTAACCACACTCAACACCTGAAAAACTAATAATCCAGTGAAGAAATGGGCAGAAGACTTGCATAGACACTTTTACAAAGAAGACATCCAGATGGCCAACAGATACATGAAAAGACGCTCAACATCACTCGTCATCAGGGAAATACAAATCAAAACCACACTGAGATGCCACCTCACACTGGTCAGAATGGCTAAAATTAACAACTCAGGAGACAACAGATGCTGGTGAGGATGTGGAGAAATGGGAATCCTCTTGTACTGTTGGTGGGAAGGCAAACTGGTGCAGCCACTCTGGAAAACACTGTGGCAAAAAATTAAAAATAGAACTACCCCATAACCCAGCAATAGAACTACTAGGAATTTAACCAAAAGATACAGGAGTGCTGATTTATAGGGGCACATGTACCCCAATGTTTATAGCAGCACTTTCTACAATAGCCAAATTATGGAAAGAGTTAAATGTCCACCAACTGATGAATGGATAAAGAAGATGTGGTTTATATACACAATGGAATACTACTTGGCATGAGAAAGAATGAAATCTTGCCATTAGCAGCAATGTGGATGGAACTGGTAGGTATTATGCAAAGTGAAATAAGTCAGACAGAGAAAGACAGATATTATATGCTTTCATCATATGTGGAACTTGAGAAACTTAACTGAAGACCATGGGGGAAGGGAAGGGGAAAAATAGTCACAGACAGAGAGGGAGGGAGGCAAACCATAAGAGACTCTTAAATACAGAGAACAAACTGAGGGTTGATGGGGACATGGGGGAGAGGCGAAAATGGGTGATGGGCATTGAGGAGGGCACTTGTTGGGATGTTCACTGGGTGTTGTATGTAAGTGATGAACCACAGGAATCTACCTCCAAACCAAGAGCACACTGTATATAATGTATGTTAGCCAATTTAACAATAAATTAAAGGAAAAATTGGAACAAAAAAAACCTGTTTGGTATATGATTGGTATAAAGTAGATATTTCTGTAAAAAAATAGATATTAATTCTAGCATGCTCTTTTCCCTCCAAAGAGTTATAAGTAACTGGTTGCCAAAATGAAATAAATCTTGCATTAGTCTGTTTTAAAAAATGGAAATGTCAAGAAGAAAACCTTTCTCTTAAATGCTCAGTATTTTATATTATGCTACTGCATGTGAAATTAAAAATAAATTGTCACTGAAGTACATTTTAGTTATCATTAATATATTCACTTCACAGCAAATAAATACATACTTAGTATGTTTAAATAGTTCACATAGTTGGGTGCTATAAACATCTATATAGTTTATTATCAACATGAAACAAAACAACTGAAACAGAATTACTTTCATCTTGATTTCCTCTCTTCAGTAACCTATGTAGAATTCTTATTTTCTGCTCTTACTGCAACTACCATATCATACCCCCAAATTATACTGTAACACTTAGAGCAATAAGTTTATTATATTTTTCTTCACTACCAGCAGTTTTACAACGCCTTTAAAATAATTATACTTCAATTCTTTTGAGATAGTTCCTCTTAATGGCAAACATGATTACTGGATTTAAAAATCTGAGTATAAAGCTCTAGATATGAATTTCCATATTCTCTCTGAAATGATTCAACTATGCTTAATATTCAGCATGAGATGTGAATTGTAACAGTTAAGGTAAAAGTATTCTAATGAATATTTTTAATTGAGATTATGCAGATGGTTGGTGGTAAGAACATGTCTCTAATACCATTTAAGATTAGAAATGCAATACTCACACATTTTCGTGTGTGTCAAATTCCAGTTTTTAACTATGGAGGAGTGATTTCTTTAAATACATCAATCTGTGCTAGATAAATACATTGTAGGGTACACTTAGACTTTTTGAGGAGGCAAGTTAAATTGGAAGAGTTGAAGCTATAATTTAGACAAATCAACAGAAAAGTGAACATCCCCATCATCTGGGGCATGTTAGATGATGTGCTGTAATTACATAGCTTTATTATCTTTATTGATCACATTTAGCTAAAGATTCTTTTGCTTTCTACTCCAATTTGCCTGAGTAAAATACTGAAGAGAGAGTAATCACATCATTTTCCTTCATTTACCAAATCTGTTATTTTTTGTTTAATATCTAGAAAATTGGCTAAAACATAATTTTAAATGTTTTAACTCTGCTTTGATTCCATATAAAAGAAATAGAAAATATTAGAGTGTACTTCTATGTCTGTTGTTTTATTTCCTTACAATATTTAGCTAACCTTCTTAATATGGATTAGTGACTCAAAATATGTATTTATCAATTGTAAATTATGACTTCTAAGGTGAGGCATGGAGGTTTTGCAGAACAGACTTGTATATAATTGGCAAATAAGCAAAATAAAGTACACCCCTTTCATTCTTTTTGATGGAAGAGATTCAGAAATTATTCAGTGATTATAGAAAGAAATCCATGTATAATCATTAGCTTATACATTCAATCAACACCTTAATTCAATTTTAAATAAAAAAATGAATCCAAGCAAAATGTGTGCTTGTTTATTCAAACTCATTAGAAAAATGTACAGAAACCTTCATTTTCATGACAACTTAAACATAAGCAATAACAAGGAAATGTTTATTGGGGAAAAAATGTTGACTTTATGGCTGTAGCACAGCAACAACAAAATTCCTCTAAAAATCAAAAAAATATATATAAATGTCTTTATTCTCATAAATTGTTACTTCTTTAAAATTTTTTTTAATGTTTATGTATTTTTGAGAGAGAGACAGAGTGTGAGTGGGGTGGTTGGGAGAGCAGTGAGAGAGAGAGATACACAGAATCTGAAGCAGGCTCCAGGCTTAGAGCTGTCAGCACAGAGCTTACTTATAAGCTACAAAAACTTTAAAAATAAAAGGTAACTACAAAAGTCACAGAAATATATTCCTCAGAGCCATTGAGTAATTACATAGTCTGAGAACTAAACGGATGCTATTCACAGAGAACATTTATCATAAGTGAATTTTAGTGCAAGTGGAGACATTTCCCAAAATTTAAAGTAATACAAATGCCAATTAATTAATTAGATTTACTGGATTACTCTTAATATTTAATACATTTCTGTAAATACCTCTGTGTAATTTTATCATTTAATATGTGTTATCTTTTATTTTCTTTGAATGATGCAATATTTATATTACTGAAAACTATAAAAAATTACAAAATATCTGACATGGAACTATTACTGCAATATGATAATTTTCTAAAATATATTTTTATTTATACTTTAAAGTACTATAGATTATATTTTATTTGTAAATAAAATACATAAATAATGCAAATAATGCTTTTCTAATTTGCTAACTTTTGTTATTTTTTTCACTGATTATTGATAAGTTTAAGCCATAGTAAGTTTTAAGTATTTTGTCTATTTTTACAGTTTCCTGTCTGCATCGCTTGTTTATTTATCATCTAGCTTGCTTGTATGTTGTTTTTAATATCTAGAATTTTTAAAACTTATTAGAAAATGGAAGGCATCTTGTTTTGGCAGCTGCTCTGCCCTTACCTTCATTTATAATGCTCTAATTTAATGTTTCATATGACTGTTGCAAATTAATTAAGTGGCATTTAGTAGCATATAATTAGCTGTATATATTCCACAGATTATTCCAATTAAAAAAAAAGTGCTAATATTTATGTATATAATTATTGCTTTGGGAATTTCAGTTCAGACTTACCTCCCTATCATGATAATTATGTTTCATATTAAGTTATATTTGACAAACAACATGCGAGTCATATAAACTTTTAGAGTCAAACTGAATTTGAAATATTTATCTTAAAAATCTGTTCATAATATATATTTCTGATAACACTTTTATCATACATAACTTAATATGTAAAGACTCCTTCACATTCATGATTTATTTACAAGATCTGAAAGATTCTGATGACTTTGGATAATATGTTGGATTAATTTGAATTTTCTCTAAGTAAATCAACGCCAAGTAAATATTTACATATGTAAATTGACCATAAAAGCTCTAAAATCCAAAATAATAATCATGCTCTAAGAAAGTAGAAGGTACAAAGTAATTATATTTTCTATAAAATTCTATAACTTTATTATTGAGTGAGTTTGTAGTGTTTGGCTTACTTATCTCAAAAGTGGTATTGATATTTATCCCACGCTTTCCATCCAGTTTATGTAGGTATAAATTATGGTAATTTTTTTTGGTAGAATAACTGACACACAGAAGAATGTAGCAGCATACAGAACATTTTTCATGTTATTCTAGTGTTTCTTTGTTTCCTGATATCTGCTTCATGGATATCCATATTCCATAAAGTTGTCAGCCGGTCAGTACCTGAAAACTTCTAGTAATGAAGTCCTATATACTACACTAAGTTTGCCCTCTTCAGTATTGTCTTCTTGCAGATTATAAAATTTTGGTTGTCAAAGATTTACTATGCCTATTTTATTACCCACATGTTTGTATAGAAATCTCCCTGGTAGGAAGCAGTACATAATAAAAATGTACTAATCTGAAGCTTACACGCTGCTTCTCTTCTTACACACTACCACTTACTGCTTCTAGTTTGGCTACCAAACTATCTTCATATCTGTCCCTACTCAAAGTAGAAAACTATGCAGAAAATTTTCACATAGTTCCAAACAGTAAAATTAAGAAAACAACTTCTGGCAGGCCTGTGAGGAATTAATCCCAATTTGGGCAGTCAGAACAATTATTCAGGTCACTGAAGTGCTATCTGGCACATTACTCAACTAGTGTGGGACCCATATATCCTAAAACACATAATGCAGCTTTCCAAATTGTCTAACTTTCATCCAAGTCAAACGCAGGATGAAAAAATACCAGCTGCATTTCTGTTTATGACTTTTTCCCCCAATGTATTTTTGATATGATGTCTCAATGCACATTTTCAGCTGATACCAACATTTTTATAAAAGTTAGAAAATAAGGGCATATGCAGAACCTATTATTGGAAGAACTGGGATAATGCTTCACATTTGATTTAAGTCCAATGCCATGACAATCACTGCCTGCCCTAACAAGGATTGCTCATGCAGTGGTTTGGCCCAATAGTTTCAAAAAATCATTAATTAAACTAACCGAATGCTACAGAGTTCTACAGTTAAAATAATGTGACTAAATTGACCACTACACCAAAGCAATATAGTCTCCATCTAAATTATTCTGTTTGGTAAATAATCCAATATTTAATTAGCTTTGTTATTTATATCAGTGTATATTTAAAATGGACTTTGGGGGCACCTGGTGGCTCAGTCGGTTGAGCGTCCGACTTTGGCTCAGGTCATGATCTCACAGTCTGTGGGCTCGAGCCCCACGTCGGGCTCTGTGCTGACAGCTCAGAGCCTGGAGCCTACTTTCGATCCTGTGTCTCCCTCTCTCTCTGCCCCTCCCCACTTTGTCTCACTCTGTCTCTCAAAAATAAATAAATATTAAAAAAAAATAAAATAAAATGGACTTTTAACTTGGATCAGACAGCAGATTGCTGCTCACCTTAAAAGTACATGTATATACTATGTAAAGATTAGTATTCTATAAATTTTGCTTAAACTTTTTCATTAACACTTCTCATGACCATGTCCTTTGTGTTTATGATGATGTTTTCAGGGATGTTGGTAAACCTCAGAGCCATCCTGCCTTGGCTTTCATGACCGCAGTACGTAATACCTCAGTAAGGCTACATGGCTTTGCAGCATAATGAATTTAGGGGAACCATTGCTGCCCGGGATTATATACAATAGCAAATAGTACCTGTAGCTATGCATTATGTGCAAGATAAGTTTTTTTTTTATAAACCAGGGTATCTCTCTCCTACCTTGGGGCCCGTGGAGAAATCACACAGCCTTGGTACATAAAATTGTTATCTTCCTTGTAACTGCCTAGCTAAAATTGTTATTTTTAAAAATTTTTTCTTAAATTCTCCCTTAATTTACTACAGTTTATTCACACAGAAAAAGGTAGCACCGTGGTTTACTTTAAATAATCTTTTAAAGAGAAAAGAACTGATATTTAGGGTATATTAACACATATGTGAGAGTACCAGACTTGGGCACACAGCATAACCCACTTCAAGGCTTGAGGCATTGCACAACGCATGCATTGAGCAATGTCTCTGGTCTTCCAAACTGTTTTAGCAGTGGAAGAAGAAGAACGAGTGACAGGCAACATGGACGGTGCCTCTCACGTTCATTTTTTCGGATTGAGTATGGAGTATGGGCAATCACGATTCTGTTCGTTTGGCTGCCAAATCAGTAGGAGATCAGTAGGAGATCTAAGGTTGGCTTTCAGCATTTGCTCTGTACAAGTACAGGGAGTGGTCAGACACATTTTTCTCAGGCCCTATACAAGAGAAAGGGCAGTGAAATGTCCAGACAGCTGGTAGTCTGTTAGTCAACAGCTGGCCCGTCCTCCTGCCCGGTGCATTCCATCTCATTAGGAATGAGCCTCCATGCACAGCCTCTCTCCTGGTCCCAATATCCTCATCTCTTACTCTTGTGTTACTTTCCAGAACCAAGAAACACTGGTACTCCCCCTTAAAAAGATGTATACATGCAGTATAAACATATTTGATAGTATATTTAAATACATATAAATAAATGTGTGTACTGCATACACACATAGGTATTTCCATATAGTAATCAGGCTGGAGGTTTCAAGTTTGAAGATCAAATATGAATAGGTATATATATATATATATATATATATATGTGTGTGTGTGTGTGTGTGTAAACATAGAAGTGCATAATATATGCACATACATTATAATGTATATATATAAGGTATAATATATATCTTATATATACATATATATACATAATTGCACTGTATTTATGTACATATATGCACACAATACAATATACGTGTATTGTAATATATATTCAGGCTGTATATGTGTGTATATACATGTGTATACATATGTAAGTGTGTATATGTGTGTATATGTATGTGTGCATATATGTATATAAATTTGTGTATGTGTATAAATATATTTATAATTATATATTTATATATATTATATATTTAATTTATTAATATATTAATAATGTTTATATATTTATATTATATAAACATAAATATATAAATTATAAATATATAAATTATAAACATATTTATATTTATAATATAATATATTAAATATATTATTAATATATTAAATATATTAATAATATATTAAATATATAATATATTAAATATATTATTAATATATTTAATATATTAATAATATATTTAATATATTATATATATTTATAATTATACATATAATGCCCCTCCAACATATCAACAGGTGGGCAGAGGGAACAGCCATTGTAGCATCAACCATTCCTTAAAGCTGAGGCAAGAATTGCCCATTGTGCATTTTGAGAAAAATCTTTGCCCTACCTCCAATCAACTTGATCAAATTTTCTACCATTTGTAAGAGTGAAGTTATGCGGTTAATGTGTATTTGCATTTTTCATTAAGTACTAGCACATGTACAATAATGTCCCTACTAAGGTACTATATTTCATGAATCTGCCTTTTGTCCCAAACCAAAGTGCTTTAAATAGTGAAATTTCATAGAATTTTTCAATATGTGCTATGACATGCCTCCCCTCCCATAACATATTTAACAGTTTCCCTTGGTTTTATGAATAATTTGAAGAAAATAAGACTAAAACTGATGAATTTTCATATGCAAAGTTGTACACCCGAAGTATAGCTTTTTATCTATTTTTTCTTTTCTATAATCTCATGAAAAAGTTTCTCTGCCTTCTCTTATTTTTTTCATAAATAGTATATATGTATGTATGTATGTATGTATTTTAATTTTTTTAATTCTCATGCAGTGTTATTTTAGTTTCAGGTGAACAATACAGTGATTCAGCAATTTTATACATTATAGATGCTCATCATGATAAGTACACTCTTTAATACCTATCACTTATTACACCTAAATAGTTTTTTTGTTATATTTTATTTTGTTTGCTTTTTGTTTTTGCTAATTCCCTGTTTCTCTTACTATTTACATACAATAATTTCTTTTCTGTTTTTCAAATGTCAGTTCTCTTATCTTTTGTCTTGACTAATTACATTGGCAAATACATTCAGAACACTCTTAAAGGACAGTGAGAATATAGCTCTTCTCTCTGATTTCAACTGACGTGATTATTGCAAATCCCCATTATGCATGATATTGGCTTTTGGTCTGAAGTATAAAGTTTTCATAAAGCTAGAGAAGTAACTTATTTTCTATTGTACTATGATTACAATTATGTTTTTCAGTATCTATTAGGTCAATCCAGTGATTTTTGTTGTTGGAAAACTTAATATAATGAGTTGCATAAATAGTTTCTAATATTTAATTATCTAATATTTAGATAAAATGTACCAGTGATTTATTTAGAATAAATATTACAATATTCATGAATGAAGTTGATCATTAATTTCATTAGTTTATATTTTTGCTACTTTTTTATGGCTTAATATCAGTGTTTTAATATCTTCAACAAATATGTGTGCTAGGTATAGTACCTTAAATATGTTTATATCCTCAGTCTGTTCATTATTTGGATAAGTTTAACCGAGGAAATGACATAGTCTGATGTACATTTTTAAAAAATCACTATTTATAGTTGGGAGGATGGCTTACAGAAATGTTGCAATTATATGTGGAAGGCTATTTACCCATGTCTCAATGCTGAGGTTTCAGACATTTTGTATCTCAAGAAGACTGTCTTACCAGTGTCTGCAAGAAAAGGGATAGGTTCAAAAGAAAGCCAAATTTCACTACTAGATAGGTGTCCTAAGAAATGTTCATGAATCACTTGAGAACAGAAGTAGAGTTTTGTGTAAAATTGGTCTATCATACAGAGGGACTGGTATAGATCTGTGCTAGTCTCTGGAGACTCCTAGAAATCTGGTACTGACATTCGGCCAAGATAAAAACAAGATAGACTCTCTTGCAATTGATAATGTTTTCTTTAAATTTTGAAATTACCCTGTACATAAATAATACAGCATGTAGTTCAATATTCTTATTTGTACAATGAAAATGAAAATAATAAGCAAAACTTACTTCAAAAATTTTTGTAAGTATTATATGAGTTAATTATATGTAAAGCACTTAGTGTCTGTCACATATAATTGCTATGTAATATTAACATTAACTGTTTCAGATACTGAAATGTGCTTTTAGCACAATAATAAAAGTAGAGTTCTTTCTCTGATACATAAGTTAATGAGCACCATGACCCCAAACCTTAAAAGTAAAAAAAGAAAAAAAAGATCACCATCTAAGAGTTACTTCTAATTCATCAAAAATGCATTCCATTAGGGGCGCCTGGGTGGCGCAGTCGGTTAAGCGTCCGACTTCAGCCAGGTCACGATCTCGCGGTCCGGGAGTTCGAGCCCCGCGTCAGGCTCTGGGCTGATGGCTCGGAGCCTGGAGCCTGTTTCCGATTCTGTGTCTCCCTCTCTCTCTGCCCCTCCCCCGTTCATGCTCTGTCTCTCTCTGTCCCAAAAATAAACGTTGAAAAAAAAAAAATTTTTTTAAAAAAAATGCATTCCATTAAGTCATACAAGAAAAGAGATGGCCCTGGGCTTACTTGCTATATGACTGACACTATTACAATACGGAAAAAAAAAATCAAATCAGAATGTGAGTCCTCAGCAAAGGAAGCATGAAACAAGATGAGCGAAGAATATATTTGCAGAATTTCTTAAAAACTGTCAAAAAGAAAGTGATCCCGCTAGGAAACCAGTGTCTGGTCTGGTGGCTATTATTTTAGAAGATATCGGATTATCTATTAGATTTAGCAAGCTGGCTTCCCTAACTTTGTTATTGTGTCTGTCCATCAGGTATTAGGTCTCAATTGACGTTACACGTGCCCAAACAAGCTTAAAGAGAGACAGTATGTCAGACAATCATTATATCACTTATTGTAAAATAATTACTTATATTTTTTATTTGATTATATATATATATATATATATATATATATATATATATATATCTGCATTCATGGAGAGGATATGAGAATATGAACAAATCATACCCACTTATTTACTTGACCATTTATTATTGTAAATAACGATTACAGATCTTGTATTTCTATTTTTCTTTTTTCCACTGAGTGGATTCATTAAAAATCTTTAAGGAGGGATGGCTTGATAAGCAGATTTTGTGGTTGTCATGACTGAGAACTGAGGGCAACAGTCTACAACTAAGGTAATTTAATGTATTGCCATATTAGCTACTTAGATTTTCCCGAACAACAGTCAATGTCATAGTATTTTGTCTATTTTCAACCTGTTGCAAACAGAAATGCAAAATTATGCTAGTAGATTGGGAACAAAGAGAACTCCAAGACAGTTTAGTCTATAATCAGCAAAAGACCTTAGGAATATATTATAGAAATATTATTTGAATAGAGGAACAAGGAACACCCTGATAATGCTTTAAGTGGGAAATGACTATTATATAGAATGACAGATTAATTGGGTAGCACAGAGAGAAAAGCAGAAAAGAGAAATTAGGAGGCAATAGGTAAAGTATAAATAATCGAAATTTGACTAATGCTTTGAACTCAGCTAGAAATAATGCAAACAAAACTGGATGCATATTCTATGACTGCTTTCCATAACCCTTCCTCCCTCCAAATACACCTAAGAAATACTGCATCTGAAAAAAACCCTCAAATTCATACGTATTAACGAAAGGAAAGAAGTAATTACTAATAAGCCCTCAATAAGTGGGTGGAGAAAAAGTTATTTATAAATTATTTGACAGTAGCATTGTAATTCAGTAGGTATGTTTTCAGGTACATGATATCTTTTAATAACAAAATGATGTTTGGCAAGTTAAAATACCTACTTGTCTTTTTTTCAAAGTCTTTATTTCTCAGGCCAATGGATTATTCTATTCCATATAAATGCAATAATAATACAGTTATTTAATTATTAAATAATATATAATTCTTATTTTTTAATTTGATAACATTCAAAATTTGCTAAACTTCTGACTTCAGGCTTATTTTTAAGCCTATTAGAACAGATTCAAAACAGTAACTTTCATGCCTATTATCTAAGAGTTTTAAAAAGTAGTGTGTTGAACTTTTATACTACTGTTACCAGGCAAAATATAACTTCAAAAATGTGTGTATGTCATTGGTTTTCACTTTAAATAGCAATAACACATAAAGAAATGTATCATAAAAAGCTCCTAACAATGTTTACATTTTAATGTTTTGTTGTATTTTAAAGAGATGCAAAGATTTGAGAAAAAATGCTCTCAAAGCATACTCTCTTTAGAAAAGCTGGAAAGACCTCAAAAAGTATTTACATTTGATAGTATGGAACAGGCCACTCTGAAGCCTTCCACAACAGCCTATCATCTGCTTGGCCTTTTCTGAGGAGATTGAATCCAGGCAGGAAAATACACATTTGACACCTACAGAAATAAATATTAGATGTTTTGTTCTTTCGCCACTACTAAGCACAGTATTAAACATGCTCATTCTTATTGCTAAATTACTATAATTACTAGACATGTTCCAAAATTAATACTATAATATTAAATACGATTTACAAATTTAAAAAAGACTCACTGAAAAATGTAATATTGCATAATGCCAAAAACCCTCTCTTGCATTATGATAGATGAGCATTGCTGCAGTTAACTTCTTATGAACTTCTAATTATAGCTAAAAATAATAAAGGACAAAAAGTTTACGTTGTCATGATATTTTGATTTTTAGTGGAAAAAAAAACCCCGAAAGATATCAAATGACTGAATACGTATAGTTGAAATAAATTCAGCGTATAGTTGAAACATTACATGGAAATTGGCTTCTAAAAATACATTCACTATTAAATTTCTAAAAGAAATGTTTTCTTTGGTACCTGCTACCAGCCATATAACCAGAATAACCTGGAATGAAGCTGTCTTTATTCACAGACAGCCTGATTTGCTATGGAGAAAACTTCAAAGCATCCATGAAAAGCTATTAGACCTAATATATGACTTTTTTAAACTTCACACTATGCCAGGTCAGTCTACAAAAATCAATTGTATATCTATACATCAGCAATTAGAATTTGCATTAAAGTGCGCTTAGAATAGCCCTCAAATATTAAATGATTTGGTATAAATCTGGAAAAATACATTCAAGACTTGCATGATGAAAACAACAAAATGCTGCTAAAGAAATCTATGAAGACTGAATCAAATATAATGATAATATTTTGCTGGTTAATGAAGAAACTACATACAGCTATTAGTTCGTATGAGATAGACCTGTAGATTTAATGCAAGTCCAAACAAACTCCCAGCTGGATTCTTTTGTACCAATTAACAAGCTTGTTTTAAATTTGTGCTATAGGGTTTATGAGGTTGTGTGTATGTGTGTGTGTGTGTGTGTGTGTGTGTGTGTGTGTTTATTTTCAAAAATACCATATATCATACATGATATATATGATATATTCCAGCATTTCTAGTTACTTTTAGAAGGAGTAGCCAACTAACAACCACTATAAATAGTAAGAGAAGAAAAAAGCAAACTTCTGAAAATTGTAATAGCCCTCAGATTTTCCTTTTTAATAAACAAAGAAGCAGCTTTTAGGAAAATAAAATGATTAATTTAGATTTATATATTTCTTTTTTTTTTTGATAACAGATATGCAGATATCCCCGAATCCCTCTCTTAACACACTGTTTTTGTTCACCTGGTGCATTTTCTTCTTCAAATCTTTCATGTATATTATACATTTTTCAAAAGATGTAAGTATATTTAGTAAGTACAGTAAAGACTTTACGAAGCTAAATCAAAGTGATGAAATTGCTTGAGATTGATAGTATAATGCACATATAGATATGACATGCAGATTGTTCCTAAAATCTATTTTTAACATAAAAATTTAAAGATAGACAACCAATATTGATGTTCTTTAATTTGTTTCACAATAAAAAACAAAAATATAAAATGCAGGGGTGCCTGGATAGATCACTCGGTTAAGCGTGCGACTTCACTCAGGTCATGATCTCACAGATCGCGGGTTCAAGCTCTGCATCAGGCTCTGTGCTGACAGCTCGGAGCCTGGAGTCTGCTTCATATTGTGTCTCCCTCTCTCTCTGCCCCTCCCCAGCTCGTGGTCTCAGTCTCTCTCTCCCTCTCTCTCAAAAATGAATAAACATTAAAATTGTAAAGAAATATAAATTGCAATTTATCTTGTTAAAATAATGTGCTTTTTAAATTTTAGATTCTTTTTTTACAGAAGTTTTATATAAAGGGATACTCATACTCACACTGCATCGTCACCATTTGTCATCCCCAGAAGAATCTTCTTTTAAGTATTTTATTTACTAACTTGAGTATTTACTACCATCTTTCTGAGTAACAGTATCATAGAGCTACTTACTATTTTTTCAGTTTTAGGCATTATTTTTTTTTTCATTATTGACTCTAAGGAGGTTGCAGAAATTCCTTAGATTCATCTTACCAATACATTTATGATATAATTTTTAATTAAATCAAAATTCTGAGTATACTTAATGTAACTTTGTAAATATCACTGATAATACAGCCATGTAGTGCACTATTATAACATTTCATTTTTTATACATCTCTTTTGTTTCCCTCATAATTATAACTCTATTCTTGATTAGTTTATAGCATTTCTGCATTATTTATATTTTTGAATTTTTTTTGAATTAATGGAAATTTACCTCAATCTTTTCTCCCTAATTTCTCCTATATCTGTGTGGTTCCATCACATGAAACAAGTGTGCAACATCCAGCAACACTGGCTACTGAAATGGTCCCCAAATCATCTAATAGTGTATTATATGTTTCCCACAATAAAATATTATTCTACATATAATACCTCCACTCAGAGAGAAGTATGATGTAAAATTGAAAGTTAAATATATCATTGGAGACATGGATGGAAATAAATGGTATGAAATTGAAATTGTTATATGTGTTTAACATGCAAGCAGCAAATCATTGTTCAAAGTAGATTATTTGGACACAAATTTGCATAAATTGGAAGGACCTACAGGACAAAGGAATTGGTTCATACAAGAGGAAGTGAATTAGTGAAGCCAAACTGAAAATGATAGATTTTTCAAACTATTGACAAGATATAGTTTAAAAACTTGTTGTGTTTGTGTCAGAGTATTATAAATAACTTGAAAATGTCCATAAAGAATAGTTGAGTGTTGCAGAATTTATATTACACACACACACATATACACACACATATGCACACATGCACACATACACCCCTAATTAACACTGGAGTGGAAAGTACCCCAGTTCATATTAAGGAACACAGATAGAGGTATTTTTAATATGTGCATACTTTACATAATGGTGATAATTGAGGCAATGTTACTGACAGATCACATATGAATGATCTGAATGAGCAAAAAATAGCTGAGGAGAGAAGTTTTGAATACTTATATTTAGCATGTGACATAATAAATTAAAGACTAAGAAGCTATTTAAAAAGTAATATTACACAGAGAAACAAGATAGGCAAATTCATGAATCAAAGGAAATAGAATCTATAAATAATTGATTTAATCATTATGTTGAAGCAATGCCCTTTCATGATATAAAAAATATTACAACTTTATTTTTATTTCTTGCTCTTCATTTTAACATTGATTCTTTTCTTAAAAAAAAGGGGCAAATCAATGACTTTTCTGTTCACACATCCAAAGTGCTACTGCCATTTCAGGTCTCAAAAAGAATCTCATTTTAAATATCCAGTTGCCTAACAATAAGGAAAGATGTGAGAGATAACTTTTTTTTCCCCTAGCTTTAGTATCTGAACCAAAAGAATGGTCATGATCCATATCGTCTCATTTTTCCTCAAATCTCCCTCACATGCTAGTTACTGTGTCTGACCCCTTTAGCATGGGGCCCAATGTGAGAACTGATTAAGAACTAAGGGCTTACTCTTAAAATACATGATGCTGTGTACTCTTGCTGACTCCATGTTTCACATTTGTGTGGAGACATCACTGTTTACCATGCTGGGCACTTGTGGCTAAGAAATGATGTGGGTGAATGAACCATGTAGGCTTCCACTCCTCCCTACTCCCAGAATTCCTGCAGTTTACTCTGAAGACTAGTAGATATTTGATTCTTTTGCTTCAAGGTGGTCTTCTTGAGCAGAACTTAACATGACTCTTGTCATCTCTCTCTTGTTACGATCCACTCCTGTTCAAAGGAAATAGTCATCGTATCCTTGACTTATAGGCAAACACGGTAGCATCTCACCTTGACTGGACCTCCCAAGAATCTCACAGTCTATTCAGTGTTGTTTTCCAGATTTTCTGGGGTTAGGGGTCAGACGTCAAACTCCAAAAGACAAATAAATTCTCTATGACCAACACCTCCTCCGAACTTAGGCTGGAGAATTAAGTGCAGCGAGTTCCCAACTCCCCCATACATAGTAGATTTAACACACAGCTTGCTCTAAAGAAATCCTCCACAGGAATTTCTCTTTCTTGTTCTGCAATGGGTGAACCCCTTTTAGTCACATGTTACACAGAAAGTCATAAAAGCCCTAAGACCAGTGATTTGATGTGGATGTGAACATCTGCTTTTCTGTCTGGCAAAACACATTTGTATCAATCATCATAAGTTATCAACTCTAACTTCCAATTTCAGTCTCCTAACTGTCAACATGGTCAAATTCTAAAAACAGGCTATGAAATATAAGGACACAGGAAAGGTCACTGGATATAAAAAAGTCATAAATTCATTGACAGAAGTTGAGTGTAAGGGACTTAGACACTAGTCATATATTAGTTTACTAACATATTCTTACTCTATTACTTAATAAAATAGTATAACAGAAATCACTTATTGGGAATTTAATAACCACTTGCTATGTCAGAGAGTTATTTTAAATGAATTTAGAAATTTAAACAATTTATAGCATACTTTCGCCATGTAAATTAAAAACACCTTTGCTGGGGCGCCTGGGTGGCTCAGTCGGTTGAGCGGCGGACTTCGGCTCAGGTCATGATCTTGCGGTCCTCCGTGAGTTCGAGCCCCGCGTTGGGCTCTGTGCTGACAGCTCAGAGCCTGGAGCCTGTTTCAGATTCTGTGTCTCCCTCTCTCTGACCCTCCCCCGTTCATGGTCTGTCTCTCTCTGTCTCAAAAATAAATAAACGTTAAAAAAAATTAAAAAATAAAATAAAATAAAAACACCTTTGCTGCAAAAACAGGACTTCTTAAAGATATATGCATTTTATTTATTTTTAATTTTTTAGTGTTTTTATTTATTTTGAGAGAGAGAGAGAGACAATGTGCATGAGCAGGGGAGGGGCAGAGAGAGAGGGAAAGAGAGACTCCCAAGCAGGGGGTGGGGTAGGGGCAGACAGAGAGGGAGAGAGGATCCCAAGCAGGCTTCACACTGTCAGCTTGGAGCCTGATGTGGGGCTCTACAGGGCTCAAACTCACAAACCATGAGATCATGACCTGAGCGGAAATCAAGAGTCAGAAGCTTAACCAACTGAGCCACCCAGGCGTCCCAATATATATGCATTTTAATTCTACATATTAAACATACTTTATGAGTTCCTATGAGGCTGGAGAGTCGAAGTTGGTGTGAGGGATGAAGGAGAAAGAGAAACAAGTAAAAACGGAGCATCATAAAGAGAGAAACTGGCAACTCGTGCATGTTTACCACAGGTGTTGAACCTGAGGTTTAATACACACACACACACGCACACAAGCACAGACACTTCTACTTGACTGGTTTTACTGACTGTCCTTGGCAACACAAAGAGAAGTTAGGGGCTAGAGATGAACTTGCTCAAGAAATGCTGCTAACAGCATCTTTCAGCCCAGAACATGGATCAGAACATCACTTTACTTATTTCAGCTCCTTTTCCCCTCGGCCCAAACACTCCGTCCCACCCCCAGACACACAGAAATAGAGATGTTGCTGGAGGTACAACCGCTAGGTATGTTGAGTCCGCCTGCATATTATCTTTACAGCTTGTGTAAGTACTCTGATTTTTAGTCAAACTTGCCTAGTGCAGCCACGCCAAGACAGTTTATATATTAAAAGGTGGGAAGTAACCTCTGGTCAAATATTTCTCAGAAGAGCTCACAAACAGTTTTAAAACCACCTTTCTTTGTTTACACCTAGAACTGGCACTGGAGCCGACCCTGACAACTAGCCTGGCAATACAGATACTATCAAGTGTGGCGTTGCTTATTATTGCTGGGGGTGCTGATTCTCTCATTTCACTTACTGTTCTGAGCCTGTACATCTCAGAAAGATTTTGTCAGGCAGATTTCTCACACCATGCCTAGAGTGGAACATCAAGAAGAGGTGAGGGGTGAAGTGGGAGAAGGCTGGATCCTAATGAAGGAAATTCTTCCAACAGAGACACAAATCCCCTTTGGCATTACAGGAGGCTCATGCTCTTCTGAGCACCGGAACTCTTCCAAAAGTTATAGTTAAGATGGGACAGGATGGTAGACTTGCCCTCATATTTAGATGACATTCTAGGAAACACAAATAAATATAAGGTTTAGGGTTGAGAAGGGATCAGGGCAGAGTGAAATTGCAGTGCAAAAGAAAGGAAAAAAAAACAACACATTAACCTGATCTTTACGGGCAAGAAGACAGATTTTAAAATTGTGATTTATTAGAATATATTGTGAGAGAGAAGTTTTCCATGCTGACTTCACACAGAGTTTGATCCTACTCTCCTACATAATAAAGGGCTTTAGAATATTTGAACTCTATAATCTCCCTCCTTACTTACACATTGTTGTCAGATCTAGAAAATATTATTTATATATACAATATTTTACAGATTTTCTAGGCATTAGTATTATTGTTTTTAAACTTTTTAATACATTCTAAAAATCACTCTCTACTTTTTTCTTTTTTTTTTATTTTGCTTTTCCAGCAAATAGCTTAAATATTATCTAAAATAGTAGTTCTTAGAGTATATTAAGGTCAGCAGAATTTTCAAAACAGAGACTATGTTAAAAATAGTGTTTTTTTGGTCTAGCTTGATTTGGTTGGAAATGTAAATTTTTAAATTTATTTCTTTTTAAGTTGTGGAAATAGGTTGAGAAACTCTCTTATACTTTTTATCAAGACTAAAGGATTATTTACCTTTGCCCAATTTACTTTATTGTTCTCTCTCTCCCAATGTGTGTAGGCTTGTGCGTTTTCATGTATGTAGCCTCCGTGAATCTATTTACCTGGAATTTTGCCTTCTCAGAAGCTATAGTGACAATTTCTTATTATTCTCTCAGTTCTTCAATGGTTTAATATGGTATATTTAATTTTTTTTCAGTTGGAAGTTGGGTGCAAACAATTTTGCTTACATTACTAAAAGTATGATTTTATAAATGTATTCTTTATTTTCTTTTCAATAGTAATAAAACCATTTACAAACATCTGTGTATAAGTGAATATAAATAATACTGCTATCCAAATGACATGTAAGAGGACAAGTAGCACCGTTATATTGGTTGAGAAGAGTAATTATGTGAGGTCCATAACATAGGGACAGATAATATTTGAAATAGAAAGAAAAAAAGCAACATATATGATAAAAGTATAAAACGCTAAGACAACAAACAAATTAATTCTCTGAATTATTTGAAAAACAAGTGTTTCCTTTCCTCTTCACATTTTACAGTAAATTTAATTACAGTGAGTTTTCTTTCTATGTCTTTCTCACAACTAAAGTGTTAGTACAAAAAGCTGTTAGAAAATTAGTCATAGGTGCTCCCGGGTGGCTCAGTTGGTTAAGTGTCAGACTCTTGATTTCGGCTCAGGTCATGATCTCACAGCTCGGGAGTTAGAGTCCCGCATTGGGCTATGCACTAACAGTGTGGAAGCTGCTCGGGATCCTCTCTCTCCTTCTCTCTCTGCCCCTCCCCAGTGCTCAATTGCTCTCTCTCTCTCTCTCTCTCTCTCTCTCTCTCTCTCTCTCTTTCTCTCTCTCAAAGTAATTAAACAAAATGAAAATTAGTCATAAAATTTCACTTTATTTAAAAATTTAAGTTTATTCTCAATATACTAGTTGATTATTGCTCTTAATAGCTAACGTAGTATTTATTTACTTCCACTTAAGATCAAAAGTAAGAAAGAAGAAAACACTTTCTGGTTCAAGACTTTTCCAAGAAGCACAGACTCCTCAATTATATGGACATTGTAGACTGACTCAGTTCTCATTTCCTGTTTTAAAAAGGTTTTCAAATATCACAAATGTATTTAAATACACATTACTTATATTTTCTCAAAAGCCCCATTTGATCTTATTATGTAATTATTTTTGTAAGGTAGAAACCAATAATAATGACTCAACATGGCCAGATTCTTTAATAGCAGTTTTTTTTTCTTACAAATTGACTCAAGATGTGACTCCCGATTAATTCCTGCAGTCCTCAAAAAATTAGAAGTACTTTCTAGTGTGAAAGGAGAGCTTAGTTACCCACAGTTCATTAATGCCCCTAATGTTGTTGCTTCTTTCACCAAATGTTGAATCTTACATTAATTTGGTATAGTTTAAATGCTCCCTATGTGAATTAACTTTGTTAACCTCACATTTAATTTTTCCGTAGCAAGAGTTTCCATTTAATGGCATTGTGGATGGATAAACACTGTGATATATTTTCTGAGATTCATTTTTTAATGTTTATTTACTTTTGAGAGAGAGAGAGAGAGAGAGAGAGAGAGACAGAATGCAAGTGGGTTAGGGGCAGAGAGAGAGGGAGACACAGGTCCGAAGCAGGCTCCAGGCTGTGAGCTGTTGGCACAGAGCCCTATGCGGGGCTCGAACTCATGAGCTGTGAGATCATGACCTGAGCCTAAGTCAGCCGCTCAACTGACTACCCCTAAGAGTCATTTTTAACAGCATAATGGAACCATGTCTAGAAAGTGTCAGGATGCTCTATTTTCCATTTTGTACTTACTTAGAACTCCATTTTTTAAACTAGGTGAGTTCATAACATTCTATATATTAAAACAATCATTATTTGGTTCACTCTAGATTTGAGAATGTAATTGGTGTAATATGGAGCCAATTTGCTTTCTTTCTTATCATTCTAAGACAATTGTTAGCTGAATTTAACTTCCCTTCCCAGAGTTCTTCTATTCCTACCAAGGCATCAGTTGTGCTAACGTTGTTTACACACTCAGATCCTGAGCTCCGGGAACCCAATCACTTCATGTTCCCCCTTTGCCACAGTTTTCGTTCAGTGGTGGGCGTGTGATATGAGTCAAACAATTACTCTGAAACTCAGGATTTATTCTGTGTATGCTAAGAGAAAGATTCTCTCATTCTGTCAAACATGAAGGAGGAAGTGTGTACTTCTGTGAGGTGTTAGCAGAATATTGGCATCATGAATTCTTAGCTATAGCAGTAATTAAGATGCAGAGATAAGAAAAGGGAAAAAATGTTTCTTTTTCATAATAATTGATTTAATAAACAAAAGTACCCTAAAGCCAGACTTGAACCTAACTCTTAACTGCATAATACATATCAACCATATTTTTATTAAGATACACCCAAAAATAAATATATGACACAATCAATTACCACCTATGGAAACACTATTCAGGTGAAAAAACAGAATGTCATCAGCACCTTTGAAAGTTATTGATACCGCTGTCAACTTCTATCTGTTACTTTCTATACAGAAGCAAGCAATATATTGGATTTTCATAAGTTACTGGTTTTGCCTGTTTCAAAATTGTAAATGCCTAAATTAATATACTCTGCATTCATTTGTGTTTAGCTTCTTTCTCTTAAAATTACTCTTATAAGGGGTGCCTGGGTGGCTCAGTCAGTTTAGCATCTGAGTTCAGCTCAGGTTATGATCTCAGAGTTTGTGAGTTCAAGCCCTGCATCAGGCTCTCCGTTGTCAGCATGGAGCACACTTCGGATCCTCTGTCCCCCTCTCTCTCCGCTCCTTCATTTCTCTCTCAAAAATAAATTAACATTAAAAAATTAAAAATAAATAAAATTATGCTTATAAGAGTTATTCATATGTAGCAGAAATTAATTTATTTTTATTGCCATAGAGTATTCCATTTATGGCTGTAATAAACTGATGTATTCATTCTACTGTCCATCTCTTGGTGACTTTTTACTACTAAATACATCACATATGTACTACCACCTAATGGTTTTGTGTGTCTATTTTTTCATTCTCTTAAATTTTTTCATGAAGAACAGGGTTCATAATTAGGAGGTGTCTAATTTATCACTTTTTTTTAATAGTTAGTCTTTCTAGTTTAAGTAAACTTTTGCTATTCTGAGGTCCTGAAGATAATATCCAAAAATCATCTTTAAAAAGTTTCTTTATTTTTTTTACTTTTCTTATTTAGTTCTCTGTCATGCTAAAATATTTTTTTCATATAATGTAATGTAGGAGTCATTGTCGTTTGTTTTTTCCCATATGGATATCCCATTGATTTAGCAACTTTCACTGAAAGGCTTTTTTTTATTTTGTCTTTCTTTTTCTTTTTTTGTTCTTTTTTTTTTTTTTCAACGTTTATTTATTTTTGGGACAGAGATTGACAGAGCACGAACGGGGGAGGGGCAGAGAGAGAGGGAGACACAGAATCCGAAACAGGCTCCAGGCTCTGAGTCATCAGCCCAGAGACGGACGCGGGGCTCGAACTCACAGACCGCGAGATCGTGACCTGGCTGAAGTCGGACGCTTAACCGACAGCGCCACCCAGGCGCCCCTGTTCTTTTTTTTTAAATTTGTTCTCCACCTTTCTTATACATTTGATGTCTTCATATGCATAAGTCTGTTTGGATTCTATTTTATTCCATCATTACTTAGCCTGTTTTGGAGCCAATGTGACACTACATTAACTTTAAAACCATAACTTTACTATTTTAATTTTTTTATTATTTTTTTAAATCATTATGTTTATTTATTTTGAGAGAGGGAGAGAGAGACAAAGTACAAGCGGGGGAAGGGGAGAGAGAGAGGGAAACACAGAATCTGAAGCAGGCTCCAGTCTCTGAACTATCAACAAAGACCCTGACGTGGGGCTCAAACCCACAAATCATGAGATCATGACCTGAGCTGAAGTTGGGCACTTAACCGACTGAGACACCCATGTGTCCCAACAACCATAACTTTATAATAAATCTCAATATCAGTAGTGTACACTTCCCAAAATTTCTTCTTTTTTGAATACATTGATAAATTTATAAATTCAACAAAATTTTGCCGGATTTGTTCCCATTCCTGTACTTTATTAATCAAGTACTAGAATCTCTCGCAACTTGCTATCTCAGTAAAGTAGATGATCCTGTTCAATTTCAGCACAGTTGCATTTCTGGGTAGGCACTGGACCTTTAGCATGAGTGTGGGGCAGTCACCTCTTCTCCTTAAGATTTCAAATTATTGCTATAGTTTGTAATAAAAAAATAATTTCCAGAGTTTGTGATAAAAAAAAATCTGTATTGCAATAACATCTGGTTTCTCTTAACTGATTCTGTATTGAGAAATAAACTTCACGTTCTTATAATGTGTCAGAACTGGGAAACAAATACCAAAGTACAGAGTTAACACTTGGAAACATGAGAACAAATGTTTCTGTGCCCGCTTCAGGCCAAGGCACTTAAGAAAGAGGTCTTCTTTCCTTCTACTTTCTTTTCCTCTCCACTGGCTAGACATAGGAAAACAAGTCCAAAGGAATTCTGGAGCCACTGTCTGGCAGAAACACCTACCCTAAAACCACCCAGGAACACCTACCCCAAAAACAAATGCCAGATAACTTTTAGTGCCTATAAAATCTACTTTATACATATATATTTTTTCTTTTTTTCCATTTCTTTATTCATTTCACAGTCAGTGCCAAAGATAGAATTCTAGTGATCCATTGATGGTTCGGGGAAGTGAAGAGAAAAGGTTATATAAGGAGTTAATTCAAATTTATGGAGGAAGCAGTATTTGCAGTGGCAGAGTTTTGGGGTTTCCTGTTAGTTTTCCCACTATGCTTGGGTCCTGAGTTTTGTCTGGTAGCCCCCAAGACTTGAGACATTATGAAAAACTATTCATGAGTTCACTAAATTTGACAAATGCTTTCAAGGTGAACATCAGCTTCACAGTTTATTTTATATTTCTGAATGACAGCTTTCATTTAGATTTTGGCCTTGGTATTCCTTACTTTTTTTTTTGCCACTTCATAGATGAACTTAAAAACTTCTTTCTTAACATTTGATGTTGGATTTTCATCTCTTTTAAACAGCAATGTGGACCATAGTGCTATAAATAGAGATACTATGTCTAATATAGTATACAGATTTTTATGCAGATTATATCTTATCATTTATCTCTTTAATCTACATAGCATCTAGTGACACAAATATAAATTTTGCCAATGTTTTATTTATATTTAAAAAACCTTAATTTGGGGGTGCCTGAGTGGCTCAGTAGATCAAGTGTCCAACTCTTGATTTTGGCTCAGGTCATGATATCACGTTTGTGAAGTCAATCCCCATATTGGGATTTTCTGTCTCTTCCTCTCTCTATGCCCCTCCTCTGCATGGTTGCTGTCTCTTTCTCTCTCAAAATAAATAAATAAACTTAAAAAAAAACAATTTTAAAAATAAAAAATAAAATAAAATAAAATAACTTAATATCACTACCTAATGGCCATGTATTACAGCAGTGTACTAGACTCTGGAATACAACATAACTGTCCGCATGAAGTGTCAATCTAGTGAGAAACACCCACCTTCTGTGCAAGAAAATGTAATAAAAGAAATATTAGTTCATATATATTTTAGATAGTGATTTAGCTAATATATCAACTATTTAAAAATTCTGCCTTCTCTCAGGAAATATTTTAATGTATCCTATATAATATATAAGGTACAAGATAAAAATACACAAAAATAAGCATAGTAAAAATTCTGATAAAATAAATCCTGTATGTTTATCATGGTATATCAGGGTCTACTCTTTCCAAATTTGAAACAATATACCCTTGACTGCTCTAGTATCTTCCTCCCCTGATAATCTTTATGTGGATCTTGGTACCAAATATGTTCTTTCCAAACACAGAGCCTTTGCACATACTTTCTCCACCACCTGCAGTCTTTCCACTCAAGCCTTCACATGGCTCATTACATACTTTCTACTCAGACATCATGTCCCCAGAGAGGTCTTTCGAACCATTCTCATTTAGGCAGGTATTTTTCTCCATTATAATTTGTCATCCTAACCTAAATAGTATTTAAGAGTAACTTTAACTATAGTATACACTTTTATTGTTTAATTATTATATTTCTCCTTCAGAGAAGTGTTTTACTGTTTATCTCCATAATACCATTCGCTAGTGATTAGCACAAAACTGCTCAATAAATACTTGTTACAATGAGTGTTGAATGTAACACTACCTTATGTTTGCAAAATGACCAACTTCTTGATACCTAACAGGAGGGACAGACAAGTACCTATAAAATGGAAATCTGTATGCACAGTATAAGGAAAAAGTTTAAATAAGTATTATAAATATCCCCAAAACAGAAGATAATTATATTTGCCAAAATACAAAAAGAGATAATACCAGAGGCTTTAAAAATTATTTCTAGTTTTTTCTCTTTTTTTCTTTGTTCTTTTGTTTCTTAAATTCCATATCTGAGGGGCGCCTGGGTGGCTCAGATGGTTGAGCGTCTGACTTCGGTTCAGGTCATGATCTCACGGTCTGTGAGTTCGATACCCGCGTCAGGCTCTGTGCTGACAGCTCAGAGCCTGGAGCCTGTTTTGGATTCTGTGTTTCCCTTTCTCTCTGACCCTCCCCGTTCATGCTCTATCTCTGTCTGTCTCAAAAATAAATAAACATTAAAATTTTTTTTAAATTCCATATCTGAGTAAAATCATATGGTATCTGTACTTCTCTGACTGACTTAATTCACTTAGCATTATCTTTTCTAGATCCATCTGTGTTGTTGCAAGTGTCAAATTTTCATTCTTTTACTGGTGCAGCCAATGTGGAAAATAGTATGGAGGTTTCTCAAGAAGTTAAAAATAGAACTACCTTATGATTCAACATTTATACTACTGGGTATTTACCCAAAAAACACAAAAAACACGAATTCAAAGGTATACATGCACCCCTATGTTTATAGTAGCATTATATACAATATCCAAATTATGGAAGCAGCCTGTGTCCAATGATTGATGAATGGATAAAGAAGATGTGGGGTGTGTGTGTGTGTGTGTGTGTGTGTGTGTGTGTGTGTGTGTAACAATGGAATATTACCCATTAAAAAATAATGAAATCTTGTCATTTGAAATGACATGGATGGAGCTAGAGAGTATAATGCTAAGTGAAATAAGCCAGTCAGAGAAAGACAAATATCATATGATTTCACTCATATGTGGAATTTAAGAAACAAAACAAATGAACAAAGGGAGAAAGAGAGAGAGAGAGACAAACCATGAAACAGATTCCCAGCTATAAAGAACAAACTGATGGTTACCAGAGGGGAGGTGGGTGGGGGGATGTGTCAAATAGGTGATGGGGATTAAAGAGGGCATTTGGTGATGAGCACCAGGTGATGTATGGAAGAGTTGAATCACTATACTATACACTATACTATACTATACATATACTATACACTATATATAACACTGTATGTTAACTAAGTGGAATTAAATGAAAAACTTAAAAATGTTTAAAATAGAATTACCATATGATCCAGCAATTATACTACTGGGTATTTCCCCAAAGAATATGAAAACACTAATTCGAGAAGACAGATGCATCCCTTGTTTATTGCAGCATTTTCTACAATAGCCAAATTCTTTCTGGTTTGTGAATAGAGCGACGTGTTGCTAGGATTAATAGGAGGAAATTCCAAAGGGCCACACTTCAAATGCCTGTTTAAAGGTGGGGGGAGAATGGCAATAACAACAAAACCAAACCAAAAATAAAGGACTTGATAGCCAAGTGGCAGCAGATGTATTTATCCTAGAATAGAGTCTGCTACTGCAGATGGAGAGGTCATACAGGGTCAACTATTTACTCCTGGCCAATCAGAATCTTTCATTTTCTCTCTTGGATTCTATTTTCTAAAACGTGATGCTTAAATATTGAGATAGTCATTAATGAACTAAAAAAGAGAAGTTTGTGTAGAGAAAAGCATAGTACTATCCATTAATTATAGCTCTCCCTTGAAGAACACAGGGATTAGGGGTGCCAAAAGTAGAAAATTCATATGCAGTATTTGACTCCCCCGGAATTTAACTACTAATAGTCCACCACTGACCAGAAAGCCTTACTGATAATGTAAACAGCCAATTAACACAATTTTCGGTGTGCTATATGTATTATATACTATGTTCTTACAATAAAGTAAGCTAGAAAAAATAAAATACAGTATTAAGAAAATAATAAGGAAGACAAAATGTATGCACAGTATTCTCCCATAAAAAAAAATCTACATATAAGTCAACCTGCACAATTCAAACCCCTGTTGTTCAAGGATCAACTGCATAATTGATCTTCACATTTGTCTCTTCACTGAAGTGACTGTCCTAGCTCCCACACTTTTGAGTCGTTTATCTTAGCACAGGATATAATTCCTAGGAAGCCAGCCTCAAGTACAGTTTCAAACAGTTAGTAAAACAGGCAAAAAAACAAACAAGAAAGCAAACTAAAGGACTAATGAATTCCTTTATCACCTGTAACAATCAACTTCAAATACTAAGGGTTAAAATCTATGTGAAACAAAGAAAGGAAAAAAAATAACATAGGACTACCTTATTTGGGGTGTAAAAAGCAAGCCTGGGAGAAACTAGTACTGTCATAAAACCAAAGCAAACATTTTATAAGAGCGAAAGTTATATTGCTTACAAAGATATACTCTTACAGGTGCTGAACAAGATAGAAAAGTTTTATTTTTCATTGCTCTTCCTGCTCTCTTTTTTCTAAGTTTATGTATTTATCTTTGAGAGAGACAGAGAGAGTGAGCAGGGAGGGGCATAGAGAGAGAGGGAGAGAGAGAATACCAAACAGGCTCCACACTGCCAGCGCAGATCTCAATGCAGGGCTCAAACCCACACACCATGAGATCATGACCTCAGCCGAAACCAAGAGAGTCAGATGCTTAATTGACTGAGCCACCCAGGGACCCCTCCTCCTCTCTTTATTTTTTTAATGTTTATTTATTTATTATTTTTGAGAGAGAAAAGAAAAGAGAGAGAGAGAGAGAGAGACAGACAGACAGACAGACAGAAAAATCCAAAGCAGGCTCCCAGCTGTCAGCACAGAGCCCAGCATAGGGCTCAAACTCACACTGTGAGATGGTGACCAAAGCCAAATTCAGAAACTTAACTCACTGAGCCACCCAGGTGCCCTTCTCCCTCCTCTTAATATAACTAAATACCTTGGGAAGTATTACACTGTCAGTGATGAAGGATTCTGATAGCTCTTGGACTGCCTTGGAACCCAGGACATGAGAAACTACAATGAAGTGAGTTCCCTGGGCTTTCTTTCAATCTCTGATGTACCTCTGGACCAGGCGGTGGAGGGGCCTGTAACACCAGATCACTAAAAGGTATAGTGAAACAGCAATCAAACAAGCAAACACATGAGAATAACCCTTGGTCCTCCTTGGTTAAGCACCTGAAAAGCAGAAGTCCAACAGAGACCTAGTGGAGAGCTGACTCATCAGCTGGCTACTGCTGACGATCTGATCCACTGGAAGCAATAGTAGCAAAGACGAAATCCTTTCTAGCCCTGCTCAAAATTCAGGCACCATTGGTCATCTGACCTGCCTGCAGCAGAGGCTGCCATGAAGCCTGGCCATCCCAGGCCAAGCTTCCTAACCTAAACCCAATGAAGGGACCTACAGCAGCTGTGGCCACAAGTTCTACGGGGCCATCCAAGACCCAGCTTAGACACACCAGCCCAGTCGCTTTGCCCACATCTCTCAAATGTTGCCCAATGACAGAAAGAACTCATGGAAGTTCCTTCTGTCTCTATAGATGGCACCAGCAGGATTAAGCAGGAATCCCAGAAACACCAGGCGAATGAAGCAGAGCAGAATAGCACTGCCATGGGAGGGACCTACACAGTGACTAGAACTACAGCCCACAAAAATGCTCAGACCTACATGCTAAACCTAAACAGGGCAACTGCCGCAAAAAACACATGATTCAGACAGGATCAAGAGTCTCCTAATATAATAATCCAAATGTCCAAGCCACACCTGAAACTCACTTGTCACGTGAAGAGCAAAGACACCTCAATTTGTGTGAGAAAGACCATAAACTAGCATGAATACCACGAATAATGTGAGTATTATTTCATAAGGATTTGATAAGGATTTAAAATCACCCACAAAAAAATGCTTCAGCAATTAAGTGCACATTTTCTTTAACCTAATGAAAAAAGGAGAAAATATCATGAAACAAAAAGAAACTGGAAAACAGAAACAAAGGAGTTTCTACTTCAGGGAAATGGGGTATTTGCACTTTTTTTTCCTATTTCTCCTCTCAGTACAATGACAAACTGTGGGCATTCTATATAAAACCAACATAAGAAAACTCTGGAAACTGGAGAAAAAAGTGTGAGCCAGCTAGGGTTCACATGACCTGAAAAACAATATGGCAGTAAGTTCCAGCGATTTCTTATTGCCTCCTCTACAGTCATACCTCAGAGTTATTGCAGGTTTGACCACCACAATAAAGCTAGTATCAGAATAAAATGATTCAAATCAATTTTTTGGTTTCCCAGTGCATATAAAAGTTATGTTTAAATTATAGTCTACTAAGTGCTCATCCGTTAAAGTTTTATCATGAGATTCACAGCAATTGAATCACATAATAAGGCTCCACTTGTAGTGCTAGTTCTCTTGCTATTTCTACCACATCTGTAGTTACTTCCTCCTCCGAACTCTTGAACCCCTCACAGTTATCCATGAGGGCTGAGATAAACTTTGTCCAAACTTCTGTTAATATTGACATTTTGACCTATTTCCATGAATCATGAACATGCTTAATGATGCCTAGAATGGTGAGTCTTTTCCAGAAAGTTTTCAATTGACTTTGCCCTGATCCATCAGAGGAGTCACTATCTATGGCAGCAATAGCCTTATACAATGTATTGCTTCAATAATAAGACTTGAAAGTAAAAATTACTGCTTGATCCATAGGTTACAGAATGGATGTTGTGTTAGCAGGCATGAAAACATTAATCTTGTTGTGCATCTTCCTCAGAGCTCTTTGGTGACAAGGTACATTGTCTATGAACACTAATGTTTTAAAAACAATCTTTGTTTACTGAGCAGTAGGTCTCAATAGTGTGCTTAAATATTCAATAAGCCACGTTGTAAACAGATGTGCTGTCATCCAGTCTTTGTTGTTTCATTTATAGAGCAAAGACAGCGTAGATTTAGCATAATTCTTAAGGCTCTAGGATGTTCAGAATGTAAATGCACACTAACATCAACTTAAAATCACCAAATGCATTAGCCCTAATAAGGGAGGTACTCTATCCTTTGGAAGCTTTGAAGTCAGGCAGTGACTTTTCCTCTCTAGCTATGAAAGTCCTAGATGGCATCTTCTTCAAATAGAAGATTGGAAGATTCTTTAGTTTTGTCTACATTAAAAACTCATTGTTTAGTGCAGCCACCTTGGTTACTTATCTTAGCTAGATCTTCTGGATAACTTGCTACAGCTTCTATATCAGCATTTCTGCTTCACCTTGAACTTTTATATTCTAGAAACTGCTTCTTTCCTTAAACCTCATGAACCTACCACTGCTAGCTTCAAACTTTTCTTCTATAGTTTCTTCACCTCTCTCAGCTTTCATAGAATTGAAGAGTGTCAGGAACTAGCTCTGGAGTAGATTCTGGCTTAACAGAATGTGATGGCTGGTTTGATTTTCTATCCAGACCACTAAAACTTTCTCCATATCAGCATTTAGGGCTGTTTTGGTTTCTTATTAGTATGTTCATTGGAGTACCACTTTTAAATTCCTTCAAGAACTTCTCTTTGCATCCACAACTTAGCCAACTGTTTGGCACAAGAAGCCCAGCTTTTAGCCTATCTCACCTTGCAACACATCTTTCTTACGAGACTTAATCATTTCTAGCTTTGGATTTAAAGTGAGAGATGTGCAATTCTTCCTTTAACTTGAACACTTAAAAGATACTGTAGAGTTATTATTTGGCCTAATTTAAATATTGTTGTGTCTCGGGGAATAGGGAGGCCTGAGGAAAGGGAGAGATGGGGAAATGGCAGGTCAGTGGAGCAGCCAGAATACACACAATTGTATTGATGAAAGTCACTGTTTTATATTGGTGCAGTTCGTGGTGCACCCCCCCCCAGAATTATAATAGTAACATCAAAGGTCATATGTGACAGATTCCCATAACAAATGTAATAATAATAGAAAAAAAGTTTGAAATACTATGAGGATAACCAAAATGTGACACAGAGACACAAAGTGAGCAAATCTGGTGGAAACATGAGACCAAAGACTTGCTTGAGGCAGGGTTGCCACAAACTTTCAGTTCATTAAAAAAGAAAAAGCACAAATTGTGAAGTACAGTAAAGTGAAACACAACAAAACAAGGTATACCCGTACCCTGGAATGGATGCTGGAGTATCCAGCAACCTGGAAATGCTAACAGGTGCAAACAGTAGAAGCTCCCCAAAAAGCCTGAGTTATGTAGATGGACAAAATAATAATAATAAATAAAAATAAATAATTTTAAATTTTTTTAATTTTAAAAAATAGTCAAAGACAGCCTAGCAAGATGGAAAACTTTTAGAAAATAATAGTGAAACCCCACAGAATAACCCCAGCCCTATACATGCCAGCAAATGTTGAGTGGGGAGTCTAAATTGTTCACCTTCACAAGGCCGCAATGAGGCTTTTGAACTCATCTAGTAGAACCAAGTAAAAAGAAAACAACCAAGACAGAATTTTAACCTTCAGAATCTTTTCACATAATATCCATAATATTCTATTCAATTAAATATCACTCAACAAACCAAGAATGATGCAGATCTCAAACTGAATTAAAAACACAATCAGGAGATGTCAAGAAAATGATGACAGAAACATTAGAATTATCTGACACATATTTTAAAGAAGTCTTCATAAGCCTACTTCAATGATCATGCTTGAAATAAATGAAAAAAAAAAAAAATAAAGACTCCCAGAAAAGAAACAGAAAGTTCAAAGAAGAAACCAATGGTAATTTTAGAACTAAAATGTATAATAACCAAAATTTTAAAATAACTCTCAATATATAGGTGCAGCAGCAGAAAACAGAAGAATTAGTAAAATTAAAAATAACAATTATTTAGGGGCTCCTGGGTGGCTTAGTTGGTTAAGTGTCAGACTCTTGATTTTAGATTCGGTCATGATCTCATGGTTGTGATATTGAGCCCTGTGTGAGCTCCATGCTGGAGATTCTCTCTCTCCTTCTCCCTCAGCCCCTCCCCCAGTAAATAAATAAATAAATAAATAAATAAATAATAAATATTATTTAATCTGAATAACAAAAAGGAAATAGAATTAGAAAATAAATGTAAGAAACAGTGAAACTATAATATGATAAGTAAGGTCATGTCACCAGAGCTGATAAGGAAAAGTAGCTTAAGCACTCAAAAAAATAGAATAAACTCCTCAAATTCAGCAAAGAAATCTCATATATCGACAGTCCAACAATTTCAGTGAATCCCCAAACAGATGAATCTATAGCACTACAAACCTATAGAAATACAAACCAAGGCACATCATAGTTAAGCTTATGAAAATAAAGACAAAGAAAATACCTGGAAATCAGTGAGAGAGAAAAAGACATTGTACCTATAAGGGGAAAAAAATGAAATGACAATGGATTTCTCATAATATACCCTTCTCAAGTTCAGAAGGAACTCGCAGAACATTTTTTAAGTGCTGGGGGAAACAAACAAAAAAATCAAAATCCCTACCAACCCAGAATCCTATGTTTTGTGAAAATGTTCTTCAGAAATGAAGAGGGAATCAACACATTCACAGATGAAGGAAAACTAAGAGAATTTATCATTTACCTACTTTTCAATGATGGCTAAAGAAATTTATTAAAACAACAATTTGCATATCCTTCAAGATTAAATTTTTCGGGGACAATAGAATAATATAAACCAAAATACATATATACATCTTAAAAACAATAAAGTAATCTATATTAAATGTAAATATATCATAGGTTGACATGTTTTCAGTCACTAGACAGAAATGGTCCACCCAGGCTAATTTCAACTAATTATTAACAACTTTCAAGTATCTTATTGTGATATAATTATTTTCCATAGGAGAAAAAAATTAACAGGCTGACATAAATCATAATGTTCTCTGCTGATTTTAGAAAGACTTAATTTCACAAAAAAAAATCCTTAAATTTCCCAGGAGTTATGCCTGACATTTGTAATGGTATAAACTCCATTTAACTTGACCTGAATCTTAAATTCAGTAAACAAAAAGAGCTAATCTAATGTTTCAAGAAAAGCAAGTGTCATGAAAGTGGATTAATTCTGATGACTCAAGTATTTTATTTATCAATTGACTGAGAGAATTGAATAGTCAATAGAATGCAGGCAATTCAAAGCTCACTCAACCCTAAACCGGAGGGACCAATTTTAGGAGTAACTGTTATTCAGTTTGAATGCCCATTCAGTCCTTGATCGCTCTGCTGAAGATGTGAAGTAGTCGCTAAACACTGTAATATGTTGGTTTATTGTTATTGTGTTTAGAATTATTCAATGACTTGCCACTGAATTGGTTCCAGTGACTTCTTTCTTAGAGTTTAATTGTCAAAAATGAGTTACTGAAAGATTAATATTTAAGCCTTGAAACTCAAATAAGGATCTTTACATATGAAACGTTATTTGGATTTATATATGTTATGTGCTTTTGCATGACCTCTTTGCCTTATTTTAGAGTGCATTTTTATCTCTTTCTGTGTTTCTTCTTATGGCAAGGAAATTTTCCTAATTATTCCTTTTATTTCCCCTACAAATTTGTAATATTTTTATATGTCAATGATTCCCCTATAAGTTTTATATATTATATTATCAAAATATAAGATATATCACAATCTTCAACATCCTACACAATGCCATAAACTAGAAATGCTTTTACTCATTGAAATGCATCTCTCTCTAATTTACATAACATGTAAACATCTATACACCTATATCTATAATTTTTCCACCAGAATATACTAACTCTACAGGGATTGTTTTCAGAATTTCATAAATCACTGGGGCACCTGGGTGGCTCTGTAGGTTAAGCTTCCAACTCTTGTTTTTGGCTCAAGTCATGATCTCAAAGTTCCCGGGTTCCAGTCCCACATCAGGCTGTGTGCTGTCAGTGCAGAACCTACTTGGGATTCTCTCTCTCTCCCTCTCTCTCAGCCCCTCCCCTGCTCTCTCATTCTCTCTCTCTCTCTCTCTCTCTCTCTCTCTCTCTCTCTCTCTCTGTCTCAAAATAAGTAAACCTACCAAAAAAATTTCATAAATCACCAATTATTTGGATTATCTATGTGGTTCCTATTTTCTTGCTTCACTGTTTTTCTCACTTTCAGGACTTGATTCCTTATTTATGTAGTACATCTTTAAAAAGCCCTTTAATGAAGTTCTGTCACGAGTGCATAATCTCAGGATTTATCTGAAAATGGCATGTATTAGGTCTTGTGTTTTCTGGGTGTGCCATTCCAGTTTATAGTTAAGTTTTGATACAAATATCACAAACCATTATAGAAAAGACTATGTCAACTGAAATCATTAAAACTGAAAACGTCTGCTTATAAAAATATAGCATAAATACAAAAGGTAAATAAAAAATTCAGAAACATTTATAAAATATTTAATCTTTGAAGCAGTGCTCAAAAATATCAATAAAAAGGAAAACAACTTAATGGATAAGATGGGCAAAATATTATCACCCGATATTTCACAAAGGAGATAACATAAGTGTCTATAATATTATGAAAATTCTGTTCATCTGCTAAATAATCTGTGATACAGAAATTTAAATCACTCCATTACACTTTAGTATCATTACGTTGACAAGATTTTTAAAAATTGCAGATAGAGCATAAATTGATGCAATTACATTGGAAAACCATTTAATCTACTGGGGCGCCTGGGTGGCGCAGTCGGTTAAGCGTCCGACTTCAGCCAGGTCACGATCTCGCGGTCCGGGAGTTCGAGCCCCGCGTGGGGCTCTGGGCTGATGGCTCGGAGCCTGGAGCCTGTTTCTGATTCTGTGTCTCCCTCTCTCTCTGCCCCTCCCCCGTTCATGCTCTGTCTCTCTCTGTCCCAAAAATAAATAAACGTTGAAAAAAAAAATTTAATCTACTGGTATATATCAGTCTGCCTGTAAATTAGGATCTGGCAATTCTACTCCAAATATGCTTCCTAAACATATTCCTTAAAAGTTGTATACAAAGATGACTAAAGCAATAATAACCAAAGCAGTAATAATAAAAAAACTATAATAGCAAAAAACTTAAAAGAAAACTCAAATGTCTTTGGACAAAATTTAGCTGAACATGGTGACATTAATTAAGGTTCAAAAAATAGTACTGAGAGCACAAAACAACTTGTTAATGAATTTATATAGTACATTTTCACTGAATTTTGAAAACATTTAATATTGTACAGTATAATGTTTCGGTATTCTTGTACATATGATAAAACTATTAAAGCAAGGCAAATGTGTGTGATAATAGAATTTCCAGGTAATTGACTGGAAGGATGGAGGGGTTATAATTGGGGAGGGTTATACATAAAAGATTTACTTAATATTCTTTTTTTTTAATGGAAGTGCAGGGGATCATTTTATAATTTTAAGCACATATATTCTCATCTGTACATTTGAAATATTTCATAATTTCAAAATTATTTAAAATAATACATTACTCTTTTGTCCTAGCCCCACACTCATACAGTTCATAACTCCAGATGACTCCTGTTAGTAGGCCCCTTGTATATGATTTAAGAGACATTCCACTCATATATTAACACTTACTATTATAAAATAAAACAAAAAAATAAATGTTAAACATTGATACATAAACAAGAAAACTGAGGGTACTACAAATTGATTTTTTCTTCAATATTAAGTGATAATTTTTCAATTTTAGAAATCAAGGCAATTATCAACTTTATCTGTTTTGTCTATGATATATTGTCTATTTTATATCTTCATATGGTTAGATATATTAATTGTATATGCTTCAAGAAAGGCATTCTTTCCATCTGTGTTCTCGCATTTGTTTGCAAAAATGAATAAAATTCTATGTTTTATTTTTAAAATTCATTGTATATTATTTTGCCACTTTGAGTTTTTTCTCCATGTTAACAGCATCTGATATATTTTATGTAACTTTGCTTGTTTGTTTTCCAAAGAAGCAATCCTGGAATGTTTATTATTTCTACCATTTTCTGTCAGTTTTTCTGGTTTGTTAAAATTTTAATGTCATCTTTAATAATTCTTTCTTCTACCTGACAAGTTTATTTTACCATCATGTTGTTTACATACCATAAATTGCACATACGTAAAATGCATATGTTTGATATGTTTTGACTTTGTAGGGGGCAGAATATTCTTCCCTTCTTTCTAGGTTCTTTGGCTGATCAAATAACTATATTGATATAAAACAGATTAATAGGGGAAAACAAATTTAATTTCATATCTACAGAAGATTCATAAAAATGAGAGTCTAAGAAGTGACCAAAGCCAGAAGCTTTTGTACCTTTTAGACAAAGAAACAATAAATTTGTGTGGAATTGACAAGACAAAGGAGTTTGGGCTTGGGGTAGTATTGGTAAAGAAGTAACAGGGTTTGTTTAGACAGCCTTCTCAGCCTTAAATTCCCTATCTCTGGTGATAAGAATGCCTTCTTCCCTTCTGGTACAGGTAGGGTACATTTCACATGGGAGATTTATCTCCTGCTCTCAGATGGACTAAGGAGGATCACGTTGTCTTTCTTGCACTACCTGTTTCTAAAAGCCCTTTAATTCCAAATAATCAATATGCCAAAGTGGCATATTTAAGGGTGGCATATTCTGCTCCCCTTCAGTATGTATCCAATCCATGATATTATCACATAATCAGGATAATAAATATATTCATCATCCTTGTTTCCTTGTGCCCCTTTAAATTGTTCCTTTATGCCCTTCCCATCCTCCTCATTCACAGACAACCACTACATGTCACGATGTATTAGCTGGCTTTTCCTATAAATCTACATAGAGTAATACAATATGTGCTCCTTTTTAATTGGCCTTTTTTTTTTCAGAGTAACAGTTTGAGATTCTTCCACATTTATAGCATGTATCAATAGTCCCCCCCTCCCTTTTTATTGCTGAATAATGTTTCTTTGTTAACATACCATAATTTGTTTACCCAATCATTTGTTGATAGATGTTTCAGTTTGGGACCCTTACTCATAAACTTGCTTTGGATATTTATGTAAAATGATCAGTCTTTCTAATTCCAGCTATTCTAATAGGTGATTTGTGGCATCGCCTTGTGTTTTCAATTTGCATATTCCTAACATCTAAAGATGTTTCATGTACTTATTTATGAAGATAAATATGGTAAGATGTCTTTTCAAATCTTATACAGATTTTTGGTGAAATTACTTTGGGGATATGTCAGCTTAAAACTGTATCCATTTTATTGAGTTGTTTTTCTTCTTTGAGAACATTTATATAAATAGGATTCAACTCACTTTCCAAGTGAGCTGTATCACTTGGAAATATTTTCTTCCAAAGTACTGTCTTTTCTTTTGCTTATCTATAACTTTTGAAAAGCAGACATTTTCTTTTTAATTTTGATGAAGTTCAATTATCATTTATTTTATGAATGTTCCTTGTGGAGTTGCCTCTAAGAAATTTTTGCATAATCCCATGCGACAATAAATTTCAATACTAGGTTTTTTATATAGTGTTGCAAGTATTACCCCCTACACCATGTTTTTAATTTATTAGACTATTTTTAATATCTCCTGTGTCACATAAATATGCCTATTTCCCTTCCTCAATACACCCCATGTCTGCCTGCCTAGCCTCTTCTTTATAACTTCCTTGATCAGGACAGTTTTCCTGAGTCAACATTCTTGTCTTGGTGGCCACTCCTATGAGTCAATCACTTGTGTGAGATTTTATACATTTGTCCTGAAATCTAATTTGAATTTTTTACAAAAATTGCTGTATAAATATATAATTTTTCCAGCAACATCTACTTAAATAAATTTCCTTTGGCTACTGTATTTCCATTACATCTTTGTCAAAAATCAACTTTTCATGAGTCTATTTCTATCTTTCCTCTGTTCCATTGATATACTGGCCAATCTTGTGCAATATCACAGTGTCTTAATGACCACAGCTTTTTAATTAATCTTTTAACCAAATTAGTCCTCCAAATTTTTCCTCTTTTACAAAGCCATTTTGGTAATTTCATTTTCTATGTATTTTCATAGTAACTTTAGAATAAATTCATTTCTACAAAGAAGTTTTGTGGATTTTTTGGTATTAGATCTATAGATAATTTAGAGAGAATTGGCAATGCAACAATTTTATAATTTGCAGTAAATGAGCACAATATATCCCTCATTTGTTCAGGTCTTTTTTATATTCTTTCAGAAATACTTTATAGTTTTCATTGTACAGATATTTCATATCACTTACTAGATTTATCGCTACATATGTCATACTCTTGCCATTTTTATAATTTTACTTTTAAAAACGTCCATTTCTGTCAGGTGTTAGTTTGAAGAAATAGAATTTACTTTGGTATGTTTATACTATATCCTATAAACATGCTAGAAACCTTATTACTTCTATTAGCATTTTGTAGATTCCACTGGATTTTCTTTTATGTAGACGGGCATATTGTCTTTGAATACAGAGTACTTTACTTTCAACTTTCTAATCTGGATGCCTTTTATCTCTTTTTCTGGATGTGGCTACAGTAAAATGCTGAATAGATATTATGAGATTGGTAACTTGTTTTTGCATAACGTTAAGGGAAAAGTGTTGTCATTCACCATTAAGTATGGATGTTAACTCCAGGTTTTTCTTAGATGCCCTTTATGAAATTGAGTGAATTTTCTTCTGTTCCTACCTTGCTTAGGTTCTTCTTTTCTAGATAGATGTTAGATTTTGTGAAAAAGTTTTCATGAATTTATTGAGATAATATGATCTTTATTTTCAGTTTTTGTATATGTGTAATCATCTTGATTGGTTTTAAACATTAAAGCAACCATGCCTGCATGGCTGGGATAAATTCTACCTGGCCATAACGTATCATCCATTTATATTTATATTATTTGTTTTTGCTTTTTTATTTTATTTTTTATTTTTTGTTTTAAAGTTTATTTGTTTATTTTGAGAGAGAGAGAGAGAGCATGAGTGGGGGAGCAGAGGGAGAGACAGAGAGAGAGAGACAGAGACAGAGACAGAGACAGAGAATCCCAGGTAGGCTCCTTGTTCAGCGCAGAGCCCTACATGGGACTCAATCTCACCAATTGTAAGGACACGACCTGAACTGAAATCAAGAGTCAGATGCTTAACTGACTGAGGCACCCAGGCACCCCTATTTTTGCTTTTTTTAAAGATTAATGTGAATATGGTATGTTTCTTTTCATTCATTTATTTGCAACTATATATGTCTTTGTATTTGAAGTGTATTTGTTGCAGGGAGAACATAGTGAGCCTTGCTTTTCTATCTAATCTATCTCTTATTTTAATTTGGGCTTTCCCAAAACTTATATTTGTATTATTGTGAGGTTTAAATCTATAAAATTATTATTTTTCCTCTACTTGTATTACTGCTTTTTTTTTTTCCTTTTCTCTCTTTTACTGTCTTTCAGATTAATTGACTCTAATGTTTAGTTCTAGTTTACCTTTCTCTTTGGTGAATTTGTTATAGCTTTTTCATTTTAATGCTTTAGGGTTTATATTATATATATTTAACTTATTACAGCTATGTGATATTATATGACTTTACTTATACTATAAGAACTTAAAATATTTTCGGGGTGCCTGGATGGCTCAGTCAGATAAGCATCCAACTTTGGCTCAGGTCATGATCTCAGGGTTTGTGGGTTTGAGCCGTGCGTCAGGCTCTGTGCTGACAGCTCAGAGCCTGGAGCCTGCTTCGCATTCTGTGTTTCCCTCTCTCTGACTCTCTCTACTCTCTCTGTCTCTCAGAGATAAATATTTTTAAAAAGAACATTTAAATATTTTCTTTGCATTTTTATCTTTTTGAAATTTTTATTAATGTTATCACCCCTTTTAATTTTATACATGATATGAACACCAAACTACATTGCTGTTATTTTCAGTTAAATAATAATTCTCTTTTAATAGGTATTAAATTATAAGAAAAATTTTCCATATTCATTAATGTAGTTTCCATTTCCAGCACTCCCCATTCCTTGTGTAGATACATATTTCATATAGTGTCATCTTCCTTCTGCCTGAGGGTTTGGTTTAACACTTCTTGTAGTGTGACTTGCTGGTGATTAATTCTTTTAATTTTTGTATATCTGAAAATATTTTATGGATCCATGATTTGATGTAATATATATTTTTTATTAAGCATTTACATGAAGTTTCCTATTGAAGATTTTGGGGAATACAAATGCCATAATTGATGCCTGCACATATAAAATAAATAGCTAAGGACCTGACTATCCCTTCTTGGTAGGGCCATAGCAATGCATATAGATCAACACAAGGGCAAGCATGAACAGAGAAATCTGAATTATGGAGAATCTAATCACCTAAAATCAAATGTGGTTATAGAAATAGAGTTCTACTTTTACATAGTCAAACACACGATTTAAAGAACCTACTACGTGATAACCACGTGATAACCAAGGGGAAAGAGAAGTGAATAAGATTTTCTTATTCTGAAATTCCATAATTTCCATAATTATGAAATCTGAATTATGGAAAATCTAATCACCTAAAATCAAATGTGGTTATAGAAATAGAGTTCTACTTTTACATAGCCAAACACACGATTTAAAGAACCTACTATGTGATAACTACGTGATAACCAAGGGGAAAGAGAAGTGAATAAGATTTTCTCATTATACATAACGCAGTCCAACAGAAAACACAAGCAAATCCATAGATTAACAAGGTATATAATTTGATATCACACCATGGGAAAAGGAAATAAACAGATTGAAAGAAATGATAGTTTGGGGCACATGGGTGGCTCAGTTGGTTCTGACTTCAGCTCAAGTCACGATCACACAGTCTGTGAGTTCAGCCCCATGTTGGGCTCTGTGCTGACAGCTCAGAGCCTGGAGCCTGCTTCAGATTCTGTGTCTCCCTTGCTCTCTGCCCCTCCCCTGCTCACACTCTGTCTCTCTCTCTCAAAAATAAATAAACGTTAAAAAATATTTTAAAAAAGGAAAGAAATGACAGTTAAACTGAGAACCAATGGATCACTGAGTGGTAAGTAGGTCAGGAGGAGTCATGATTTTGGTAAAGAGAACAGCTTAAGAGATAGATTTACTTGAGCGATGACAAGTCATATTTGCGAATTTTAATTTTCTTAGATTGTAAAAAAACTATAGTTCTTAATTGTTTGTGTGCATAGTCCAGTACATTATTTATTTGGAGTAACTGAAATTTAAATTGAATATACCGCTATCATGCTACTCTTTGACTTTACATACCATTTCATATGCTTTGATCATGACTTCTTACATATTAATACACAAAAACTATTTATGTTACTATATACATAATATTTCTTCATCTCGGACTGGGCCAGTGTGGCTGCCAACGGTAAACTATATTATACCCATGTTGCACAGCCTACAGAAAAAAGCTTTCCTTTGTCACAGTCATGCCCATAACAGTATACATCCTCCAAGAACCAAACAAAAATTGCACATGTTTGTCTACACTTAGTGTCAAATTGTCCACAGTTTTTGTTCCAACAATGTTTGAATATATCAGTGTAGACAAGGAGGCAGAGCACTGAATGGAGAGGTTATATAGCTGGTTGAATTGAGAAACTGAAACAAGTTTAAAAACATTTTTTTTTACATAAGGGCAATGAGAAGTCACAAGTGCCTTTGTGAAAAGGAGGCCTATTTATATTCTATTTACCTAAAGGTAGTTTAAAATACTATTTTGAGATTCTTACCTTAAATAATCTGCTTTCAAATTCCAATTTTGCTGGCACACATTTATTATAGAAAGTATTTGCTTCAAAAGGGAATATTTTCAGGTAACTTTTAGGTCTTTTAGTTAGATGGTAATAAATTAGGTTAAATAACTGCTTTATAAGATATTTTTTCTTAGGGGTGCCTGACCAGCTCAGTCGGTAGAGCATGTGACTCTTGATCTTGGGGTCATGAGTTAAAGCCCCACGTTGGGCACAGAACTTAATTAAAAAAAAAGACTATAAAAATAGTGTGTTTAAGATGTTTTTTCTTATGTTGTTAAATCAATTATTCTTTGGAACTTGGCTAGAACAAATACTGGAGTTGAAAATCTCAGAGCAAAGTATGTCCTAACAAGGTCTCCTTTCCATTCTTCAAGGAAATACAAATGAATTCTCTGGCAGGTGTACCAACATACATCACTACTGAGTATTATGATATTAACAAGTATAGCGACAATAATAATGAACGATAATCATGCAGCACTCCCCACATGGAAGACATAGGCCTAAGTACTTCATGTGTTTTCAATTGATCCTCATAAAAATGCCATGAGGATGGAATTATTTCTAGCTCTACTCTATAGCTGTGGAATTGGAGGTTAAGGAACTTAAGGCCACAGAAGTTAAAAGTGCTGGAGATGGGATTCCAAGCCTGTTAGTTTGGGTTCAAAATACATCTTATTATGTGTTATACAAAGCACTTTGAATAGATTTTACATCATACAACACAGGTGGCCACTCATATGAAGTGCCTTTCCAAAAAAGAACAGCAATAAATGCTGAGTGAAAGGAAAATTGAAATATAGTGATGAACGAAAGGAATGTGAGCAAAGAGAATCTAATACTCCGTACTACAAGTTACTAGGTATGTAATCATGAAAAAGTTACTTACTCTCTGAGCCCTTTTCTTTTTCTTTAATTAATGATAATGTCTACCTCGAAAAGCTTGCATGAAATAATATTTGTCAAATATCTAGTATAGCTTCTGACATATGTTAGGCATGTAATAGGTCTCACAGGATCACAGTCAAACAGGAATAAATTTGTATTTGTATATGAGACAGAAGTGTGTTTATGAAGTCTGTCTATTCAAATAAAAGCATAGCTAGGACATATAACAGCCAAATACATATATTTTTGTATGAAAAATAAAGCTACATGGTTTATTTCTTTTGTTTTCAAATTATGTTTTATGCTTATTTTTATTTATTTTAGAGACAGAGTGCACACGAGTGGGGGAGGGGTAGAGAGAGAGAATCCCAAGCAGACTCCATGCTGTCAGCACAGAGGCCAATGGTGGGGCTCAATCCCATGAACCATGAGATCAAGACCTGAGCCAAAATCAAGAGTTGAATGCTTAACAGACTGAGCCACCCAGGTGCTCCTATTTTCAAATTCTTGTATCATTAGATTCTTGTAACCGGCTAGATTACTGTAATGTAATACAGTGTGTCCTACTTGCTGACTTAGGCTGATTGCTGGCACAATAAGTTGTGATTTTTTTTCTACATTTATTTATTTTTGAGAGACAGAGAGAGACAGAGCACAAGCGGGGGTAGGGGCAGAGAGAGAAGGAGACACAGAATCCGAAGCAGGCTCCAGGCTCTAAGCTTTAAGCACAGAGCCACGCAGGGCTCAAACTCACAAACCACAAGATCATGACCTGAGCTTAACTCAGACACTTAAGCGACTGAGCCACCCAGCTACCCCAATAAGTTGTGAATTTTATATAAACTCTACTGATCAACCAAATCTGACAGACAGTGATTCTTTAAGGGCTACGAAGTATGGTACACATTTTCAGCTGAAAAATCAAGTTGGAGCCATGTATACCAAACAAAGATGGCATCCAGTACTATGAGTGAGAACCTTTTCAGTCTCCCCTGCATTAACATTTTATTTTTGGTGTTAAATAGACTAGTTGAATAACATTAATTCATTCCAGGAATTATTTCTTAGTTTCCTTCTATCATAGACCCATGTAGATTAAGAGTTAAGGATCTGACAAAGATATCTTGGCCAATGTTGTGGAATGTTTTCAAAACAAGCTATTGAATATGTGACATGAGTCTAAAGAATGATCATCCTTGTATTCCTCTTATAATTAATGAGTTTATAATATTAAGACTTTTTACAGATATTTTCCTACATTCTGAGTGCTGAGTTGAAACATATCATTCAAAAATGTCTTTATTCCATATTGCACAAATATAGACTGCTCAGTGGAAGGTTAGAGAGAGCTCAAGGAGAAAGAACAATTGCTTTCTCAGGTGCCTATCATAAAACATAGAAATTAAAAAAACTACAGTAGTATTAATCTAAAATAAATAATTGATATTATAAAAGCATTTAGATTTCCCTCATTAGTTGTATTAATTCCTACATGATGAAACTTTGTTCCCCTGGCTCTTAGATCAACAATCTACTTTCATGAAGTCAATTTCTGGACCAAAATTGTCCTTCAAATCCTGATTAATTCCCCTGGAACAGTCAAGTGTAAGTTTGTGATAACAGTGTTCATTTACACTAGAAGCCTATATTCAGAAGTGTGAACAATGAAGAGTCCTCAATGAAGCCCTGGATTTGGAGATTCCAAACTGCCTTTATTTTTCTTTTAGAGGACTCGATGTCTGGCTTTTAGTTTATAATGACTGGAAAGTATGGGTCTCTACGGGGTCATGCTATAAAGTGTGTGCTAAAACTGCTGCCTCTTTACAAAGGTATTTTCAACCTAAAAAATAAAACTTTTTAGAAGTTACCTTATTGAGTGCTACTGTGGTATCTTTTTACCTGAACAGGAATATGCAGTTGTCCATCTTGAAAAGTATATAACTGCTAAAATACATTCATTCCATACAGTTTTATCTGAGTATAATTAGATTTTTGGTGATTTTTTTTTTTTTATTTTACATATCATGGGCTTTATAAACTGCACATCTCTCACAGTAATATTCGTCTATTTAAACAGGGAGCACATAAAATATGTATTTACACAACTATTTTTCCATTCTTCATTACTGATGAATATCATGTCAAGGTAGGAGGTAATGTGACTGAGCAAATATTTCTTGTTACCCAATACTATGAGAACCACAAAAATTCTTTAGGTGTAAAAGACATCTTCATATTTATAATATACTGAATTTGATGTCCACATTAAAACTTCATTTAGAGGGGTAACTGGTGGCTCAGTCGGGTAGGTGTCCAACTCTTAAGTTCAGCAAAGGTCATGATCTTGTTGTCATCAGATCAAGCCCCACATCAGGCTCTGTGCTAGGTGTAGAGCACTTGGTATTCTCTATCTCCCTCTCTCTCTGCCCCTCCCTGCTTTCTCTCACTCTGTCTCTCAAAAACAAACAAAAAAGTTTAAAAAAATAACCTAATTTAGAGAAAAGAATATTGGTAGTGTTCTTTTCTTGAGTACTGGTTTTTATATCAAGATTAACAACAATTAATTGATGTGCAAAGATGATACACAGCTATGAATTTGCAGTTGCATCTAAAGTGATAACATTTAAACTGAAATGGCATCTAGAGGAAATTAGCATATTTTTAACAGTAAGAAAAACTTACTAAAATTAATTCAGAGTACAGCAGAATCAGCACAAAAGCACACATAGTTAAACAGCTATCAGTAAGTGATAAGGAAATTCTGCAACCAGGTAGAAAATATATTTTGCTTTTAATTATACATACTATATATATATATATAATTTATAATTATATATATAATTTAGATTTATATATAATGTAATTATTATATAATTATATATATTTATGTATAATTATATATATAGTTATTATAAATAAATGAATTACTCATTCACATGTCTATAAAGCAGATTATATATATATTGATAAATATATACACATATTTTGTGCAAAAACAAACTATATTCTAATAACATTTTGTTATTTTTATTCTTCACTATTTACAAACTTTTTTATAACAATGTATGCCTTTATAATTTATATAACTGAACAACAGACTTCAGTGTCTTAATTTAGCTATAAATATACTAATATTGTTGAAAAATTTATTATCATACTGGTGTTTTATACCACACTGAACCATTTAAATTAAAATCTTACAAAAAGCCATTACATCTGTTATAGATAAGGGTATAAAAGCAATAAATGCACAAAAAATACATTAATTTCCTTAGGAGGTTTGCAGGTAACAAGGGGTTCATTCATTAACACAATTTACTGTTAAGTCCAAATTTTAAAGTAAAAAATGATCTTGGAAATTAAATATTTAAGTTGCCATTATAGAGAACCTCATTCATTGTGGATACTAAAACTATTTCACATGCCAGTTTAAAATTTTCCCAGTTAGTGTAAAGGAAATGACTAAGCCCAAAACATTTATAGCATTTCCCAAAATTTATAACACTCTTTCAAAACTATATCAGTAGTCATAACATAATTTAATAAACATGTTTGCATTTTATGATCACATAAATTTTGTGAAAATAACAATAAATTGACACAGAGTCATGTAGGAAACCAAGAGAGTTTAAATAATTATGCTTTTATGGGAAAATCTAAGTTTCACATAAAATAAAATGTTATATTTCCATTGTAGTTCTTAATATTAGAAAACAGAAAGGTTTTAAGCCAAATTAGTAATCTTTGATTTTTCCCCTTTAGATTCATTGTGACCTAGATTAATATATAAAACTTAGATCTTTAAAATATTTTCTTTATTTTCTACCAGATGCCAAGTTTCAATTAGCACATCTTCAGAATAGCATATAAAATATGTATTATAGCATAAATAAAAGGTATCATGTTGAATAAAAACACATTAGTTGCTAGCCTCACATTTATTTTGCATTTCTTTGCTTATCCTCTAATTATTCATTAACACAGCTAAACCACTTTTTTTTTATCTCCTAGCATTTTTATGAGATGTTACTCTTAATGGGAAGTTCACTTATCAACATTAGAGATATAATTTCCCTGAGAATTTTTATTTTTCTTATGAATGCTTATTAAAGTCCATGAGTAATAAGAACACAGGCTTTGAAACATAAGAGTTAATTATCCAATTTATTAACTCCTTCTGGAAGATGGCAAAGGAGTAGCAACTGAATTTCTCAACATCTTATATTGTCAGGCACACTAGCGAACTTTAGGTTAGGAATTTATCAGATGGTATTTCTCTTTATTACATACATAACAGAATTTTATCATCTAAACAATCAAAATGTGAGTTCAACTAGGGCTCCAACCAGTGTATATGTTGTCAGCACAGTTTTTCCGCTCATATAGATTTGGTTGTTCATGGGTATATTTATATGGGACTCCTGTATGTATTATGTTGGAAAAAGAAATGGAAAAAAAAAAAACTACATCTAGAAGGCTTTGGATTTCTGAATAGTAAGCAAAAGGTCATCCAGAAGAGGAAGTAAATAAAATCAAGCCAAAATTGATCACTTCCATTCCATCCATATTTCATTTTCATTCATAAAGGTATTATTATATAAGCCATGCAAGCCTCCTTAGAATGCAGAGATTTCTGCATATCAAACCATGAAACCCCTGGTTGCAACTCTCTAAATATATGCATATATTTCTTTTTCTTAAAAAAATATCTGCATATTTTTTTTCTTGATAGTCATCCTGGCTGTTTAAATCATATCTCTCTATACTACACACATTGTATATTTTTATGGGTTAATTTTCTCTGAGTATCTTATATAAACTGGAACAATGAACCAAAAATGTGTGCATTATTTAATTCAAGTACATTTCTCACCAAACTCCAAATAATGATGAAAAAGAATATGTTATTTACAGAAAAGTACAGCTATGCAAATTTAATACTACCTTATAAATAATATAATAAGTACAATTATTTAAAAGAGTTAGACTATAACAATAATAAATTGAATTTCAAGTATAGCAAATGTTAAAATAAAAATTTTGAAATCAGTCTGATAGCATCTCATCTGCATCAGAAAAACAAGGATACCATTTTTCTCCTTCCACTCCATATATGCAATATTCCTACTTGAGCTTTTAGAAAGGACACTGATACACCTCAGTAAATTTCAGTTTACTTCAAACAGTTTGCTAGATATGATGTTACAAACAGGTTCATTACATTTGTAATTTTTAAACACATACAACATTTCTATTAAAAGCAATGTGACCTATAATGAAAACAGAGGCCTAGGAAACTACCTACTTCAAAGCATTTACCCTTGAGTATTAATTATAATGCAAAGTTAGATATATATCTTAAAGATTAATTCTATTTAAGTTGTAAATGTCATTGACTTTATGAATGCAAAGTCATACAGAAATTCTTGCTGCAAATTTTAATGTATCAGTATAAACTTATTTACTTTCAAGATTAGGGTAAACTTATCCCAAAAGACCTAGAAATAAGTTTTGACTTACTACAAAAAAGAAAGGCATAGGAAATACTCAGAGATACTCAGAGAAAAGTAAGTACTGAATGATGCAGATATACTGAGATAGAGGTAGAGAAACCAACAGACTATGGATGTGTCTTCTGATATAGTTTGTGGAGAATATACCTTGAAAGACAATTTGAAAGAGAAAAAAGACTGGCCCTATAAAAAGTTTTATGTTACTAGGTGCTTTAAAATTTATGAAGTTATTCTTACTATACATATGTTGGTTTGCCTATAGGAACATTTTTGACAAGTGGATGCATATTGCAACAACTATGTAAATTCTCCTATAACTGTGATACAACACATACATTTATGGAAAATTAGTGATCATAACCCCCAACTATGTTGATTGAGCTGGAATTAATAATAGAAAGATGTTTTGCTTTATTTACAAAATAAGTATTTTCAAAGTAGCAATGAAATATATTTAAGAATGTGTAAAAGCTTTAGCGGGCCTAAGCTATAGTGAAATATCTTGTCATCAGCAGTGAACTAACGGTCATTTTATTTTTGAACTTAACATGCTCTAAGCAAAATCCTTGGCAGCTTTACCCTCTTTAAGTTTAATGGCTACTTGTAGCTGGAAGCAAGCCACTACTAATTGTTAAAGTCAACAAAATTAACATCTAGCCTTTTAGCCTGCATTATTATTATTTTTTTTTACTTCCATACCTAGCTAACTACCTAGTAGCTGTGATCAACTAAAATAAATCTTGCAAAGATACTTCTTAAAAGAAAGATTTAGTCTCTAAATATTTAAGAAGTTTCTCCATTTTCAGGAACAGTTGCACCTGGTTATTGCATAAAATATCACCAGGAATATCATCGTCAGGAGAAAAAAAAAGAGGGAAGCTATTTAAAATAGTCAACAAAGATGATATTTTATATGCACAAATTCACTATGGTTGTTCTCCTATGAAACATTTGTAAAATTTAAAAGCAAATGCTTCCACACACATATAAGTGTTTATTAATGGAAAAACAATGTATAAAAATGACTTTCTTCAAGTTATACTAAGTTTTTCATACATTACCAGCATGTTAATGGGTAAAAAGTATTCAAAAAGCCAAATCCTCAGCTACTGGAGCAGAGACAATGTTTATTAGTATTACTTGAAAAAAGAACAGAGAATTCTTTTCTATCCAGTAGAGGTAATAGTTTCATTTTTAGAGATAATCAGTAACCCCCTGCACATTTCCAAAGAAAGAAAGTGTATCATGTTTTTCTATAGGCTAATCCCAGATCACAAAGGAAAGAAGAAGTGGGAGGAGAGCAAATAAGAAATGAGGAGAATTTACAAAGTAAGAATTGATAAGAGAACATTGTTTATTAGAAGCATGAATTTTTTAAATCAGTGTGATTATTTACATCATTGTGAGGTTTTCACCTAGAACATATCACGTACTGCAAAAGCATTAACAACATATTTTCTATCATCATTAATAATAGACCTGAAAAAAATTCAGGATTCTATTATATGATTTATACAAAAACAAGTTGCTCAGTATAAAGACAACATGTACACCAGAATTATATATTTTATATATATATATATATATATATATATATATATATATATATATGTAGAATAACAACATAGAAAATCAAAGTTGTTATTCCATTATAGGACACTGGTAATTCTCAAGTTAAAGAATAAAAACTAATAAACTTTTTAAGAAAGAATATATTTTAATCAATAGATATGTGGAATGTTCAGATTTGAAACAACTCTGATATTCAGAATGGCTATGTCAAACAAGCCACTTATTTATGCTGCACCATGCAAATACACTCTTGAAAGTAATTAAAACATTTTAAAAAGTTCAGCCAAAATACAGATTATGAAAAAAATAAGTAAAAGTATGGAAGTAAAATAAGCAAAATTAAGAACTCATTGCACAGACTCATTAGAAACAACAGGAAATGATGAGTAAACTCAAAACCCATCGATAAATATTATCTTATTTGAGTAAGAAAGAGAAAATGGACAGGAAAAGAAAACAGTCCCCAAAGTTTATAAGATAATATAAAATACATAACATTTATGTCCTCAGAATCCTAGGAGGAAAAGAGAAAAATGTGGAGCTTAGAGATAGTGATAAGATAGAAGAGATAATGGCTAACAATTCACATGTTTTATGAAAGTCATAATACATAAGCTAATAGTCTCAAGAAACAGTGCAAATCCCAAACAGGAAAAAGTCACAGAAATCCTCCTGATGACAGGAACTAATCAAATTGCAGAAAAGTAAAAACAAGAAAAAAAATCTTCGTATCATGAAAAAAGAAAAGATGCATGACCTATAAAGAAACAATGATTATATTGACTGAAGATTCTCATCTGAAAACATGGAAGTTAGAAGAGAGTGACACTTTTTTTCAAATATTAAAAGAAAGGAGCTACCAACTTAGAATTCTATGTTCAAATTTATCTATATATTGACCAATCAATTAAAAAAGAGGAAGAATGAAAGGGAAAATAAAGACATGCTCACTGCATGAAAACTACAGCTCTCCTCCTTAGTCCCCAGTGTCACCTTCTGTGGTTTCAGTTATACATGGTCCACTGCAGTCTGGATACAGATGATCGTCCTTCTGACAGATTATCAGAAGGTCAATAGCAGTCACACCCTAGGTCACTTGCCTCACTTCATCTCATCACACAGCCCTTTTACCCTCTCACAGCATCACAAGAAGGGCGAGGACAGTACAATAAGATATTTTGAGAGACAGGCCATATCCATGGAACTTATTACAGTATATTTTTGCAATCGTTCTATTTTATTATTAGTTCCATTGTTAATCTCTTACTGTGATTAATTTAGAAGTTAAACTTTATCATAGCTATGTATGTATATGAGAAAAAAAAAACTCTACAGGGCTCAGTATTTATCTGGGGTTTCAGGCATCCACTGGGGATCATCCACAGAGACAGGGAAATGACTGTATCTGTGTATTTTCATAACTAAAGCAACCACAAAGAGAATAAAAACACACATTAATATATATTCCAAAACACTATAGACACATAAAAAAGGAATTCTAAGACAGGTTCAAGTAGCCCATGGAAAGGCAAGAAAAAATAAAAACAAGAAACAAGATATAGAAGGAAGCAGAAGACAAATAATAAATGTCAAACTCAAACATGTCAATAATTACTTTAAATGTGAACTTTCAAAATATACCATTCAAAAGACTGAGATTGAGAAAAAAGTGCAAACAAAAATAAAATGACCAAAATAATGAGGGCCTTGCAAGAGTCAACCAAAATGGCAGTGCCAGAGGCTCCTGAGCATCTCTCCTCCCACAGAGGTATGAAAATGTGGTTACACATGAAGGAATTCCCTCTGAAAGAGAGCCCAATACTAGCTGATTGACTTCCACATATCATTTGAAGGAGACAATACCTACATCCAAAAGGTAGGAAAATCTGAGATACATTCTTGCCATAAACCCCACCTCCACTCAGTGCCACACAACCAGCAGGGACCCATCAACTCCCATCTTCTCCCTGAGGAGTAAAGAGTTTGGACTCTACATCTAACAACACACCAACTTTTAAGACTACCATCAGAGGGATAGTCTCCCAAAACACCCACTTCTGCAAGCAATGGGGCTGGTATCTACAAGACCACAAAACTATAGCATGCAAAGAAACAATTCTTCACAGGCCTGAGTGTACTTGCTATGGCTATCCTCCCAGGTCTCAGTGCAGAGGGATCTGCAAAATTCCCCATCTCTGTCTTTCCTTGAAAGAATTTTATCTGTACTTAAAAGCTGCTGCCTGTGACTTCTAATTTAGACGGCACTATGGGTCTGCCATGATTGTCCACAGAGATCAGAAAAGCCTGCAGAAAACTCTCCCACTCTCCCTCCAGCTATAAAAAAAATAAAACCACTAAAAAATGTGATTTTTTATACTTACATATTGCAAAATGATAACCAGCTAACAAATCCATTATATAATTACTGTTTTTTTTTAATGTAGTAACATTTAAGATGTACTCTCTCACCAACTTTCAAGTATATAATACAATATTATTAGCTATAATCACCATCCTGCACTTTAGATATCCAGAACTTATTCATTTTATAATTGGACATTTCTATTCTTTGACCAACATTTTCCCATTTCCCCCACCCAAGCCCCAGCCTCTAATAACTACCATTCTACTCTCTGTTTTTATAAGTTTGGCTTTTATAGATTTCACATATAAGTGATATCATCAAAAAGTATTTATTCTTCTCTGTCTGACTTATTTAGTAACATGCCTTCAAGTTTTATACACATTGTTGCAAATTGTAGAATTTTTTCTTTGTTATGGCTGAATAATATTCTACCGTGTGTATATATTGTATCTTCTTTAACCATCCATCCATTCTGACAAACAAGTAGGTTATTTCCATTACCTTGGCTATTGTGAATAATGTTGCAATAAACATGGGAGTGTATATATCTCTTCTATATCTTACTTTCATTTTTTTAGAAATATGACCAGAATTGGGACTGATGGATCATACAGCAGATAGTTCTTCTTAGTGCATAAGAAACCTCTCTCCACATACACACACACACACACACACACACACACACACACACACACGGTATATACACTTATATAATATGTAATATGTTACATATTAGCTCAATTTTAATTTGTTTTAATTGGCTGAGAAAGCATTAGAGAGGAGGTGACATTGTTTTTCCTGACACTAGAAGGATTTGAATTTTCAGAATAAAAGGATATCTTCATTGTTAGGTATACCTTTATTTTAAAATCTATGACAAATAATTTTTCTATTTATCTTTCTATTGCTTAAAGATAATTACCTGGTTTTTTTATAGGTTATAAATTACATACTCCTCTCTCATTTTTTTTAAAAATCCATACTTTCAAAAGTGAAGGACACTAGTTTAAGAAAAGGAAGGTGATGAGCATAAAAGCACCTATTCAAGCCCTAAACAATGGACTAAATATGTATATTTTATAAAAAAAAGAATGGCACTAGGACACCTAAGATCTTTTTGTCACCAAGAACTGAAAAAAAATAAAAATCATTGAAGAATTGACCTTTGTTTTCCAAAGACTTCTTTTCATCAATCCCATTGTTTTCCAAAGACTTACTATGATCAATGTAAAAAGGAAAATGCAAATGATTTTTCTAAACTTTAAAATATTTAGAAATAAATCATTTGCATATATTGGAAATAGCATCAAATTGTTTGCTAATAAACCCAATAATAGCAAGTCACTGATTACATTCTTATAGGATAATACAAAGGAGAAAAACAAAAATAAATGAAAGCAAAAATGTATTCTAAGACAGCAAATTCTTTTGCATTTGCAATAGCAAAAAAAGATTCCTCAACCAATTGAATTTAAAGATATCCTAGTGAAATATATTTAGGTATGGATGATTTTATTGTTGGATTACATGGTATTAAGATCTTTAGAGAATTCTTTTGTTCTTGAACATATATTGGTCTAATTCAGTTTATGATATTTCTGAATATATATCTGTCTGTGCATCAAGGCCTGGGAACAGTGTTAGTTATTATTGCAATAAAAGCAATATTCGTGTTGGGATAAAATTTGTGAGATTTAAATTCCTTTGACACAGATAAGGATTTGTTGGAGAAGGATTTTTATTTTACCTCCCTTACGATTATATGTATGTATATATATATATATATATATATATATATATATATATATATATAGCAGGATAATAAAATGTGATAGTAAAATATTGGGAAATGGTTTAACATAGAATATCTTGCTGTTTTAGTTCAATGTTTCTGTTACATGGACAAAATAGTTTGATGAACTTTTTTTAAAGAAAAGAATTTGTGAACATTTTCTGTAGGATTTTAAGCTTTATACTCATTATTAAAGAAACTTGACCATCCACAGTTGAAATGATCATAACTTTTTCAATTAATTTAAAGATGAAAAAACATTGTGTAATGCTATAGTTGATTCTAGACAATTCTCATGCTACCTATACAGTTCTTTCATATTTTTCTAAAATGCCTCAATAAAAGGAATTTATAGCATTTCTTTAATCCTCAGGTATGACATTAAATTCCTACCTTTATTTTTGTTTTTCCTTTATTTGCCTCTTTTAGCTAAACGTTACTAAGAAAATCCTTAATATTGAAAAGAAAACATCAAAGGTTTCAAGGCCATCAGCTTCATTGATCTTACATGATTATAGTTACTACCTATCATATCACTGAAAGATAATAACATAATGTTGAAAATATGTGAAAACATTTGTCTATTACTTCTGAACATAAAATGAATTTGTTATACTTCATTTTAAATAATTATTGGCTTTAGCATAAATTATATTAACTGCAAATTTATATTTTTCAAGTATTATCAATGTGTTCATGATATTAATGCACGAGTTATTCCTCATATGTGGATAAAAATATCATTGATACATTATTCTTAAGTACACATTTGTTAACAATTTCCCAGAGAAATTTGTAGTCAGATTATACATTGTTACTTCAGGGTTTGCATGAAGAAAGATGCAATGAGTTTTACACTATCATTGGCTATAAAATAGCCTGTTATATTCATAGGCAATACTTCTATTTAATGAAATATCAGTCAAAGATCTTGCCAATTTGTTAAATAAGCTCATTTTGTGATGACATGTAGGGTATTGACCCAAGGGTAAAATATATTATTGCGGGTTAAGTCACTGTCTTTAGAGTCAAGACAGGCTAATTACTAGCTCTGAGATCTTGAGTAAATCACACAAAACCTCTCAAGTTTAGTTTCATCATTTTTTTAAGGTTTTTAAATGTGTTGTTTTTTGCCATGTGTGTGGCATACAAAGTGCAATTAATAATAGGTAAGTACAAAAAATAGTAGGTAGGTACAAACAGCTCCACCAAACACAACAAGTTATACAAATGTCTAATTTTATGGGTGATTGGATTAATAGGATAAAGTTAAGAGCTCCAACAGGATTTTGAATGGGGGTAAATGGACCATTAATTCTCCAAATTGGCGTCAATCAACATCACTGTGGGTTTTGAAAAGTAGAGATTGTTATGCCCCACTCAAGAGAATTTAAATTCATAATCTTGAAATGTATAATTTTCAAAAGCTGTCCTGCTGACATTGCCATGTAAATATCTTCGGGGCGTTTTGAAGTGGAGAAGCACTAAACATCTCTTTCTTACAGTGATCTCATTTGAACTGCCTCATAAATTTTCCCAATTACCTTATATTATTTATTCTGGAAAATTAGAGAATAAATTCTCTCACTTTTCCTTCGGAAAAGGTTTACACTTAGCTCTTCATTTACACTTAGTTTTACACTGAGTTAAGCTTAACAAAGAAGGGAAAACCAAACGGATGGTGTGTGGAGTATTGAAGGATCTCACTGTTATAACTGCATGGGAGGCATTTTAATGGCAGGGAGACTGAGGACTGAACTAAGGCCCATTAGGTTTGCACAATAGTAATAATCATGGCAGTTTATTAACTGCCATTCTTATTAGAATGACAAGAATATGGGGACAAATTGGGAAAGGCAGAAAAAGCCTAAAATTTTAGTCTTTGAGTTAGTTACATTTGTTTAGTGTTTATTTATTTTTGAAGGGGGAAGGGCAGAGAGAGAGAGAGACAGAGAGACAGAGAGAGAGAGAGAGAGAGAGAGAGAGAGAGAGAGAGAGAATCCCAAGCAGGCTCCATGCTGTCAGTACAGAGCCTGATGAGAGGTTTCAATTCATGAACTGTGAGATCATGACCTGAGCCAAAATCAAGAGTGCAACACTCATACTGTAGCATGTAGCTCTCTAGGAAATTAAATAATGTCTAGAAAAAGGTAATTGCTTTCCACAAAAGATTAAGCTACTTAAAATTAACAGAAAAAAAATTTGGAGATGCATCTAGTGGTTACAACAGGGTCTACTGTAATGGTTTCCATCGTTGGATTTGTACTGAAATTGCATGAGCTGCTTTCAGAAATTATCTGGTTCCTGATGTGGGAAACAAAGGCAGAAGGAAGTGTAGATAAAATTAAATTACCTTATAACCTGCAGCCCATTGACAAATACTTGAGGCAGGTGAGTAAAACATTCCTCCAGGAACTCCCTAATGTGTTAATATTAATGCTTTGCTAGAGGGTAAAACAACCTTAGCTAGGCTTCCAGGATCCTGTGAGTCTTCCTTAGCATATGAAAATCCTTTCATAAACCTCCCCAACTCCCAAGCATATGATCAGTCTTTCCTGACCACCTAGGGTGTCTCTTCCTGCCCAGGGGTCCTGTCCCTGCGCTGTAATAAAACCACTTTTTTGCACCAAAGACATCTCAAGAACTTCTTGGCCATAGGCTCCAGATTCCCACCACAAATCCAAAACCCACATCAGTCCCCACATAAGATCAACTAATTATTTGAAGCACAGAATAAGCATCAGTATTATTTTACTTTATGTTATTTTAATTGCTAATACAGTAAAAATAACTTTGTGTGTGTATAGGCCTATGAATTACATAACACATGCACAGTTTGTTTAAACCACAATCAGAGTGAGGGCAGACAACAGTTCCATCATCCCCAAAACTACTACTTTGAATTATCCCTCTGGAGTAACATCCTTCTCCACCCTTAATTCCTGGTAACCACAAATCTGCTCTTTCTCTTTCTATTTCTTTCTTTTCAGGAATGCCATATAAATGGAACCATGCAGCATGCAACCTTCCAAGCAAATTTCTTTCATTCAGGAAAAAAAAAATGGTAAACTCACTCTTATTTTCATAGTCTTCTACTCTAATCTGCTTGTTACTGTTTGCTTTTCTGACACCATGAATAACTGTGAAATTTACTATGTCAAGGTTTAATTGCTGCATTCTGTAGATGAGACACGGTGGACTGTGATTACTCCATCTTAGCTAGAACCTGCTGTGGTAAAGCCTCTCCCTAAGGAATGTGGTGAAAATTTCTAGACAAGGGAAGGCAACCTGGCTATGTGTGGGGCATTCCTCATGACTCTGGAATATAAACCACACATTCAGACTGTATCTTATATATGAGAGACAAAGGGGCAAAAATTGTACAAAAATCAACCTCCCTGCTGCGCTTGGGGCTCAGCCTTGTGGGTCTTAGCCTGCTGAGCCCATGCTGGCGTGAATAAAGTTGCTTCTTGAAAAGAAAAGCCTTGGTGTCCCAACTCTCTGTGTGTAACTCACCGCTACATTTCGTGGGGCTCATCCAGGATGTGGAGGTGTTTCACCTACCTTTTTGCCAGGATACAAACCTCAGGGCACCAGGAGAGGTGACCTCACCTGGTGTCAATGGACCACTTGATCCGTAGGAGACTAGTCCCTCCTGGTGCCCCAGGGTGAGGGCCCCCAGAAGCACAAAGGAACCTGGTGAGGCCCAGGAACTACCTCAGGGAGTATCACCTGTCATACTGGTAAGAACCCGGGTTAATTTGGGTAGACCTGCCTCTAAGAGGCAGAAGGGAGGCCTGATCACCTCCCAGAGTTGCCCTCTAAGGCGCTGGGCACTGGGCAGTGGGTTGGAGTTGCTGTGTGACTTTATGTGAATGAGACAAACAGTGGAAAGTTTCTAACCTGACCAGTGGGCCAAAGCAAGTGTTGAGTCCCAATCCACAGTTCATGTGGCTCAGGGCAGCATCAGACTTCCTCAGAAGTCTGATCCCAGTGAGGGCTTGACACTGAACCCACCAATGCTAAGAGGCGCCTGAAATATCTCTGAGAGGAGAGCAGATGAATGATGAAGCGAGTGTGTGTCCTCTCCAAATTAATCCCTCCTTTCCCCCTTTTTCCTCTCTTGTGCATGAAAGTTGTCCATTAGGGGGAGGAAATGGGTGGAAAGCACAGTAAACCTACTCTGCTAGAGTGTATGTTGAGGAATTTCAAAAAAGGATAGTCAGGAGATTATGGTATAAAGTTAACTCCCAGAAAGTTCCATACATTCTTTGAAATTGATTGGCCATCGTTCGGGTTGGGCTGGCCCTCGAGGTTTCACTTGATAAGGAACTAGTTAGCCGAGCGTTCAGGGTCACTGTGGGGGATCCAGGCCACCCTGACCAATTTCTTTACATTGACTGTTGACAAGACATGGTCCTATCCCAGCCACCTTGGCTAAAAGTCTCTATTGAAGAGAACTGTAAAGTTATGAGGTCTCATGTCACAGCATCCTCCAAATACCAGCCCCAAACTGAAAAACCCATATTTTTGGGAAATCCTGAGGGGACCCCACTGCCATATGCCCCACTGTACCCCTCACTGCCACCTGTGCCTCCAGCCGCCCAGGCTGCTGAAACCCCACTGAAGGCTGCCCCTAGTCCCAGGGCCTTGCCATCTCTAACACCTCTGGCCTCTCCATATGTGACTGGATCACTCAGACCACAGGTCCTAACCTCATACACCCCTGATTGAAGGTGACTAGAAGATCAGGCCAGCAGAGACAGTCCTTCCCTGCAGCAACACCAGGGAGCCCTACTGATGCCACTGAGGGAAACTAGGGGACCCATCTATTAGGATCACAAAGGTCAGATCCAAGGTACAAAGCATGTTTTTGTATACCCAACCCTTTACCATTATGGATCTCCTAAATTGGAAACACCATAATCCCCCCTATATAGATTAGCCCCAGGCTATGATTGAACTAATGCAGTCCATAGTTTACACCCATAAGCCTACTTGGATGGACTGCCGCCAACTCCTCCTGACCCTCTTCAACACGGAGGTGTGTCACCGAATTACCCAGGCAGCCCTAAAATGGTTAAAGGAGAATGCCCCAGCTGGGATGCTAGACACCTAGGCTTATACTCAGGCTCACTTCCCTGGGGAGGACCCCAAATGGTACCCAAATGATTCAAATGTAGATGGAGGGCTCACAAGGACTGAACAGTATCAAGAAGCCCTTTTATTTGACATGAAGGAAGAAGAGGGGGAAGGCCATAAATATGAGTAAAACATCAGAAGTGCTCTGAGCCAGTTCTATGAGGGCCCGAGCCAGTTCTATGACAGACTATGTGAGGCATTTCATCTGTACACCCCTTTTGATCCAGAGATATCTGTTAAACCAGTGGATGGTCAGTGAGTCTTTTGTAGGTCAGGCCCAAGGGGACATCAGGTGCAAGCTGCAAAAGCTAGAGGGTTTTGCCGGCATGAATACTAGTCAGTTGTGGGAAGTAGCAACTAAGGTGTTTGCCAACCATGACCAGGTGGTGCAGAGGGAAGAACACCAGAAGATACAGAAAAAGGCAGACTTCTTAGCTGCTGTCTTGGTGGAACAGTCAGAGTGTTCCCAGGAAGTTGCCCTGCAGGGATGGGGCTATGGCCAAAAAGGGGAACTACGGACAGGATCATCTCGCCCAGGACCAAAGTTAGGACAGGACCAGTATGCTCACTGTTGTCAGGAGGGCCACTGGAAAAATGAGTGCCCCCTATGTCTGGGTAATTCTCAGTAGAGCCCCAAGCAGAAAGAAAGAGGCCATGTGGTCCAGGGCCAGTACTAACCAGCATCACAGCCTCAGGGGGCCCCAAAGATGATTTTGTGGGGCTAACCAACATGAAGGACCATGAGGAAGTCTAGTAGAGACCAGGCTCTATTTTGTTAGGTCCCCAAGAGCCTATGGTTTGAATTAATGTGCGGGGGTTGACCCATTGACTTCATGGTAGATACTGGGACAGAATGCTCAGTGGTAACCCAAACCATGAGGCCCTTCTCACAGGGACAAGCCACCATTGTGGGGGCCATGGGCAATAGGACATGCTGTCCCTTCCTGATGCCTCAGCGATGCAACTTGGGCAGCCATAAAATCATCCATGAATTCCTGTATCTCCCCAATTGCCCTGTGGCTTTAATGTGTTGAGACCTTTGGGGAAAGCTGCAGGCCTGGATAACTTTCAACTCCCACAGAAACCTGCTCTGACCCTATGAAAGCAGAAGCAAAGATTATGACACTCATGATTCCCCAAGGGGAAGAATGGTGCCTCTACAGTTTCATGGAGGAGCCACAACAGGGACCTGAGCTGCCCTACAGGGTACTGGGGGTGTGGGCTGAGGACACACCAGGACTGGGCCAGAAAACCCATGCATTCACCTAGAAGTAGTGCAGACCCTAAACCCTGCAACCCTACTGCCTGTCAGGCCAGGTCAACCAGATCATTACTGCATGGAAGTCATGAATGAGGTGTTCTTCAGCAGACCAGACTTGAGGGACCAGCCCCTCAAGGACCCCGATGATATTTCACCAACAGTTGCAATTTTGTAAAAGAGGGAGAACACCTTGCAGGGTTCTCGATAGTGACCTTGAATTCTATCACTGAGGCACAGGAAGTGGCCTAACTTGTTCTAAAAGAAATCATTCCTCAATTTGGGTTCCCTATCACTATGGGATCAGATAATGGGCTAGCACTCGTGGCTGAAGTGGTGCAGCTGGTGGCAAAGGGGTTAAAGATCACCTGAAAGTTACACACAATATACAGACCCCAGAGCTCTGGGATGGTGGAACAAATGAACTGTACCCTGAAGCTGCAATTATATAAACTATGTCAGGAAACCCACCTACACTGGGACCCTACACTTAGCCCCACTAAGCAGATGGGGTTCTCCCCTTATGAAATCCTTTATGGGCACTTTATGGATGCCTTCCCTCCTGTTATCAAGGTTATAATGGGGGATCTAAATGAGACAGGTAATCTAACCCTAAAGCAACAGATGAGGGCTCTTGGCTCTACCCTAGCCACCTTACACCCCTAGGTTAGGGAGCAATTACCTGAATCTGACCATAGATGCTCACTCCTGAAAACCAGAGATGCTGTATGGGTGAAGGAGTGGAATGTCCAACCCCTAAAACCCCTCTGGAGGGGCCTGTTCACTGTCATTTTGTCCACCCATACTGCAGTAAAGATAGCCAAAGTGGATCCCTGGATTCACCACAGCAGAATGAAGCCAGCATCTTGAAACTGGGAGTGCATTCCTGATCCATCAATGCCCTGCAAGCTGACTATACGAAAGAAACAATCTGCAACTCCAGAGGCTCTGGGAGGCTGCAGCCCTGCTTTAGTCACTCCAGAAGCTGACTAATCTACACACAGCAGAAGCTTGAGGAATCAATGGTCCAGTGGAACAAAAAGACTGTCCTTATTTTCTATATGTTTCCTTACTGTGATGCACTGTTACCCCTTGCGTCATGCCTTGCCTCTCCAGAGGCTGCCCTGACCACCTGAAAGTATGGTGAGAGTTTTTGTTAGCACTCACCTTCCCTTTGTAGATAGGATCCTTCATTGGTATTGGTTGCTTCTAATCTGGACCCCTTATGTAGACCTAGATCTCTCATCAAGTGACCCATGTATTCACGTACCCAAGTTAGGCCAGGGAGTCACTTGCACCTTACTATACCATACCCGCTTCTCATACCAAGGAAAAGTCCCAGGGACATGCAGACACAATAAAACCACCTATTCTATCTGCCAACAGGAGAGTCCATACACTTGCCTCGACTCTCAATATCCCCCCAGTTGGTTGGTTAGAAGTCTGATCCTACCAAGAAGGGCGGGGCCTTGGTCAGCCGGACACAAATCACTAACATCGACTGGTGTCAATGCTGTTTGACATATGTGCAGTAATAGGAACGGGTCCAGCGGCATCTATCACACAAAAAAATGTGGGCTCTTGTCATAGAGTGCCCAAGGACTCCTGATATATCATGCAGAGGTTTAGATTGGGAGTGTGAATACTGACTCAGTGACCAATACATGTGTGAGGAAAACAGTTTATGTGCCTACACACCTGAGTTTTTATGCCCCCGCTGGAGTTGTGTTTCATGGGCTACTTGGAAAAAAGAAGGCACAACAGTACTCCTTCAGAAGGGGGCAGCTACATAAGGTTGTCAATCAAAGGCCTGTAACCCTGTTAATTTTAGTATCATTAACCCAGGAGATTCCAAATGACAATGAGGCACCAGAATTGGCATCCAGATCTACGGGCGAGGCAGAGAACCAGGGACTGTGCTATATTTCAAGAGAGTCACTACCACCCATCCAACCATGTCCCATCAAGTCTTCCACTCCTTCTACAAAGAAGAAACAGCGCCCCCCTTCCCATTTCAGTCACAGCAAGGGACTTGTTTGTAGACCTAAAAGAGACTACAGCCCAGACTCTGAAGATCTCTTTTTGCTATATATGTGGGGAGAACCAACATGGGGGAATCAATGGCCATGGAAGGCTGGAGAATTAGATCCCCACAAACCTTATAATGGAACAGAATACCCCAGTCCTACTACCAAAGTTTGGCTCCTCAAAATTTCAATCATTGGGAAAAACTGTCTTGGCCGATGGGGAAGAAAGTTACCACTTCTGTTGAAAGCTCAACATGCCTAGGCCAAAGATTTTATAACTCAACCACCCAGGAAACCCAATGGTGGGGATCCCCAGGTCACCTTGAACCAAGTACCCACCCCTTGTCTTTCTCTCATCTCCAAGAGTCCTGGGGCAATGTTGACACAACCATCAAATGGTGGGGCCCAGGTAGACTATACTGGATATGTGGAAGGATGGCCTATACAAGACTTCCCTCAGGCTTGTTAGGATCATGTGTGCTGGGAACTATTTGTCCATATTTCTTTCTGCTCCCACTTGCCAGAGGGGAACATTTGGGAGTCCAAATGTATGGAGACAGGGAGACTCAAAGGAAATGATGTGCCCTAAGTATTGGTAATTGGAAAGATGATGAATGGCCTCCCAAGCGTATAATCCAATATTATGGTCCTACCACCTGGGCAGAGGATGGGTCCTGGGGCTACTGCACTCCACTTACATGCTAAAGCACATAATCAGACTGCAAGTAGTTGTAGAAATTATAACCCATGAAACTGCCAGAGCTCTTAACTTATGAGCCAAGCAGCAGAACAAAATGTGCAATGCTATCTATCAAAATTGCTTGGCCTTAGATTATTTGCTTGCTTCTGAGGGAGGAGTTTGTGGAAAGTTTAACGTGAGCAACTACTGCCTACAGATGGGTGATGAAGGAAAAGTCATAGAGGAGATCACAGATTAAATGAGAAAGGGCTCATGTCCCAGTCCAGACCTGGAAAGGTTGGGACCCAAGGAGTTATTCAGAGGATGGTTTTCAACTCTTGGGGGATTCAAAATCCTTGCAGGAATCATCCTCTTTATTTTGGGAGCTTGCTTACTTCCTTGCCTAGCTTCCCTGGTTATACTGTCTGTCACCAGCCTCATTGAGGTAATGGTCAAAAGGAAAACAAACACACATGTGATGATGTTATGGAAATATAAACCTCTAAACCAAGATGATGCTCTTTGACCCAAAATAGGGGGTCCAAACATCAAAGGGGGGAATGTGGTAGAACTCCTCCCTAAGGAATGTGGTGAAAACCTCAACACAAGGGAAGGCAATCTGGCTATGTTCACGTGTGCGACTTTCCTCATGGCTCTGTAACATAGACCACACATTCAGACTGTATGCTACCATATATAGGAGACAAAAGAGCAAAAATTATATAAAAGCCAACCCTGTGCTGCACTTGGGGCTCAGCATTTTGGGTCTTAGCCCGCGAGCCCATGCTGACATGAATAAAGCTGCATCCTGGAAAGAAAAGTCTCAGTGTCCCGATTCCCTGTGTGCGACTTACCACTACACTGCCCCCTCCTCCAGCTTGTAAATTTGCTTCACACTTCTATACAAATGCAGGATTGATAAATGCAGTTCTAGGGCACCCAAATTTATGCAAAATGTGGAATAAATAGGGGAGAAAATATTAAATTAGTCATTGTTACAGTTCAACAATTCAGGGTTTTTCGAAGTAGAATTTAGCTACTTGCATCAAAAGCCACATGGGGTGTTTGTTTAGAGCACAGGTTATAAGGACAAAACCTGATACACGAAATAAGAATCTCTGAGAATTGGGTCTAGATACCTCTATATAAAAGGTACCTAGATAATGCGTATTTACCCTTAAGTTTGCAGAACAAGATTTAATGGGGATATAGGAATGATTCTAATCCAATTTCAGACTCTACCATCTTCCCATTATTGTATAAATCACATAATCTCTCTACACTCACATGTGAAATTCAGTTCAATAAGCCAACGAATATTTCTTACTGCATATTATTAATAACACACATTGTAATTCATTAACAACTATTAATTAGTCATTCTTAGTATTTATTAATATTCATATATATATACCATTTGTATAGAATACACATAGTTCTAAAACTTGTAATGTCATACATGAACAAAAACAAATTATCTTCAGAAACTTATACTCTAAAGAGTGAGGTGAAATAATAAGAATACTAAACTAGAATTCTTTTTTAGAATTCTAGGACATGAAAAACGATGTGGAAAAATAAATACCGCAGGGTAATGGGGACTCAGAGAGAGTTGTATTTGGTAGAAGACTATGAGGTTAAGAAGAGTGGTTAAGATAGTCCCCACTATGCAGATGTATTTTTTAACAGATTTTTAGGTGGTGAGGGAGTAAACCAAGTGGTTAACTTGAAGAAGGGTATTCAAGTATTTCATAACTCCATGTATATGCCATGCCTCAGAAAGAGCAAGGGAGTGTGTGTGTTTTTTGTGTGTGTGCATGTGCATGTGTGTGTGTGTGTGTGTGTGTGTGTGTGTGTGTGTGTGTAGAAGAGGAGAGAGAGACAGAGAGGAAGGAAGGAGAGAGGAGGGAGAAGGAGAAAAATAGTATAAGATGAGCTCAGAGAAGAAATGGAATTCAGATCATACAAAACTTTAGGTAAGTTTGACAATCATTTTCAGCAAAAATGGAGAGTTGAATAATCATCAACAAATTCCTTCTTTTCTTTTAAAAGATTTTTTTTTCAACGTTTGTTTTTGTTTTGTTTTGGTTTTTTTTATTTATTTTTGGGACAGAGAGAGACAGAGCATGAATGGGGGAGGGGCAGAGAGAGAGGGAGACACAGAATCGGAAACAGGCTCCAGGCTCTGAGCCATCAGCCCAGAGCCTGACGCGGGGCTCGAACTCACGGACCGCGAGATCGTGACCTGGCTGAAGTCGGACGCTTAACCGACTGTGCCACCCAGGCGCCCCTAAAAGAATTTTTTTTAATGTTTATTTATTTCTGAGACAGTGTGACAGAGCATGAGTGGGGGAGGGGTGGAAAGAGAGGGAGACACAGAATCAGAAGCAGGGTCCAGGCTCGGAGCTGTCAGCACAGAGCCTGACGCAGGGCTCAGACCCACAAACCATGAGATCATGACCTGAGCCGAAGTCAGATGCTTAACTGACTGAGCCAGCCAGGTGCCCCAACAAATTCTTTCTTTTCAACTTCATCATCTTTAGAGAAACCTTGATTATGCTTGTCCTTCACAATTTTATATAGATTCTAGAAATGTCTTGTAAAACTTATTAAAATTAAGAAAAAATATTTTGATATTTTGGTTGGAATTGCTTTGATACTCTAAATTTGAAGAGCATGTATAATTTTATGCTGGGTCATTTCATCTATTTATTAAGGTACTTCATAAAACTAAAAACTAAAAACTATGAACAGTTTTGCATACCTTTTAAAAAGATACATTCCTAAGTACCTAATCATTTGTTGCTGATGCAAATGTTATCTTTTAATTAATTTCATTTCCTTAAGTGTATTAATGTATAGAAAAAATAATCTTTTATATTGATCTTATATCAATGATATTGTTAACATCCTTAAAAGTTCAAATAAGGGGCGCCTGGGTGGCGCAGTCGGTTAAGCGTCCGACTTCAGCCAGGTCACGATCTCACGGTCCGTGAGTTCGAGCCCCACGTCAGGCTCTGGGCTGATGGCTCAGAGCCTGGAGCCTGTTTCCGATTCTGTGTCTCCCTCTCTCTCTGCCCCTCCCCCGTTCATGCTCTGTCTCTCTCTGTCCCAAAAATAAATAAACGTTGAAAAAAAAAATTTTTTTAAAGTTCAAATAATATTCTCTATAATCACTTGAACTTTCCATAAAAGTAAATATTCCACCTCAGAATCATGACAGTGTTGCTTTATAATCTTTTTAAATTTTGTTTCATTTTGTTTTTCCTTATTGGAACAAAAAGTGCTGGCAAAAACAACAAAAAAAAAAAAACCAAGGAATTTTTTTTTGAAAAAAATATTCGCTGTTGAGCATGATGTCAGATATAAGATAATACAGGTAATCTTTATCAATTAATAGAAGCTCTATTTCTAAATCCTAAAAAAAAGTTTTATTTTTAATTCCATGTTTTTCTACCCAATAATAATCATCTCAAAGTGTAATGACATTTATTCTCAGGATGAGACATTTTATTTCACCATTAACAATTTTATAAAGTACAGTTAATTTATAAATATAAAACTTTCTGATGAGTACACAACCAGTCACTAGCCTTTTACCAAATGATCAAAAAGAAATATAAACGCATTACTCATTTTTGCTTAAATTACTTTGATTTATCACTTAATTATAAAAACAACTTATTCTCTAGAACAATACAAGAATTAAAACAAAAAAATAAAGTCATTCTATAGTTATATATCAAACATGTGCTTTCATCATGTTGCTTCATACAACAAATTATTGTTTAAATTTCCGTAATTACCACTAAATAAACATATATAGATATTATAAATAAAATCAGTGAAAATTTGTAGATTTGAGTATTTCATGACAAATACTTTCCATTTATTGTTACATTTAACCCTTGCAATACTTGACTGATGCAGGTACTGTTACTAACTTCATTTCAAATCAAGAATCCCAGGTTTAGAGTAGAGGATTAGCTAAACTCACATAGTCACTAAAAGGTAAGTGATGGAACTGAGTTTCTAATCCAAACAGCCTGTCTCCAAAACTCACATATTTAAGCATTTTGCAATATTTCACAAATATTTAGTGAATATTGTTAATCTCCAAAACAGGAATATGGTAACAAAGGTATTCTACGCCTCTTTGATGTATACCACATGATAAAGTCAAGTTGAAATACTCTGTTGTAGAATATAATTATTAAAAGACTGGGCTATGAAATAGACCTTTTAAGAGGTCCATTCCACTATGCATCTTACTTATATGACCTTGCACAGAGGTCAGGGAAATTGAATGCCCATGGCAAATACTAGGATGTAGACATTCATAAACTAGGGAAATTGAATTTCTGGATAAAGTGGGGAAGGCAGTAATCCAAGATGATAAAACTTCATGCTCCCAGATCTCCTTAACTAGAAACTCAGCAATTTCAATGTTTATTTGCTATTTATAGGACTTTGTTAAACTCTTCCCTTTTGATATTTTATAAATGCATGCTTCTTTTTAAGTAAAAATTATATCTTTCCATATTTGAACAGTCTTAACATATGTGTTTCAAAATCTTGGTTAGATTGATATATAAAATGAGTTTCCTTTAGAAAGACTAGAAATTACTACTATCTAATTGCTGAATATATTGTTTGTTTGTTTGTTGTTGTTGTTGTTTAGCACTGGATTTCTTCATGAGCTTTGACATTTCTGTTTGCAAGTTCATTTAAAGTATTTTCTTTGAAAGGTGAGAGATTATTAGTTTCCATTGTTTTGTTTTATTTTTCTCTCTCCCTCTAGCTGTGGTCCTCACTGTCTAGTGATTTTTGTTTCTGAGCTCACACTAAAGCACCAGGTTTTAAATCTGCCTTCAGTATTATTTCCTAGGACTGACATTGAGAACATGTCTGATCTCATCATAAATTCAGTGGGTTTGTGACTCACCCCTGAAAGCCATATGATATTAGTGTCTCCTGCTTCCCTTTCCCCAACCCTTTAGATAGAGACACATCCCATTTGGTATATGCACCGATAGATACATTCTTCTCTGCCTGCCTAACCTTTCAGGAGCTTTTCCAGGAATCTATCTTAACTAAGTCTACCTGGTACCATATAACCATGTATGTTAAAAATTTTACCATTTCTATTTTGTTTTTAATTTTTCCAATTTTATTGAGTAGTAATTGACATACATCACTGTATCAGTTTAATATACAGAAAAATGGTTTGATTTATATAGGTTGTGACATAATTACCACAATAAGTTCATCATCCATTTTCTCATACAGATACAGTAAAAGAAAAGAATAAAATATAAGGGGAAACTTTTTTCTCCTTATGATGAGAACTCTTAGGATTTACTCCCTTAACAAGTTTCCTATAGATCATACAGCAGTGTTAGCTGTGGTCATCACGCTGTATGTTACATCCCTATCACTTACTTATCACGTAACTGGAAGTTTGTACCTTTTGACCACCTTCTTCCAATCCTCCCTTCTCCCACACCCCTATCTTTAGTAACCACAAGTCTGGTTTCTTTTTCTATGAGTTTGTTTTGTTTTTTGATTACACTATATACAAGATCAAAAAGTATTTGTCTTTTTCTGACAGATTTCACTTTGCATAATAACTTCAAGTGCCATCCATATTATTACAAATAGTAGGACTTCCTAATTTTTGTGACTGAATAATATTCCTTTGTGTGCATGTGTGTGTTATTTATCCTTTCATCCATAAGTGGACACTTACATTGTTACCATGTCTTGGCTACCATAAATAATGCTGCTATGAACAAGGATTTTCAGATATCTTTCTGAGTTAGTGTTTTTGTTACCTTTGGATACATTCCCAGAAGTAGAATTGCTACATCACATGGTAGTTCTATTTTTAATTTATTGGGGAATCTTCATACTTCATTAGCATTGGACTGCTACTAAGTTCTCTCCTTTCTCCTGTCAGCTTAGGATGGCACAAAAAAGGAGCTTAATCTTTCTCCAGTTGTCTGCCACTCAGGAAAGGAAAACTCAATATGACTGGTAAAACCAGAGGTTTTTTTTTTTATTAGCAAGTTGAAGCTTATGAATTTGCATCATTTTATCTGGTGATGTTTTGCTATTCAATGAAAACACAGGACTACATTTATGGGATTTTTAAACTTAAATTTTGGCTCTGGAGTCAGAAAGTAAAATTATGAACTAAATTTAAATGCCAATGAATGTGAGAAAAAGCCAAAATATTTTTTAAAAGGGAATCTCTTCCTAGAAATGTAGAAGAGAAAAAAATATTTAGTAGAATAGCTAACGAGAGTTAAAATAAAAATAAAAGGAAAACAATGTAAAAACATTAAGATCATTTAAATGACAATAATAATGTTTTGGCATTCTAGTATCAAATGGGTATCAGATACCTAGGAAAATATTGGCATATATTAAGGCCTTGGTAGATTATCTTATTTTCAGCACATTAGATATCCCTGTCTATGAAGATGTTCCATTCCTAGTCTTTTGATGTTATGACTGGCCACATGACATTTTGATTTGGCCTAATTTGCTTCCCTCTTCCTTAGCCCCATCAAAGTTCCAGAGAGAAGTTCTGCTCTACCAGAGTGGCTCCATGAGTTAAGAGCCAAAGAAACCTACTGTGGCAATGTTATATGAGCAAGAAGAGCAGGCCAGTGTGGCTGGAGTAGAGGGAATGAAGTGGGAAGAGAATAAAGTGGTGTCTGGGAGGTAACAAGAGCCAGTTTATGCGTAGCCTTGTAAATTGTAAATTTGCTTTTTACTTTGGTTGAAGTGGGAAGTCATTTCAGTATCTCAAACTGAGTAACAACATAACCTGATTTATATTTTTAAAGGCTTATTCATAGTACTGTGTTGGAGACAGATTCCAAGAGAACACTGGGAAGAAGTTGTTGTCTAGGCAAGAGATGATGAGGGTTGGACCAGGGTAGTGACAGTGGAGAAATGAGACACAGGGAGATTCTAGATGAGTTTTGTAAATAGAGTTAACAGAAATTTTTGCTGAATTACATTTGAGTTATAAGAGAAATGTAACTTGAAATCCACCTCCAACATACATGCTTTCATAATGTCACTAATGACCTCCATGTGACTAAATTCAATGGAATTCATGTTTATTATCTTATATTACCTTACATAAGCTTCTATCAACACTTGTCAACTCTTTTATTGAAACACTTTTTATACAGCAATCTCTGTGCACCCCACTCCCCAGGTTTTCTTCCTTTTCCTCTGGATGTCCTTTTTCTCTTTCTCGGGGTCATTTTCCTTTTCCCCACATGAATTTTGAAATTCATTAAACTACATTTGTGCCTACTTATCAACTTTGCATTGAGTATTTTCCCTGAGGAATTTTATTCACAAACATGTCATTGAATGCTATTTATTTACAGAAATTCCTGATCTCATATCCACTGCTCACTCTTCTCTATTCTCCATATTCATACAGTAGAGTCTATTTGGAACAGTTCTTTTTTTTAACATCAAAAGTGCCTTAAAAATCAATACATCAAAAACAAAATTGTGATTTTCCTTTTCCCCTCACCTTACCAAATTGGAAGACTTCCAATTCAGTGCAACACCATTCATGCAAGTGAGCAAGCAAGAAAAATATCTGCCATCCTATCACCTTCCTCTTCCTCACCACTTACTACTTAAGTGAAATCCAATCCATAAAGTATACATGTGATTTTTCCATCTTCACTGCCAATATGCCTCTTCCTTTACAACACCACCAATGCCTAGATTACTCCAATAACTTTCAGTAGACTCTCAACATCCAATAATGTCTTTATGGGTCAATAATGATTATTTATTTTCAAATAAAATTATCTTAATATTAACTATATTTCAAAAATGCTTTATTTTTTCTCTAAGTTTAGAAACTAGTGTCCTATAGGATATGACAAAATCCCTGACTTCATACCCATCTCCATCTTAAACCTTCCTCACCATCACCTTCACTCTTGAGGCTCCATAACACAGGACTTTTAGCAATTCAGATGCACCTTTTATTTCCAACAGCAAGGATTTTGGACATTCTATGTCCTTTGCCTGAATTACACTGTTTATCTACAAATCTCATATGATTCAAATTTCAAGTGCTATTTACAGGTAGAACAATATGCTCTATGCATAGTTTAACACCACCTCCAAGCTTACTTTATTTACTGAATTGTCTGAATAATATTTTGTCAATCTTAATCGATTATACAGTTTGGTCACCTTTACACTCTTATCCTGAGCATGGTACCTAGGCAAAATAAATATTTATTGAATTAATTAATGCAATTCATATCACTATATGCTATAGGAAATCATAATCTCTTCCCCAAACCTTCAACAAATATCACCTGTGTATATCAGATTGTGTTAATTCCATTAAACACTTACACAGACACAAAAGGAAGACTTACTTAAAACCAGGCTCTGAAGACAAGGATATAAAATGATATGAGACTGCTGTTATTGAGAGAAGAGTGTTAAGTGGGAAGTTTTAAAAATAACATGGCCATTGCTCTTGTTGACTATGACATTAATACGCAATGCATAAACTGATTATTTATAAAGATGAAATGATTTTTGTTTTCCAATCCAGAAGTCATTGGAAACAATATCTATCCAAATGAATGTTAATTCTGCATCTTTAAATTTATCTGTTAAAAATAAAATGAATTTCATTTGAAAAAGAAAATTGTTTCAAAGAGTCTCAAGATCATTATTATAATAAGTTCAAGTTACTTTAGTCTTGGGTTTAGCATCACTGTGAAAAGAAAGAAGGCTATTTAATTAGTGGATTAACACACTCCATTAAATTGGTGTTTTTTAAAGAAAATGCCAAAATTGTAAAAGAGAAAATCAAATCACATCATCGCTCTGAATAAATATAATTATATGCCATAAAATTTCTTTGAGGAAATTTCCTTGAACTAGAGTTGGCACACCAAAAACAAAACAAAAAAGGGGAAAAAAGCTAAATAATACTCTATAATTATTGAAATAAAATGGTCAATGTCCATGATCTCCCTCACACATCATCTTTACCATTACTTTTTACCAAGTCAATTGAGAAGTTCAGAATTATATTTCAAACTTAAGTTGAAAAGCTGCGCTCTAAATGAGAAACAGATAATTTGGCTGCATATGTATTAAACAAGAAAGCATATCAAGGTCTTTAATATCATCAATTTATAGCATTAAATTTAAAATGAGAAATAGAAATCACAGAGAAATATATTAATATATTTATTGAATATATAGCTTTCATCTTGATGTAAACTTCTCTGTTTCTTAGTCCCCAAAATATCTGTGATGTACACTATATTTGGAAAAAGTATGTGACTGCATGTTTCTAGCACTGAATCCTTACAGGATTTCTCCAGCTTGGATATGAGCAAAGCCCAGATTCAGTAGCTGAAAGGGAACAATTTTGTTCCATGTATTTTTGGTACTTGGTTTGTTTTGATGAGTTTCTCATATCCCAGTGAATTGTAGCCTTTCTTCTGGCAAATGAAGGATGCATGAAATCTCAATGTCTTAAAACTATCTCATTTCAAGTTCACAGCAAGACCTCTTAAAGTAGAGATAATTAATCAATATCAGGTGAATTAACCAATATCAGGTAAATAATTAACACTTACAAATAAATTAACCAGTGTGAGTTATTTTAAAACTCCAAAAATGATCTTACTAACATCATACTATTAAATGTTTGTCATTTATTTTACTACACTGAAATTACGGATTTGTGGATGGAGTTCTTAAATGCAAAATGCATAGTAGCAAAAAAGAAATAGCAAATTAGAGTCTGATCACAAATGGTCTTTAAAATTAAATATAAGTGAAGAATGAGCCAAACCGGAGCTTTTTTAAAAATAGCTTTATTGGGGCGCCTGGGTGGCGCAGTCGGTTAAGCGTCCGACTTCAGCCAGGTCACGATCTCACGGTCTGGGAGTTCGAGCCCCGCGTCAGGCTCTGGGCTGATGGCTCAGAGCCTGGAGCCTGTTTCCGATGCTGTGTCTCCCTCTCTCTCTGCCCCTCCCCCGTTCATGCTCTGTCTCTCTCTGTCCCAAAAATAAAAATAAAAATGTTGAAAAAAAAATTTTTAAAAAATAAAAATAGCTTTATTGTTTTTCCATTACCTTAAGAAAATATCATATTATACCAAAAATGGAAAAAATGTCTAATGCTGATAATGGTGTAAAAGCGCTCAGGTGCCATTTTGGCAAGTTTGAGAACCATTTTTAATTGATTAATTAATTTATTTATTTATGTTTTTTGTTTTTGAAAACCATTTTTAATTTGGATTAACCAAAAATAGTACTTGCTAAAGCACATCAACTCAGACTGTCAAACATGTATAAGTATATGAATCTATTAAATTTGGGGTTCTATCTTGGGTCATACTGTGCCAAATAATATCCATCCAGAGACTATTTAAGATGTCAGAGAAGTAGGGGGACCCTGGGCTTTCCTTATTCTTCAAACACAGGTATATAGAGGTCAGATTACTTGAAACACCCAGGAAATTGATCTGCAGCATGCAAAAGGATCTTCACAGTTCGAGGGAGACAGCTTGGCAGTTGCCAGGTGCACGGATGTGAATTGGAAGAGAAAAGAATGGTGGCGGCATGGAGAAAAAGTAAGCCTTTTCATGGAGAGACAAAGCAGAGAGAGAAAGAAGTATTGAGATAGTGCAGCATTGAGTTAGCACAAGAGAAAAACCTCTCTGGACCACAGACTGGGAAGCAAGAAGTACTGAGTATCCCAGTTCTTTTTTGCAAACAGCTTTTGGAACTCAGACTCTGAGGTTTTGGAAGTGTGCAACTTTCTCTGGAGCTGAAGCGCATGCTCCTGGGGAGGAGGGATCTGGCCCCAGTGTGCATAGCATGGTGTAGAGATCTCTAGTGTGCTCTGGGAAAGAACAGTCACCTTGCTGGAGTACTATTGGAAGTGGGTTTATTACTTTCTCAAGGAAAAAAAAAAACACTGTTGATGCCAACCAAAGGCCTTTCATCAGCAGGGTGGAGTTACTCCAGAGGAGGAGAGTAGAACCATGCCATGCTTAGTCCTTTAAGACACTGGGTTTTGAACCCCAATCGCATGCCAAAGAAAAAACGCAGGAGAGTTGTGGCACAGGGCAAGCTGACTTCCCTCACTGCCTGAAGAGTGGGGGTTTATATCCCCTGGAAGGGATGAGAGATTGTGGTGCTGCCATTTCCACCCCCAACACCAACATGTGGGACTTCAGAGAGCAACACAGCAGCCCCCAGTGGAGGTCGGACGTGCTTACACCAAACTGCCCCTCTGTGCCTGAAAACTGCCTATCTACTGAGGCAAGACTGACTGAGCCAATGCAGCTGGCCTCTCCTCCAGACAAGCACAGCCAGTACCCCCAAGCAGACAACTCTGGGTTTTTTTTCCTTTTTCTTCCCCTCCTTCTTCTTTTTTTTTCCTTTTGGAATCAGGCTCATAGTTTTCTATTTGTTTTGTTTCATTTTGTTTTTTCTCTCTCTCTCTCAGATCAGTTTTCTATTCTTTTTCATTCTTTTTTCTTTTCTTCTGCTTTTTCCCCCTATTTTTTCCTTTCTTTTTATTTTCAATCAACCTTATAGTTTTTAGATTCTCTGGGGTTTTTCTGTTCCCTTTCCTTTTATTTTTTAGGGGGATCAGGCCCCCCTTTTTTCCAGCGTTACTTCAACAAACAAATCAAAGCACACCTTGTTAGAGGTCCAAGCACTTCACCATTGCAAGCAAGTAGGAGCTATGCAGAGGACTTACTGGTGGGAAAGAGTAGTGCAAACACAACAGCAGAGTGCACACAGTATACACCAGAAACACTTCCTGAAATGCCAGGCCTGGGACAATGTATGACCCCTTTTTAATATAGTAGTATTTTCAGATACAGGAAATAGAACAAACTTTTAAAATATGCAAAAGACAGAAACTTAGGCAAAGTGAAAAGATGGAGGAATTCTCCCCAAAAGAAAGGTCAAGAAAAAAAAATCACAGCCAGGGACTTGCTCAAAACAGATATAAGAAATATATCTGAACAAGAATTTAGAACAACTAGCTGGGCTTGAAAAAAGCATAGAAGACACCAGAGGAGGCCACGTTGCAGAGATAAAAAACTTAAGAACTAGTCAGGATAAATTAAAAAAATGCTATGACTGACTTGCAAAATAAACTAGATACACTGACAACGAGGACTGGAGAAACAAAGGAGACAATAGGTGAAATAGAAGATAAAATTGTGGAAAATGAAGATGAAAAAAAGAGAAGTAAATGAAAATACTAGATCACAAGGGGAGACTTAGAGAACTAAGTGATTCCATGAAATGGAACAATATTTGCATCACAGGATTCCCAGAAGAAAAGTGAGAAACAGTGACAGAAGTTTTATTTGAAAAATTCTAGCTGAAAACTTCCCTATTCAAGGGAAGGAAATAGGCATCCAAGTCTAAAAGGCACAGAGAACTCCCTTCAAAATAAACAAAAACTGGCCAACACCATGACATATCATAATGAAATTTGCAAAATACAAAGATAAAGAGAGAATTCTGAAAGCAGGTGTAGACAAAAGGTTCTTAACCTACAAAAGTAGACACATAAGGTTAATAGCAGATCTGTCCACTGACTTGGCACGCCAGAAGGTAGTGGCAGAAAAAATTCATTGTGCTAATTAGGAAAAATACACAGCCAAAAATCCTTTATCCAGCAAAGCTGTCAATCAGAACAGAAGGAGGAATAAAGTCTTTCCAAGACAAACAAATCTAAAGGAGTTCACGACTATTACATCATCTCTGAAAGAAATTTTAAGGGGTACTCTGAGTGGAGGAAAAAAAAAGACCAAAGCAACAAAGACTATAAAAGGACCAGAGGACATCACCAGAAACACCAATTCCACAGATAACACAATGGCACTAAATTCATATATTTCAATAATCACTCTGAATGTAAATGTACTGAATGCTCCAGACAAAAGACATAGGATCTCAGAATGCATAACAAAACAAAACAAAACAAAACAAAACAACACAAAACAAAACCCCACAAGATCCATATATATGCTACCTACAAGAAACTCATCTTAGACCTGAGGACACCTGCAGATTGAAAGTGAGAGGATGGAGAACTGTATATTATGCTAATGGACATCAAAAGAAAGCTGGAGTAGCCATACTTATATCAGAAAAACTATATTTTTAAAAAGACTGTCACAAGAGATGAAGAAGGCATTATATCATAATTGAGGGGTCTTTCAATCAAGACAATCTAACAACTGTAAATATTTATGCCCACAACTTGAGGCACCCAAATATATAAATCAATTAATCACAAACAAAAAGAACCCCATTGATAAAAATACCATAACAGTAGGAGACTTTAATACCCCACTTGCAGCAATGGACAGATGATCTAAAAAGAAAACCAACAAAGAAACAATGGCTTTGAATGACACACTGGACCAGATGGACTTAACAGATATATTTAGAACATTTAATCCTAAAGCAGAATATACATTCTTCTTGAGAGAACATAGAATATTTTTCCAGAAAAGATCACATACTGGATCAAAACTCAGCCCTCATCAAGTATATGAAGATCGAGATCATACCATACATATTTTCAGATCACAATGCTATGAAACTTGAAATCAACCACCAGAAAAAAAATTGGAAAACCCTCAAGTACATGAAGGTTAAAGAACAATCTACTAAAGAATGAATGAGTAAGTCAGGACATTAAATAATAAATTAAAAATATACATGGTAGCAAATGGAAATGAAAACATAACAGTCCAAATCTTTTGTGATGCAGCAAAGTCAGTCCTAGGAGTAAAGTACATTGCAATTCAGGCCTATCTCAAGAAGCAAAAAAGGTCTTGGATATATGACTTAACCTTATACCTAAAAAAGCTAGAAAAGGAGTCACAAATGAAGCCTAAAGCCAGAAGAACAAGGAGAGTAATAAAGATTAGAGCAGAAATAAATGATATAGAAACAAACAAAAACCAGTAGAACAGATCAATGAAACTAAGAGCTGGTTGTTGAAAGAATAAACAAAATTGATAAACCCCTAGCCAGACTTATCAAAAAGAAAAGAAAGAGAACCCAAATAATAAAATCACAAATGAAAGAGGAGAGATCACAACCAACACTACAGAAATACAAACAAATCTAAGAAAATACTATAAAAATTATATGCCAACAAACTGGACAGCCTGGAAGAAATGAACAATTTTCTAGACACTCACACACTACCAAAACTCAAAGAGGAAAAAATAGAAAATTTGAATAGGCCTATAACCAGCAAAGAGATTGTATCAGTTATCAAAAATCTCCCAACAAATAAGAGTCCTGGGCCAGATGGCTTCCCAGGGGTATTCTACTAGACATTTAAAGAAGAGTTAATACCTATTCTTCTCAAACTGTTCCAAAAAAGTAGAAATTGAGGAAAAGCTTCAAAACTCATTCTATGAAGCCATTAATACCTTGGTTCCAAAACCAGACAAAAACCTCACTGAAAAGAAAATATACAGGCCAATATCCCTGATGAATCTGGACGCAAAAATTCTCAACAAGATACTACCAAATTTAATTCAGCAGTACATTAAAAGAATTATTCACCATGATCATGTGTGATTTATTCCTGGGCTGAAGAGTTGGCTCAATATTCACAAATCAATTAATATCATACATCGCATTAATAAAAGAGAAAATAAGAACCATATGATCCTTTCAGTACATGCAGAAAAAGCATCTGACACAATACAGAATACTTTCTTGGTAAAAAACCTCAAGGAATTAGGGATACAAGGAACATAGCTGAATACCATAAAATCCATATATGAAAGGCCCACAGCTAATGTCATCCTCAATGGAGAAAAACTGAGAACTTTCCCTCTAACGTCACGAACACAATAGGTGTGTCCACTCTCACCAATTTTGTCGAATGTAGTACTGGAAGTCCTAGCCTCAGCAATCAGACAACAAAAGAGATAAAAGACATTGGCAAAAAGTCAAACTTTCACTGGTTACAGATGACATGATACTCTACATAGAAAACCTGAGAGACTCCACCAATAAACTGCTAGAACTGATGTTTGAATTCCGCAAAGTCACAGGATATAAAATCAACACACAGAAGTTGGCTGCATTTCTATACATCAAATAATGAAGCATCAAAAAGAGAATCAAGAAATGAATCTCGGGGCACCTGGGTGGCGCAGTCGGTTAAGCGTCCGACTTCAGCCAGATCACGATCTCACGGTCCGTGAGTTCGAGCCCCGCATCAGGCTCTGGGCTGATGGCTCAGAGCCTGGAGCCTGTTTCCGATTCTGTGTCTCCCTCTCTCTCTGCCCCTCCCCCATTCATGCTCTGTCTCTCTCTGTCCCAAAAATAAATAAAAAACGTTGAAAAAAATTAAAAAAAAAAAAAGAAATGAATCTCATTTACAATTGCACCAAAAACCATAAGATACCTAGGAATAAACCTAACCAAACAGGTAAAAGATCTATATGCTGAAAACTATAGAAAACTTATGAAAGAAATTGAATAAGAAACAAAGAAATGGAAAAACATTCCATGCTCATGGATTAGAAGAACAAATATTGTTAAAATGTCTATACTACCCAGAGCAATCTACACATTCAGTGCTATCCCTATCAAAATAACACTAGCATTCTTCACAGAGCTAGAACAAACACTCCTAAAATTTGTATGGAACCAGAAAAAAAAAATAGCCAACGTAATGTTGAAAAAGAAAAACAAAGTGGGAGGCACCACAATTCCGGATTTTAAGCTGTATTACAAAGCTGTAATCATCAAGACTGCATGATACTGGAACAAAAAAAGACATATAGATCAATGAACCAGAATATAGAATGCCGAAATGGACCCACAAATGTATGGCCAACTAATCTTCAACAAAGTAGGAAAGAGTATCCAATGGAAAAAAGACTGTCACTTCAGGAAATAGTGCTTGGAAAATTGGACAGTGACATACAGAAGGATGAAACTGGACCACTTTCTTACACCATACACAAAAATAAATTCAAAATTGATGAAAGACCTAAATGTGAAACAGGTTACCATCAAAATCCTAGAGGAGAAAATAGGTAGCAATCTCTTTGATCTCTACTGCAGCAACTTCTTACTGGCCATATCTCCAGAGACAAGTGAAATAAAAGCAAAAATGAACTATTGGAACCTCATCAAGATAAAAAACTTTTGCATGGAGAAGAAAACAATCAACAAAACTGAAAGGCAACCTATAGAATGGTAGGAGATATTTCCAAATGATGTATCTTATAAAGGGTTAGTATCCAAAAATCTATAAATAACTTGTCAAAGAACAAATAATCCAGGGAAGAAATGGACAGAAGACATTAACTGACACTTTTCCAAAGAAGATGTCCAGATGGCTAACAGACACATAAAAAGGTGCTCAACATCAGGGGCGCCTGGGTGGCTCAGTTGGTTGAACATCCGACTTTGGCTCAGGTCATGATCTCACGGTTTGTGAGTTCAAGCCCCTCGTCGGCCTCTGGGCTGACAGCTAGGAGCCTGAAGCCTGCTTCGGATTCTGTGTCCCCCCTCTCTCTCCACCCCACCCCTGCTTGTGCTCTGTCTCTCTCTGTCTTTCAAAAATGAATAAACATAAAAAAAATTTTTTAAAGAAAAAAATGCTTAACATCAGTCATCATCAAAGAAACAGAAATCAAAACCATGAGATATCACCTCACACCTGCAGAATGGCTAAAATTAACAACTCAGAAAACAAAAGATGTTGGCAATGATGCAGATAAATGGGAACACTTTTGTACTGTTGATGGAAATGCAAACTGGTACAGCCACCCTGGAAAATAGTATGGAGGTGCCTCAAAAAATTAAAAATAGAACTACCCTACAACCCAGCATTTGCACTACTAGGTATTTATCCAAAGGATATAAAAATGCTGATTGGAAGGGGCATATGCATCCCAGTGTTTATAGCAGCACTAACAATAGCCAAAATGTGGAAAGAGCCCAAATGTCCATTGAATGATGAATGGATAACGAAGATGTTGTGTGTATATGTATATATATGTATGTATATATGTATGTATGTTTTAATGAGTAAGTAGTTAAGCAAACTGTAGTATATCTATATTAAGGAATACTATTCAGCAATTAAAATTAAAAAAAATTACTGATACATGTAACATCCGGATGAATCTCCAAGGAATTACACTGTTTAAAATGCCATCACTAAATGCCAACTATATATACATATACACATATACAGATGAACAAAGGGAAGGGAAGGAAAAATAAAATTAAAACAGAGAGGGAGACAAACCTAAGAGTTTCTTAAATACAGCAACAAACTGAGGGTTGCTAGAGGTGAGGTGGGTGGGGGGATGGCTAAATGGGTAATGAGTACTAAGAAGGGCATTTCTTGGGATGAGCATTGGGTGTTACATATAAATGATGAATCACTGGGTTATACCCCTGAAACCAATACTGCACTGTATATTAACTAACTTGAATTTAAATAAATGAAGTTTGAAAAATACAAATGAAAACAAATAAACAATGATTTCTAGGTGAAGATATCAGCTCTATTGTATGTAAAGCAACGCACCAATACTTGGAATACAACTCCAGTATCCGGAAGTAATGTTTGGTATAAACTTGGGACAGTACATATATAAAATTATTCATTATGAGCAAGAAAGGTTTATACCAAAAATGCAGAGCTGTTTCTGTATTAAAGTCAATCAATGTAATCCACCATATTAGCAGGCTAAAGAAGAAAATACACATGTTCATATCAATCTATGCTGAAAAGCAATAGACAAAACTTACTACCATTTCATGATAAAAACTCTCAGAAAAAATATTAATAAAGAAAATCTTCAAAAAAATTTCAGCTCATATAATATTTAACGATAAAGGACTGAATGTATTCCTGCTAAGATCAGGACAAGGCAAATTATTCAATCTTACTATTCTTATTTAATATGGTACTAGGAGTTCTAGTTAGTGCAATAAGGCAAGATAGAAAATAAAATTTGTAGATCTCAGAAACAAAGAAAATACTTGACCCTGCTTATTGATGAAATGTTTATCTATATAGAAAACACCAAAGAATATACAAGAACAACTTCTAAGATAAGTGAGTTTAATAAGGTGGGATGTTGCAAGATGATACACAAAAATCACATGTATTTCTATATACTAGGAAGAAACATTTGGACAGTCAAATTCTCAGTACAATTTGCAATCACTTAAGATAAAATGTTAAGTGTAAGTCTAACAAAACATGTACAGGAAATGTAGTTCTGGGCATTTATCCCAGAGAAATTAAGACTTATTTTCACAGAAAGCCTCTGTTGAATGCTTATAGCAACTTTATTCATAATAGCCCCAAACTGGAAACAATTCAGACGAGGTTCAATGAGTAATTGGTTAAACAAACTGTAGTACATCTATATCAAGGAATACTACTTAGCAATTAAAATTAAAAAAAATATATATCAATACATGTAACAACCAGATGAATCTCCAGGGAATTATACTGTTTAAAAAAGCCATCACTACATACAAAACATATTATTCCATTTACCCTATCATTTTTGAAATAACAATTACTGAAATGGAGAGAAGATTAGTGGTCTCCAGGGGTTAACAATGTTATAAGGGTAGGAAAGATGTGGTATGACCATTAAAGGACAACACAAGGGATACTTGCATTATAGAAATGCTCAGTATTTTGACTGTATTGATGTCAATATTCTTGTTGTGATAAGGTACTAAAGTTTTACAAGGCGTTACCAGCGGGGGGTAGCTGGTTAAAGAGTGCATGGGATCTCTGGGGCACCTGGGTGGCTCAGTTGATTAAGTATCCATGATCTCACAGTTCGTGGGTTTGAGCCCTACCTAGGGCTCTCCACTGACAGTGTGGGCCCTGCTTGGTATTCTCTGTTTCTCTCTCTGCCCCTCTCTTACTCGCATTCTCTCTCTCTTTAAAAAATAAATTAATTAGGGACACCTGGGTGGCTCAGTTGGTTAAGTGTCCAACGTCAGCTCATGTCATGAACTTGCAGTTTGTGAGTTCAAGCCCCACGTTGGGCTCTGTGCTGACAGCTCAGAGCCTGGAGCCTGCTTCAGATTCTGTGTCTCCCTTTCCCTCTGTTCCTCCCCCATTCTCACTCTGTCTCTCTGTCTCTCAAAAATAAATAAAGATTGAAAAAAAATTGAAATAAATAAATGATTAAAAAAAGAGTACATGGGATCCCTATTATTTCTCAAAACAACATGTAAAATCATAATTATATGAAGGTTTCTTAATAATTTTAAAAAAATGAGTATGATAATTCTCTAAGATTTGACTAGGCTTTATTTCATCAAAATATTTTCTCCAAATTGAATAAATTAGGTTACATGTATGAATCCTCAGTGTTGTCTCTCTCTCTGCTTGTGTTTGTGTATGTATGTATACAGAGATGCATATATATATGTTTGCATACATACTGATACACACATATATACATATGTACAAGGTTAGATTAGAAAAAGTGGTCCCATGCCCACTTGTTCACTGAAGCACTTTCATTTGGCTGGCATGTATGTCTACTGCCGTGAAGCTACCATGTGGTGAAGAAGCCTAAACTAGTTCAAATGAAAATAGCATATACAAATCCCCAAGTCTGCATGAAAAGAGAAAGAGGCAAAACCATGACATGTTTCAGCTCCAGCCACTGTGTGTAATCCCATAGGAGATCTTGAGCTAGAATAGCTCTACTCAGTCCTTCTTGAATCCTGATACACAGAAAATCTAGAGTATAATAAAATTATCAACATATTTACCCCTAACATGCATTTTTAAAATTACATGTTATTTTTTTATGTATTCTTCACTAGATTCTGTCAATTTGTGGCTAATAGTACACATTAATACTAGACATAGATCTTTTTTATCATCAGACCTATATTTTTGTAACCCAATTATCAGCATACACTTGATACTCCATTAACATATGATGAATATTCTCACGAACAGTTTTACCTTTAATATGATTGTGTTTCAATATCATTTATTTATATTCATTTTAAAATTTGTTCAACTATCCAGAAGTGAAAGATTTTTGGTGTATATAAAATCAACAGTCAAAAGTGAGTGTAAGGAGAGTTACAATTGTAAAAATCATATATTTTTCCTCTTAACCAGAAGTTTTAAAGTACATTTCTCACCATCCAAAAAATATTTTCAAATGTATATGCAGAGGCAAGAAGAAACAGCATCAATGGATCATATGCAGCAGATGGTAGATGTCTATGGCATGCTTCTATCTTTTTACACTATGAAATCATGTTTACATAGTGTTTCTGTGTCATTGGTTCACTCTCTATAATCAATTGAAAGCTCAATGGTTTCTTCTTTAGGGAAATTTTGTTAGTTGCCGACATCCAAAGATTTCTGTCAACAAAATCTTTGTCTAATAAAATTAAATGTCTACTACTTAGCATTTCATTAAAAAGTATGTGAATGTTGGAGCCCCTGATGGCTCAGTTGGTTAAGTATCCTACTCTTCATCTCAGCTTAGATCATGATCTCACAGTTCATGATTTCGAGCCCCACACTGGTCTCTGCACTGATGGCACAGAGTCTACTTAGGATTCCGTCTCTCCTTTTCTCTGCTCCTTCCCCACTTGTTCTCTCTCTGTGTCTCACAAAATAAATAAACTTAAACAAAGTATGTTAATGTCAATTTTAGAAGTGTACAGCTTGTTTTTTATAGCTATTTTACATGGCTACCAATTGATTAATAGAAGTTACCCATCAATATTTCACTGAGCCTGTATAAACAATACATTTGTAAACTGTATCTTGAAACTTCTTTACAAAGATAAGATCTAGAATCTGTTATTGAGGCTGGTGGGGGATATAGAAATAACAAACAAGAAGGATGCAATTTGAAATATTACTAGTACAATGTGTTTTAAGAGAGAAAAGCTAACGATTAACTCTTTTTGGAATGGTCTTTTAATTTTTTTTTAAATTTCAGAAGCAACCTAAATATGGTCATGAATCAAAAGCTCATGGATGCCTGCAAACTGTGGAGAGAGGGGAATATGGGAGCAGAGTAGCAGGACCCTAGGCTCATGTTGTACTATGAACCCAACTAGATAACTATCAAATCATCCTATATACCCCATAAATCAATCTGGACACTGGCAACACAAACTCCACAACTAAAGGTAGCAAAGAGGCCACTTAGAAGATAGGAAGTGTGGAGACATGGCTTTTGTGAGAAACGGATCATAGCCCATGTGGTGGGGAGAGACCCCTGGTTGCAAAGAAGGGTGAGAGATAAACTAGCACACAAAGCAGCACATGGAGAAAATAAATCCCCATTGCAATTGGTTTGGAATGTGAGAAGGCTCAAATTCCATGAGTTATTGCAAATAGTGGGACTTAAAGTCTAGAGTTTTAAAGGTCAGAGTGCTTGGCTTTGGGAGAGATCAGAGGACATCAGTGCTGCTCTTGGAGAAAACAGAGGGAAAACAACTTAGGGACATACAGTATGGAAACAAGAATCTGAAAAGTACCTGGAACAAAGAATGGAGAAGTTAGTTGCTCACTTCAGAGCATGATCCAGAGAGGCAGCAACTCTGGTCACGGAGAGACCCCTCTGGGAAAAAAGGAATTGGCTAGTGTCATTTTCCTCCCTCATATCTTCAGCATAACTAGAGATCCACCTGATGGAACCAGAGAAGGGCTGACACTTGCTACCTTACTTGCACCAAGCTCTATCTCTCTACACTCTAGAAGAATCACCCTTCCTTGTCATTCTGTGTTAGTCCCAGGATGGTGGGCCCTATCCTCCAGAAGACTAGCCCAAACCCCTGCCCATACCACGTCTTCCTACCTGAAAGTTTTAAGAGGCCTTGGTTCCAGTGGTGGTGGCACCAGGTCTCATCTCCCAAGCACATCAGAGCACATCTAGTTAAAACTATCCACATTAAGGTCAGAGACCAAACACTACCCACAACAGGCAAAAAGAGCCTCTGCAGACTACTGGCCTGAAGGATAAAATAGGCCTGACAAAATAGCAGAGAACACACAGGACACATTGGAGATACTCCTAGAAGCACCAGGCCCTAGGTAATAGGGGACACTACACTGCAGGGCACTACATGACCTCTTCTTCATAAAGTCATTATACTAAAAAAAGAGAGACATAAATGACTTTCCTAACACAGAGAAACAAGTACAAAATGCAAAGACAAAGGAGACTTACAAAATGCAAAGACAAAGGAATTGGTCCAAAATGAAATAACAGGACAAGGTCATGGCCAGAGATCTAAGCAAAACAGATATAAGTAACATGCTTGAAGGAGAATGTAAAGCAATGATCTTAAGGATACTCACTGGACTTGAGAAAGAGTAGAAGACATCATTGAGACCATTAACATAGATAAAAGTATGCACATAGCAGAGAGAAAGGGATTAATAAATAAGTGAGAAACACACTTGACAGAATGAGTGGCACGATGGAAAAAGTACAAAACTAATTAATGACCTAGAATTCAGAGTAATGGAAAGTGACCAAGATGAACAAAAGAGAGAAAAAATAATTATGCAAAATGAGAATAGAATTATGGAACTCAGTGACTCCATCATACATAATAACATTTGTATTATAGGAGTCCCAGAAGAAGAAGAGAGAGAAGGGGGGAGGGGGAAGAGAATTTATTTGAAGAAATAATAGCTGTAAACTTTCCTAATCTGGGAAAAGAAACACATACTAGATCCAAGAGGCATACAGAACCCCCAAGAAAACTAACAAAAACAAAACGACACCAAGACATATTGTAATTAAAATGGCAAAATATAGTGATAAAGGAAAAAAAAAAGCATTGAGACAAAAGAAGACAATTACATACAATGGAAACCCCATAAGGCTATCAGTGGATTTTTCACCAGAAACTTTTCAAGCCAAAAAGAAGTGGAATGATATATTCAAAGTGCTGATTTCTACCCCCCCAATAATAATTAAAATAAAATAAAATAGAATAGAATAAAATAAAATAAAATAATAAAAAACCATAGCCGAGAATACTCTATCTATCAAGGCTATCATTCAGAATAGGAGAGATCAAGATTTTCCCAGACAAACAAAATCTAAAAGGATTCATGACCATTAAACCAGCCTAGCATGAAACATTAAAGAGGACCCTTTGAGTAGAAAGGAAAGACCAAAATTGACAATGTAAATATAGAAAACACAAAAGCAATAAAAATGAATATTTCTATAAAAAAATCAGTCTAGGAACTCACAAAATAAAAGGATTTTAAATATGACACTATGTATGTAAAAAGTGGGTAGGAGTACAGAATGAGTTTAAACTTAAATGACCATCAGCTTTATATAGACTACAGTATGTAGAAGATGTTATAAACAAACCTAACGGTAACCAAAATTAAAAAAAAACACCAATAAATATGCAAAGAATAAAGATAAGGAAATCTGACTGTATCTAAAGAATATAACTAAAGAAAACCAGCTAACCATGAAAAAAAGACAAGAAAGGATAAGGGAAAGTCTTAGAAACAACTACAAAACAAGTAATAAAATGACAATAAATACATATCTATCAATAATTACTTTGAATGTAAATGAACTAAATGCTCCAATCAAGAGACACAGGGTGATAAACTGGATTAAAAAAAAAAAAGACCTATCTATTTGCTGCCTATGAGAGACTTATCTTAGAACTAAAGACACCTGGAGATTGAAAGTGAGTGAATGGAGAAATATTTATCATGCAAATGGATATCAAAAGAAAGTTGATGTAGCGGTGCCAGGAAAGCTCAATTGGTTAAACGTCTGACCCTTGATTTTGGCTCAGGTTATAATCTCATGATTTGTGAGTTCAAGTCCCGCATCAGGCTTTGCACTGACATTGCAGTGCCTGATTGGGATTCTCTCTTTCCCACCTCTCTCTGCCCCTACCCTGCTTTCTCTCTCTCTCTCAAAATAGATACATAAACTTAAAAAACTTAAAAAAAAAAAAAGAAATCCAGTGTAGCAATACTTATATTGAGCAAAATCGACTTTAAAGCAAAGATTGTAACAAGAGACAAAGAAGGAAACTATAGGGGCGCCTGGGTGGCGCAGTCGGTTAAGCGTCTGACTTCAGCCAGGTCACGATCTCGCGGTCCGTGAGTTCGAGCCCCGCGTCGGGCTCTGGGCTGATGGCTCAGAGCCTGGAGCCTGTTTCCGATTCTGTGTCTCCCTCTCTGTCTCTGCCCCTCCCCCGTTCATGCTCTGTCTCTCTCTGTCCCAAAAATAAATAAACGTTGAAAAAAAAATTTAAAAAAAAAAAAAAAAAAAAAAGAAGGAAACTATATAAAAATAAAGGGGGAAATCCAACAAGAAGTTCTAACAAATGTAAATATTTATCTACCCAACATGAGAGCATCCAAATACATAAAACAGTTAATAACAAACTTAAGGAACTAACATAATAATATAATAATAGTAGGGGACTTTAATACCTCACTTACATCAATCTAAAGAGATCATCTAAATAGAAAAGCAACAAGAAAATGATGGCTTTGAATGACACACTTCACCAGATGGATTTAACAGATATATTCAGAACATTCTATCCTAAAACAGCAGAATACACATTATTTTCAATTGCACATGGAACATTCTCCGAAATAGATCATATATTAGGCCCAAAACAATCCTCAACAAATTTAAGAAGATCAAAGTTATGCCATTAAACTTTTCTTATCACAATGCTATTAAACTAGAAGCCAACCACAAGAAAAAAAATTGGAAAGACCACAAATACATGGAGGTTAAACAACATGCTACTAAACACTGAATGGGTCCACCAGGAGATTAGAGAAGATATTTAAAAAGTACATGGAAACAAATGATAATGAGAACACAATGATCCCAAACCTCTGGGATGCAGCAAAAGCAGTTCTAAGAGGGAAGTTTATAGCAATACATGCTTAACACAAGAAGTAAGAAAACTCTCAAATAAGGAACCTAACCTTACACCTAAAGGAGCTAGAAATGAACAACAAACAAAACCTAAAATCATCAGAAGTAAGAAATAAGGATTAGAGCAGAAAAAAAATGGTATAGAAACTGAAACAAACAAACAAACAAACAAACAAGACAGATCGATGAAACCAGGAACTGGTTCTTTGAAACAAATCAAGAAAGTTGATAAACTGCTAGCCAGAATCATAAAGAAAAAAAAAAGAGAGAGAGAGAGAGAGAGAGAGAGAGAGAGAAAGGACTCAAAATCACAAATGAAAGAGAAGAAATAAAAACACCACAGATATATAATTGTAAGAGAATATTATGAAAAAAACACATGTCAAAAAGTTGGACAACCTAGAAGAAATCAATAAATTCTTAGACACATATAACCTACCAAACCTGAAACAGGAAGAAAGAAAATTGGAACAGATTGATTACCAAGAAATTGAATCAATAATCAAAAAAAACTCCCAGTAAACAAAAGTCCAGGACCAGATGACTTCACAAGTGAATTCTACCAAACATTTAAAGAAGAGTTAAAATGTATTCTTCTCAAATTATTCCAAAAAAATAGAAAAGGAAGAAAAGTTTTCAAATTCTTCTGTGAGGCCAGAATTACCCTGATACCAAAACCAGATAAAGACACCACAAAAAGAGTACAGACCATTACCCCTGACGATCATGGATGCAAAAATCCTCAACAAAATTGTAGAAAATCTAACAATACATTAAAAAAATAATTCACCACGATCAACTGTGATTTATTCCTGGGTTGCAAATATTCAATATTTGTTAATCAATCAATGTGATACACCACATCAATAAGAGAAAAGTAGAACCATATAATCATCTCAGTAGAGGCAGAAAAAGCATTTGACAAAGTACAACATCCATTCATGATAAAAACCCTCAACAAAGTAGGTTTAGGTGTAACATACCTCAACATAATAAAAGCCATATATGAAAAATCCACAGCTAACATCATCTTCAATGGGGAAAAAACCAAGAGCCATGCACATAGCTTGGAAAAACAAGTATTTTTAAAATGTCTATACTACCCAAAGAAATCTACACATTTAATACAATCCTTATCAAAATACCACTAGCACTTTTCACGGAGCTAGAGCAAACAATTCTAAAATTGTTTTCAAAATCAATAAAGACCCTGAATAGCCAAAGAAGTCTTAAAAAAGAAAGGTAAAGAGGAAGGCATCACAATTCCAGACTGCAAGTTATATTACTAGGCTGTAGTAATGAAAACAATATGGTACTGGAACAACAATAGGCACATAGATTAATAGAACAGAAGCGAATATCCAGAAATAAACCCACAATTTTATGATCAGTTAATATTTGACAAGGCAGCAGGGCACCTAGGTGGCCAACTTCGGCTCAGGTCATAATCTTATGGTTTGTGGGTTGAAGCCCCATGTCAGACTCTGTGCTGACAGCTCAGAGCCTGAAGCCTGCTTTGGATTCTGTCGCTCCTTCTCTCTCTGCCCCTCCCCTGCTCACATTCTGTCTCTCTCTCTCTCTCTCAAAATAAGTGAACATTAAAAAAATTTTTTTTAAACACTTGACAAAGCAGAAAAGAATATCCAATGGGATAAAGACAGTCTCTTCAACAAATGGCACTGGGAAAACCAGACAGCAACATGCAAAAGAGTAAAATTAGACCACTTTCCTACACCATACACAAAAATAAATTCAACATGGATTAAATACCTAAATTTGAGAACTAAAACCATAAAAATCCTAGGAGAAAGCACAGGCAGCAACCTCTGTGACTTGGGCCATAGCAACTTTTTCTAGAGAAGTTCCCTGCAGCAAGGGAAACAAAAACAAAAGCAAAAACAAAAAACAAAAACAAAAAAACAAAAACAAAACAAAACAAAAAACCACTATCATGTCTACATCAAAATAAAAAGCATCTGCATAGCAAAAGAAACAATCAACAAAACTAAAAGGCAACCTATGTAATGGGAGAAGATAGTTGCAAATGACATATATGATAAAGAGTTAGTATAAAAATATATAAAGAACTTATAGACTCAATCCCCAAAACAAAATAATCCAATTAAAAACATAAACAGACACTTCTTCAAAGAAGATATACAGATGACCAATATATGAAAGATGCTCAACATCACTCACCATCAGGGAAATGTGAATCCAAACTACAAGGAGATATCAACTCACACCTGTCAGAACAAATAAAATCACAACATGTGTTGACAAGGATGTAGAGAGAAAGGAACCCTCTTGCCCTGTTGGTGAAAATGCAAACAGGTGCAGCCACTGTGAAAACCAGTATGGAGATTCCTCAAAAACTTATAAATAGAACTATGATCCAGCAATCACACTATTGGGTATTTAACCAAAGAATAGAAGAATACTAATTCAAAGGGATACATGCACCTCTGTGTTTACAGCAGCATTATTTATAATGGGCAAGATATGGGAGCAACCCAAGTGTCCATCAATAGATAAATGGATGAAGAGGAAGTGGCATATACATACAACAGAATATTATTCCAATATAAATAGAATGAAATCCTGGGGTGCCTGAGTGGTTCAGTTGGTTAAGTGTTCAACTTTGTCTCAGGTCACGATCTCATGGTTCCTGAGTTTGAGCCCCACATCAGGCTTGCTGTTGTCAGCACACAGCCTGCTTTGGATCCTCTGTCCCCCACACCTCTCTGCCTTCCCAACCCCCTCAAAAAATTAAAAACATGAAATCCTGCCATTTGCATCAACTTGGATTGAGCTACAGAGTATAACACTAAGTGAAATACGTCAGTTAGAGAGAGACAAATACCATATAATTTCATTTATATGTGGAATTTAAGAAACAAAACAAACGAACAAAGTGAAAGCAAGGGAGAGAGAGAGGCAAACCAAGAAAGAGACTCAACTATAAGGAACAGACTGATGGTTACCAGAGGGGAGATGGTTATGGGCATGGGTGCAATAGGTGATGGGGATTAAGGAATGCACTCGCCATTATGAGCACTGGGTGATAAAAATAAAAGCTTAAAATATTATTTAAAAAAACCTCATGGATGCCTTACTAGTGGAAGAAGTACCCTAAATTTTGAAGGTAAGGAATAGTAATGAATGCATTTTAATAGTGCATTTGATTTTAGCTTAACAGGGAAACCACAGCTTTAGCCATTGAGTATATTCTCAGAATGCAACGGAGTGGATGGAGAATCCTTTATCAGAACACAACATCTCCTGAATGACTGCTAAAAGTCTTGGACATATTCTGCTCCAAGTCATGAATCCAAAAGAGTAATCCAGGGAAGCTGAAAGCTGACAGTCTGGATTATTGTGGCAGAGTTTCATGTTGTGTGCAGACCTGTATTCCAAGTAGACTACACAGAGCAAAAAAATCGTAGAGCTCCAGGGCCAAAAATGTAGCCTTATAAAAATAATCAAACAATGAATCAGGGTTCAAAAAGTGAGTTTCCACATGCCAGAGAGTATGATTCAGAGATAGATGTGTCTCGCGGATGGTTACTGTGGTTGGAATGAGAATACCAAAGAAATGAGGGTGGATGGATGTGTCCCAAAGGCCAACATTGTACTGTCGCTATTGCTCATTACGATTTTTCCCCTTGGCTAGTACTGTCACCTCTGTACTGTATGAACATCATATATGCTTTCTGACATCTTCCACTATTGCTCTAATGTCCACATTCACAGAGGAAATAGCTTCCAGAAACAGACAGGATGATGTAAAAACCATGCTCATTTATTTTCCTGGCTTTTCATAAAAATTCATGGCTGAAAGTAACTCCCACTTGTATTTGCTGCAAGGAAACAAATATGAATATTTTCTTGGCTTCATGTCATGATTTTCATATGAAAATATATATAGAATGGAACCACATATAAGATGAAAGGCTTAGAAATATTTGTGGATTGGGTAAATGTGTATGATACCCAGACAAGTGTTCTCAGCTAAAGAAATCTACAACAGTGTTACTCAAACTATGACAAAATGACATGTTTTTGTTTTTCAGTTTTCCAAATTCACTACATGCCTATATATACTTTTAAAGAATATAATTCTGAATTTGTAGAAAAAAAAATGACATATGAACCAAAACACCATTTTAAAATGGATTGTTAGATCCAGTAGATAGTAAAATTCTGTCAAATTATCATGAATGTTTAGTACACTGATTTAAAACTCATCTTAATGGGTATATTCATGTAATTTTAACAAAATGCAAGCTAGTCTATATGACACTTAAAACAAATGAAATGGATAAGAAGGAAAAGTGCTCTTATTCTGAAGAAATGTTAAATAAGATAGAAGTAAAAATAAGAATGGACACTTCTTTTAAATAAGTAAATTACTCTGTGCTTAACTGAACCCAGAGAAAGGTCTGACTGATTGTTGTCCTCAGTACAACATTTTTTAATAAGGTGACTGATAGTTCCTTCTGCGTTTCTATTCTCAGATTGCTAACATTGGGGTTCTGAAGGTCCAGTACATGTTTTAAATACTATTACCAAATGGAGATTAATAGAGCAGAAAATATATATGTATAGAGTCTTTCCTGCTTTTTTGTTATCATATTTGGTGTTGTATTTTTAAACTATCAAATTTAAGTACTAATCCACATCAGCTATAGTAAATTAATATTTAATTTTCACTTTAAAAGACCCAATGAATTATGTAAACATCAACATTCAAGGGACACATTTATAGAAAATAGGAAAGCCTGATAAATAGAATATGTAAAATTAACTGTCAAGAAATAAGAATAAATACAAAATTATATATTTACCATAACAAAAATCTGAGAGCTAAATATCCACATTATTAGAAGCTATGTGATATTTAAAAAGGTAATGCTAAAATACAATGTCACCTAAAGATTAGAGAAAAAGAATGGTATATAATTTTTGTAATGTTTATTTATTTTTGAGAGAGAGAGAGAGAGAGAGAAAGTGCATACAACTGGGGGAGGGGCAGAGAGAGAGGGTGACAGAGCATCTGAAGTGGGCTCTGTGCTGACAGCAGTGAGCTCTATGCGGGGCTGGAACTCAGGAACTGTGAAATCATGACCTGAGCCGAAGTCAGATGTTCAACTGAGCCACCCAGGCACCCCTGGTATATCAGTTTAAATATATATATATATGATACATATGATATATATATATATCATATATATATGTATATATATATCATATATATATGATATATATATGCTAAAATCAACAAAAGTGAGGGAGTATAGCAATACTGGAAATATCAATTAACACCAAATAAGGAAAAAAATCAGTACAAACGAGTAATATGTCCTCCTGTAAATGTTAAATCCACCAAAAGTTTTGTCATTAATAATTCTTCTTTAATATATAAAATGTTGACATATATAAATAAATATCCACAAAATAAGAGATGAAACTGTCACAATGTAAATGACACCTTTTTTATTAGTTTCCTACTGCTGTTGAAAAAATTACAACCAAATCAGTGGCTTAAAAATAATACAAACTTATTATCTTGTAGTTCAGGAAGTCAGATGTTCAAGATGGATTTCACTGGGCTATCCTCAAGGTATCAGCAAGTTTGTGTTCCTTTCTGGAGGTTCAACGGGACAATTGTTCCTGACTTTATTGAGCTTCTAGAGGCTGCCCACCCCTCTTGGTGCTTGATCTCTTCCTCCATCTTCAGAGCCAACAATGATCATTAAGGCTTCCCCACATTGTCATCTCATTAGCTCTCTCTTTCCTGCCTCAATTTTTCACTTGTAATGATGCTTGTGACTATACTGGCTAACCTGGACAATCAAGGATGATCTCCCCACCTCAAAGTCAGCTGATTAGAAATCTTAATTCTAGGGGCACCTGGATGGCTCAGTCAGATAAGTGCCTGACTTTGGCTCAGGTCATGATCTCGTCCTTAGGAAGTTTGAGCCCTACGTTGGGCTCTGCTCTAACAGTGTGGAGCCTGTCTGGGATTCTCTTTCTCTCTCTCTCTGCTTCTCCTCCACTTGCTCGCTCTCTTTCTCTCTCAGAATACATAAACTTAAAAAAAATACTTATGTAAGAAAAGAAATCTTAATTCCATTATCAAATTCAATTTCTCCTTGTCATGAGCTTATAGTTTCAGGAGATTAGAATGTGGACATATTGGCAGTGGCATTTTCTGCCTAACACATCATATAATAACTATTTCTGATAAACTAGAACATTTAACAAAAAATAGTGATGATAAAGAGATTGAATAATACAAATAACATACTTACAATAGTACATAAGGAATAACAAAAGACCATTTTATTTACAAGTGTTAAGAGTTTTTCTGTTTAATCTGCTAGGCACATGATACCTAAGGAAAAATGTAATGTCACAAAGTTCATATTATTTGATGAAGAAGTAATAATATTCACACAATATTCAAAACAATGACTGAAATGTGATGTGTGTGTGTGTTGTGCATGTAGTAGTTACAATCACTGGAATTTAATTTTTAAGCAGTCTGTTCTCCATTGTTCTAAGCACAAAGGTAAATGAAGAGTAAAATAACAATTTATTATGAATAAATAAATGTTAGAAAATTAAACTGCAAGGCTCTCATCAAAGTGGTGATGATAAAATTTATAGCTTTGTACATACAACAACCTAAAAGAAGTGCTTAAATGACAGATCTCAACATCTCCTTTTTCAAAATGCACAAATAACAATGGGTAAAACCAAAAGGTATAACAAAAGCAATCAAACAGTGAAAATACAAAATGGCATGTTAGAATTTTTTAGAAGTATAACACCAAAGGTACATTAAAAAATCCTCATGGAGAACAGCATCTAAACTTGGTGTGGAATACTTAATCGACATGCAGAAGACTTATAGAGATGATTGGATAAAATAAACAGAAAAACACATTTTTAAGTGTTATACTTTACATGCAAATAAGTGGACAAGGAGGAGAAATAGATAGCCTGAGGAAATGATGTCAAAAATTTTAAAGAGCAATTACTTTTTCCATTGTTTTGCCAGAAACAAGAAAACAACACAGTGCTGGAGAATTCCAGCCAAAGGAATAATGGAGCTTAAAGGCAGACAGATCATAAGCAATCAGAGCTATAAGTATTTTCAGATAAATAAGAAAACAAAACAAAAAAAGGACCCTGGAGAAGAATAAAAAAGATGAGAAAATTTCTTGGGGGTGGTGGTGAGGATTGAGCTCTATCCTTGATGCTTAGAATAATGTCTGATACTTAATATATCCTCAATAAATACTTGTCAAAAAGATAAAGGAATAACACACACAAAAATACCCTCCTTCCCTCCTGAATTCTAATAAAGGTATAGTTAAATAAAGCTCAGGGTTACCTGACTCAAGGGATAGGTGTGGTTGAAGATGGGGGAACCATCTATGCAGTGGGTCAAATTTTAATAGATGCTGAAACATTATTTAAAATACAAAATAGAAAACTGCACAGTGATATTTAATGTACGCCACATAAATTTTACATAGCTTGTAAAGTGTAAATAAAATGCACACACATGCCAACCACAAGCAAAGTGGCTAGGGGCACTGATAAATATGCCAATATCCTAATACAGTAAAGTGGCATATATAGAGCTTCAAAGTCATCACTTCTGTCCTCAAAATAATAATGAAGATATTGAAGAAACAGAAAACAAACAAATTTTCTTAGGCCCAGCAGATGATTAAGATCACCGAGCAAACTGCCCCCTGAAAACCAGAAAGACTGGTGAATAAGAAGAATTGTAACTTACCAGGAGCTAAAGATGCCAGCGGAGCCAGTCACTGGTAGGGATACTTAAAGGACACTGATATCTGGAGACTTGAGTGGACTAGTCTGAGAGATAAAACTCCTAGGCTCATCCTGAGGGGGACTTCTACACTTCTGTGAATAATACTTCTAGGAACTCTACAAGGTAGTCAGTGAGATGACTGAAGAAAGACCCCATCCTCTCATACTTCTGGCAGGAAATGGGAAAATTAACCACTTTGAGATACTCTCAAAGCACTCTGTCTTCTGTTACAAAGGTCTGATCGCAAGGAAATCTATTTTACTAGAGCATGGCCAACCTACGGGAGGGAAATACCTAACTACAGCCCTGTGGTCTTTGATGTGAGAGGAGGGAAACACCCAGTTTCAGCTCTATCAAGCCTTCTCGTCTCATCTGAGAAGGTCACAGCCCAGGAACAAAAACTGACTAAAAGAATGAGACCTAATTTTGGGATTATGGAATGCTTTCTCTCCCCTTACAGCTTCTCAACACATCCACAGGGCTCTTGTGTAATAACAAGGGGTTACAGCTGAAAGAACTTCTATGCCAAGGCTCTATTTAAGAAGGGATTGCTTAAGAAATCCAAAACAAAAAAGATGAAGGAAGGAAGGGAGGAAGGAAGGAAGGGAGGAAGGAAGGAAGAAAAAAAAAGGACAGTAGAGGAAATTTTAGCCTCTGACACTGTAGCTATAAAAAATGGTAAATAGAACCTAACTCCTAGTCAGATAAACGTAAAATCTCACACTAAAAGCCTATTCCCATCAGTTCTTTTTACCCTATATAGGTCGTGTCTGGCTCTGGAGAAAAAAATACAATGCAGGGGAGAAGCTGAAAAACACTATTGAAGAGACCAAGTAAGAATTAGGCATGAATAAGGAAGACTCTGGAACAATGAGACTGGGACTTTAAAATAAGGATGAATTTGCTTTAAAAAATAAAATAAGGATGAATTATAAGCTATTGGATCTAACTGAAAAAAGTAAAAAAACATGCAAGAACAGATGCTTAACATAATTGGATGAAAACTGTAAGAGTCAAAAGTAAATATTAGAAATCAAAAACAGTGTAAAAGAAGTGAAAAATGTATTTAATAGGCTCATCAGTAGACTGACACAGTCAAGAATCAATGGACTTGAATATAAGTTGAAAGAAATCTCTCAAACTGAAAAGCAAAGAGAAAAAAATAATGGAAAAAGTGGAACAGAATACCCTATATCTGTGAGGGCAATTACAACAGGAGTAACATGCACATAATAAATAGACCAGAGGGGGGAAAAAAGAGAAAAAAAAAAGATAAAATATTTGGAGAAATAATTGCTGGAAGTTTTCCAAAATTCATGATTGACACTAAACCACAGGTTCACAAAGCTCGAAGAACAACTATTAGGATAAATATTAAATAATTTATACCTAAGCCTAATAACTTATACCTAATACCTATATGTATTAACTTATAACAAATAACTTGTATATATTCAAACTGCAGAAAAATCAAAGAAAAAGAAAAAAATCTTAAAAGAAGCCATTAGGGAGGGGATAGTCATTTATACAGGATCAAGAATAAGAATTATATCAGATTTTTATTCAGAAATCTTACAAGCAAGAAGAGAGGAAAGTGAAATATTTAGTGTTGACAGAAAAAAAAACCAAAACCAAACCAAAAACAACCTAGAATTCTGTTCTAAGTGAAATTAGTAAAGTAAAGGAGAAATATTTTCTCAGAGAAACAAAAAAATAAAGGCATTTGTTGCCAGAAGACCTGCTTTACAAGAAATGTTAGATGTCTTCAGAGGGAAGAAAAATGATATAAAGCATAAACTTAGATCTTAATGAGGAAAGGAACAGTGTTAAAGCATAAATAAATAAAAGTGATAAAATATGTAATTGCTCGTTCTTTAATTGTTCTTACTCTTATTTGATGTAACAAATAAGTTTGTTCAAAATAATAATAGTAAAGATGTACTGTGTGATTATAGTATATGTGTAAGTGAAATTAATTGAAACAATGTAATAAGAAACAGAAGAATTGGAGTACTCTAAGATACTGGTATTACCCAGTAAATTATTTGAAAGTGAACACAGATAATTAATAAATGAATAGAGCAAACTCCAAGACAATCATTTAAAAAATTAGCAAAGTAATTTAGTAGCATCTCAAAAGAAATTTTAAAAATATTTTGAAACAAATGGAAATAGAATTTACAAAATTTGGGGGTTACAGTGAGGGCAGTGTTTAGAAGCAAAGTTATAGCATTGACTATATCAATTAGAAAAGAAGAAAAATCTAAAATCAATAATCTAAGATCCTGAGAAAACTAGAAAAAATAATTATTTAAACCCAAAGTAAGCTAAAAAAATCCTAAAGAATAATCCAATGAAATTGTAGATCAAAAGAGAGAGTGAGAGAGAGAGAGAGACAAAACCAAAGCTAATTAATTCTTTAAAAAGATCAATACAATTGATAAACCCCTGGGCACGCTAGGGAAGATAAAGAGAGAAGCTAAAAATTGCTTCTAATATCAGAAATGAATTCTGGAACATCACTATTGATCCCATGGACATGAAAAAAAAATAATAAAAGAATATTATGAAAGGGGCGCCTGGGTGGCTAAGTTGGTTAAGCATCCAACCTCAGCTCAGGTCATGATCTCTTGGTTTGTGGGTTCGAGCCCTGTGTCAGGCTCTGTGCTGAGAGCTCAGAGCCTGAAGCCTTCTTTGGATTCTGCGTCTCCCTTTCTCTCCACCCCTCCCCTGCTCACACTCTGTTTGTCTGTCTCTCTCAAAAATAAATAAACATTAAAACATTTTTAAAAAAAATAAATGTAGTAAATATGTATAACATCTATATAAGATAAACAACAAAACTCTGATGAGATAGATCAAAGAAGATCTAAATAAATATAGAGATATTCCATGTTCATGATCAGGAAGACTCAATGTTGTCAGTGGTCAGTTTTTCCCAACTTGATTCATACATTCAATATAATCCCAATAAAAATGTCAGCAAGTTGCTTTGTGGATATTAATAAAGTAATTCTAAAATTTATTTGGAAAGCCAAAAAATCTAGAATAACAAACACAATCTTGAAGAAGTCAGAAGACTGTCACTACCTTACTTCAAGACTGACTACATATCTGTGTTAATCAAGACAGTGTTTTATTGGTAAGGAAACACACAAAAAGATCAATGAACAAGAAAAGCAAGCTTAGAAAGAGACCTACACAAACACGGTCAAGTAAGATTTGACAAAGAACAAAGGTAGTTGAATCGAGAGAAAGGATATCTTTTCAACAAATGCTGTTGGAACCATAGAAATCTATGTGCAAAAAAAAATTAATATAACCATGTAATTGTAATACATTATTAGATACTTATTAAATATTAAACATGTAATTAGAAACATCTTTCAAAAAATTAACTAAAAATGTATCATAAAACTAAGTGTAAAACATAAATCTATAAAATTTCTCTAAGCTAACACAGAAGAGTATCCAGGTGACTTGGGGTTTAGTAGTGACTTTTTGGATATTATACTGAAATACAATCTATAAAAGGCAAAATTGACAAGATAGAACTCACTGAAATTAAAACTTTTGCTATGTGAAAAACTGTCTTAAGAGAAGGACAAGAAAAACCACAGACTGGGAGAAATATTTACAGAACACATACTTGATGAAGGACTTGTATCCAAAATAAACAAAGAATTCTTAAAACTCAACAATAACAAAAATAAACAAACCTAATCAATAAAAAATTTGAACAGAAATCTCACCAAATAAGATATACAGGTGGTAAATATCAAAACAAAACAAACAGAAAGTGTTCAACAACACAGTCAAGAATGGCAAATTAAAAAATGAGATAGCACTGTACACCCATTAAAGTGGTTAAAATCCCAAACACAGACGGCAACAAATACTTCTGAGGCTGTAGAACAAGAGGAACTCTCTCATTCACGGCTGGCGGAGCGCAAAATGATACAGCCATTTTGGCACACGGTTTGACAGTTTCTCACACAACTAAAACTATACTCTGTCATATGATAGGATTCAGCCATCACACTCCTACATAATTGTCCAAATGAGGTGAAAATTTCTGTCCACCTAAAAATTTACACATGAACATTTACACTTGTATGCATAATTGCCGAAATTCGGAAGCAACCAGGATGCCCTTCGATACATTGAGTGGTTAAATCGTGATACATCCACACAATGGAAAGTTACCAAATCATACCAAGAAGTGACCTCTCCAGCCAGGAAAAGACATGCAAAACCTTAAATGAATGAATTCTAATGCAAGGAGGTCAGTCTGCAAAGTCTACATATTATATGATTTTAACTACAGACCTTCTGAAAAAGGCAAAACTATATAGAGAGTAAAAATATCAGGGGTGACCAAAGTTTCAGGTGGAGGAAGCGAGGGAAGAATGGATAGATGGATCACAGGAGATTTTTAAGACAGTAAAAATATTTTGTACAATACTGTTAAGGTAGGTACATGACATTATGTATTTGTTGAATCCAATAATCAACACCAGACTAATAAGGCAGGGTGGCCATAATAGGAGAAACTGTGGGAGTGGAGGATGGTCCAGAATAGGAAGTATCTGAGAACTCTGCATCTGCTGCTCAGTTTTTTCCCTAAACCTAAAACTGCTCTAAAAATATATAGTCTGGGGAGTCTGTCATGAGACAGAGCCCTGAGTTGGGGTCTGTGCTGACAGTGTGGAGCCTGCTTGGGATTCTCTCTCTCTGCCCCTCCCCAATTCGTGCATGTGTGTGTATATGTATATATATTTATAGTCTATTATTTAAAAAAAATAAAAAACAAATCAATCACAACCCAAAACAATCACTAGTTGAATTTCTGGTTCCAAATATTACAAATCTGTATGCTATTCAGCTGTAAAAGCTGATTTAAATTTATTATATAAATGCTAAAATTGCTTAATATTCCTTTTTTCCAACAAAATGCCTGATTCAGAACATCACATAATAAATGCACTTATAAATGGCTAATTTAGATATAAGAGGAAAAAACCAAATCTTATTAATAGAAAACCATTTTTCCTGCCCTCATTAAAATAATTATTTGAGGATTATTGGTGTAACTGTTTGCCATACTTTAGTCTTTCCATATGCCTAGGAGTCCATATGCCTAGGTGTAATTCACCCTGTAGTTGGATGTGCAGATTCTTTTAAAATTCAGAGAGACACAAAATACACCTGATTTTTCATCTTCCATGACAGAGAATAGATTGAACAGTGTGATGAGCAGTCTTCGTTCCATATGTTCTGTTTAAATCTTGCCAATTTCAATGCTGTAAAAGGTGAGAATAAAATGAACAACCTATTTTTCATTCTGTATGATTCTCGAGTAAAGGGAAATTACTTTCACATTTGGTGGTCAATAAAAAGGTGTAATAAAAAGTTTAATTTAAAGTGAGTCTTAAATAAGATGATTTGTAAAATAGGCAAAAAAGGAGCCCAGAAGTTGCAGCAGATGCAGAGTTTGGTGAAGGCAAACTAAAAGGCAATAGTTGGAAAATGATGCTGTGGAAGTTTCCAGAGATTGATCACGGCAGCATGGTGAATCATTCAGACTGGGGAAAAGCTATGTATCAAGGAACTGTTTAGAGTTTATTTTAAAAATGAGAAATGTGAAGTGGGTAATGATGCTATCTTCCACATGCTGAAGTAAAAACGAAGTCTATTTATGACAAGAAGAGTGGGGTGGCAATTAAAATAATTAAGAGTCTGTCGTTTGAGGGGCTAGTAGTTTTGATCTTGCAGATAAGGGTGTGTGTGTGTGTGTGTGTGTGTGTGTGTGTGTGTGTGTAAACAAATTCCACTTGAAAAAATTACAGGAGGGCAAAAAAAATGTACAGCAGTTGATGGATTCTAGCAAATAAAAGAAATGTCACATTGCTGATAAAATTTGGGAGATTTACAAAGAGATGTTATATTTGAATGAATGAGATAATCAGGGATTATACTGAATTAAACAATGGCTTAAATGCAGACAGACTGGGGATACAAATATGGATATTTCTCTTGCTGGGTCATATAAAACAAATTGATGTCCTTCTCTCAGCTTGATATAGCATACCTGATGCCCTGAACCAACAAGACTGAATTGGTCTGAAACATTTAGTTAGGCTATGGGCTTAATAATAAATGTACGGCTTATTTTTTTAACTTAATTTTAGTTTATTTTATTTTAAAGCACACCTGCTTACTTAGTATGTTTTACTCTATATATGTATATATGGGTTTTGTATATATTTGTATATATGTGTTTTCATTAATGGGTATGTTATATAGATAATATAATATACTGGAAACATTACAATCAGAATTATAATTGAAAATTCATGTGTATCTCTGTTTCACCTATTATTGATTCCTTCAGGTTATTATTAGCCTAAAAATCTTTCTATTAAAATACTCTATTTTTTCTTTTAAGTTTGTTTAAACTCTTGAAATCCTCTTCAATGTCTGTGATAGTATTCTTCCAAACATGGCATATAATATTATATCTAATTAGTTAGCCAAACCTTTTAAGTTTATTACCTCTATAAAATTGTGTATCTTAATATTTTGCAAAATAATTTCTTTAATTAAACAGAAAGAGATTGTTCAACTGTGATATGTTTTCTTTAATTCTTTAGGTACTTTAAATATTAATGTTTTAAAGTGAGGAATTTTAAAATCTAGTTCACATCAATTAACATATCAATTACTACAGGAATCTAGGAGTCCCAGGGCTTTGTTTTGTTTGTATGCTTTGGCTTCCAACTGGCAGTTGCAATTTGTACATCATAAAATCTATGATGAATATTCAACACCAGTTCAAGTTAGGTAAATTCAAACTGCACTTGCATAGTTGTAATTACTGTGTTAGTAATTTGCTAATTTTTTCTCAGGAGATGCTGTCTGCACTATCCAAAAAACTAAATAAATATGTATGTAGTGTGTGTGTGTGCGTGTACGTGTGGTATATAATTAGCATATATAACATATATATAAAGAGTGCACATTGTGTGGAAGGCAAGTTAACACCTCTATCCTAAGAAAAATAATATTTTTACCACTCCAAGTTTAATTTCACGTTTAGTGATGTTTATACAAAACAGTATCAATTTACATAAGAAATTCTACTCAAAAGTTTTCTATATTTCATGCCTTCTCACAAAACTCAAATGGCTCAGTTGGTTAAGTGTCAGACTTCAGCTCAGGTCATGATCTCGTGGTCATGGGTTCCAGCCCCACATCCAGCTCTGTGCTGATAGCTCAGAGCCTAGAGCCTGCTTCTGATTCTGTGTCTCCCTCTCTGCTCTCCCCTACTTGCACTATGTTTCGTCTTTCTCAAAAATAACTAAACATTAAAAAAAGGAAAAAAAGAAAAAAAAGAAAGAAAACAGAGTTTCAGGGAAATGTGGGGAAAGATAGTATAATTGAATTATAATCAATTACATATTACATACCACTGTGTATACAAGCTTACATAAATGTGCACTTTCATTCTTTTAAATTACTCTCATATGAATTGATAAAACTTGTGTGTTGTGTTCTGAAATTTACTAAAATACAATACCTTTAACAATTAAACCATTTTCAAACCACATTTCACACAGTTGAAGTATCTGTTTCTGAAAAATGTGTGTGTATGAAGTTTCTGTCCATTTGTCAATTTATCATCTATAAATAGCTGAAGATATTTTAAATAACTTTGGAAGGTATATTTCCATAATTTAAAATATATCTAATATGGGATACATATATAAAATCACACTATGGGTCATAATTTACACAAATAAAACAAAACCAGTTATCTTATGGACTGCCTGAACAGAGGTGCTGTAAGAGGCTTGTCAAGAAATATCCTAGGGCTGCACCATCCAATATGGCAGACATCAGTCACATGTGGCTACTGAGCACTTGAAATGTTGCGAGTCAAACTGAGGAACTTAAATTTTAATTTTCTTTATTTTTTAGATATTTATTTTTTAGAGACAGGGAGAGAGGGAGAAAGAAGGGAAGGGGCAGAGACAGAGGGAGACAGAGGAACCAAAGCAGGCAGAGCCCAATGCAGAGCTCAAACTCATCAAAGTATGAGATCATGACCTATGCCAAAGTTGGATGCTTAACCAACTGAGCCACCCAGGCGTTCATTCATTTTCTTTAATAATAAGTAACTTAAGTTTAAAAACTGAAATAGTATCGAATAGAGATCAAGTATTTGTCATGAAAGTTTAGTATGCTATTTGAGATGTCCTTTGCAACTATGGAATACACACTGGCATTCAAAGTCTTGGTATGATCGAAAAGAATGTGGAACATTTTATTAATAATTATTATGCTGACTACATGTTTAGATGATGTTTCTAAAGGGTTAAGTGCAACATAATACTAAGACAAATTTTATTATTTTTAACTTTTAAAAAGATTGCTCTCTGACTCCTCTACCCTTTATCTCTGACTCGCCTCTCTTCCACGTCTGCCTTTCTTGTCCTCCACTACAAGTGCAGGTGGCACCAGTTCACTTGCATTGTCCTCGCTGTCACACTTTTCTTCACCTTTTCACGATTCAACAATAAAAGGAAACCATTGGCGACTTAGATGGCAGATGCTCTTCTGAAGCAAATAAAGAGTGCTAAGTACTTAGTATGTTGCTGTTGATCTTGAGAACGCTCTTTTCTCCACATATATTTAAAGACCCTGAAAGGCAGTTTGTCTTTTCTTGGCAGGGACAGATTCAAAGCTGTAGTGCCTTATGTCAGGGCTGTATCAACCCTTCAGCTCGCTACCTCAAATTATTCAGGCTTGTCCACTATTTTGACAAAGTCATTCTGATTGGACGTGTTGAGTTGGAGTCAGCATACAGAATAGATCCTTAGAAGCTAAGTGTATGCCAGAGGCTCAGAAATCTATCACATGATTATTAGGGGGCATTCAAAGACCCTATGGGTCCAGTGGCATAAGGCAGGTTAATATATTGTCTTCAAGATGAACACCTTATTTACATATTCCCAGAAAAGACACGCGCCTAGTAGGTCTCTGAATTTCAACAGCAAACCTATACTTTATTGGGACTTACTACCTTGACTCATTTGCCAATCAAATTATAAGTTTGGAATGGGTCAATGTTTCCATGCTAGCTACTCTGCCCTTGCTGTTTGGCCCAAAAGATCTGAGAGTGCTTCAAGTATCTATGGCAAATACATTTTGTATTTTGAAGCAAACCCATGTTCTCTTCTGCATATATACACCTACCTTGTGAGCAACAGCGAAAGCTTGGTGCTGGGCCCTTGCAGAGACCAAATCCTTGTCCACAGTTTCAAGGCACCATGACACTCAGAGAAGCCCATCACGAATTGGATGTTATCAGACACAGCAAGCCATGGATTTGGGGGTGTGCAGCCATATCCCACCATCAAATGAAAGTGCTTTGTATGAGATGGACCAGAGCAGAGGCAACAGCAGCAGACGGGACATTCACGGAGAATCTTCACTGAGTGTTTGTCTTCCACTCATTTTGCAGCAGTATCCTGAAATGGTTGGTGTGAAATTTTTCAGAGATTTTGGAGAACCGCAGCAGTTTCTTGGTGTGATTTTGAGAAACCGCCCCTTCTGCAGAGTGAGGTATTGAGTATCTGCGGCCTTGTCTCTTCAGCTGCCACTTCCCCTGACTCCGGCAACCCTCTTCCTTTTTTTGTGCTGAGTATGCCAAGATTCTGACAACAGTAAACTGTTGTTTTTCTTCCCGGAATCCTGAACTGGTTCTAGTTTTGTGACTGAACCAGACTACTGAAAACAGACTGCTGTGTCCCCTGACCGAGTTCTAGGAGATGATGCACAGCAAGTGTCTTTCTAGCACACAGCACGCAGCAAGGCTGCATAAATCTTCGTTGGGTCTCGTCACTACATAGTTACATTGCACTTATTGTACTGTAGTCGACAGAAAATTGTCTCTTAGATCTTGATCAATGGATAGCAAAGCATAGCTTGAAACTTGCTAGAGTCAGATTTTTGTATTTTATTTCATTGATAGATAACAAAAACACTTTGGACATATTTTTATCTCTCATGTATACTATATATGTAGATATTTTAATTATTTTGAGTTTATTTATTTTGAGAAACAGAGAGGGCAAATAGGGGAGGGACAGAGAGAGACAGTGAGAGAGAGAATGCCAAGCAGGCTCCAAGTTGTCAGCATGGAGCCTGATGCACAGTTCAAACCCACAAACTATGAGATCATGACCAGAGCTGAAACCAAGAGTCAGATACTTAACCCACACCCAGGTGTCTCTCGAATATAATATATATTACTAAAAATTTGAAAATTTCAGGATAATCTCACATCTTTTATGACCTTATCAACCCTTTGTGCCTAATATTAACTGTTGTTTCTTTCAAGATTGGAGACATTCCAATTTTCCACAGCAAGGTTATTTTATCATGTTACCTTTTTCTGATAGGTACTTTAAGGCTTTACTAAAATTTGGGATATTTCAATACAGTTCTGGAAAACACATAATGCTGGTGATATGCTACCTAAATACCCCATCTTTGTGTCAAGAAGTAGAACATAGGTGTGTTTTACCCATTTAATTTATAAAAAAAAAAAAGAGGCATTACTGTCCCATAAAATGCTTTGATTATCATCGTTTATGCATCTGAAGATATTACCAGATATATTTCATGCTTTATTTGAAAGATACCGATCAATGCTAATGTTATTAGAAGCATTAACTCTAAATGTTACTAGGAGTTTGTCATGTCCTAATTGTGGCAACTCTCCCAAGGAATCAATATCTGTCTGTATCTGGGATAAAGATATGTGTCTGTGAACTAAACACACTGAGACTTTCCTTTATCAATTCAGAGTATCAGAGTTTAATGAATGACTAATATGAGATCAGTTGCACAGCAAATGAGCACAATGCTAAAGTGCAAATTCAGGTCTGTGCGTGTTTGTGTACAAGTGTGTCATGAACACGTTTGTGTATGAGGGGGGGTAAAGGACAAGTACTCTTAAAGTAAGGACTGTGTAGTGGGTGGAAAGCAAGTCAAGGCAAGTCTCTTCTCATAATTAGGTCAAGGAAATGTTTATGGGTACACTGATTACATGATTTTATAATATAACGCCAAACAGTCCAAAAAAAGGAGCAACATTTTATGAGTAGTTGTTTAGTCAATGTTCCCCCTTTCCTTTTATGCTGCTTTTCTGGGTAACACTCCATTTTCCAAAAACTTCCTTTTGGGTGCTGACATTTCTAATTTACTAAATTCTTCTTGTCAATGTATAATCTCTTCCCTTTAATGTTTTGTAACAATGGTGCTTCCATATTCTAATTATTTACGTTAGGCCTGGGCCTTTTTAACACTGGGATTAGGGGTTATGAACACAAAGAAAATCTGATTAAGGTTTTAAACACTCCATTCAGAATATTGCATATATTTCCTTCAAAGCAAGTTTTTGCATAAGATTTCAGACCGTTTTCAAACTTTACAAATATTTTCCATGAAGTATGAATGGCTTTAGGTACACTACATAATGGCCCTCTACAATACACTTATTTATATGAAGAAACTAAGTTTCAGCCTTGATATCTATGTTAATAGATAACTGAATATGATGAATGCTCAGAATTCTATTTCCTTCCAATTTTACATAAAACATTTCCATGCCTGTTTTAAAATTTTTTTTTTTCAACATTTATTTATTTTTGGGACAGAGAGAGACAGAGCATGAACGGGGGAGGGGCAGGGAGAGAGGGAGACACAGAATCGGAAACAGGCTCCAGGCTCTGAGCCATCAGCCCAGAGCCCGACGCGGGGCTCGAACTCACGGACCGCGAGATCGTGACCTGGCTGAAGTCGGACGCTTAACCGACTGCGCCACCCAGGCGCCCCTCCATGCCTGTTTTAAATATTCAGCATTTCATATCTGGAAATTCAGGAATTAAATTATCTCTAATTACTGGTAAAGTAATCTTCTAGCCTTTTCTTCTGAGTTGGGCATAATATACCGTATCTTTAAATCCTTATTGCCATTAGTCAACTCAAACTGAATGGTTATTGGTACAACTTTTAAAACATACCTCTAGGGGCACCTGGGTGGCTCAGTTGGTTTAGTGTCCTACTCTTGATTTTGGATCAGGTCATGATCTCATGGTTTGTGGGCTTGAGCCCTGTGTCATGCTCTGCACTGATGGTGTAGAGCCTGCTTTGGATTCTCTGTCTCCCTCTGTCTATGCCCCCCTCTGCCTCCCTCAAAATAAAGAAAGAAAAATTAAAATATATCTCTAAGATGAATCAGACTCCCCTTTGAAATTATCTTAAGGCTAATTATAGTAGCCTAATTTCTAAGTTGAGCAAGGTTTTAGAAAAAGATCAACATGTGTGTGTATCTGTGTGTACATGTAGAAATTTGCCATAATTGCAGATGTAAGAAATATTAGCATTGAGCAGAAGTCTCTAAACAAATACTAAAACTACTTCAAATGCTTCTTGCAAGTCACGCTAGAAGGCTGTACAGGGATTCGAGGAAATTTATGCATTTTGTAGGGGAATGAATTTTATAATCACATTCACAGTGAGGGGGCTGCTAGTATCTTTATTTATAAGAGTGAATAACTGTTGCTCCTGTCTGTTTGTAGCTGTCACAGAGAAGGGATCTTGCTGATCCATGCCTCTCCCTCCCCACTCCATCGTGAGAATATGGCTGAAAATGTGGTTTCTCCACTGTCGTCATAGCCTTTTTCACAGTGTCAGCAACAGCAAAGGGGGAAAAATCGCCTTTTCTGAAATTGTTCCAACTTGGCCAGGTACAAAAGTTATTTTATTGAGTCATCCTTACAAAACAGGGAGGATGAAAAGATGCACTCAAATCAAGAAATCTTTTAGCAAATGTGGGTTAAAAACACTAATTCCACTTACTCAAAGTGAGCTCTGTAGGAGAATGGGTAAACCGTGGTTGAAGCATTTCATAGCAACTGATATTGAATCATATAAACGTTATGACTGATAAACTATGTCCTTCTATATTCTAATAAAGGAATAAACTTACTTTCTCTAGCTATCTCATAAAATTAAAACTTATATAGAAAAATTACCTTACTTGAAAACTTTGATCAATTTTTCTTAGAATATAAAGTTTGATCAATTCTTCTTAGAATATAAATTCATTGTGTTAATGTAACCTAGGAATAATACAAATTTCTCTGAGGGATTTACAATGTACAGAATAAATTACATAATGCATTCTTCCACTGACTTGTTACATTTTCATTCTTTCTTCCATTCATAATTATTTTCATTTTTCATTGCTCCCACATACCTCACCAGTGTTCTTTTACACCACATTTTCTACATCCTTTGAATGTGACAAATATTAAATAATAGTCTTTGCAGGTCCTGAGCTAGGAAGATTGACATTCAGAGATACATCGCCTCTTCCTTCCCACTTTCACATCTACTTCCCCCCTTTACCCTCTCTTCTCCTTCAGTCCCTTGTTGTTGCTATTACATAGTTCATAAATGTGATGCTACTAAGAGTCAAAAATTAAACAAGTTTATATTGGATATGATTTTATTCAGCATACCAGAGGGATAGCATGTATTCAACATGAGGTAAAATACATGCTATTACCCGCTTGGCAATTAGCTTAATATTGTGATTCCCTAAGTGGACTGTAAATTATTTAGTACTAGAAAAAGTGGCATTATACCTCATTATGTAGCTTCACGGGTACATGTTGTAATAGCACAGAGATTAATAAATTATGAACCTTTGTGAGAACTTTTGTGTGACTAAATGATCCATTATTTGCATGTGCTAGCAAATCAACCAACTCTCTTTCATATCCATCACTTTGATGTTTTTTAAAATAGTGTAGAATAAAATACCTGTTATGAGACAAACTATATATATATATATATATATATATATATATATATATATATATATTATTATCAGATGTAAATGCTAATTTCAATCAATGAATATTCATTGGGTAACAGACACTGAGTTCAGCACTGAAAATACGTATAGTAAGCTTGGATCCTGCTCCCATGGACCTGGAAATAATTCATTCTTTATATACTCATATAACTTACTATAGATTATGATAATTCCTATCATAGGAAATGATAAGGCATGTATGGGAGAAAACAATGGAGGATATCTTTTTGTATAAGTCAGAAATATCTTTTCTGAAGAAGTGAGATCTCTTTTGAGATCTGAAGAGGGGACAGTGCAATGGACTGAATGTTTGTGTCCCTCCCAAATTTGCATGTTGAAACCTAATCCCCAAGTGACAGTATTAGGAGGTGGAAACTTGGAGAGGTAACTAGATCATGAGGGTGGACCCGTGGATGGGATTAGTGCCTTATAATAAGGACCTTAGGGAACTCTCTTACTCTTCTTCTATCATGCAAGACCAACCCACAGGAAGGATAGCAATTCTAAATGTACATGCTCCAAGAAACAGAACTGCGATAAATGTGAAAGAAATCCATGGAACAAAAGAGACATAGAGAATTACACAATTATCACTGCAGACTTCAACTTCTCTTCATCAAAAATTGATAGAACTACCATGAAAATAAGAAATTAGACAGAAAATATCAATAGTATCAATCAACATTATCCAAATGACATTTATAGAATATTCCCCTCAACAAGAGCAGAATACACATTTTCCCCCAATTTTTAAGGAACTCCCACCAAGACAGATGAAAACCTGGGATATAAATAAAATATCCACTAATTTACAAGAATTAAAATCATGCAGAATGTGTAATCCAACCATAATGGAGTCAAATTGGAAATAAATAGGAAAATAATGGGAAAATCTCCAAATACTTGGAAACAAAACATTTCTAACTTAGGATAAAAAGGGAAAGTTTCAGGAGAAATTAAAAAAAATGAACTTAATGAAAATGGCATACAACGCTTCAAAATTTGTGGGACACAGCTAGCACAGTCTTGAGAGACAAATTTACAACACTAAAGACATTCATAAGGAAAAGTCTGAAATTAATCTAAACTTCCTCCTCAAAACCTAGAAAAAGAAGAACAAAATAAAAAGGCATTATGGATAGTAAGACTTCTGTCATATATCTTAGTTTCAAATATATTCTCCCAGTTTTTTACTTTCTGTTCACTTAGTGTCTTTTTTTTTTTCTTGTTAGGGTTTTTAATTTTTATAAAATCCCATTGTGCAGTGAATGCAAAATCCTAGCAGTAATCCCATTAAAAAAAAAAAAAAAGTCCTGAAATTCCATCCGTGGTGAAATTTATAGAAGCAGTGAATGCTCCAAGAGGAATATCAATTCTTTTTAGTGCCAGTCACTACACACCGAAGACATGAGGGGAAAAAAGGAAAATGAAGAAAGTCAAGGATTCTTCTGATTAAGATTGAATCGAAAAGGTCAGTTTTTGAGTGAGCTTCTCATGGCCCACCAACTGATATCTCATAGCTGTCATCTGTGGCACATTACGATATAGAAAGCTAAGAGTGTTTGGGATTTGTCAAGCAAAAGGGAAATAAATATGATGCATTCTCAGAAATTAATCAGATTGTTACAAAAAGGTCACAGATATATTACTTTATATTTTTAAACTCAGTGTAGGCTTTGTTTTTGCTATCTTTACTCTCAGTGCAAAGGAGGCTTCAAATTCTTCCATTATTATTACCTTGTGTTTAGGTCAGAGAGGTTTGCAAAAGTATTTTTCTTTTTTTCTATTCTCCCATTACTTTGCATGCTAGTCAGTGAGCACCTCTCTCTACCCTTCGATATCACTGACTTTTGCTGCCACTGTGAGAGGTGTGGAGTTAATTCTCTGATGAAGCCTCAGCCTTCAGCTCACACTTACCCCTGGATACTTAGGGTTGTGACCCTCTCAGTGCTCTTATGGACCCCCCACCCCCAACCCACTGTAATTCTTGGCTCAGATGGTAGAATCCCCTTTCCTAATGAATAGAGGGTTCTTTGATTTTTTTCCAGCTCTCTTTCTCAGGTGTGATGCATTTTCCCAAGTGTTTAAAAAAAAAATCCTCTTAGTGTCCGAAGTAAATAGTTTAATTCTATTCATACTTCATAGGCTAACAGCTGAAATTTTATTATAACACTCCTTATCTTTCTATTTAGTCCTGAAGTTGTACTTCAATATTAAGATTAAAAACACACATTTATACACCTAGTTCATATATTTACATGGTTTTGTTGTATTTATTTCTATTTAAAAATTATTTAATGTTTTATTTCTTTTTAAGAGAGAGAGAGAGAGAGACAGAGTATGAGCGGGAGAGGGGCAGTGACAGAGGGAGACACAGAATCTGAAGCAGACTCCAAGCCCTGAGCTGTCAGCAAAGAGCCAGGCACAGGGCTCAAACTCACGAAGGGTGAGATCATGACCTGAGCCGATGCTTAAGCCAGATGCTTAACCTACTGAGTCACCCAGGCACCCTGGGTTTTGTTGTATTTAATGTTTCATAAGACCATTTTTATTATTTTTGAAATTGGCATGTAGTATGGTAAAGAATCATTAGGTTATAGTTAGAATAAAAATCTCCTACCTGTTCTAAGGGTTATTCATGTTGTATACCTGCAAAACAATCTATTCTAAGAAGCAACAAATCTAACATTCTTGTCTGTTGGTCAGAGTCCATTTGAATAGACAAAGATACAAAGTAGACACTTAAATAGACAAAGTAGTTCACTTAAACAAAGACACAAAATTAACAATAAAGTGCTAATTTAACATACATGAAATAGAAATAAATAGCGCCTAAGGGAAATTTTCACAGTGGGAGAAGTTTTGGAGTATGTAGATATAATTTTTCTCACTCAAAAATTCCTTGGAAGGATTAACTCTTCTCAGACTGATTAAAAATCAATTTACATTAAGAATTTACACTATTGAAATGGATCAGTTGAAATCCCAAATGGAAATAAATATATACATTATATCTGAGCTACGAATATATCTGTCATCATTATAGTCAATGGAATTGTTAATAAATAATATTTCAATTTCCAACAACTGATGTTTGTCACCAACAGCCCTTTCAGGGTCAGAGTGAGTGAGAGAGAGAGAAACAAAGGAGAGGAGGAAGGGGCGAGAGATGGATAGAAATAATTTAATTAGCTGGGTAATTGAGTAATTAGCCCATTTTTAATTGAAGTTCTCTCAAAGAACTTGGAGACTTTGTGATTTCAAATCTTTGCTTTAAGCCAAGCATTATATTCTTAAGGGAAAAATTAAGAAGGATTATTAAGGGATAACTGTATAATATATAATAACTATCATTATCACATGATATAAAAGGCAAAAGTATAATATTCTGTATTACTAATAGTTGTCTTTGGAAAAATGATTGCTAACCATATAAAAATGTGCTAAAGCTACCTACTTTTTTTTTCTCATTACCCCCACCCCCAAACTGTATTAGCTTCCCATGTGTTAATGTGCTGCACTTGACAGTCTACCAGAGGTCAGTCTATGTGCCATGAAAGCTCACTCTTTGGCTGGCTTTGTAGATTTAATCTACAATAATTGGAATGAGCTTTTTACCATCTTCATTTTCCTGTTTCTTCCCCCTCCCCTCTTTTTCCATCTCCTCCATGTGTATTGGTAGCACTGAAATGAATTGGTAAGCTTCTCGGATCACTGCTCCTTCTCTAAATTCTACCTGGTGTGGAAATCAAGGACTTTTTCTGCAAATGGAATTGCTTCCAGGATTTTGCATCTGATGTACAGGACTTGGCATACTGTGTTCTGAGAATGAATGCTACGAAGCCTTTTAAATTTTTTTTTTTTTTGTGAAACATTTAATACTATTAGTTGTCATGAATTACATATAATCTCACAATCAAAATGCATTTCTTGTTTACTGACATTGATTTTTACATTGGTGTGATATGTGTGTGTGTGTCTCCATGTGTATATGTCTGAAATTTCTGAATTTTTTTTTTTTGGAAGAGAATGTGAGGAGAACAATTGAATAGCAACAATATGGTTTGTAGAGGAACAGAATTTAGAAGATAAGCATTATGTATTCTTCAGTAGCATGTTGGTATTATTAGGATACATTTCAGATCCTTCAACATGGCATTCAGATTCCGTCGAATCTCTTCAGAACATACTATCCCTTATGCCTGAAGAAAACACGTTTGGCTCTATTTGGAGTGGTAGAATGCAGAGTTTCTCAACTTTGGCATTATTGACATTTTGGGATGGATAATTCTTTGTTGTGGGGAGTGGTGTATACACTGTAGAATGTTTAGTGGCAGCCCTCTGACAGTTGTGAAACCAAAAATATCTCCAGACACTGTCAAATGTACCGTAGAAGACAAAACCACCCAGCTAAAAGTCACTAGTGTAATGGAAAGAAACCAGCCCTTGGTGCTAGTTAAAACTAGATTTAAATTCCAATTCTGCTGTGGATGCATCTGAGCAAATAATACATAATTCACATATTTGCTGCAAGGGTTAAAGAACAATATACGATATACATATATTAGCCTGTCCACTGCCTGAAATATAGCAGTACTCCTTAATTATTCCAACACTTGGACAGAGGCCACTTTTCTTAAAGGATCAATTCGGAGGCACTTAGGTTTAGAAGACTTATTTTTACTTCAGACCTTTTAGCATATAGTATATAATGTTCTTTATAATTCACATCCATTTCTCACAGGAGTTAGTTGTTCTTTGTCTAGGCTGCCCTAGCTTCTGAGTCTCAATCTATCATACCACTCCCTCGCTGACTAGATGTAAATTGTTGGGTTACTTTCCTGTGTATAGATCTACAGGATGACTTCCCGGAAGATAGGGAAGATTCTTGTTCATCTAGGTTTATATTTGTGCTGGCTGGCTCAGAGCTTTTGACCAGTAATCCACCAAGGTACATATGAATAGGGCATTCATTATCCACCCATGTGTTTCACAGAGCCCCCACTAAGCAGCCTCTGTGGGGACTGGTTGCCACCATCCCCTCATAATGAGACACTCTGCTATTATGTTTTGCATTCACAATTTCAAATAACAGGTCCCAAAGCAAAACAAAATAAGAGAAATGACAACGAAAACAAGCACAATAAAACATGTATTTTTGTCTTCAAGTGTTTTGAAGCTACCCTTTTGTCACTTACAACCATGATTATGTTTAGAGTTCCTATTTTTTTCTGGACCTTTTATCTCAGCCTTATTCTTTGAAATAATTCCATTGCTGTTACCCATTATACTACGTTTGTTGTTTTGTTTTGATTTTATGTCACTTGTGGTTATCAAGAATGATAGAAATACTAAGTAGTGAAGTAAATTTAACAGATTGTGGGGAAAAAGAGCCAAATTGTAAAAAGCAGAAAGACACAGAAAGCAGCTAGAGGGATACATAAGAGATAAAAAAAAAAGAAAGAAAAAGTAAATATCCCATTGTTCTGATACCATTTTTTGAAAAGATTTTTTTGTTGTTGTTGACATTGAATTTCTTTTTTGCCTTTGTTTCAAATCAACTTATCATCCAAATGTAGATCTGTTTGAGTTCTTATGCCATTACCACATTGCTTTTACTATTACACTGTTAAAGTAAATGTCAAAATAAGTCAGTGCATGTCCTTCACACATGCATTATGTTTCTGAGATAGCTTTGATTACTCTGTGTTCTTTGCATTTCCTCTAGAATTGTAAAACTGGTTGTCAGTTTCTAATTAAAAAAAAAAAAGGTCTCCTGCAATTATAATCCATATCATATTGAATTAATTAATTTGAAAAGAATAATATAAATGATTACATCTTTTAATCCATGAACACAGTATATCCCTCCATTTAAATTTTATTTAATTTCACTTAGGATTGTTTTGTAATTTTCAATATATAGGACTTGCACATATTTGTTTCAAATTTCCCATGAGTGTTTTATGGTTTTTAACACTTTAGAAAATGGAATTTCTAATATTCCAATTAATATTTTAAAGAAATACATTTTATTTTTGTTTATGGAGGTTCCACCCTAAGATTTTGCTAAATTCCTCATTTTCATAGTTGGTTGATTTTTAGAATTTTCTACTTAATTATGCAATCTTCAAATTGAGACAGTTTTAAGTCTTTCTTTCCAATTCTACCTTGAATTAACCTTTATTCTTATTGCTCAGGATAATGATTAATACAATGTTGGAGATGGACATTCTTGCCTTTCTCCCAATAATAAGGAAAATGTGTTTAATACAAAGAGACAGGCTAATACATTTGAATAAATGAATTTGGTTCAAAATGTGTAATTAAAAATGCCACAGATTATAAAAAAGGAAATGCAAATTCCTTATCCTTCAAAACTTAATACCATCACTATATAAATAGCTGTGTCTAGTAAAAGAAAAATTAGCACTAAAATATATAATCATATAAGTATCAGGGAGGCAATTCCTAATAAATACAATTTGCTTTTGTTTTAAGTTTATTTATTCATTTTGAGAGAGAGACTGTGTGTGCATGAGCACTTGAGCAGGGAAGGGGCAGAGAGAAGAGGAGAGATAGAATCCTAAGCAGGCTCCACACCGTCAGCACAGAGCCTGATGTGGGGCTCAATCCAACAAACTGTGAGATCATGAACTGAGCTGAGATCAAGAGTCCAACACTTAACTGAATCAGCCATCCAGGTGCTCCAAAACAATTTGCTTTTAAAAATACAAAAACAAAGGGGTGCCTGGGTATCTCAGTTGGTTGAGCATTTGGCTCAGGTTATGATCCCAGGGTTGTGGGATTGAGCCCCACATTGGGCTTTGTGCTGAGTGTGGCGTCTGTTTATGTCTTTCTCTCTCCCTCTGCCCCTCCCTCACCAAGTCCTCTTCTTTCTTAAATAAATAAATAAATACATACATACAATTAAAATATTAAAGCCTATAGTACAAAACAGCACGATAAATTCTGCCATCTATATTGATAAAGAAAAAATGTCAATTCTTACAAATATCTTTGAACATACGTACTTTAATATTCAAAGCTGTTGGGTATATTGCCCTTTCAAACTTCTCTGTAGAAGGATTTAGAAATATACATCAAAATCCTTTATAATAGTAAAGACTTTGGAACAGTACTTAAATGTAGATAATAACAGTTTTAAATAAGAGGATTTAATAAATATTTATGAACAATGGTATTGACTGAAGGGTTATCTTTGATAGTGATATGAAAAATATAAATACCGAAATAAAAAGATTGTTCAAATTTGTGATATGTACGTGAAGAGGGATATTATACAATCTTTGATGCTCACTGTATTGCAAGTTATTTTTACCTTCTTAACAAACTTAAAATACATAATAACTTTGTCTTTAAGTGAGGAAAGGCCCGAGAACCTCACTGAAACCTGGGTCAGATGCTTAAAGGTTTGAAATACAGAAATAAGGAACTTAAATCTATTCTGTGAATCATGGATTCTAAATGCTCTTCAGAGGCAGGCTTGCTCTTAGTTTACGGCTCTTCTTTTCTTTTTCTTCAAGCCACAAACTGTAGACTCACCCTTGACATTTCTTTTTCTCTCGATTCTCACATCCAAACAAATCGCATTGTTTCTTCATTGGAAACAGATGAAGATTCTAACAATCTGTTACTGTCTCTACAGCTATCCTCATGGTCCAGCCTCTGTCCTTACTTGCCTATAATAGTCCCCAGTAATACTTTTTGCCTCCATCCCTGCCTTAGTTAAAAAACTGCTTTCTTCAAAATATGTCAAATTATACTACTCCTCTCTCTCAATCCTCTTATCACCTCCACTTTTGTTTTACAATAGCACCCCATGTCTTTACAATGGGTATAAAATCCTATAGGATTTGTCACTAACATTTTTGAGTGCTGTTTGCTATTTTCCTTTATGCTTCCTCAGCTCCTGTTGGATTAACCCTCTTGAATACAACAAGCATACTCTCATTGTACGATTCTGATCAAACTGTTCCTACATGCTTGACTAAATCCCTCATCTACTTCAAGTATATGTTAAATTTCATCTTTTCATACAATGACTGATCATACAATGTAATAAAGCAATTCATGCCACTGACCTCCTCCCTAATTACAACTCCTGATCATCTATCTTTACCTGGTCTACTATCACATTGTTTTTCTGTAAAATGAATTACTTTCTCACATACTATATAATTAATTTATTTCCTGAATTTAATATTTCCCACTTATCTTCTCCTGCTTGCATGCTCTGCATAGACATGAATCGTTTTTTTTTTTTTTTTCATTGATGTACCTCAGGTGCTAAATGAGTACCTGGCACAGAGTGAGTACATGATAAATATTTATTGAATGAATGAATGAATGATCTCCTTTTTATCTTTTTTTATAATGACTTCACACCTAAACATTCATAATCTATTATGTGCACAGTGCATTTTAGTTTTTAATCTCTGTGTCTTTATTGTCTCATTTTAGACTCAAACAAGCTACACTTTTTCTTTTTTTTTAGCCTGGCTAACTTATTTTTTCCCAAATTCACAGAATTTTGACTAATTGTACTACTAATTGTACATACTAATGCAGACATTAACTTTCTGCATAATTATAATAAAAGTGATATATATATAATCAACCAGAAGTTAACTTACAATAAAATTCCCATACTTTTTTGTGAGAGTTTTTCAGAATTCTTTTGGACCAGCAAGGAAGTGTTATGCCCAGAATTCGTGATCCCCAAATACCGCCAGGGAGCCGAGTCCGATGTAAAAGCAAAAGAGCCTTTATTCGAGCTGGCTCGAGCTCAATCCCCTACCTGCACCGACGCAGAGGTGAGATACCGGGGAGAGAGAGCGAGTTTCAAAGGGACAAAGGTTTTATTGGGGCCTAGGGGCAGTTGGTGAGGTAATGGCTGTGGCCTCAGCCAATTGGCTGGGGAAGGGTCTGAGTCCTGTTAGGCAGGTGAGCTGGAGGTTACTCAAGGGGAGGAGGCGTGGTCAAGGTGAAGGACACAGAACAAGATGGAGTCGGCTGGCATAGGCCCGCCCTTTCAGAAGAAAGGGCAGACTGAGGATACACAAAATCCAGCTGCCAAGGAAAAGAAGTTTTGTCCTTGTAATTTGATTCAAATTAAAATAACAAGTTTGTGTAAGCATGCTTTTGAAAGGATAACATAGTATGAATTTCAAATGTGGTTCTTAGTGTTATATCCAAATAATTAACCTTTTATGATGTTTATTTGAGTGGAGCTGGGACACCGGGGAGCGATATGTACATCAGTAGTATTCCTAGAATCTGCCAGTGCACAGCAAATACTTGCATCTTTACATCTACCCCATGTAGCCTGGACTATTTTAGGTATATTACAGTTGTTTTCTTAAAAAATATATGAATAGTTGCATTCATACATACTAAGCTCCCTGCAAGATAAGGAAACAAACTGGTGAGATCTAATATGGAAAGAAGGCAGAAATACAGAATAATCCTTAGAGTGGGTGCTACATGGCATACAGGTCATCTTTGTTGACACTAACGATGGATTGTTAGATCCCAGCACTGGGCCACTGTAAATCCTATCTAAATGAACATTACACTTTAGACTGATTGAGTAGGTTTAAGAGCAGGCACATTATATTAATTTATCCTTTCTGCATTTTACTTTTGAGAATTGACATGCTGGTGCAGTGGAAGGGATGTCGGGTAAAGGGGTTATGCAATCTTATAAGATTGGGTACATGGTTTGGAAAAAAAAAAAGGATATCCTCAATTAAGCTAGTATCACTAATTCCCATTTCTTTCCCAATAAAACTACTCTCAATTTTTCATCAATTTCCTAAAGTGCAAATGTATTTGCCACTATTACCCAGTTGACTTTAGCATTTTATAAAGTTTTTTAAGACTGTAGGGATAGTTTAGGATTTTAGCTTTACTTAGCTCTGGACATAACTCTTCTCAATCTTCTAGAGACAACATAGCTTATAAGTGGACAATTTATCTCCTCCTCTTTACATAGCCTATGCTTCTCCAGTCTTCTCCCATTTATTTATCTTGTATTTTCAGTGTAGCCTGGTTTCTGTGTTCCTTCATTCTCTATTTTACCATAGCACCTTACCTGTAACCACCCAGTGTATAATGGAAAATTTTTTTAAATTTTTTTCAGTGTTTATTAATTTTTGAGAGACAGAGAGACACAGCATGACCAGGGGAGGGGCAGAGAGAGAGGGAGACACAGAATCCAAAGCAGGCTGCAGGGTCTAAGCCATCAGCACAGAGCCTGATGCAGGGCTCAAACCCACCAATGGTGAGATCATGACCTGAGCCAAAGGTGGATGCTTAACCGACTGAGCCACCCAGGCGTCCCTGGAAAATATTCATCTGCCACTTAGTGTGGGTCCTTGAAATCACAGATTCTACCTTCATTTTTGTCAACAGCAGAATGCCAGCTGTCACAATCATCCCTGTATATACACACATACACATATGGGGGAAAAATGACTACGTGAATCTAGGATGGCATTTATTTTTTCTTTTTTAAGGATTTCAAAATATTTGGATAATCCCGATTTACTGTTATCAATAACATACGCCAGTCTTTATTTTTAAAATACAAATCAAGTGGCACCTGGGTGGCTCAGTTGGTTAAGCCTCTGATTTCAGCTCAGGTCGTGATCTCATGGTTCATGAATTCGAGCCCTGCATCAGGCTCTGTGCTGACAGCTCAGAGCCTGGAGCCTGCTTCAGATTCTGTGTCTCCCTCTCTCTCTGCCCCTCCCCCACTCACTCTGTCTCTCTCTCTCAAAAATAAATGAACATTAAAAAAACAAAATAAAAAAATAAAATACAAATCAACATTATAGTGGAATGAAAGTAATTCGTCAAGTTCAAAACTTACTCATGTGATACTTGCTCAAAAAAGTATGCTTCATCAGACCAAATACTATATTGAATTCACTTCTTTAATTTTTTACTTAATGACAAATTAAAATTAATTGAGATAATTCTGTTACAAAAAGAAATAACTTTAAATAAAGTAGTGAAAAATTACAATTAACTTCACTTAATTACTTCAATTATAACTTATAATTATGGTTTAATGACGGCAGTATAATGCTCTCCATTGTAAAGTAAATGGAAAAAAATACTGAGTTTTGTTTTCATGTAAGAACTGATTGGGATTCATTAGCATTACAATTGCATAACAATAAATTTCTTAAATTGTCTCAGCTTTGAAGCTTAGGATTTGTCTGTAATGCAAAAGTACTTAATTATTTACATGTATATGTATATATTAGATATAGAAATAAAATACAAATTATATATATGTATATATAAATACATATTGTCTCATAACTATAATATCTATTATTTTTAAATAACATGATTATTATAATTTGTTATTTTAAAAAATATGTAGTTTTATTCAGGAGATTTCTTTGGTTGACAAAGTTTACAGACTGATTTTCAATATCTATTCAGTAATTTAGTGTAGGTTGTTGAAAAATTTAGGAAAGGCTTTTAGAATACATAGGTATGTAACTTAATCATGATTAACACAACAATATAACAATGAAAACCACAGCTGTATTAATTTTTAGTTAGAGGGCCCACTGAAAGCAAAGAGTGTATTTTCTCCCTCCATTGTTAAGAACCATTCAGAATACCCAAGGGGATAATCAGCCCTTTAATTAAATTTGAAAGTCCCCCTGATGTGTTGAAAGAATGCTTTCAAGCCAAGTTTTTCATATGAAAATATCGATGCTTTCCCACAATATTCTGCCATTTTCTTCCACAATCAGAATCTAAATACTGAGTTGAATAATTACTGATGTGAAAAATGAGTATGGTTTTTCTTACTTTTAAGAAAAATATACAGATGCCTTCAGACATGTCTTTTAACTGACTTAAATGTTCTACTAAATACCTTGAGATAAGTAGCAAAATTCTTAATAAAAATGGGTCCTAAAGATGGATTTTTTTTATTCAAGCATTATGTCTCTTTTCAAAATAGTAAGCAAGTTTGCCCAGGTGACATTAAAAAAATTTGACATATTGCTTTGTTTCACTGAGCACTAGTTTTCTCCAACTGAATAGCTTTAGAAGGGATACTCAAGCATTGTCAAATTGGTGCTCATGAACTCAATGAAAGGATAAATGAATGGAGGTTCAAGAAAAAATTATCTGTCCCATACGAAAGACTGTACTATACAAATCTATAACAAAAATGCAAATATATTTTCATATATCTTGGTTTCCCATAAATGGTGATAAGTAAAAATAGTTTGATTTTGCTTTATGTCTACCAGATCCTAAAATAAGACAGAGTTATTAGAAATCAAGGTTAAAAAAAAGACTTGTATCCTCTAAAGACTTGTATCCTGAGGTCTGTTATATTAGAAGATAGTAATTTCTGTGATGAAAAATAAGGTAGGAAAGAGGCTGAGAAGTATTGGAGTGTCACTAGGATCTTATTTAGAGTGCAGGAAGTGATCACTGAGAAGCTGACACTGTCCCCTATATGAAAAGGTTAACCATGAAGAAATTGAAGGGAAGAGTATTCCAGACAAAGGGAAGAAAAAGTGCAGATGCCCTGAGTATGAAGTTTGCTAGACATTTTTAAGGGAAAATCATAAGGAACAAAGTGTGGCTGGAACAAAATAATACGTGGATTCAAGGAGGTGTGGGAAGCCAACTGTGCAACATAGTGTAGACCTTTCTGAGAAGAAATGAGATAGGTGGCGATGGCAGGGTTTGATACAAAAAAGTAATATGATCTGGATTAAAGCCTTAATATAAGAATATTCAGGATGCTGTGTTGAAAGAGACTGAATGAGACAATGGTAGAGGCAGGGAGATCAAGAATAACAATCTACATTTACTTGTTTTCCTTAGATTTGGATGGTATACTGGAAAGCAAGAGGACAGTTGATATCTAATTTTTAACTTTGCTAATTTTTTTTGAGAGAAAGAGTATGTGAGGAGTAGGGAAGAGGGGCCGAGAGAGAATCTTAAGCAGGCTCTATGCTCAGTGTGGAGATTTACACGGGGCTCGATCCCACAACCCTGGGATCATGACTTGAGCCAAATTCAAGAGTTGTATGCTCAACCGACTGAGGTTTTATGCAACATGTTTCTTGTTTCATAGTTCTAAAATTTAAATTCACACAAACTATTAAAAGGAGGTGAAGACCTACAGAAATGATTCAAAACTGCATGAAACTTCAAATAACCAGCACATTAGAAAACTAGTGAAAAAGCATGTCAGCCATCAAATTACACTTAGTAATGTCTGTATATATGGATATACATAAACAACTGAATACTAAGGATAAAATTACAAGTTTGTGCATCTAAATTTGGTACCAGTATATGTAGAAGGCTCAAACCCTTTTCATTTGATAGAGTTCTAAAAATTCATTACTAAATGTTAATGTGCATTGGAATTGTAGACCTAAAAAGGTTTTACCTCAAGGATAAGGGCCCATATGTAATAATAATTTTAACTTGGAAAATATTCAATCAAGGTCAATATTTAACTAAATGGATAAAGACAAATATTGATTAATTGAATGGTTATCTGATATTAGAAGAAAACTGAACCCTACAATCAACCTGTTCTGGTGAAATAATTGATAAATAGATCTTTATCATAAAATCAAACAGTGTCATGACATGGCAGATGCTAACTGAGAACATAATGAAGCCACAAAGCCATATTAAGCCCTCTGTCAATAATATCAGAGATATCAACTCTCAATGGATTATACAACCATGATCTATATCTGTAGGAGGATGTGGTTGGTATGTGTGAGTGATAATTAAATTTTCAGAAAAATAACTATTCCCAATAATTTAGTAGACTAAAATTAGACATTTTAGTCAATGCTTAAAATCTCATCCCTCACTTGTATATGTGAAGAAGAAAACAAGACTCAAATATGGTAAATAACTTGCCAAATGATTACCAACAAATAAAGTTTAGCATCTCTGTCAATATTGACTGAAATATAATTGGTATGTGCTTTCCAGCTCACTACGATATATCCTGGATAAGAGTGATTGGGGTAACTTTAATTAAATTGTTGTTTGAGATAAGCTGAATAAAAATGCATCACTGATAAATAACTAAGAATAAATAATATATTTTTCTTCAGTTACATAAGAACAAAGACATGACTCAAAAGTTGATATTCATTTGGAGGGAAAAAAATATATCTGATTTGGACTAAGTCTGCTATCGCCAAACAGGAAATTCAAGTATTTAATATGCACATTCAGCAATTACATAAACTTTTTTTGATAACCTACCAATGAGAGAATGTCAAAAAGATCTTATTTTTTTTCAAAATTGATATTATTCAAAACTGCATCTTAATTATCTTTTTAAGACAGTAAAGAATTCCTGGCAGAGTATTATTTTGATCATCTCATTTCTAATACTGCTATCTTTCTTTGGAAATCTCATCATTTTCTATGTTCCTTTATATACTAAACAAATCAATATTCCTTGATGAAGCATCTTTTCATTTAAGATAAGGAAAATTATAGTTCATCACACAAGACAACAACAAAAAAATTACTTGCATTGGTTTGAAAAAAAATCCAATTATAAACAGGCTTCTCTAAGGAAGGATAATATCAAACTTCCAGAACAAAGTACAACCAGGAAAAAGATCAGAATAACTCTCTGTTGTTGTTTATTACTACCTCATTATGCTGACTTTGGCCAAGGTCCCATGGACCTAGTTTAATGAAGGGATTAATGACAGTTCACCCTTTCCCATTTTTTTGCTCAGTCAACTCAGTATTTTTCAAAATGTTTCCCTTTTTTGGAAATTCACATTACAAAGAGTTCCTTTTTTCTTTATATTTGAATGAACAAGCATGTAATTTACTGAGATTTGTTAACTATATGACTTTAGCATGTTCCATACTGTCCTTAGTAAAAAAATGATAATAGCTCCTACTTTAGAAAGTTGCTAAGGATTTTAAATTAATTAAAGCATGTAAAATATGGGTCTGCCACATTGTACAGTGTGATAAATCTCATTTGTTTGCATTATCATTGCAAATAATGATAGTTCTTAGAACACTGGTTTAAATGATTTCTAAGTTAATATGCTAGATGTTAGAGTAGAGAAGGAGATGATTTAGAATTGGCTCCTTACCTTAAAGAAATTTATATTCTGGGAGTAAACATTACCATACAAATAATTTAAACACTGGGAAAAAAATCAATCAAGTAATTTTGAGTTTTGTTGGTTTATTTACTAAAGTGTGTCAATTTTTCAAAAAATGTACCCACAGAGCTCTGAAAATGCTGATTCATTTTCCCTAAGACTATTCCATGTAGCAACCCTATTTAACTCTTTTAGTGTCTATACTGGTTTATTTTCAAACAGTAGTCTCATTTTTCAAGTTAGATACTATATTTTCAGGTTAATATATATTTTATATATATTTATATGTATTTTTTATACATTTTATATATATATATTTTATATTGCCACATTCCTATTGTTATTTTTATATCTGTTCTTAGTGAATTTCCAAAAATAAAAACAGATACAATGAAATCATTTAAGACATAGGAATAAAAGTCAAGTAATAAATTTTGGGTGATGGAAATACATGGATGAGGTAGGCAGAATATATTATAATAATACACAGTCAGTTAAAAATACAGATGTATAGATCACCTCCCTTGTGCAGAGTTTGTCTACAGATGCCTACTGAGGTCAGGCCAGGCCAAGAATATCCAGGCTTGCTGCTAAAATATTGACACCAGGCTCAAATTCAACCCTAAAAATCTAGCACCATAATCTGTGGAAATTACATTGCAATGATAAAGGCTCGAAGGTGGTGGAAATCAGGCATTAGTAAACAAACAAATGGAAACAGTAAATAAAGAGTAACTTCTGAAAATTACTTGTTTTGTCAATCAAATTGTGTTTTGATATGTTTTTCAGGATAAAAATAAAAAGAACAAAAAACATAAAATGTTACCTCAGATCATGAAATGAATTAATCTAATGGATAGGCTGGTTTACTATTATCCATCTGGATACAAAAAAGATTCTGCCAGTGTCAACAATTCTGATTTTGAACTAGTTGTTATTGAGCTGTTCATTCTGATAGTAATTGACAAACATGCTCCATTGTATCTAGAAACCACCCTTCATTATGAGAGAAAGACCATGTCATTAGCACAGTATGACTAAGAACAAGCTCATTGTTTGGCTTCTTATAGATACAAAGCATAATTTTAAGTTTATCTAAAAAATATACTTATGTATATAAACTGAAACACAGAATGGTTAATGAGCAGTCCTGTTTTACTCCATTTAGTTTGCTCTGTCAAATTCCCATGACTTCCAAACTACCTTTGCTGTTATTTAAATGGTATTCAATTTCCCTGTTTATTATTATAATTATCATAACACAATATTTCAAAAATCCAAAAAGGTATAAATCTTCTGAGTCCTCTCTTCGGCCTAACTCTTCCTGCTCATTCTACTTTTCCTTTCCCTCCTTCTTCCCTCTTCTCCTGTCTATTATCTCTCTTCCTCTCCTTTTCTCTTTGTAGAGGTAATCATGTGTGGACTTTTTAAGCAATAGCAATAATTTTTAAAATTTTCTTGGTAACAGGTAATATATTAGTAGTGGCTGTAGAACCTGATATATTGTTTCAAAGATACACCAAACAGATGTGAAAGAACTATCAGAAGTACAAGAGTAGTGGCTGAGAGACCATTTGAAGGCTTCTGCAGTAGTCCAGACCAGAAGTCATGAGATATGTGATTAGTTGGCAAATTTAATTTTCTTTAGGTTTATTTATTTGTTTTTGAGAGAGAGAGAGAGAGAGAGAGTGTGTGTGTGCAAGTGGGGGAGGGGCAGAGAGAGAGAGATGGAGAGAGAGAATCCCAAACAGGCTCAGCACTGTCAGTGCAGAGCCCAATGTGGGGCTTGAACCCATGAACCATGAGATCATGAATGAGCCGACGTCAGACACTTAACCAAATGAGCCACTCAGATGCCTCCCACGTTTTTTTTTTTTTGTAAGAAAAGTAATAACTTGAAGTTGCTATAAAATGCTCCCAGCTAAAAAAAAAGACCTCTGATGGTTACAAGATCCTCACTTCTAACAAAGAAAACTGATTCCTTCTAAATTTCATCCAATGATAATATATGTCATTTGGAGCAGTACAAGATAAACGTCCATTTTCTTCTATCTATTTGACAATAAAATTTCCCCATATTTTTTAACCTTTAAATCTTACTTTTAAGTGATACCTTGATCGCATTTAAGAGGGTGTAAAGCATGTCTGCCCTTTCAAAAATAGTACCTCTTCAGAAATTCCCTGTGTAACCTTTTATATTAAGACATACTTTTGTCTTTCCAAGTTTACCACTATCCTGACATTAGTGATAATTATACTTTTGTGGTTTATTTTTTTTAATTTTTTTTTATACATCGGCCACCCATTATATGCATCCTTAATCAACTGGCTAATGAAACTGGACTACTTTTTTATACCATACACATAAATAAATCCAAAATGGATGAAAGACCTAAATGTCAGACAGAAAACCATCAAAATCATACAGGTACAACCTCTTTGACCTTGATCGCAGCAACTTCTTACTAGACATGTCTCCAGAGGCAAGGGAAACAAAAGCAAAAATTAACTATTAGAACTTCATCAAGATAAAAGCTTTTGCACAGGGATGAAAACAATCCACAAAACTCAAAGGCAATCAGTGGAATGGGAGAAGATGTTTACAAATGACATATCAGAAATTGGCTGGTATCCAAAATTTATAAAGAACTTATCAACCTCAACACCCAAAAAACAAAGAATACAGTGAAGAAATGGGCAGAAGACATGAACAGATACTGTTCGAAGAAGACATCCAGATGGCTAACAAACACATGAAAAAATGCTCAGCATCACTCATCATCAGGCACATACGAATCAAAACTACAATGAGATACCACCTCACACCTGTCAGAATGGCTAAAATGAACAACACAGAAAACAACAGATGTTGGTGAGGATGTAGTCAAAGGGGAACCCTTTTGCACTGCTGGTGGGAATGCAAATTGGTGCACCCTAGAAAACAGCATGGAGGTCCCCTAAAAAATTAAAAATAGGAATACTCTATAACCCAGCAATTGTACTACTAGGAGTTTATCCAAAGGATACAAAAATGCTGATTCAGAGAGGCACATGCACCCCAAAGTTTAAGGTAGTGCTATCAACAATAACCCAGGTATGGAAAAAGCCCAAATGTCCATTGACTGATGAATCAATAAAGATGAGGCATATGCGCACGCGCACACGCACACACACACACACACACACACACACGAATATTATCTAATGATCAAAAAGAATGAAATCTTGACATTTGCAACAATGTGCATGAAGTAGAGTATATATTGCTAAGCAAAAAAAGTCAGAGAAAGACAAATATATGATTTTACTCATATGTGGAATTTAAGAAACAAAACAGATGAACACAGGGGAAGGGAAGGGAAAATAAGAGAAAAATAGAGGGAGTCAAACCATGAGACTCAAATACAGAGAACAAATTGAGGTTTGCTAGAGGGAAGGTGGATGGGGCATGGGCTAAGTGGGTGATGGGCATTAAGGAGGGCACATGTCAGGATGAGCACGGGACGTTACATGTATGTAATGAATCACTGGGTCTTACTCCTGAAACCAATATTACATGATGTGTTAACTAACTTAAATTTAAAGAAATTAATATATACATATATAAATTTATATATATAAATTTAAAAAGCTACCAGAATACACACACACACACACACACACACACACACAGAATCATACTGTGCCTTACATCTTTAACTCAGATTTTATTTCTAAGAATCAGGTATCTGATTATGTATGGTTGCAGTTAACTTATTTCCATTACTTTATAGTAATCCATTGCCTGTTGCTACCACAATTCAGTTGTGCATTTACCATTTGGTCTCCTATGAAAAATGCTGCTCTTAACATTCTTGGATATATCTTCTTGCATAATTTAATCCACAGAATAGAATTTCTGGTGCTTAGGGTATTAGTATCTTGAAATTTACTATACAATGGCAAATATTAACCACAATGATTATACCCTTTACACTTTCATCACAATATGTAAACAGTCCCATTGCATTGTTTATGTGTCATAATTAAGTCGTTAGATTTTATAATATACACACACACACACACACACACACACACACACACACACACAAACACACACATATATCCTGCAAATCTGCAGGGAATGAAATCATAACTTAGTTTGACTTCAACTTGAATTTCAGTCAGTATTTAACAATAACTGCAAATTTTGATAAATGTTGGGGAAAATCCTCTTCAAAAAAGCTCTGACAATTCACATTCAACCAGAGTGTTTATGAGAGTATCCATTTGTCTCAGCCTTAAAATAACAAATGTATTGACTGTATATTTTGGCAAAATGATAGGATAAAAATTAGATCTTAATATTGATGTAATATGCATTAACACGATAAGAGGACAATCCTAGAAATATACAACCTACCATGACTGAACCATAAAGAAAGAAGATCTGAACAAACTGATTACTAGTAGGAGATTGTGTCAGTAATCAAAAACTTCCCAACAAACAAAAGTTCAGGAACAGATAGCTTCACTGATGAATTATACCCAACATTCAAAAAAGAATTAATACCAGTCCATCTTAAACTTTTCCAAAATATAGAAGAAGAGGAAACCCTTCCAAACTTATTTTTATGAGGCCAGAATTACCCCAATACCAAAACTAGTCAAGGACACAACAAGATAGGAAAATTATAGGCAATATACCTGGTGAACACAGATGAAAAAATCCTCAACAAAATATTAGCAAACTGAATTTAACAATACATAAAAAGGATCATACACATTGATCAAGTGGGATTAATTCCAAGGAGGCAACCCTGGTTCAACATCTGCAAATCAATGAATGTGATATACCACATTAACAAAATGAAAGATGCAAATTACATGACTATTAGGACACAATTCTCCATGTATCTCTCACATTCCTTTATTTTTAGGCATTCACACTAATCTGGTCAGATAGTAAAGACAATGACCTCTCTGTTCTTTCACCAGAGACCTTTGCTCACTTTCCAGAGCAATAAAAAGAATGTCCGTCTCCAGGAGGGAACAATGGGAAGACTTGCCAGTAGGTCACTTACATGTTTGGAGATTTCTTAAGCTCATGTTCCACAGCTGCCACACAAACCCACTGTGTGTACAGCATCCACACAGTCTAGTTCTGGATCACTCCCTCTGATTGAGGGGAGGAGAGCAAGGGGAACCAATACAAGCACGAAGCTCTTTTCTGCTTGCTCCCTCATGAGTAATAAAGTCCTTTGTATCTATGTCTTCTACAAGCATCTGTGAGAACAAGACAGGCTAACTAGATAGCTTTCAAGTGGGATGCAACCTCAGACCAGTCTAAGTTCTTGACAGTGACAAATTCCTTTGAGGAGAAATGAAAAAACATGACACAATTTAACCTTAGGCACAGAACAAGTATGAAAGGTGGGTGGGGGTGGGGAAAAGGCAAGAAACAATGAAAGGCAAGAAACTAAAGATATCCCAACAGATTGCAGGTTACCTCTAGAGTTTTTCTCTATAGAAACGTGATCACTCCAATCCTTAATGCTTCCATACCTATTTGATGTCTTTAAACACAATACATTGATGTTTTTTATCTCATTTTCTATTTCTTACAGAGAGTACTGCTCTGTCATAAACTTCTCCATCTGACTTGGTATCAGAAATCATTAGGGATTATGTTAGTAACTTGGTGATAGGAAATTCTTCACCTCATAAAAAACATTCATTGAAACCTTACAATATACATCACCCCAAAAGTGTAAATAAAGGGGAAGAAAATATTGAGGATCTTTCTGGAAAGGAAGAGCAGAGAGAGGGGAGATTATCATATCAGATATAAGGTTTTATCAAAAAGCTATAGTAATTAAAACAGTATGGTACTTGAACAGCAATTAACATATTGACCAATGAATGCAAAGAGAGCTCTGAGAAAACCTAGACATGTATGGAATATTGGAAGTTGCAGAGGTAAATTCACAGATCAACTGAGAAGAAGGTAATCCGCATTAAATGAGCTGTATAAGAAAAATATAATTAAATTCATAAATCAAAAATAAATGCAAAATATACTTTACACATGTCTTTTCATCTTTAATATGAAACAAAATATTTAAAAATATTTTAAGAAATATTTTGATCTTGGGGTAATAACGTATTATTGTTATTTTTTTAAAGCTAATTTTTAAAAATGGCAAATTTTGACAAAAATTCAGACCTAAATTTGGGGTATTGTCTTGTATTAGTAATATATGATTAGCATCTACAAACAAATACAAAAGTCATAATCAACCCAATATAAAAACAGGTAAGGACATGCCCATGATTTAAAAAAAAAAAAAACTTTTAGTGAAGAATTTTATGAAAAGATACTTAAGTTGATCACTAAACTGGGAATTTTTTTTTATTTTTAATGTTTATTTTTGAGAGAGAGAGAGAGAGAGAGAGAGAGAGAGAGTCAGCGAGGGAAGGGCAGAGAGAGAGGGAGACATAGAATTTGAAGCAGACTCCAGGCTCTGAGCTGTCATCACAGAGCCTGAAGCGGGGCTCTAACTCAGATGGTGAGATCATGACCTGAGCCAAAGTCGGACGCTTAAACGACTGAGGCACCCAGGCACACCACTATACTGGGAAATCTTAATCAAGACCCATGATGTATATTTCAGAGATTATTTTGTCAAAAATTGAAGTTTGACACAAAAATTGAAGTTTTATTTAAAAATGGAATTAATTGAAGTTTTAACATAAAACTGTATTTTTTTCCTTATGTATTTATTTTCTGTTTCTCCACAATGCAAGCCAAGTATCATGAAATTGTGGATTTTTGTCTACTGCGTTCAATACTACATTTCAAATACTTAAAGTGCTTTGTCACATGGATATACAAATATTTATCAAACGAACAACTATGAAATAACTGCTGAGTTCCAAATATGAAAGATGGTGAAACAGATATTTAGACTTCCTCTCATCTTTTACTTTCTACTTTCTTAGTTTGATTGTTTTTAACAATTTCTGCTTTTAAAGATTCAATCATGTTAACATTTTCTTCTATGACATATCTACAATTGTCTTCATTTAGTTCAGTGCTCAATTAACTGATGTACATCCCATAGTCCTTTGCTACTATGGCTTTTTCATTCCAGGAACTATCTATCATCTATGTATGTATGTATGTATGTATGATGTATCTATCTATCTATCTATCTATCTATCTATCTATCTATCTATCATATAAAGAGATAGTTTATTTCACTTTATTTTTAAACGTTTTATTTATTTTGACAGAGAGAAAGAGAGAAAGGAGGGGTAGGGAGAGAGAAAGAGAGAGAATCCCAAACAGGCTCCACACTGTCAGCACAGAGCCCAATGCAGGGCTCAAACTCACAAACCATGAGATTATGACCTGAGATGAAACCAAGAGCCAGATGCTTAACAGACTGAGACACCCAGGCACCCCCCATGAATACTATTTAAATAATAAATACCATTTTGGTTTATTTTGGAAGGCTCTATATTATGCCCATAAAATTTACATTTTTTTAAAGAATAGCTCATAAATTCTGTATTTCTTAAACTCTTCTTTTTTTCTAGTTTCTTCAATCGCATATTCGGTGGCGTCCATTTGGCCATGATATTTATAACAGTGTATAAGTATCATATATAATTTTACCATGTGTAGGATAATATTTGGAGCACTGAAATATATGCATTTAATTTTCACAACAACCATATCAGGTAGTAGTAGTATAATCAGAAAACATAGGCACTACTGGATCAGTTACTGATAAGATGGTTGCCCAAAATACACAAGCAAACATTTTATTGCAAAAGGATATAACCACAATTTTTCTATTTACCCCATTGCCCTGTTGCCATTCATTAACACCTTGGATTCAGGAATGTGCCTGTAAAGTACTTAATGATTTCAGCCTTCTCTGTTAGGACTATTAGAACAATGTCATTGATTTGGCTCTTTTTTTTTTTTTTTTTGAAAATAAGTTACTGTAACTTTGGTATTACAGATTTCATTATATTGGCAGCTATTTGAGTTACTTGCTTTGCATGTGAGATGCCTCTGATGTGACGTAGTGATTCTTTACTTTTATGGTTATTTATTATTCTTAGCTAAAGATAGAAGATAGATAAAAGCCATAGAAATCATTTTGCCAAATTCAATCAGGATTCCTCTTAATTACAACTTTTCAGTCAATAGTGGGAAATATCTTTCAAACTTGTAATATATTATCATATTGTATTCTCATACCTAGCAAATATGTAAAATTATTTGATTTTTATTTTTTGTTTTGTTTTTTTTGTTTTAAAATGTGGAATTTACTCTACTGAATAATTTGTCCTAAGCAATCAGAGAGATAGAACCAGAAAGCCCAACTTTGTTTTTTAAGGAGACTTGACAATTGAATTTCTTGAATATTGGGAATCAGAATAGATAGCCGAAGTCTAGTTGTGCTAAAGACAAAATAGATATGTGCAAGAGTGGATCTCCATCCTGCGTAAAGCAGTAAGGCCCATAGCATAGTAACTAATATCTACCTATGTTAGAGGCTGAGATTCGAAAGATGAAAAAGAATGTAAACGTTTTGAAAGTAATCAACTGTTGCCGATTATGTTGAAATATTCTCCATTGCCCTAAATTCTCTCCTATCCTATCCTTCTCCACTGTTCACTAGGCTCCAAGACCTTTATGGATTACATAAAATGCCTCCCTTGCTCTCTACTTTCAACCGGGTTCACATAAAGAAATACAAGAGAATATGATAGTGAGGCAATACAGCCTTCATCAGGAATGCTTAGGAATACAGCCATTATATATACATGAATGTATTCCTGGTGAGGCTGCCATAAAAGACATTTATGATATTTATTTATTAATTTAAAAACACATTAATGAGACTGGTTCTTTGTGCCAGGTATTTCTTTATAGTCTCAAATAATTTTTTCAAAAGTAGATAGCTGAATAAGACTAAGTAGCACTTACGAACATGTGAAGTTTATCTTCCACTAACTACAATGAGCACATCATATGAAAGAGAATGGGATTTCAGGCATTGTGAAATCTAATGCATATCTAATTATATAGATTTTAAATTGTTTTATGAATGGATGTTTAATTACAATCTATAGAAATGAGTTTTCTATCTAAGAAATCATACTTAAAATATAACTTTAGGATTTTTAGTGGGATTTAATTTGATGTACTGGAATTTATTTAGCAGATTTATATAATTTGATGCAAACACATGCTATAGTCTATATAAGCATATTTCAATACATTATGTACACTAAATTATGCAAATACTAAAAGATTATAGTTAATGAGAATATGTTTTATTAATTAAAGAGAAAGACGGTTGAGTTATGAAGGAAATGCCCTGTATTCTGTAAACTGGGAAATTTGCTTTTTTTTTTTTTTTTTTTCAGAATGCTTAAAAAAGATGTTGAATCTTAAAATCTGAGCCTCTTAAGTTCACAAAATTGTAGAGTTCATGGCATATCCTTTCAGGTCAAATTCAAGGAAATTAATTCTATTTAGCCCTCTGGAAGAATACTACAGTAATTAGTGGTGTCCTAATTAAGGCTGCTGGTGGGAAGAGCAAGCTAATTAAGTTATGGCAGCTGCTCTCTCTTTGCCATAAATGAACCTATATCATTTCGATCTGCCCTGGTTGAAATGTGAAAGAAGATGTTAATGCTTCATATAGTCTTTCAACTATTTTTACTTTGAGTTTAGCTTTCTTATTTTATAGGATAACTAGTATAAAAAAAATCCTTGCTCACAAGAATAAAAGAGAAAAAAGTGGGATTAACTTTCTAGTAAATACAGTACCATTCAGATTGTAACAATTTTCCTTTGTTTTTTCTGATTTAAGGTTTACACATATTTGCTGCTGGCGAATGCATAATACATAATTCATAAAATATTCATGTTTTCAAATGACCTGCTCTAAGATGAAAAACTTACATATCAATTCACATAAAGTTAATTTTTTTCACAGTGTTTACTATTTGGTGAACTATTTTTAACATGTTACACTTTGATTTAAGTTTGCCTCAGGTTGTACGCAGAAAATCCCCATGACTTGTAAATTATTCTTTTTACAATGCCATCATTGTTTTCACACAAATCACTTGTCAACTTATATTTGCTTCCAGCCCCTACCAATAATTTTTCAAAGCTTTGTGGTTTTCTTATGGGTCTTCCAAAATCTTGCTTGCCTATCATAAAACTTCCAAATTGATTTTTTTGGGGGGTGAGTGGGAAGTATTTTTTTTTTAATTTAGAATTCTGCAAACTCAGGACTGCATTTATAAACAATGAATAAACACAAAAATTAATGCAAAGAAGAAATTGAAAACTAGACAGGTAGGTCATAGGTTAAAATAATTTAGTGTGAAATAATGTATTTCTTCTTGGAAATTGAATACTGTCACCGCTTTGGAATGGATAAATCAGAATTTCTGTCTTAAAAGAAATTGGGGTATGCTTCAATATTCAAGCGCTCAGTACAATACAAGCATTAGCTTGGCATATATATTTGAGAAAGTTGGACAAACCAAAGTAACATAACCATGTAAAATAAGATTAAAAGTTACATATATTCATAAAATATATGCCAAAGTGAATTAGCAAAAAACTAGACATGATAAAATATAGCTGTGTTCTCCATTTCTGGCAATATGATGTGTTAGGTATCTGTCAGGACAGCAAATACAAATTCTGGGAAATATGACAAAACATATTTCTAAAAGTCCCCCCAAATTTATGAACATATTCTAACTGAAGATGCAAGCACACATTGATAAACTGAGTGATAAAGTTGTTTTTGCTTGAGAACGTTTGGTTACTTTGATCATGCTGTCCTTACATGGCCTCCTGGCATATGACAGACAGAAAGATTAGCTAACCATTCACTTACGAAGGTGTCTGACAATTCTGGGGATATGGAAATGGGAACGAGGGATACACCTGGGTCCTATGACCTCATATCAAAGCAACAACATTCCTGCTTGACATTGAGCAGGGAAGGCAAGTGAGGGAAAAGAGCTTTGAAAGGTATAACCATGGGGGGCCTGGACTGCTCAATCAGTTAAGCACTGATTGATCATGATCTCATGGTTTGTGAGTTCCAGCCCCTGCGTGGGATTCTGCACTCTCTCTCTCTCTCTCTTTCTCTCCTCCTCCCTCCCTCCCTCCTTCTCTAAAATAAATAAATAAACTTAAAAAAATAAAGGTGTAACCATGAAGCAAACATAGTATAGATTTCTCAAATCATGTATTGAAAACACCCATGTAATTCTAGTTTAAAATTTTCTTGGATTGGCGGTGCCTCAGTGTCTGTTAGAAGCAAATGCAAATCCTCTCTGAAGGAACATACCTTCCTCCTTGGGCTCATGTATTTCTGCAAGCCTTTTACAAAGAAACAGTAAATAGTAATCAAACACATGGGATGCCAAGTATTTCTTTTGGAGTAGAACCAACAGAAAGGATATGGGGAGATGAAAGATCTGCAGATCTATAAATACAGAAAATACCAGAAAGGAACAAAGGAATGAAAAGTCAAGCTTAAATTCTGTAAGAGCAAGAAAAATGAAACATGATCAGTTGATATGGTAAAAAAGAAAACTTAATTGAAAAAAGATAACATTTAATTTGCTATGAATTAAAAAGTAATTGAGTGACTATAGAACATATTAATTATTGCTGAAGATAGAATTAAGTTACCATAAATAGTTCAAAACTTAACTAGAACTAGAGACCTACATTTTCAGAAAATATGAATGAGATATTAAAATAAAGGGGAAGAGAAAGTTTAATTCACTTCTAATTGGTGTTCCAGATGGAGAAGACAGGAGAAAGGGAAATGTTATGAAAAATAGCTTATAAAAATGTACTAATTATAGTGGGAAAGGGAAACTTAAAGTTGAAAAGCCACATGTAAACATATTTAAAAATTAAAGAACAGGGGCTCCTGGGTGGCTCAGTCGGTTAGGCATCCAACTTTGGCTCAGGTCATGATCTCATGGTCCGTAAGTTTGAGCCCCGTGTAGGACGCTGTGCGGACAGCTCAGGGCCTGGAGCCTGCTTCAGATTCTGTGTCTCCTTCTCTCTCTGCACCCCCCTCCCACCTGTGCTCTGTCTCTATCTCTCAAAAATAAATAAATGTAAAAAACAAATTTTAAAAATTAAAGAACGAAATGAAAAAGAAAATATTAGCATCAGTAAGGGTGAAACAATTTTTAAAGTAACTTCAAATAAGTAGCACAGGTACGTATCGAATGTAATTAATATGATATATTTTAATGTAGTGAGAAAAATAAAATCCCTATTTTATCACAAATTTATGTTACTTGGTATTCACACCTAATGGCAGGTATACAGATTGATATAAATTTAAGAAAGAGTTCACATACATTTCTATCACATGAAACAAATTATATGTAAATTTTGAGATTCATTGAGGAATATCTAAACACATAGAAAGAGTACAATGTTATTAGATTGGAATAACCAATAATGTAATAATTTCAATTATCTACAAACTCATTCTTAGATTCCATTAACACCAGCTAAAATCCCAAGTACTTCATTCTTATGTGTTGTGAACCTTGACAAGCTGTTTTTTAGGATATATAAAAAAACCCATAATTTGCTGATTCTGAATTTTCTAATAAACATATATAACACACATATATACCATATGACACAACATGATCACTCTGCTGACATGTTTGCAGTAGAAACTTTGTTAATCCTAAATCATGAAATTACATCCTATGTTTTCCTGCAGAAGTTTTAAGTTTTATATTTATGTCCATGGTCTATTTTGATGTAATTTTATGTGTAGCATATAGGATATATCAAAGTTAATTTCTTTGTATATGGGTATTCAATAGTTTCAGCACCATACTGAAAAGTTTAATCTTTCCCCATGAATTCCTTTCTCCCACTGAAGATCAGTTTACTCTATTTCTGCCAATGTATTTATTGGCTCCTTCTGTTCCATTAATCTATTTGTCACCATGTATGACAGTATTACCACTATCTTGATTACCATAGCTTTATAAAACATCTTGAAGGTATGTTCTGTTTCTTAATGCTTTTTGGCTACACTTGTTTGGATTGTCACAAAAATTTTAGAATCACTTTGTCAATTTCTACAAAAATTCTATAAAAATTTTTCTAGTTATTTCTTTGACTCTTTAAAAAATAGTGGGAAGAACTGTCATTTTAAAAGCATGGAGTTTTTCAATCCATGAAGAGGAAATAGCTTTTAATTTATTTGGTCCTTTAAATTTTTAGGCATAATGTTTTATAGATTTTAGCATTCAGATGTTACATATATTTTGTCATACTTATTCCTAAATATTTTGATCCTATTTAAAATCATATTTTAGGGGCTCCTGAGTGGCTTAGTCAGTTAAGCATCTGACTTCAGCTCAGGTCATGATTTCATGGCTCATGAGTTCAAGCCCCATGTCAGGCTTTGTGCTGACAGCTCATAGCCTGGAGCCTGCTTCAGATTCTGTGTCTCCCTCTCTCTCTGCCCCTCCCTGCTTGCTCTCTGTCTCTCTCTGTCTCTCAAAAATAAATAAAAATCTAAAAATATTTTTAAAAAATAAAATGGTATTTAAAATTTTCAATTTCTATCACAGTTTATTCCTAGTATATAGAAATATATTCAGTTTTACATATTGATCAAAAGACAGATAAATTGGACTTTAATCAAAATCGAAACTTTTGTTCTTCAAAGGCAATATCAGGAAACTGAAAAGACAACCTCAAAATGGGATAAAATATTTGCAAATCATATATCTGACAAGGGGATTGTATCTACAATATATAAAGAACTCTTACTACCTGATCATAAAAAGATAAATAACCCAACTAAAAACAGCAAATGTGTGAATAGACGTTTCTCCAAAGAAGATATACAAATGAACAATAAGATCATGTAAAGAGGGGAGCCTGGATGTCGCAGTCAGTTAAGCGTCCGACTTCGGCTCATGTGATCATCTCACAGTTCGTGGGTTTGAGCCCCATGTGGGGTTCTGTGTTGACAGCTCATAGCCTGGAGCCTGCTTCAGATTCTGTGTGTGTCTCTCTCCCACTCTGCCCCTCCCCCACTCGTGCTCTGTCTCTGTCTCTCAAAAATAAACAAACGTTGGAAAAAAATTTAAATAATGGTCATGAAAAGGTAATCTACATTATTAGTCATCAGGGTAACACAATTCAAAACCACAGTGAGGTACCACTTCACACCCCCTGGCATGGCCATCATAAAAAAGACCATGATGGTGAGGATATGGAGAAATCAGAACCTTCACACACACGGTGGGAATCTAAAATGGAACAGCAACTTTGGGACACAGTCTGGCAGTTCCTCAAAATGTTAAACATAAAATTACCTTTTGACCCAGCAAATCCACTCCTAGGAATATACTCAAAAGAAATAAGAATTTATTTCCATACAAAAACCTGTACACAAATGATCATAGCTGCATAATTCGTGATGGCCAGAAGTTGAAAACAATCTAAATGCCCATCAATTGATGAACGGATCAACAAAGTGTACTTTATCTATACGATAGTATACTATTCATCCATAAAAACAAAGGTACTGATACATGCTAAGACATGGTGAACGTTGACAACATTATGCTAACAGAAAGAAAACATACACACAAAAACCCCCAGAAATATTATAATCCCATTTATGTGAAATGTACAGAACAGTCCAAACTATAGAGACCAAAAAATACACTTGTAATTGCTTAGGACTGGGGTGAGGAATGTAGCTAGGGGGGTGATAGCTAGAGTCCAGGCTTTCTTTTTGAGGTGATGAAAACATCTTAAATCAATTATATTGATGGTTGCACAAACCTTTAAAAAATATTAAAAGGTTGTATTATAAACTTTAAATGGGTGAATTGTACCTACATGTGAATTACATTTCAGTAAAGCTGTTACCAAAAAAAATCACATCTTAAGAGAGGCTAAAAAATACTTTCCTTTACTTTTCCAACTATTTTCTTGACTTACAGACCTATTCGTTCAGGAATAGCCTTGAAATTTTTGCAGAATAATTTTCTTACCAATTCTAAGAGAAAGACATAATAAATAACATTTTTTTCCAAAATTCTCTTGTTTCAGAGGATTTTTTAGGTAAAATGTCTGATATTATGCTTAAACCAGATATTTCAATATCCTTTTTATAATAAGAGGCTCTTAATTGAACTCTGTATTTTCCAGTGCCAATAAAAATACATATGTATTTTTTTAACAATACAAAGACTGAAGAAGACAACTATTGTTTTAGTTAAGTGAAATCCAACCAAGTCATTAAAAATAACTTGATGACAATAAAACAAAGATCTTCAAATGGTAGATACATTCATCAAGGTAAATTAATTCTTGTAGAATACTAAAATGTGCTATAAATCAATGTTTATGTTTCCAAATTTTGAAGTTAGTCACATGTAGATTTGTAATGTGTCACTAAGCGTCAGCGCTGTGATTTTATCACTTAGATGGCCCATCTTCATGTCCTCAGTTAAAATGGACTGGCATTATCTTCTTACAAGGACACATTTAAGATAACTCATGTTATATATTGGATCCTCAGTTTTACTTTTTACTATTATTAGTAGTAATAGTAGTATACATTGAAAACGTAAAGTATGATTGCCCCCAAATCTATATACATTTGGATAAAAACCTAGACTTCTTGAGTGATTAATGCCACTCTTTTTTGGAAATCAAACAATTAAAATACATTCATTAGTATTATGGTTCCCTAATTGTTACTTTGAACCATAGCATATGAAACACCTATTATCCTATAAATAAGATTTAAGAAACCTATTTTACATTTCCACTCGTTGCCTTCAAATATAATTGTCTTTCATAATGTACCCTAGTGTCACAAAAAACTTCACATATTTTTTCCCTTAAAATATTTATTTTTCTTCTAGGACCAGTCGAAATCAAGAGAGAATCAACAGCTGTTAATGTATCACAGGACCCCTCTCTCGAAGTAGTTATTATGAAAACTTTTCTATGTAGATACTAGAGAGAAACAATTATTCACATAGTTTATTATTTTTCTTCTTGGAGCCTAAAAGTTCATGTTTGTGTCTCTTTTTTTGTGGTACAATAATTTATCACTTTAAAACACTTTATTGGGGCACCTGGGTGGCTCAGTTGGTTAAGCATCTGACTTTGGCTCAGGTCATGACCTCACAGTTTGTGGGTTCAAGCCCCATGTAGGGCTTTGTGCTGACAGTTCAGAGCTTGGAGCCTGCTTAGGATTCTGTGTCCCCCCTCTGTCTGCCCCTCTCCCATTCACACTCTATCACTGTCTCTCAAAAATGAATAAACATTAAACAATTTATTTAAAAAAAAATTAAATACTTTATCCTCATTAGTATTTTCACCTTGAAGGGGAGAATGACTGCTCAAACCAGGTAGTTTTGCTTTAATGTTGAAAGGAGTTATGATGAAGGGTAGCTCCAACTATTTTCTAAAATTAGATTTGGAGTCAGATGTGAGTTTCACTTTTGCAGTGTATTCCCTGAGCCCCAGTGGAACAAATAATACTTGGCTGGACAGACCTTGCAAGTAACAAGTCAATTCTTTGATTTTAAGGAGGATGTCCCCAGTGTCTTATGCTGCAAAACAGTGGAAGCCACAGTCTAGTTCATGAGCTGAAACCTAAGTGTGCAGACAAGTGTTACAGCATCACACTCACTACCAGATTTCAATGGAGCTGATCAGAAAGAAAGACAAGCTAAAATAAATGCCAGTGAAAGTTCTGTATGTTTGTAAAGTGGAAGAATAGATAGATGAGAGATAACTATTTAATAAACTGTCATACATTTTCACCTTCAAGTTCATCACAGGCAGAGGAATTCAGCTCAAGAATGAAACCAATTGTCTGGCTGGAAATTTGTCCAGAAAAGAATATCCAGGGGCGCCTGGGTGTCTCAGTCAGTTAAGCGCCCAACTTAGTCTCACAGTTTGTGGGTTTGAGCCCCATGTGGGGCTCTGTGCTGACAGCTCATTGCCTGGAGCCTGCTTCAGATTCTGAGTCTCTTTCTCTCTCTACCCCTCCCCTGCGCTCTCTGTCTCCCTCTCTTAAAAGTAAATAAACGGGGCACCTGGGTGGCTCAGTTGGTTGAGCGTCCGACTTCAGCTCGGGTCATGATTTCGCGGTCTGCGAGTTCGAGCCCCGCGTGGGGCTCTGTGCTGACAGCTCAGAGCCTGGAGCCTGTTTCAGATTCTGTGTCTCCCTCTCTGACCCTCCCCCGTTTGTGCTCTGTCTTTCTCTGTCTCAAAAATAAATGAACGTTAAAAAAAATTTTTTAAAAAGTAAATAAACATTAAAAAGAATTTTTTAAATCCAAAAGTGACATGACAACCCACTTGTAATATCACTACTGAATTAGATAAATAACAACAAATGCAGTCACTGAAGAAAAATATATAATCAAATTATTTAGTTTACCTTTATATAAATACGGTTAGTCTCTGAGAAATAATATAAGTAAATTATATTTTAAAATAACAAAAATAAATCTATTCAATATTGCTAATAGGTTGGGAAGTGAGCAAAAGTACATATTTATACATCAGAAATATATCTATATCTAGATGTATATATTGCTGCTTACATGAACATGTAAAATAAATGATTTCGAGTAGCTAAGTGAAAGCTTTGCTACTGATTTTATTAAAAACAAAACAAAGAAGAGCATGGACATATTTATTAGGTGACTTAAATTGTATTATTAATAAACGCAAAATATGAATGTATAGGCAAAATTTCGGTTTAAGTTTTGCCAGGCTTTGGGATAGAACCATATTGGTATAAATATAAATGTAAAATTATTGGTCAAATGATCAGGAATTGAGGAGGATGACAAACATGAACATAGATGGCCCTACCTACTTGAATTTTTGATACACAAGAGTAATTAACTGTAGTAATTGAGGGCATGAATACTAAATCATGCTGCATTGGTTTGAAATTCATTTGCGCTGTAATTAATACAGTAACACTGGGCAGGTGACTGAATTTTCTGTGCCTCAGTTTCCTCAAATTTAAAGTGGCTATCATAATAGTACCTATTTCATGATAGGGTTTGAAAATTCATCAGTTAGTATGGTAAAGCTCTTGGAATGATGACTAAGCCCTAAAAAAAAAGGTTTATGTGTGTGTGTTGTGTGTGGTTGTTCTTGTTGAGAGAACGTGTGGTGATGAGCTGAAGTATAGAAAGCCGTGGTCGGGGCGCCTGAGTGGCTCAGTCGTTTGAGCGTCCGACTTCAGCTCAGGTCATGATCTCGCGGTCTGTGAGTTTGAGCCCCACGTTGGGCTCTGTGTTCACTGCTCAGAGCTTGGAGCCTGTTTCAGATTCCGTGTCTCCCTCTCTCTCTCTGTCCCTTCCCCGCTCACGTTCAGTCTCTCTCTCTCTCTCAAAAATAAATAAACATTCAAAAAAAAAAAAAAAAAAGAAAGAAAGAAAAGAAAAGAAAAGAAAAGAAAGCCGTGGTCAAAGAGCAGGATGACCAGGTACAAAATAAAGCAGTTCTTTGCTGCAGACAAGACCCTGGAGGGGTTCTACTTCCAAATAATGCAGAAAATGATCTTGCTCTTAAGGTAATTATAGAATTAAAGGTTGAGGCTTTTAGCTATATCATATTTGATGGTATCATTTTTTATGTTAATGGCATGACTTAGAATAAGAAAATAACGCTTTTAGTTGGCTATGAAAGATTTTGATGGAAGCAGTTTCTAGATTATAACATGTATGGAAAGCAGGTAATAAAATTACATATGACCCAAAAGAATAATGGTTTTATATGAAGGAGAAAGAGTAACTATTTGGACGTGGTGGCAGTGGAGGGGAGACTGTCCCAAACTTATACCATCAGTAAAAGAACTCTAAACACTAAGAAAACTGCAGAGGAAGCATCATCTCAAGAGTAGAAAAAAGTTTCAGTTAATATGTGAATGAAAATGTGGATGCCACTAAATTTGTTAATATTGTAGCAGAATTGTCATATGTTATATGGGAAGATTGGGGAACATGGAGAATAAAATGAAAGAGAAACTCAAGGTAGTGACAGCACAACAGATGTATTCCGAGCAGCAGTAATGACTGGATTGGATTGAATTGCCTTGTGTGGTGGTGTAATTTTACTATTTTTTTATTTTATTTTATTTTATTTTATTTTATTTTATTTTATTTTATTTTATTTTTATTTTTATTTTATTTTTTATTTTATTTCATTTTCAGAGAGCATATGCCCACGTGCAAACAGAGGAGGGGCAGAAGGAGAGGAAGAGAGAGAATCTTAAGCAGGTGTGGAGATGGTCACAGAGCTCCACCTCATGACCATGAGAAGATGACCTGCACTGAAATCAAGAGTCAGATGCTTAACCTACTGAGCCACCCAGGTGCCCTGGTGGTGTAATTTTAGTTAATCATAATGATGTGAGGCTTGCAAGTCCTCAGATGGAAGAGGGTTTAGCATTCAAATGTTGCCTCTATAGATTATACTACCTAGAGAGAGTTTTTCTTTATTTGCAGATTCCAGGACATATCCTGGGAATCTTGAATTCGGGAATCACATGAGATTTGAGGACTTGATTACATCACATAATAGAAAATGTTGGTGGGGTGAGCTGAATGGCTAAAAATGTGAACAGAAACAATAATATTCCCAAAGGGAAAAAATTATATCATGAGTTAAATGGGTCCTGTATTCTTGAGCATTTGCTCACATTCCCTTAAACACATTTTTCTAACATATAAACATGCAATTATTTCGGTTTGCATGCGTTTTTATCATCATTCCCTTCCTTGGGTAGGTTTGAAGGAGAAAACAATACTTATTTTTACTTAAACCTGGTATCATAAATGAATTTTTAGGATCATTTTTCTTGTAGACATATGCTTCTTAATTCTGGGGAGGTGGGCTGTAGTAAAAGGCTTTACAAGGATTAGAATGTGTCAAAAATGTTTACTGTTAAATCAAAATCAAGTATTCTTAGGGGCATCTGAGTGGCTCAGTCCGTTAAGCATCTGACTCTTGGTTTCAGCTCAGGTCATGATCTCATCATGGCATGTGGGTTCAAGCCCCACATTGGGCTCTGCACTGGTGGGGCAGAGCCTGCTTGGGATTCTCTCTTTCTCCCTCTCTCTCTGCCCCTCCCCTGCTCGTGCTATCTCTCTCTCAAAACAAATGAACATTTAAAAAAAAAATCAAATATTCTTGAATTGTTAACAAATTCTTATTTATTCATATTTGTAAAGTTCACCACTAAACCAATACAAATAAACTGAAGAGTCTGAATATAAAAATGAAACTACAAATTCCTGTTTTTTTTCCAGACTATATTGTTCTACATTACTTTTGTTGTTAATTAAATTTTAGTATTGAGTTTTAGGAGGGAAGGGCATTTTTTGCAAATGCTTCCATGTAGAAATAATTTCAAGTAAGTGTATTTCTTCTATGACATAACTTAGTCTATTGCAGGAAATATTAGTGGCATTCAAACACTAAGTTTGTCTCCAACAGAAACAATAAAATCATTACATTTTCCTTATAAAGTCAACTTTGATTTAGTCACTTTAATGACAAATCTAAACCATGACCATTGGGTTCTGGGAAAAACTTTTAATCTTATTTAAAAAAAGAGCTATCTTGTTATATGTAGAAAATGAATTAAATAAACTTAGGTGCCTACTTCCATTTTAGGAAATAGATCTCCATTAAAAACATAATAGAAAATATAATTGAGAGTGCTGTTCTTTGTGATATATACTTTTAATGTCCAAATTCCTATTAATGATAGCACTTAACTATGATACTCTGCACTGAAAACAATACAAAAGGTAAATTGTTTGCTTGAGAGACCAATGTCTTCTATTGCCATGAGTTGCCAATAACACGTTGTATGACCTTAGATAAAAACATACCACATTTGTTATGAAGAATGAAAGAATTATATGCTCCATGTTAAGAAGCTGCATGCTATTTTAAAAATATACAATAGCACTTCGGCTATTTTTTCATGTTCAAATTACTGGTACTAGTATTGTAAATTAGCTTCAGAGACTCTAAGTAAACCACGAAGAACTTCCTCTCTCTGTTTTTGTGAAATTTTCCCAGTGAAGTATATAAAAGTCACAGGAAAAATGACATAAATCAAAATTTCCAAACAAAACAAGAAAATGTAAATACCATGGCTATTCCCAAAAGATTAGATAACTCTAATTTAAATAAATTTCAGGCAAGACTGGCACTTCTAATAAACAACTACAACACATGATTCAACCCCAAATATATGAGCTAAACAATGAGTTGCTCAATTGCAAAGACGTGGTGTACAGGCACTATACTAAAGGGAAATATAAGACAATAAAATAGTATCTCAGTTGATATATGAGGTGGAGGATTAAGATTTAAAGAGTTCTCAAAGGAACAAAAATTTAGAGGAAGTATGGTATTCATTTCCTAATTTTTTTGAAAATAACAGTCTACAAGAGAATCCATATTACATTACAGAATATTAAGAATATTCTGTAAGAGTATTACATTAGATTAAACCCAGCATTAAAACACTGGTTATTAAAGACATCAAGGAGGGCATTTTATATATCAAATATTATTAGAAAAAACATATATCTAAATTATATGATATTACTCTTTGATCCAGGCTGTATCATATAATCAGTCATCTTTCTGTTCTATTTCTTCATTTTTTAATGTGTTTACATATAAAGTATATACACATATATATACACATACACATTTATATAGTATGTGTGAATAACTATATATTTGCATTATATCTTATTTTGAAGTTTTTAATATACTTATATATCTTTAAATGTTTTCTCATATTCAAATTCTAAACATTAGCTGGGAGTGAGTGACAAATGAAGAGAGGTTATTATTTTTAATATCATACATTTTTATATTTCTTGATTTGTTAAAGTGAAAATACATTACTTTTATAATTAAAAGTATAATAAAGTTTCAAGAAAAAATGCTGAATTAAATATCACATTTTAGTACATCATAAAAAGTCAAATACATTATGGTTAATATGGTTATTATTTCCCCACTTCTGACATTGCTTATAAAACTAACAATTTTTGAGTATTTTAATCAGAATTTGGGTAGATATTCTGAGCGTTCCTTAAGCTCTAGGCTGAGAGTATACAGTCTTGATAATCCAGCAATAAGCAATATTATGAATGTCTATCTTGTAATTGTTCATGTACTTAAAATAACTACGCTGTGATTGTATGTAATTCCATTTTAAGCACTCTATCATGACTTTAATAGGTGATATATGGGTGCTTCATGATCATTTGTCTGCTTAATTAATTATGCTGGTCATGTAAGAAAACCCAGCGCCAAGAGGTCTAGTAAATTTCTATTCTAAATGGTCGATTGAGGGTGCCTGCATGGCTCGGTCAGTTAAGTGTCTGACTCTTAATTTGGGGTCAGGTCATGATCTCATAGTTTGTGAGACTGAACCCCACATCAGGCTCTGTGCTGACAGTGTGGACCCTGCTTGGGATTTTTTCTCTCCTTTTGCTCTTCCCCTGCTTATGCTTTCTCTCTTCCAATAAATAAATAAACTTAAAAAAATTAAAAATGGTGGATTGAAAACAAGTTACATCTATTTTATTATGATTCATGAAATGGAACTAAAACTCCCTATTTGTTTTTACCCACAAGGTCAGAAATGATGAGATGAAAGACAGTAAACACATTTCATTTTATTTTTAAAGTTTATTTATTTTGAGAGAGAGAGAGTATGAACAGGGGAGGGACAGAGAGAGAGGGAAACAGAATCCCAAGCAGGAGACCCATGTCAGCATGGAGACCCATGTGGGGCTTGAACTCACGAACTGTGAGATCATGACCTGACCCAAAACCAAGATTCAGACACAGCCAACTAAGCCACCCAAGTGCCCCGACAGTAAATTTATTTTTAAGTTACAATCAGAGAGGCAAGTGGAAAATGTCTTCAGTATTTCAATTAAAACAAAAATTTAACTACCAATGGAAGAAGACCAGAAGTAAATTGATCCAACTGGAAGAGCCTAAAAAAATTCTCAATTATTGGATGATACCAGGTACACCTCTGAAGTATCGTAGGTAGACAAAAAGAGATAAACAATAATGCATTAAGTGTTATCACTTATTGCGAATTGAGGAATCACATAATCAAATGCCAATATCTGCAATATGACCATCAACATAGAATTGCCATGAAGAAATAGACAAGTTATCAGAATTAATCGAATTCATCATTAAACATGAATGCCATATATAAAAATACATGTTAAAAAACCAACAGCAAACATACTGAACTACAGAAAATTACTATTCAATGCAGTGGTTTAATCTATAAAATGTGCATGAGGGGCGCCTGGGTGGCTCAGTCGGTTAAGCGGCCGACTTCGGCTCAGTTCATGATCCCACGGTCCGTGGGTTCGAGCCCCGCGTCGGGCTCTGTGCTGACTGCTCAGAGCCTGGAGCCTGTTTCCGATTCTGTGTCTCCCTCTCTCTCTGACCCTCCCCCGTTCATGCTCTGTCTCTCTCTGTCTCAAAAATAAATAAATGTTAAAAAAAAATTAAAAAACAAATGTGCATGAATCAAACTAAATCATACATATAGTCTTTATGTAGAAAAATACAGAATGCATAAAGTAACATAAACTAAGATCTGAATAGACAAAGCCTATGCTTGTCAATAGAAAAATATAACATAAAAATATTATTTAAATTCTAACCCATTATCTTCCAATTCAATAAAATTCCAATCAAAATTCTTACTTTTTAAAATCTAAGTAACTTTTCAAATTCATTCTATAATTCACAGTGGAGTATATATGTATAAGCAAATTAAATTCTGAAACAGAAATGTACAGATAGGCAAACAGGCCTACTAGATGTTTAAAAATATTATAGTACCACTATGCCCATAAAATAACAAAATTAAGAAAAATACGTATTAAAATATATGATTAAGAATTTGAGAAAACAAGAATTTTTATGCACTGTAGATAGTAGAAGTTATTTGGTATTTTATGAAAAACAGGCAGTAGTTAGTGGAAATAAGTATGTGCATGACCCATAACCAAACATTCCACTCCTGTGTATCCATCTTCAAAAAAATCACAAACATTTGTAGGATTACATCTTCAAGGATGTTTGTTATGTTTTGTTCTTATTGAGGGAAGGAATGTAACCAACCTGGGTGGCATCATGAAAGAACCAGTGAGCGAAATATGTGATGGCGTCAGAAAAAATAAGCTAAGAACTCAGGAGTATTCTCAATGCTGAAACTGAGCATTCTTAATTCAACTCTGAAAATTTATGGTGGTCTATTTCATTAACAACATCACAGGAATGGAGATTAAAATATTCCTATTTAGAACAATAACGTCTTTTTTTAAGTGAGCTATCTCTAGGGAAAATAATTAATTTATGTGTACGCTAATAGGCATCTGACCATTTGTGATCCCATTTGAAGATGCTGCATTCAAGATATCTAAAACTAATCTTGGGTCAGTAACATATGCAGTTTCACTGGGATTGGAAGTCAAAGCTCTTTGCATTTATACTACCTGTGACTTCTCCTAGAAATAGTCTGAGCAACTGACTAATCCTCCTTATTGATCTACACAATTGGTCATTGCGTTAATTTATTTCTTAATAGAACTTACTTATATTTACATTATAATTAAAATAGAAAAGAAATATGAAGAAAATAATCATTTCACAAATATGTAGAATATATTTCTTGAAAATAAATTATATTTTGACATATGACTGGCACAAATATCGATAATAGTCCTAAATGTTGTAAAGTTTATTTTCTAAGAAAACAGAACAGTGATAGAAATCAGTAAAAATACAGCAGCCACATTTTCCCCTGCAGGAAAGTAACACAACATGATTGGAGGGTAGTCAAAATTTGACCAAAAATATATTATTCTACCAGTTTCCTAAAGGAACAGAAATGTGTGAAAGAGAAATTCTTCAACAAAATAGAAAAGAACATCCACCAGGCTTAGGTGGTTCTAAAACTGAAGACTTAAAGGTCTAAGTCCCTAAGGACATAACTGATCCCTAGTCAAACCTTTCCATGCTTTCAGCGGGAGCTTTTCCGTGTCTTAAGAGTGAGTAAGCCATTAATAAGGGACATTTGTTTCAGCTTTGTTCACAAGTCACGAAGTGACTGTCCACAGGACTTCACCTGGAATGGGCTGCAGAACTGAGTTTAGAGTTTAGAGCATCTCTCAACTTACTTAACGAGAATCTCTGAATGCAAAATCCATGTACTTTATGTGTTGCACAAATATCACTTTATAGGCCACATATAAAAATCAGTGAAAAATAGATCTTTGCATAATAATAAATCATGTTATTTTATTATTATATTCATTTCTAAAGTTACATTTTCAACCATTTAAATTAGGTTTAAAAAGGTGAGGAGTGTTAACAACTGTGTTGGAAGAAACACGAAACCTGCAAACACATGATTTTAATAATAATCCATAATGTGGTAAAATAAAATTTTACTATCATATGTAATCACAAGTTATATTTACAGGCACTAGTGTTTGATAATGAAATATATCTGAAAGCTAGACTGTTGATACTACTGAAAAAGAAATAAGGGATTAGAAACTCCATATTCAATGTCACTATGTAACTATACATATATATGTCATAAAATGTAAAAATATTAAGGAAACTATAAAGTTCAATTTTTAGAACTTTAAGTTCTATGATCTTAATCAATTAATATGTTTGTTCACATTTACAAGAATGCACAAGTAGCTTTCTCCCAGGTGACAGTAACAGCTGGGCTAAGTACATATTTTCATTAAATATTCTTGTGAAAATTTCATTATTTAAAACTTAAATACTCTATCTCCTTTGGCACAGGATAGAATAGAATACTTGTCAATCTTATGCAATAAATGAATATACCATGGACCACAGGAGAGAAAAATAATCTTTGCTGGGATTTATTTATTTATATATAGAGTTTCAATAACTTTTCAGTTACCTATTTGATATCACCCCAATGATATCTCAACAATATATCAATTTTGGAATGCTCCTAATAAAATCATAATGGCTTCCTAAGGCATTTAAAATCCTATACTTTTCCATAGTTTCTTATCTAAGGCAGGTATACCATCAGATCTTCCATAAACAATCCATTACAAAGTGTTATCAAAGTCATTTAATATTGCTTTAGTGCACCCTTTCATCCCCTTTTTGCACATATATCAATGATTATTTTTTTTCTAAATTTTACTTATTTCTTGCCTGAAGTAATGCAATAGCTCTCTGATTGGACTTCTACACCTCTCAGGTCCTCTCCAACTTATACGCAGAATTAAGACAGAGAATCATATTATCACGCTCAAGATCTCCAAACTAGAAATGTTTTAAGCAACACATGAAGTTCTGTAATTTTCCATGGTATTTGAAATATGCCACAACTTTATAAAAACAATAAAATAAAATGATTAGAGGATGATATAAATGACTCTAAAATCAAATGCAAAATATTAGAGTAATTTGGAATTCAAGTTTTGAACTAAAAGGCTTCTGCTACTTTTTAAGTTTCAGATAACACAATGCTTGACAAGAGAGATAATGAAAATCTAGTGCTCCAGATAAGTCTAGGAGATTAATTTTAAATGGAAATTATTTACAATCACAGGTGTATATTAAATATTTCCTATGAAACATCTTTAATGTTTCTCATTGCAGTCATATGATATGCTTTCATTTATTAATATAAATTCTGATTATAAATTGTCAATGTATGTCATTCTTCCATTTCTACTTTAATAATTTTCAGCCTAAAAACAATGAAACAAATCAATGTCATGGCACATTATTAAAAGGGCAGTGTAGGGGTGCCCAGTTACTCTTTCGGTTAAGGGTCCAACTCTTAGCTCAGGCCTCGATCTCAAGGTCTTGAGTTCAAGACCTGCATTGGGCTCCTTGTGGGGCGTGAAGCCGACTTAAAAAAAATGGAATAAAAAATAAAAATAAAAGAGTGGCATATAATCAATGTGTAAAATACCATTATTGTAAATCTCTCTTACTGATTTTGGCAGATCTGAGAGACTATAAAATGTGGTATGCTGAATGATGGCACCAAAAACATACATTCATGCCCTAATCCCTGGAGTCTGTGAATGTTATATAGTTTACCAGAACATTGCAGATATGATTAAGATGAAGATCTTGAGATGGGAAGAGAGTCTTGGATTATCTGTGTGATCCCTAAATGCACATGTATCTTCGTAAGAGGGACCCAAAGGGAGATGATTTCCCCATACAGAAGGTAGCTTGACACTGAGGATGAGATTAGAATGATGTGGCTGCAAGTAAAGGATTGAAGGCAGCCCCTGTAAGCTGGAAGAAGCAAGAGAAGGACCCTCCCTGAGAGCCTCTAGAGGGAGGCCAGCCCTACTGGCACCTGAAATTAGCCCAGTGAAACTGATTTTGGACTTCTAGACTCTCAGTGCTAAATTTCCTTTGTTTGTAGCCAACAAGTTTGTGGTAATTTATTACAGCATCACAGACAAGAAATATATGTGATAGGCCAAAGGAAATTGTCGATGTTATTTGTTGATTTTCTTAACTTTTATCAGCTTTTCAGTAGTATCAAAATGACCTAAAATCACATTTCTCATTTTTTTACTTACTTACTTCCCTCTAATGCACGTCTTTTCTTATATAATGTTATACATTTCAATGCAAAACCAGTAGCAAACATTTGGTGTGTAAGTATATCATGTTTCAATTGTTCCCCCCAAACTAAAAGCTAATAATTAAAGTTGTATTTTACAGATGGCTAATGTGGTTAGAATATTGTCATTAGAATATGCTAGTGGAAGTAGTAAAATAAAATGTAAATAATTCCCGCATTAATCATAGAGATATCTTTATTTCATTTTATTTTGTTTTCCAAGTCTTTTCAGTTTCCTTTCTAGCAGTTACAAACTAGGCTTTTCAAATCAACTTTCCTGCTAGTATTAGCTATAAAACCAGGACAAATTATTTTCATTTATTTGAAAGCATCACAGAGCTAATAATGTATTCAGAATTTATAAGGTAAAAAAATCCAAGAAAGAAGAGAAACCAAAAGAGGTGATTAAGGCATCTTTCTCCTAGGGTCATTTGGCAATCTCCAGAGTTGAGAAGAAGAGAAGCTGAACTTTTTTTTCTCCCCAAGATGAAAGAACTAACAGTAAGAATGGACTGCAAGTGTGCTAACCTTGAGAAGGCCCTAGTGAATGCTCCAAGCATTCAGGATTATACCTTTCAAAGAACGTTAGCAGACTATACAGTGACTGAAGTTCAGGGCTGGATCATTCTAATCTCTGAATTAAGATGATCCAGTTCATTAGTGTGCCTACTCCACTGCCTGCCAGAAAGAAATGCAAACTGTCTAAGCCAGAAAATAACATCCTTGAAAATCACACATTATCTACACATTTGTTTTTATATATAATATTTAACATTGTCTCAATAAACCAGAAATAGAAGGAAACTGCCTCAAACTAATAACAGGCATTTAAAAATATATTCCGGGTAATAACATCATATTTAATAATGAAAGACAGGATGCTTTACCTAGAATCAGGAAAATTTAACGGATGTCTGAACTGATTGTGTTTATTAAACATTGTGTGTTTATTAACCTTATTAACCTTATTGCCAATGCAATAAGGCAAGAAACAACACGATCTATGCAGATTGAGAAGGAAGATAAAAATGTATTAGATAAGAATCCTATCTATTCTAAGATATGACATAATAGTCTACACAGAAGATCCTAAAGAATTTATAAAAATTCTGCTAGAACTAAGGAATGCATTTAGTAAAGTAGCAGAGCATAAGGTCAAAAAGCAAAGTCAGCTGTCTTTTTATAAACTAGGAAGAAATAAGCAGTAAATAAATAAATACACACACACACACACACACACACACACACACACACAATTTACCATAGCATAAAAATATGAAATGTTGAGGGGAATCAAACAAAATATTTGTAAGATTTACAGGACAAAAATTACAATGCATAGAATTACTGAAAAAATTAAATAAGACCTAAATATATGCAGAGATCAGAACATTCAATATAGTTAGATATTTACCCTCTTCAAACTGACCTATAGACTCAATATAATGCCAATCAATCCAAGCCCAGGAAGCATTTTTTGGAGACACTGAAAACTTGGCTCAAAAATTTATATGAGAAAGCAAAGGACCTAAATAGCCAAAACAAATGGAGACATACAGAAATATTGAAGGACTAATCCTATTTCATATAAGTCTTACCATATAGTTAAAGCAACCAAGAGAGTATTGTACTGGCAGAATAAATACACACAATGGAAGAAAATAGACAATACAGGAATATGTATACATACATGGTCAATTAATGCGCCATATAGCTGACAAGATAAAATTCAAGGAAAAATGACACTTCAACAAATGGTGTTTATAGAAGCTTTATTCATAATAGTGCCAAACTAGACACAACTCTAATGTCTATCAACTGGAGAGTGGAGGGACAATTTGTAGTAAATAAAAAAAATAGGAGTATTTTTCATCAATAAGAGAAAAAATTGCTACTAATTGCAATAAATGTAAGAACATGAAATGCCATATGATTTCACTCTATATGTGGAATTTAAGAAACAAACAAACAAAAACGATCATATGGGAATAAAAAGAGAGAGGGAGACAAACCAAGAAACATAGTTTTGACTGTAGAGAACAAACTGATGGTTACCAGAGGGGAAGTGAGTGGGGGATGGGTTAAATGGGTGATGGGCATTAAGGAGGGCACTTGTGATAAACACCAGGTGTTGTATGGAAGTATTGAATAACTAAATTGTACCCCTGAAATTAATATTACACTGTATGTTAACTAACTGGAATTTAAATAAAAACTTAAAAAATAATAAATGAATTCATCAAACTTACTGTATAGAAGAAAATATTAAAAATTGTATCTCTAACAATATTTCTATACACCGATTAGAATGGCCAAAATCCAAATACCTAAAAATACCAATTGCTGGATTGGATATGGAGCGACAGGAACTCTGAATCATTGCTGGTGGGAATGCAAAATGGTAGAGCCTCTTTGGGAGAAAATTTGGTAGCTTCTTAAAATTAACTATAGTCTTAGAATTCAGCAATCGCGCTCCTATTTACCCAAATAATTTGAAAATTTATTCCCATACAAAAACTTACATGTGAATGTTTCTAATAGTTTTATTTATAATCACCAAAAAACCTGAAACAACTATGATGCTTTTCAATAGATGGCAGATTCATACTATGGAATATTATACAGTGATAAAAAGACATAAGTTGCCGATCTTGAAAAACATGGGTGAATCTTAAATGTATACTGCTAAAAGAAAGATGGCAGTCTGAAGGAATATATATTATGATTGCAATTATATGGCATTCTGGGAAAACAAACTATGGTGATGGCCAAAGATTTAGGGGGAAAGTTATATAATGCATATAACATACCAAAACCATACTCTGTGACCCAGAATTCTATTTCCTATTTATACTCACTCCAAAATGTGTACATTATCCACCAAAATATATATACTATATACACTGGTGTGTTCATAATAGCGTTATTGTTAGAATCAATATCTAGGGGGGAATAAAGCAGGTAAACAAAAAAAAACCCAATGTTCAATAGCACAATGCTAAATAAAATGTGCCATGTTCATTGAATGCAATTCTTTTAATGTATACCATATAGTATGAAAATAAACTAAAATGTACTACACATACCTAATGGATGAATCCCATGAACATAATATAGGAGCCCCATATAAAAGAACATATTCTATATGTTCCATTTATAAATGTTTAGAGACTCACAAGTAAACTGTGAAGTCAAAGTCCTCAGACAGGCCTACCACACTTATTTTAAAATATGTGCAAGTCAAGCACACTTTGTTGGCAGTAATAGAGTAATGTCGAAGAATATTTCATGTTGTGAATTCACTAAGGAGAGATTCAGAAAATGGAATCAAAATGTCTTGCTATTTATGACGTTGTCAGTGTAAAGGTAAAATAGGAATCATCTGTGAAAGTCAGGTTTCTGCTTTGTATAAATTGCAGATGAAATAATAGAAAGAAAAATCAGCTTGGGGAAGGAAGTTAAAGAGAGGCAAAACTTAACTTTAGAATGTTAAGTTGGAGTTTCTAGAGAAATACCTAAGTGTATGTTGACACTTATGTTTGCCTCATCATGAAAATATTTTCAATGTATACTGTTTATTTTTGTTAAAGTTATCTACTATTTTGCTTGATTAATAATAGAAAAGGTATCAATGATTCTCTCAGACCAAATATTATTTGATTTGCTTTAATATTTTATTTTCCCAATCTAAAAATAGATATAACATTCATTGTATATTTTATATAAAAATCCATATTTTATGTTTAATCCATTATGATATTTTATTAATTGGAAATGCAATATAAAATATCATTATACAGTTTAAATTTGTAGAAATCTCTAGTTGACCTAAAAATATACTAATTTTTATACTGGTGATGACACACACAATCCAAAAAATATATTTATAGGTGCAGTTTCTTGGTGATTATAGTCAAAGTGCTATAGTGTAGTTTGCAAAAGTTGAAGTCATCTTTGGCAAGAAAAATATGCCAAAATATGTAGTAAGCTTAAAGTTCTAGTTTGATCAATATTGACTCTTACTTTGGTTTACTAGCTAAATATTTTCTGTTCAGCTCCATACACAGTGGATATTACAAAACCACTTAAATATTCTTTAGAGATAATATTTTGTTGGAGAACTTCCTTCTTATCTTCAACTTGTCTTTATAAAAGTCATTTAACTCATACTTAGTATGGGTTTAGCTCTAAGTGAGTCATTGTGATTAGAATGATACATAATATTCCCTGCTCTCAAAAAGTTTACAGGATATTAGAGTTACAAACAGGCAAATTGCAATAACACCACCACGTAAAACATGCTATACTAGGTATATTCTTGGGAATAAGGGTAAACAGAGGAGGAAAAGCCAACATAATGTGTGTACTGGTATCTCAGTGGCTCTTGAGGATGAGAGGAATTTCTGCTAGAAATAAAAGAATGAAAGAGAGTTACAGGCAGAGAGAATAGCAAATGTAGGCACCAGAAGGGAAATTAAAGAATGACAAATTTTGAGGGGAGTAAGGAAGTCACTATAAATTTAACACGAAGTAATAGTGGCCTATAAAAGACTAGAAGGATAAACATGGATAAGTTCATAAAGGAACGGCACACTAAAATGTTTGGACTTTTTCCTCAGGGTAATGGAAGCTCTTAAATACTATTAGGCAGACAAGTGTAATGGAGATATTTGCATTTTAGAACCATTTTTATGTCTTCACTAAGGAGTATATATATTATGGGACAAAAGAAAAGCGGTAGTAGGAAGAATCTGGAATGGTTGTGGGAATCCGAGTGAAAAATGGTAATGGTGATGCACATGAAGAAGTGGCATGTGGTATGTAGGAAAATGAATGCACCTAACAAATAATTCTCAGATAGAGTCAATGGAATTTGATAATTGATGGGCTGTCTGTGTAATGATAGGAGTTGTGAAGGGTGAGGCTTATGTCTCCAGCTTGTGTAACTGAGGAAGCATGAGAAAGTAAAAAAAGATCTGTTGTGGACAGGATAAGATCAGTCTGGGAATTATTAAGGTGGAGTCTATCAGGAACTGCTCACGTATATCTCTTCAGTGGGCAGTTTAATTTATGGCTTTAGGAAAGACAAAAATATTGATTACAGATAAAGATATGAGTAAAATCAACTCTCAGAATGTAAGTGAATAAATGCATATGGCCATTACCTAGAAATGATGCTCAGAGTGAGAAGGGTCTTAAAGACTAAAAAACAGGAAAATCAGAAGAGTGACCAGAAAATAAAGAAAATTGTAGTGTATCAACAATATCAACATAGACAATAAAAATAGAGGGATGAAATTTATCTACTGGGCTAGAATTTTTAAGTTTTTTGGTAATTATGTCAACATCAGTTTCAGCAAAATCATTACGATAGAAATCAGACTGCAATATAATGAGAAATAATTGACAAGCAAGATATTTGAAGGTAAATGACAGATTCCACTTACATGAAGCTTACTAAAAGGGTAAGGAAATAGATAACAGTAAATAGAGATGTCAGAGGCCAAAGTTTTTTCTAAGGTATAATATGACAACTTGTGCTAAATTGGGTGGTATTTATTTAAGAAATACTGGAGACTTCCAGTTTCCTGTTCCACATGTAAGGATCTTGGAAGTCACCACTCTGTCCTAACAAGTAAAAAGCTGAACATACTGAAAAATCAACAACTCTTCTTGGACTCTTGATAGAGGGAAGGACAGAGGGCAAACCACTCCTCCCATGATGGAGAGACAGACAAATACAGGAAGACATGGCCTCAAGAATACTTCATGAATGGATTCTAAAAATGTTAGTCCTTGAATAATGTAATATAACACTAAAATAGGTTTAATTTTTTAATTTGGATATACTTAATGATTTTGGATTTAAAAGCTAGCCTGCATAGTTGGAAGTGACTCAAAAGTTTGAAACACTGACTGAAACTTGATATTCAATTGTGTTGGCTTAGATTCAATTTGGTTGAGATACTAAAAATGTCCTAGAAAAATGAAAAGAAAAAATCTCAAAGGTTTAAGACATAGGAGTGCTAGAGTATATTCATCATGTGCCACTGACAAACCCCCTGCTTGATATATACTCAGGCAGGTCATGAATATATCCACTTCACTAAAGCTTAAGATGCACTAATGAGGGCTGTAACATCATCCTCATAAACTCTGTTGTAGCTGCTTTGTAGACCATAAATGATGACAAGAAATGGCATCAGTGAAATGAGTGAAATGATTTCCACGAGTATAATTACATCAGGACAATGGACACAAATATTATTACTTAATAATCAGAGATTATTAAGCAAATATAAATACTATAAAGCAAACATAAATACTATAATAGGCAGAAACAATTAAGTAGTAACCAAAATATTTTGTTTGACATCATCTTTGCAGTGGGCAATTAATGACAGATTACTAGCAGTAAAATACGAGATTAATATCCTAATTATTACTTGAAATATATTATAGAAAAATATTTTGGATGAGAGAAGATATATTTGTATTGTCAGAGTGAAAAGTAATAAACTAAAGGAATGTCTAGACTATTCAAAGTTCTGTGATGCCTTGATTCAGTGAGAGGCTAGATTTTCTTAAGGAAATACAAACTGTTGTATTGAGAAATACAAGTTGTAATTATGTTTCCAAGGGTACCTCAAAAGGAACTGAGACCATTTATAAAGGTGACAGAATACTAAAAAATAGGAATTATTCAAGACTTTTGAGGATATACAGACATTAACTTCAATATAATGCAATTTCCTGAGGACCTAAATCAACACTCTACTATGGCAGTGAGAAGACAAAAGGAAATTTTGACACTGGGCCACCTCACAGTAGGATAGTGGGCTTGCAGCCCCATGCTGTAATTGCTTTATCAGATATTAAGGGTATAATTGGAATAAGCATAATCTATACTGTATCAGGGTCTCAATTTTGGTAGGTATGCCTCATATTTTCTTTTCCATAATCATAATAGGCATAGTCCAAAATCCCAACATTGGATCCTGGATTTATGGATTGAGAAACACTTTCATTTACCATACATTCTGTCCATACTCAATTTACACCTACTGTCCAGATGTGATCACTGCACCTGTTTCACTTAGAAAAGTGTCCAGGGGTGCACAATATATTAAAATGCTCACCCTAGCTATTATAGTATGAATAGTACTATAAATTACTCTTATCAGGATAATGAACCAAATGAATAGTTTATATCTTAAGGAACTGCAGAAATTAGTGCCACAATTAAAGACTTGGAAGATACCCATCACACCCCTTTTACTGTAGATGAAGGTTAGCAATAAATTATGGATTACAAACTTAATCAGATGGCTGATAACACTTGCAAATGCTTTTCCAGATATGTTATCTCACCTGGAACAAATTTTAACCAGCACTTGGTTTACAGCTATTGATCTGGCAAATGCTTCCTCTCCTTTATACCAATTTACATGTATTACCATAAATTGTTTGCTATCATCTGGTTGGGATGACAGTACAATTTCATGGTTTTGCCTCAGGACTATGCTGACTGTCCTATTTTTGCCCATGATCTGCCATGTGCTATTTGATGTTTAATCTGTGGATTTATGTCAGTCTCTAATAATGTAAATAAAAGCTTACTTCTATTAATGTGTTTATCTCCTGGCCCAATAACAAATAGTTTTCAAATCAGCCCTACACCATGGGTTACTTTCAGTACTACTGATCAAGGTTACCAAGATCTTAGTTATAGCCCATGGACAATCACAGGGGCCGATTAAATTCATAATGTCATGCTAATTGCACTGAAAAAAAAAACAGCAAGTCTATAAGATGAATGTTCCTTACCAATGGTATGTATCTCAGAAAATGAGAGAGAAACCCATTAATAATATGGGTCATGAATCCACAACGTCAGGGAAATCTCTGTCCAGAGATCTTGACCCTCCAAAATAAAAGGGAGTTTGTTATTTCTTACACTGATTATGACCAAAAAAATAGGAATAATTCTTAATGGGGCTTTTTCAATTTTAGAGGCATTAAAAGTCACATATGAGTGTGTTTCTGAGGCTTACTAATAAGGTAACCATAAGGTTCCATTTTGAGTAGGGCTTAGACCAAGGGTAGGCTTTGCAGCAATTTCAAGCTGCTATGAAAGCTATTCTGCTATTTTTGCCTCATACCAAACAGATCCAAATATAATCTATGTATCCTTGACATATAGAATATTGTGTAGAGCTACTATATGGCCTTAATAAGGGAATCACTAAATCAACTTCCAGAGTTTGGGAGAAGGTCATGCTCTTTTCCTCTAGTTTTGAGAAATAGGTCCTGTCTCATTATTCAAATAGTAAAAAATGAGTATCTGTCATAGAATCAAATAAACTGATAATTATTTGAATATTATAAAATCATTCAAGTTAGAAGTGTAACCCAGCCTCAATTGAAAATGTATATACATGATCAGGATTGAATGGGTCTTTTTGATAAAAATGAATTCCAGATGCATATGGCTCAGGTTCCAAGTGCACGTGGTCTTGCTACATATCCACCTTACCTCATTCTACAGCAATAGACCCATGGACAGTTTCGCAACACCAGTGGATTTAGGAAGAAAAAAATGGTTATAGATTGTGTTAATTGATATGCATGCATGAATGGAAACCTTTGGTGCAGCATTAACATTTATATTGAGAGTCTTTCTGGTATGCAGTAGTGAAAGGAAATACCTCCTTTAGGCAGAACTCTGAGTCCTTCAACCGATTTTCCTGTTTTAACTGAAAATATCACCCAATCCCAGTGATGCAAGAGCAGTGTTCAAAAGTTTGACCAGTTGATTAGAATCTTGGAAAGACTAGGATTGGCAAATTGTTTATTTAAAGGTCCAGAAAAGAGGTACGTGGATGGACTTTTCAAAAGTTACATACAGAGGGTGTGAAGATACTTGTGTCTATTTGAATGTCTACCAAAGAATACACACAGCAGGGTCAGTTCTTAAGAATTAGATGGACAATGTTTTATGATCTATGGATATCAGTCATTTTAGCTTGTTGTATGCACAATATACCCATGTACAAAGTTGCCATGACACTAGCTGTGTAGAGGCTAAACATGAGCTCAGCCATATAAACATTTTCTTGCTAAGTCTGATCTACTGCAATTTATGATAGGCAAACCTGCCAGAACTGAGATCACTTCTTGAGCTCCACTGGAACTGAATTTCCTTCTAACACAATAAAGAGAAAGTAAAAATGAGAGAAAATAAAAATGTCAGAGCTACATCAAAATTTTAGCTGGACCTTATGATGCTTGGTCTTTGAGCTTTGCAAGATGCAGTTAAGGTTACAAAATTATGTGTGTTTCTGAAAAAGACTGAAAAATACATTTTAAGTGTATCAATCAGGGTCAACTCAGTAAAATGGAAATTGCATGAGATAATTGAGAGAATTCAATATAATAACTTGGCTATACAGAGGAATTATAGTCTAATAGTGGGGGACGCAACACTCAATTCCACCACTTGATCCTTGAATCCCAGCATTTTTGTTGTGCCGTAAAATATTAGAAATACCTTTCCAATATGCAGCACTTCAGTCTTTCAGAAAATTCTGCCATACTATTATTACAGTCTATAGGCATGAACACACTGCTGTGTATCTTTTGTTGTGAAACATTTCTTCAGAGCAATGTTGAGTTGGGTATTGTAACTCTGGATAAGGTATTCCCTAAATCTCCAGATGGTGGCATTAACTCAATCATTGAAATTAATAAGGGGGCACCTGCATGGCTCCATCAATTAAGCGTCTTACTCTTGATTTCAGCTCACGTCATGATCTCAGTTTGTGAGATTGAGCCCTGTGTCAGGCTCTGCATGGACAGCATGGAGCCTGCTTGAGTTTCTCTGTTTCTCTCTCTCTCTCTCTCTCTCTCTCTCTGCCCCTTCCCTGATCATACACATGTTCTCTTTCCCTCACAAAATAAATAAATACACCTTAAAGTAGGAAGGTATATGTGTATTTCAGTGAAGGCAGATGATTGCTTATTCAAGGAACGGGTCCAATCTCATTTTCTGCTATCAGGTGACTGGTTGCTCTTCCTGGAGGAAGGATACTGTATCAGGGGCTTTCTTTCCACTGAGCTATATCAAGAAGATACTCCTTTCCATCAATGACAGTTATTCTTTTTGTGGTGAGTATATGGACAGGGAGATATTATCTCCTTAGAAGATATATAAAAATGCAGCATCACTGGGTCATCTGGGTGGCTCAGTTGGTTAAGTGTCAGACTCTTGAGTTCACCTCAGGTCATGATCTCACAGTTTAGCCCATGCTGGGCTCTGTGCTGACAGCACAGACAGAGACTGCTTGAGATTCTCCCTCTCACCCTGCCTCTTCCTTACTTCCACTCTCTGTCAAAAGTAAATAATAAATAAAAAACTTAAAACAATAAAAATAAAAATGCAGCAACACCGAGACTATTTCTTCAACCAAGTCAACCAAATGTAGCAAGGAACAAAAACATAGAAAGAGAAGTAACTCATATTAAGAGACCTCAGAATTAATCTAATGCAATGTAATGGACCTTATCTGAATTCCAAATCTAACAAAGTAAAATGTAAATGTGAACACTGACCAGACATGATAATATACAGGAATTTTATGTTAGTAGTATGATAATATCTTAAGTTTGTATTTGATACAAACTAATAATCGGTTGGAATGTACTAAATGGAATAAAATTGACATTTACTGAAGCTGAGATCTGGATGGATCACAGTCATGATATTATTCCCTCCACTTCTTAATATCTTAAATTTTTCCATAATGAAAAGTTTTTAAAGAATGAAAAATTAAGTTTCTTTGTTGCCCAAAAAATTTAAGCCAACAATTTACCATTCTGACTTGTAGATATTCAAGGGAAAAATATTTTCTAATTTCCTTGTACAACCCAATATACTAGTTGTGTTAGTTTGAGAATTATCAGAGGAAATAATTCCTTTAAGATTTGGTTTCACTACTTAAGTTCAGACATATTTAAACCAACTCTAAAAAAATATGGCAGAAAAAAAAGCAAAGTGTCAGAAAGTACTAACAGTAATTCTGTCTGGACAGAAACACAATAAAAGCCAGAAGGCTTCCTGGTAACCCTTGAGGGCTTTGCTATCAGATACTCTTAAGTAATAGTCATTCCATAGAAAGAGTCCACTTCTTTTTTGTTTAATGAAATTATATTACATTGTTTATAGATTGTATCAGAATTACTGTAAAGGGTTATGAGTAGATTTTCCAGAATGGCATTTTAAATACAGCATGATTGATTCTTTGGTTCATTCTCCCAAACATTTTTATTGTTGACAAGGCTTCTCGGAATACACTAAATGCTACAGTTAGACCACAACAAAAAACACATGTATGTATGTTGTTTTCAACTGTCTCTATATATTACATATAAAAACTTTACCAATCTAACTAGGGCTTTTCATTGTTTAAAAATGATTAATATATTCCACATTAATATCCTTCACAAGGAGAAATGAGAAACTTCATTACATCATAATCTTGCTCTGTAACTACTTCCCTGATATAATTTTTAAAATGTCTTTCTTAATTGACTTTTTGAAAAAAAAAAGTTTGGCAAATTGTGTTCCCTATGTCTTTATAAAAAGTACAGAGTACCTTCTACTTTATCTTTACTTGAACATATTTCTCATTACAAAAAAAAAAAAAAAAGACATATGGAACTTTCTCTTCCTAAATAGTTTCTGAAACTGAGACTGCATTTGAAATTGAGAATGGTAACTTTCAGCTGCAATTGCTTACACAATCTGTACTTCTTTATATTAATTTATATTGATTTCCTGTTTATGCCTTTGCTTTAAAAATGAGTAATATTCTTAGATCTACAGAGATTTTGTAGGTTTAAGCATGCTCAGAAGATCCACCCATATTTGTGGGTAATATAATTTGACCCAGTTTTTGATGAGATCACACCTGTGTGGAGGGCTCTCATATTTTTTTGAAAAAATATTCCATTTTTTTCTAAGTAAATCAATCAATCAATCATTTTTGTCTCAAACTCTTATATATGATTTTTCCTTCTCTCATGGTTCTCTTTTGTATCCAGCTATAACTTTGATTATTCAATAACAGGTTTAAGAAAATATGATTGTGTTAGTAAAACATAAGACAAAATTACTGAATTCCCTTAAACAAACCATCAACTATTAGCATAATTATTTTGTCTAACTGAATCAAATTGTGTAGTCAAAATGATTGCTCTGGCAGTCTTTTGTCCATGTAACCTTACATGCAATATCTCTTTTGTATTCCAAACAGTGATTTCTCTTAGAAAATATTGTTTCACCTGCTGGGAATCTCATCTCAAATTTAACCAGATTCTTTTGAATTTTGATTTAACATTGCCTTTTTAACATTCTGACATAAACTAAAATGCTAAGTATTATTGAAAGTCAACATTCTTTTAACACATCACAAGAAACTGATTTCTGAGTACTTTATTTAATATTGAGTCCTTCAGTATCTGTTCAAAATAAACCTTGAAAGTTCTGACCATAAAAGCGAATCAATAAGTGCTGCATGGCCACTATGAAAAACTCTCCCAGTGGTGGTCTGTTCCTTGTATTTGAAGCCCTGTCAGTTTTTATTTCTCAGGAGTACTATCTCCTGCTTAAATGTTTCTTATGTAAAAGCAAAATATTAAATTAAATAAAAAACATATTATACTCAATAAAATAAAACTCAGTTAACTGTAAGATCTTACAACAAATAAGTATCAATCTTCAGTATATAAGGTCAAATGGGCTGTTTTGCCCTGAAAATCTACAAGATTACATCAAATACATTATTTGTATCCTTCTATTCCTACCCAGAAAAATCAAAATGTATGTGGATAGCCACCTATCATTAAAAAAAAAAATGTTTTCAGTATTTTTGTACATTCTGTTTCAGTAAAGCACCTGACTTTCAATTCCAGTGTAGTTAACGTACAGTGTTATATTAGTTTCAAGTGTACAATATAGTGATTCAACACTTCTATACACTATTCTGTGCTCATCCTGATAAGTGCACTCTTTAATCCCCATCACCTATTTCACCCATCTCCCCATCCACCTCCCCTCTGGTAACCATCAGTTTGTTCTCTAAAGTTAAGAGTCTGTTTCTTGGTTTGTGTCTAGTTTTTTTCTTCCTTTTTCTTTCTCTCTTTTTTCCTTTTTACACTTACTTTGTTTTTTAAATTCCACATATGAGTGAAATCACATGGTATTTGTCTTTTTCTGACTGGCTTGTATCACTTAGCATGATACTATCTGGATCTGTCCACGTTGTCACAAATGGCAAGATTTCATTCTTTTTTTATGGCTGTATATATATATATATATATATATATATATATATCACGTATATATATGTATATCATATACATAATCATATACAGTGGAAGTGAGGTAGCGTATATCATGTGTATATATATACACACACACACACACATATATATATATACATACACACATATATATATACACATGATATACGCTACCTCACTTCCACTGTTTCACTATTGTAGATAATGTTGCAATAAACATAAGGATGCAGGTATCTCTTTGAATTAGTGTTTTTGTATTTTGGAGATAAATACCCCATAGTCCAATTAATGGATCACAGAGTGATAGTTCTATTTTCAACTTTTTGAGGAACCTCCATACTCTTTTCTAGAGTGAATGCAGCCAACAGTGCAAGAAGTTTCCTTTTTGTCTGTATCCTCACCAACACCTGTTGTTTCTTATGTTTTTGACTTTAGCCATTCTGACAGGTGTGAAGTAACATCTCATTGTAGTTTTAGTTTGCATTCCTCCAATGATGAGTGTTTGATGTGTCTGTTGGCTATCTGTATGCCTTCTTTGGAGAAATCTCTGTTCATGTCTTTTGTTGGTCTTCTGCCCATTTATAATTAGATTGTTTGGGGGTTTTTGGTGTTGACTTGTATCAGTTCTTTATATATTTTGGGTACTAACCCTTCATTGGATGTGTCATTTGCAAATATCTTCTCCCATTCAGTATGTTGCCTTTTAGTTTTGTTTATTGGAAAACATCAATTTTTAAAACATGATCTCTTTGAAAATTCTTTAAAACATAATAACTTTTGTAGTGTTGTTTAAAGGCCTGTCAATATTATGAAGTACATTGGGGCTAAAATTACAATAAATTTTAAGATTCATGAAGAAAATCACACAATGTAAAATATAGAATTTTTTTTAATGTAGTGAGTTCTTTTATGCATAATGATTCCGTAAAGACCTTTTGGAGGAGTTATTTCCTCAATAAAAAAGAATATTTACATTTTTTAACATTATAATCAAGATTTAACTGGGTCATAGGCTGAATGAAAACACAAGGTTTTTTTTTTTTGTTGTTGGTTGGTTGTTTTTTTAAATTTCTTGAGCATTACTAAATAGGGGGAAATCAGTTCAGGAGAAGAAAATTGTGAAATGCAAGATGCTACCTGGATAGCCAGGCTGAGTAACCAGCTGCATTTGGCTTACCACCTTTGAAGGTTCATGATGTAAGTATATGACCCAGAGTAATTACAGATCACTTTGTATAATAGGTCCTCGAATTACTTGCAAAATTTTAAATTAAGAATAGTAAACTTTAAAATTCTGCCTTAAATAAAACTTACCCAACACACAGTAAAAGCATTTACAGCACTTTTTGACTATATATATATGTATATACACACGTGTGTGTGTATGTATATATATGTGTATATATACGTATGTATACACAGACATATATGTGTATATATATTATATCTATATATTAACTGGGTTAAATACAAGTTGTCTGATCCCTAGCATTGTTTAGAGTGACTTTAGCAAATATAAATAAAGCAAAACCTCTCAATGGCTTGGCAATGTGGCTGTAGCTGTTTGGAAGAGGTATTCAGAGACACAGATACCTTTACCTAAGGGCTCTGCTGGAGGGAAAGTATTGGGAGATCTGAGCCCTAAACTCAGACTAGAAGGGGTGCATATCACTTCCACCCACACCCCGTTACCCCCCTGTCATGGGCACACTTATCTGCAAGGGAGGCTGGGTGCCATAGCCAGCATTGTAGCTAGGAAGAAAAGCAAATCTATTTAATTATTATCCAGCAGTCTCTGTCACCCCACCGAAGCAGAACTTTCTATTTCTATGAAAAAACTTGGTAAGACATGTACAGACATAGGGAAGCAATTATACTGAACAGAAGTCTGAATTCAAATATCGTTTCCTCCTATGCAAAAAGGAAGTCTAAAGCACACATTAATTTTGCCCTGACCTGGTTTGTATGCTTATGAAATCAAATGCAAATGAAATATAATTAAAAACTTAAAAACTTGACATTTTAACATTTTCAAGTGAATGATTCCAAATCAATAACAAATGCTCTTCTAGAATATATTTCTATCTTGTTTTCCTGTCACAAGTTAGAATCTCAAAGATAGGACTGTATAATAAAATTAGTGAGCAGAATATATATATATATATATATATATATATATATATATATATATATATATATAGTAAGCACATATGAAGGGTAATAGATCATTTACTCCTTTGTAGTTTTTTTTACATAAATTAAAATACACAGCTGTGCTTAGAGTAGCAGTTTTTACTTTCTTCTCCCTGTCTTATTAAAGATATATACTACCTATATGACCCTTACTCTCACAGAAGGAAAACTGTATGTTTGCCTAATTTGAATATTGTAATTCCAATTTAGGGCTACTGAAGTTCTATTTTAAATAACCATTTTACCCTGCTCAGTTTTTTTTTTTAATGTTTATTTATTTTTGAGACAGAGAGAGACAGAGCATGAATGGGGGAGGGTCAAAGAGAGGGAGACACAGAATCTGAAACAGGCTCCAGGCTCTGAGCTGTCAGCCCAGAGCCCGACGCAGGGCTCGAACCCACGGACCATGAGATCATGACCTGAAGTCGGCCGCTTAACCGACTGAGCCACCCAGGCGCCCCAACCCTGCTCAGTTTTATTTTTTTTTTATTTTTTTATTTTTTATTTTTTTTTTCAACATTTATTTATTTTTGGGACAGAGAGAGACAGAGCATGAACGGGGAGGGGCAGAGAGAGAGGGAGACACAGAATCGGAAACAAGCTCCAGGCTCTGAGCCATCAGCCCAGAGCCTGACGCGGGGCTCGAACTCACGGACCGCGAGATCGTGACCTGGCTGAAGTCGGACGCTTAACCGACTGCGCCACCCAGGCGCCCCCCTGCTCAGTTTTAAATGATAAAATTATACGGGGTGCCTGGGTGGCTCAGTTGGTTAGACGTCTGACTTTGGCCACGTCATGATCTCATGGTTCATGAGTTTGTGCCCTGCACTGGGCTCTGGGCTGACAGCTCAGAGCCTGGAGCCTGCTTCAGATTCTGTCTCTCCCTCTCTCTGCCCCTCCCCCACTCACACTCTGTCTCTCTCTCTCAAAAAAATAAACACTTTTAAAAAATTTAATGATAAAGTTATACTTATAGGGAAAAAAACTGAACAAGGTGAATACTTCTGAATCAGTATTACCTACACCTAAAATCTGGCCATAAGTCTCCATTAAGAGTCATGTCTGTGAAACCAAGAAATTAATATCACTGCAAAACACATATCATAAACTCAAGTTACTTTTTAAAGCAAAGTTTGTTTGCTTGTTTGTTTTCATTTGGGGGGAATGATATTATCCCATTAGAATCAGGATATTTATATTGCCAACCAAGTACAACCTAAATTTTTTATACAATTACTACAATAAATTGTTAAGAATTCATTTTGAGACATGGATATCCTGCTGAGCTAGGTGGGACCTCTGAAGAGGAGTTAAACCAAATGTTTATTTTCATGGCATATTAGACTATTTGCAAAGCAATGAAACAGCAGAACTTGTGATCAGTAATTAGTAAGTTCCCACTAAAGTTACATGTCATTATTGACTCAATAATTCAATTATTAATGTTTCATCCAGGTTTTGGGCAGAAAAACAGAAAGTAGTCTAGGTGTTTTAATCAGAGGGAAAGGGAAGAGCAGATCCATTACAAAATTATTAGAACATTCTGTAGGACAGTAGGAATCAGGGAATCCAGAGAAACAGGAAGGAGAAACCCAGAACTCAGAAAAGCTAATGTTAAAATGCTAGCATATATGAGTCAACACCTACTCCATAATGGAAAGTGATTTTCATCTAATTCTTGATCTGCATAAAAGGTGCAGCTCCCATACAAGCCTAGAACCACTGAAATTGTGCTGACTCTGCACTGGCCACTGGGGTCCAGGATAAACCACCACTTCTGCCTAGACAGAATCCTGGGTTTCTGTAGGAATTAAGGATAGAAACTTTGTTTTCCCTCCTCCCAGTTTATAATCCCAGTTCTCCTCTTACTCTTTTGTTGACTTAGCTCCTCCAGTAACTTTGCAACCAGTTTCCTGCATAGACTTCTCTGTTTGAAAGAAGGAGCATGAAGTCTGTTTTTCTTTGCATCAGTAGTGTGGTTTTCCTCCATGCATGGGTCTTATAAAGACAACTAGGAAACTTTCTCCATCTAATTCACCAGGTCTAATCAGCATGCCAGCAAAGTAGTAGACTAACATGATGTTCTCTACACTGTGGAAACAATTAAGGTTCGTGAGTAATACTTAATAGAAGATACTTAGAGTATGGATAGAGCATTGACTTAAGATGGTGGAGGTGGACAGCTGTTCTGGCAGTTGGAAAGTACCTATTTCTGGTGGACCTTGCTAACTGATATGTAGGAAAAAAAATTAAGGGTGGGAGAGTATTTTCCAAATCCCCACATCAGCAGTCAATATTAAATGTTTTTCTCTGTTAATTTATTCCACTAAAGAGATCACAGCTTGAACAGTAGCTAAAGTTGGGAGACACTAACAAATTATCTACATGCCTACAGTGAGCACTCACGTTAGATCCAACTATCTTCATACTTCGTGCCATTAATAAAGTCCATCTATATTTCTCTTTACCAACCTCCCTTTAAATAATCTTCGAATTTTCTTCTTTGTGATTATCTTACTAAACTCCTTGGTTCCATCCTACCAAACTGGTCATGAATCAGAATCAACTTAGTCCTTTGGCTACATCCTCACTGAGGCACATGGACAACCAAATGTGGTCCTTGACCTTTTGCTACTAGGAAGATTTTCCTTCCTATTTTCTTTGGATGGAGCTCCTATGAGGAGAGTGCAATGCTTCAGCAATGTACATCTGGTTGGTGAAAAGATATTGCAAATAACCATCTGAAAATTCAGCCAAATATACATATATACTTTCAGTGAGACAGTAGATATGGATGAAAGCAGATGGAGCCTAATAGTTAAAGTGCATGTCTTGGGATTCTAAGCCACATATTCACTTATGCAAGAATCTAGGATATGTATGAGCCAAATCTTGCATATTGTATTTCTAAATTATGGAGGAATGCAGTGCACAAGCTGTGAATACCTCCTTTATGATTGACAATTCAGGTCACAATTTGACTGGGGAGGCTTAGGTTTTAATCCCTACCAAGGCCATGTAGCAAGTCACACAATCTATTTTTATTTTATTTTATTTTATTTCGTTTCGTTTCATTTCATTTCATTTCATTTCATTTCATTTCATTTCATTTTATTTTATTTTATTTTATTATTTTTCTCAAAAGGAGAAAAGTTTTCTACAGAAAGTTGGATTTGCTCCAGAATCCTAGGAGCTGACCTGTGATTCTCCAACTAGGATAGCTAACAAACCCAACTACTGCTTGTGCCTAGAAATGTAGATTTTAGAGGGTTGCAAGCATAGCCAACTATCCATTACATTAATGTATTGAATATTTACTGCCTCGAGACAAGATTAGCCACTATAATAACATAGGTAAATTAAGAAAAATGACTTTTGCTTGTAATAACCTCATTCTATCAATCTGATGTGAGAAGCAAGTAAGATATTTATTTTTAATTTTTTTTAACATTTATTTTTGAGACAGAGAGAGAGACAGAGCATGAACGGGGGGAGGGCCAGAGAGAGAGGGAGACACAGAATCTGAAGCAGGCTCCAGGCTCTGAGCTGTCAGCACAGAGCCTGCTGCGGGGCTCAAACTCACGGACCGTGAGATCGTGACCTGAGCGAAGTCAGACGCTCAACCGACTGAGCCACCCAGGCGCCCCAGGCAAGTAAGATATTTAAAAATTCAGTGCAATACATGATGTATTAGAATTGGAGAGATATAGGAGGAAAAATGAAGAGGATGAGCATTATGAAAAATTTCATGGAGGCGACTGGGTGGCTCAGTCAGTTAAGCGTCTGAATCGATTTCGGCTCAGGTCATGATCTCACGGTTTGTGAGTTCAAGCCCCACACTGGGCTCTGCACTGACAGCATGGAACCTGCTTGGTATTCTCTCTCTCCCTCTCTCTCTAACCCTACCACACTCTCTCTCTCTTAAATAAATAAACTTAAAAAAATAAAATAAAATACAGAAAACTGAACATAGCATAAACAAAGCTACTTATACAATAAGAAAAGCAATGTAAAATTTTACAAGCATAAAACCAATTTAGAAGTTGTATCTCAGATTTAAATTCTTCTAGTTAATTGCATGTAGTTTTATAAAGAAGGTTCATCTTCAAAAAATTAATTGCTGAATCTCTGCCTACATTTGCTTCATAATTATAGTTAATATCAATTCAATAGGAAAAAATATCAGTCATAAATATTGAAGTACATTAACCCATGAAAGTTTAAAGAGTCATACACTGAACTTTGAAAATTTAAAAGTAATTACACTATTAGGATAAATTTTAAATGATACAGTTGTCTGAAATTCCATGTATAGCTCAGTATAATTAATGTAAAAGTCTATGTCATTGAGAGAAATAAATGCCTCATCATATTATTTCAGAATTGTTTTTAAGTATTCTCTGAAACCATCTACTTGCTAAGAAAGAAATAAAAGTCAAATGCAAAAAGATATCCATAATGTATTCATGTCCTTCAGCACTCAGTAGATAAATCATTCTTATTCAACTGAAATCCTTGACTTATTATTATTTTTTTCTGCTCTTATGTTCAGGAGATATGCTAAGGGTACATGAATCCTCAGAGAAAACTCTGTCTCTCCATTTTTTTTTCTTTGAGAATAAAGAATGAAACTAATGGGAAGAAGGCAACCTAAAATGAAACCTCAAAGGATAATTTGTTGAAAAATGATGCAGGACATGGACTATTTGGCAGAGAATTTTCACATGTCTTGTTATTTCTATCCACAAATTCCTGTGAGATTTTTCTCCTTATCACACAGAATGTTCAACATACTAACTGTAAACTTAAGGAGAATTGAGACATTTTATAACGCTCCTATTACTGCAGAAATGTTATTTTCCTCTAAATTGGCTTAACGGTGATTGCCCAGGGACCAGTTTGAGGTATCAGAAAAAAAACTTAGCTAGAGCTGGTATCACCTACAGTGTATGAGTAAGACAGAATAATTCACTATAAAAATGGTGACATATTTAATAGAAGCCAGGTTGCAGAAGTAGTCAAATGTGTCTAAACAAAGTAGTACTATTATATTTTGAGAAACAGGGTCAAAATTCTTTATAACAGGAGGGATATGCTTGTGTGTGTGTGTGTGTGTGTGTGTGTGTGTGTGTGTGCATGTGCATAGAGCTAAGAAAAAATTATCTTCAGAAAATAAATTAAATAAAAAGTAAAAAAAATAAAATTAGCCCTCACTTTTGCAATATACATTGCTTTTTTAAATAACTATGGTGGAAATCAATAAAGCTCTATGTGTAGCATGGGAGACTTAATTGGCATTACAGAATAAACATTGGGTGAGAGCAGCCCATATTCCCCTTCAGTCTAGAAACAGAGATGGTAGGATGCCCTTTCTCACCTGATCAATATCTGAAAGTCACTTTAGCAAGAGAAAGGAAGTAGAGATTTTTTCCCTCTTCCTAAGGGGAGTAGTTGAAATTCCTGATGAAGAATAAACACTAGATTGAGGAGATTCAAAGAGGTTGAAGGAACAAAGCAAGGATTTTAAGAATACTAACACAATTTTTAACTGCATTCATGTATTTTCATTACAGTCATCATTTTACCCTTTTTGAAAATTCTACTTTAATAGAAGCCAGGTTGCAGAAGTAGTCAAATGTGTCTAAACAAAGTAATACTAGTACTATTATGTTTTGAGAAACAGGGTCAAAATTCTTTATAACAGGAGGGATATGCTTGTGTGTGTGTGTGTGTGTGTGTGTGTACATTTTCTCCAAGTCGCCAAAGTGACTCACCTGAGATAGCTAATAAACTATGTTTCTGGAGAAGTATATACTTCATAGTCTGTTGAAGTCATTCATGTCTTTTCCTAGCTTCTAGAGTAAATCCTTTTTTTTTTCTACCTGAAGTGTCATATTTGCAAATAACTCTCATTTAACAAGTTCTGACAAGGACACTATTAAGGAACACAAATTGACTTTATATGTGGAATCAATGCTCTATACAAAGCCCTCTCGAGAAAACTGGCTAAGGATCTGGCATCTAGGGATGCAGTCTCACTGGTAAAGCGACTGACTAGCCAGATGCTTCAGCAGATTTCTCAAACCTCAGTAACAGAGGAATTTAAGAACTAAAATCTGATGTCTTGGGCTTACTTTTCTAGTGTCAGCATAGAGGTAGTAATCACTTAAACTTTTAAAAATCCAATCTAAAATTCCATGTAAACATTGACAAACAGAAATACTTAGTTTGCTAAATAACATATATCCCCAAAAGCTTATATATGGTGTTAATTTAAACAGGGAGCCCATTGCTATTCCAAAAAATAGAAACAGAAGGCAACCTTCAGGACTCATGCTACAAAGCCAGCATTACCTTGATTGCCAAACCAGAGAGACCCCACAAAAAAGGAGAACTACAGGCCAATATCCCTGATGAACATAGATACAAAAATTCTCAGCAAGATACTAGCAAATCGAATTCAACAGCATATAAAAAGAATTAATCACCATGATCAAGTGGGATTCATTCCTGGGATGCAGGGCTGGTTCAATATTCGAAAATCAATCAATGTGATACATCACATTAATAAAAGAAAGAATAAGAGCCATATGATCCTGCCAATAGATGCAGAAAAAAAACATTTGACAAAGTTCAGCATCCTTTCTTAATAAAAACCCTCAAGAAAATCAGGATAGAAGGAACATACCTAATCATCATAAAAGCCATATAAGAAAAGCCCATAGCTAATATCATCCTCAATGGGGAAAAACTGAGAGCTTTCCCCCTGAGATCAGGAACATGACAAGGATGTCCACTCTTACCACTGTTGTTTAACACAGTGTTGGAAGTCCTAGAATCACAAACAGATGACAAAATGAAATAAAATGCATCAAAATTGGCAACGAAGAAGTCAAACTTTCACTTTTCACAGACGACATGATGCTCTACATGGAAAACCTGAAAGACTCCACCAAAAGGCTGCTAGAACTGATTGATGGATTCAGCAAAGTCGCAGGGTACAAAATCAATGTACAGAAATCAGTTGCATTTGTACACACCAATAATGAAGCAACAGAAAGAGAAATCGAGAAACTGATCCCATTTACAATTGCACCAAGAGCCTAAAATACCTAGGAATACCTAACCAAAATGTAAAAGATCTCTATGCTGAAAATTATAGAAAGTTTAGAAGGAAATTGAAGAGGATATAAAGAAATGGAAAAACATTCCATGCTCATGGATTGGAAGAATAAATATTGTTAAAATATCAATACTACCCAAAGCTATCTACACATTCAATGCAATCCCTATCAAAATTGCACCAGCATTCTTCTCAAAGCTACAATTTGTATGGAACCACAAAAGGCGCCGGATAGCCAAAGTAATTTTGAAGAAGACCAAAGCAGAAGGCATCACAATCCCAGACTTTAGCCTCTACTACAAAGCTGTAATCATCAAGACAGTATGGTACTGGCACAAAAACAGACACATAGACCAATGGAATCAAATAGAGAACCCAGAATTGGACCCACAAATGTAGGGCCAACTAATCTTTGACAAAGCAGGCAAGAGTATCCAGTGGAAAAAAGACAGTCTCTTTAGCAAATGGTGCTGGGAGAACTGGACAGCAACATGCAGAAGAATGAAAGTAGACCACTTTCTTACATCATACGCAAAAAGTAAACTCAAAATGGATGAAAGACCTAAATGTGAGACAGGAAACCATCAAAAACCTAGAGGAGAAAGCAGGCAACAACCTCTTTGGCCTCAGATGCAGCAATTTCTTGTTTGATGTATCTCCAAACCCCAGGGAATTAAAAGCAAAAATGAACTATTAGGACCTCATCAAGATAAAAAGCTTCTGCATTGCAAAGGAAACAATCAACAAAAGTAAAAGGCAACAGATGGAATGGGAGAAGATATTTGCAAATGACATATCAGATAAAGGGTTAGTATCCAAAATCTTTAAAGAACTTAACCACACTCAACACCCGAAGAACTAATAATCCAGTGAAGAAATGGGCAGAAGGCATGAATAGACACTTTTCCAAAGAAGACATCCAGATGGCCAACAGGCACATGAAAAGATGTTCAACGTCATTCATCATTAGGGAAATACACACCAAACCACACTGAGATACCACCTCACACCAGTCAGAGTGGGTAAAATTAACAACTCAGGAAACAACAGATGCTGGCGAGGATGTGGAGAAATGGGAACTCTCTTGCACTGTTGGTGGGAATGCAAACTGGTGCAGCCACTCTGGAAAAAACTGTGGAGGTTCCTCAAAAAGTTAAAAATAGAACTACCCTTTGACCCAGCAATAGCACTACTAGGAATTTATCCAAAGGATACAGGAATGCTAAGTCATAGGGGCACAATGTACCCCAATGTTTATAGCAGCACTTTCAACAATAGCCAAATTATGGAAAGAGCCTAAATGTCCATCAATTGATGAATGGATAAAGAAGATGCGGTTTAATATACAATGGAATACTATTTGGCAATAAGAAAGAATGAAATCCTGCCATTTGCAGCAAATTGGATGGAACTGGAAGGTCTTATGCTGAGTGAAATAAGTCAGTCAGAGAAAGACAGATATCATATGTTTTCACTCTTCTGTGGAACTTGAGAAACTTAACAGAAAGAAGACCATGGGGGAAGGAAAGGGGAAAAAACAGTCACAAACAGAAAGGGAGGGAGGCAAGCCATAAGAGACTCTTAAATACAAAATATTCTAAATAAATAAACAAAACTGAGGGTTGATGGCGGGGGGGTGGAGGAGAGGGGAAAATGGGTGATGGGCATTGAGGAGGGCACTTGTTGGGATGAGCACTGGGTGTTGTATGTAAGCAATGGGAATCTACCCCCAAAACCAAGAGCACACTGTACACACTGTTAGCCAATTTGACAAAAATTATGTTAAAAAAATAAAAATAAACAGGGAGCCCATTGGACTGAGGTGGCTTTAAGGTATTAGTAGTCTACCTAAACAAACCAAACCTAAGCCTGTAGTGCCTCAAGGTTAAGAAATAGAAACCTGATGACAACAAATCACAAACAGCTAATGAGGATTTTGCATATGAGGCCTCACTTAAGCTATGCCCCATTAAGTAATTCCCTTGCTTTGCTTCAGTATCTTCTCTATAAAGGTTTTTCCCCCAGCTCCTGTGAGGGGAGTGTTCCCTGCCACTTCTGGTTTAGCACTGACCAATGTGCTTAAACTTTGGCTCAAACTCTAAAGTTTTTAATATGCCTCAGTTTATCTTTTAATAACAGTGATGAATAGTTTTGCTATTCATCTTACTTATGGAAATAAATAGGCCAACCTAATGAGGACAGCCCTTTGTGATCATGAATAATTTCTGGAGATTACTTGTGGTCGCACAGGGTTAGACTATGAGAATAATTAGCAGAACCTGGGAGTAAATTAAAGCAATTACTGTTATTCCCTTCAGTGTTAAATTGGTCTTGCACCTTTAAATGCTATTCTATGTACTGAACTATCTTACAGCTCGGTAAGAGCAGAGGTTAACAGGAAAAGGTTTACCTGTTGTAGATGCAAATGATTTCTGTCCAGTGCAAAAGAAAACTTCAAAAGTCATCACTTATTGCTCTGTTGTTTAACCAGTTTTAAAACTAATCTGAAATTCTTTCCCTAAAACTCCTTTATTAAATAGTGTATAAATATAAATGCACTTAAATGCACTTGAAACTGTTTTTCACATTTCCTTGATTAATGAAATCTTTCATTCATAAAAAACATGGATTAACATACACTAAAAAATAAATATGATAATAAAACATATGGCTAAAAAGCATGTACTTCCAAAAGTAAGAATATAAACAAGTATTAAAAATAAAAACACCTTGTAGGCAATATGGTTCTGAAATAAAAATAAATGGCTTAATAGAGTATGCTAAAATATTGCACATAAACTATGTAATTTTTTTAAATATTTTTTTAATGTTTATTTATTTTTGAGACAGAAAGAGACAGAGCAGGAACGGGGGAGGATCAGAGAGAGAGGGAGACACAGAATCTGAAACAGGCTCCAGGCTCTGAGCAGTCAGCACAGAGCCCGACGCAGGGCTGGAACTCACAGACCATGAGATTGTGACCTGAGCCGAAGTCGGACACTTAACCAACTGAGCCACCCAGGCATCCCAAAACTATGTAATTTTTAATTATCAATGTTGTATTCTGTTAAAAGGTAATATAGATGGATTATGTGAATAGAGATGATGGAACAATTTGTTTATTAAATATTCTACATGAATAAATGCAAAAATATAAATATTTAAATGTGAAAATTAATTGATATTACTATTTATAAAATTAGTAAATTAAGACGTTTAAACTTCCATAGATAAAGAAAAAAACAAAATTAAAGGAAAAAGTTAAATTAGATAAAAATATTCAAGACATATGTGGGAGAAAATCTTATTTTTATGAGATTAACTTTAATTCAAATGGTTAAAGATAAATAACTTATATAGAAAATAAAGAGTGAAGGAAAAAATAGTCATAAAAAACACATTAAAATCTTTTTTAAAAATTCTAGGTTCTTATTGAGCTAAGTAAATGTAAAATAAAACAAATATTTTATTTGGTTTAAAAATATATATTTTTTTCAAATTGTAGTAAAGTGGGTGGGTTAGATAGTAATTTCATGCACTATTGCATCAACCACTTGTGCAAATGCAATGGAGTCTGCAGCTTCTGCAGAACCAACTGGAATCTGTGTAAAACGTTCAAGAACTATTGATTTGATCTGATTTATAATGTTACATTTAACCATTAATTTGGAGGAACTAGTTAGAAATGCAAATCAAGACTGAGTGTAAAAAATACTGTGGCATTCTTATAATAAAAAAATCAGTGTAAAAAGCTATTGATTATACAAATTATGTTAACCCATTAAAATTCAACATAAACTCATGTTAATCCATTAAAATTCATAAGGATAATCTTACAAAACACTTTATTACAGAGGAATAGAGAAACATTGCATAAGTTGTAGGAAAAAAGTGATTATTAATTAGTCTGTAAAGTATAATATTTATGTATAAATATTTGTACAAAAATGTTTATTTGTTAAAAAAATTTTTTAAAATATGTATTTGTATATTCTATATTTTTACCAACTGTGAATCTTACTAGGTAGAATTTTCATAGGTAGATGATAGAGAGATAGATGACAGAGAGAGAGGGAAGTTTTCATATAGATACACATGCAAAGATAAAAATGAAAAGCTGGGAACCACCACTTTGAAAACTGTTTTGTACTGTCTTATAAATTGATTCCACTTCTAGGTAATTAAGCTATGTTAAAATACATAGCCACAAAAAGACTTGCATACCTATGCTCATAACAGCTTCATTTATAATAGCAAAAATCTGAAAATGACTCTAAAGTCCATCAGCAGAGGAATGCATAAGCACAGCATATCCATTAAATGGGATACTCTTCAGTAGAAAAATGATTGGATATTGACACATGCCACAACATGAATGAATGTCAAAATAATTATACTTAACAGAGGAAGTTAGACACAAAAGAGTACATGCTGAATGATTTTATTTATATGGAAATCTAGAAGATGCATTCAGTCATTAGTGGCATAAAGCTAATTAATTGTTGTCGGGAGTCAAATATCCAGGGCGAGTGGCTATAAAGAGCAATGTGAGAACATTTGTGAATGGTAGAAATTTTCACTTCGTATTTCAACTGTAATCTTTAAATTTATCAGAATTCTTTGAAATATATACATTAAAAAATGCTTGTACTTCATTATACATATGAATTATGTCACAATAAAGGTTATCAAACTAGGAAAGCTAATTAAAATACCTTCTAAATAACAAATATATTTAAGAACATATTTTAATATGCCTTGAATATTTTTTTACATGTTTGCCAGTAGCATTTACTAAATTATAGTAGTTGTAATTTGATAAGATTGAATGGGCACCACCTACATTATCTTTCACCTATTTAAACTATAGATTTCTTTTATAGTCACTGGAATCTAACCCACAAAGTGGCAAGTGAATTAAGAGTTACTGGTAACTTCTCAGAGATCACTAATGTCTATAACAACTCAAATGTTTCTAAAAGGTTGAAAAATTGCTGAGATAATTGGTTGAGAAATTTTAAGAGAACAGATTTGGAGAATGGCAAGTCTGTATTCAGTAATGTTATATTTAGGAAACTGAAAAAGAATTTTCTTCCAACTTTAAAAGAATAAGATAGCAGTATCTTGGCATTTTAACACATATGATATAACCTATGTATTCACATGAATCATTCTGACATTGCTTCTTTGGAAACATCATGACTTGATGTTATAGAAGTTACACAGCTACTAATGGTGAAAGTATATTTTCTCTGAGGCTCAAGTCAGAGATTTGCAATTATCCAATGACAACAAAAAACAAAAATAACATGCAAAATAATGATCAAGCCTATTGCATGCCATTTGCGTTAAGATAACAAGGAATTATTCACAATACAAACTAAGTTTTACTCTAACTTTAATAACTTAATTTGAATACACATATTTTCAGTAGGATGTGATTGCAAATGTACTGTTAAGACTTTATGTGTTCTCAATTTTTTTTTGCTCTCCATACTTATTGACTTACAACAATGAATTCAATGTTAAATATCCATCTTACTCTTCTTGCAATGACATTAAAAACTATGATGATTACAATCACTTCAATTAATTTCATGCTTGAAGAAGAATGGTGAGAAGCATTCACATTATACAAAGAAAAAACTTATTGTGCAGTTATTCAATTATGTTAAAAGTACAGAAAAATATAACATGAAATCAATGTTTCCAGTAAAATGATAAAAGTGAAGAAATCCAACTAAAGACAAGTCTCAAAATGTTAGCAAGTATTATTATTATTATTATTATTCAGACAATTGTGTTTCAGAATGAAGTGTGTGAACATCAGATAAAATGGTTGGTATTTAAAAAAATTTTTTAACGTTTATTTATTTTTGAGAGAGAGAGAGTACAAGTGGGGGAAGGGCAGAGAAAGAGGGAGACACAGAATCTGAAGCAGGCTCCAGGCTCTGAGCTGTCAGCACAGAGCCAGACTCGGGGCTTGAGCTCACAAAGGGTGAGATGACCTGAGCTGACATCGGATGCTTAACCGACTGAGCCACCTAGATGCCCCCAAATTGCTGGTATTTTAAAACTGTAAACTTTTTGGTTTTAAAGGAAATTACAATTTTATACTTCAATTTACTTAAATTTAAAAACAGAATTAAACTATGGTTTAAAATCCAAAAGCCCTAGAGATATTATATTATAATGGACATTATCATTGAAAGCTAGCAACAATTTTACCCCATCCTCTTCATGTAGTGTTAATGTGGCTGTCAGTGTTTGGTTCATGAATATGATTGAAATTTGGCGAAATGTAAGCAAAAGTATAATCAGAAAGTTGCTGGAAGTCTTGATGATAATTGTTCCCAACTTTCAAGTCAGATATGTGGAAATCAATACATCTCTCTCTCTCCCTCTCTCCTTCTATTCTTAAAAATGGAAGCATTTAGTTTCATTTGTGATTGGCAACCATCCTGCAACCAGGAGATTAAAGAACTTCAGCACTGATCCAACATGTGGAAAGCATATTGAGACTCAGAAACACCTGTGTACCTTGATTATATCATTAAACTGCTGGATCAGCCTGAATTCCACTCCTCTTCTAGACTTTATGATAAGTGAGAATATACTTCCCCACTGTTTGGGCCACTGTGATTTCACTATTCATTACAGAGGAAAGTCTTCTGACTGATAAAGAATTTGGGACAAGGAAGAAGTGACATTGTAATTAACACACAATGGAATGAATTTGTCAAAACAAAATCACACTGTATAAAGTTAAACAGGCAAGGGAGACATTATTCAAGGCTTTTGCAATGAGACATTGAGACCAGAATTCTGTCTAAGCTCAACTCTGCCAAAATAAAGAGTTGGAGAGTTTTAAGAGCTGGTAGAGCTGGGGAAATCATAGACCATCTGTGTTTTCAACTGGCATTACTCAAAGAAAAAAAAGCTGTATCTTGATGACAGGAGGTAGTTTTATAACATGAAACAAGGCGCCCACTGAAGTTAGGCCCCTATCCTACCACAGAAAATGGGAGACAGGGGCACTATATTTCTTGATGATTACATTCCAAAGGATTGGCTCCCAACCCCTGAGAAAGACATTACTGGGTTTCAGAAAATTGTCAAGAAGTTTCCAAAAAGATTTGTGTCTCAATGGGGCATATAAAACATTTATAATTACAAGTTTTCTAAAGTAAATTCTCTAAGAAAAGAGAGGTCATGGATCTAGTATCAGGAAAAGATCTGACTTAAGTTTAATCAAGTTAACGAATGCTTGTGTTCCTGAAGACTCATATCTTAGGGTGCCTGGGTGGCTCAGTTGGGTAAGTGTCCAACTCTTCATTTCAGCTCAGGTCACAATATCACAGTTTGTGAGTTTGAGCCCCCACTGGGCTCTGCAGTGACAGCAGGAAGTGTGCTTAGGATTCTTTGTCTCTCTCTCCACCCCTTCCCTGCTTGCTCTCCATCTAAGAAAAGAAAAGAAAAGAAAAGAAAAGAAAAGAAAAGAAAAGAAAAGAAAAGAAAAGAAAAGGAGAGAAACTACTTAAAAGAAAAGACTCCTATCTTGAAACCTAACTCCCAATGCAATGATATTAATTGATGTGCCTTGGAGAGGGTGGAGCCCTCATGAATGAGATTAGTGCCCTTATAAAAGAGGCCACAGAGAACTCCTTTGCCTGTTTCTGTCAGGTGAGGTTGCAGCCAAAAGATGACTGTCTAGGAGCCAGGAAGTAGGATCTCACCAGACACCAAATGTGCCAGCACCTTGATCTTAGACTTCCCAGACTTTAGTTTATTATGAGAAACAAATTTCTGTTATTTATAAGCCAATTAGTCTATGGTATTTTTGTAATAGCAGCCTCAATAGACTAAGACAGAGGGGGACATTAAAGTCCTTTGGTCAGACTAAATGGAGGAGATAGGGCAGAGAGTAGTGAGGACCTCATCATTCTTAGCTAAGGAATTGTCAACACTTGTTAAGTTGTTGAGAAACTACTGATTACACTATGGCCTCGTGTTTGTTTCCTATTTACTAATGCTATAGCAGTAGGGAGCTTGGCAGTAACTAACTAAATCATTAACTATATATATTATAATACACTAAGTATTTATTGGGGCATTCTACATGTCACTATATGTAAAGGATATTTGAAGACAGAAAATAGAGGAAGCATGGTTTTTCTTAGAAAGCCTGTTTCCCAGACTACAATAAAAAATGTAAATTTGGTAATCTGACATTCTATATAACGTAAAATAAAACAAATTTTCTAACCCAGTAATGGAAGTACCAGCATATAGAGAGGGAAGTGAGAAAATACCAAGTCTGATCATCTTGGTTTCCCCCCTGGTTTCCCTCTTTACCCATGCCCCTCTGTCTCTCACACACACTGTATTAATGCTCCAGTGAGGCATTCTCAGCTAGTTGTCTCCCTTTACAGAGGTATAATTTCAAATATCTCAATTCAGAAAACTTTAACTTTAGATCAGCATAAAAACATGGATAAAGCTGAAGAAACAGGAATTCTATAGATCAAAAACCCATGCTAGAATACTTCCCTGAGTAGCTCTTATCCCATGAAATTGATCTAAAGGATTGTTTTTGTAAACATGGTTCACAGACTTGTGTAGATTCCTGAATTACTATCTGATTACAGATTGGAAGTAATGTTTAGAAACTGTCATAATATTCTGATATTGCTTCAACATCCAATATATTTTTTAAATTTTATTTTTTTATAGTAACACACTTTATAATAAAATTTTTAAACTATCATCCTATGAGAGATTTTTTTTTGAAAATAGCCACTTCACAGATATATCTGGAAGTATGATCAAAAACAAGTATTTTGCAAACCTACTAAATATTTACGGAGACCAACTGTCAAAGAAATCCCAAAAAGTAATGTTTAAATCTCTGAGGAAATTCTTGGTCTCTAAACTCATACCAATAGAAATTGTTCTAAAGCATGCACAAGGGGTGCCTGGGTGGCTCAGTTGGTTAAGCATCCATTTTCAGCTCAGGTCATTATCTCACAGTTTGTGAGTTCGAGCCCCGCATTGGGCTTTGTGCTGACAGCTCAGAGCCTGGAGCCTGCTTTGGATTCTGTGTCTCCCTCTCTCTCTGCTCCTCCCCTACTCATGCTCTGTCTCTCTCTCAAAAATAAATAAACATTAAAAAGCAAAATTTTTAAAAAGAATGCACAAGACCCAGGATAAGAAACATGGAGAAATCCAATCCTAAATAAGGCCAGAGAGGATAAGGTTCAAGAACAGTAACCCAGAAATCAAATCCTGGGAATACCAGATTGGTTGACTGCCTATTTTCCAAGGGGCATCAGATGCTAAGACAGGATGAAACACATTGACTTTAAAAGAGGAGATATCTGGGGGCACTTGGGTGGTTCAGTCATTTAAGCATCCAGCTTCAGCTCAGGTCATGATCTCACTGTTGGTGGGTTCAAGCCCCATGACAGCCGAGGGCCTGGAGCCTGCTCTGTGTCTGTGTCTACCTCTCCCTCTCTCTGTCCCTCCCTTGTTCCCTCCCTCTGTCTCTCAAAAATAAATAAAGATTAAAAAATAATAACAAAAGAGGAAATATGTGTGTGAAAAGGAAATAGGGATGAAGTTGAAAGGGGCTGAGAGATTCATGATTTGTGATTTAATTCTGACCACAAGTGAAGGAGAGAGGAAGAGAAGATCGGGTGGATGCATCATGGACTACTTTGCAGTCTAAGGCAGGTTCAGCAAAGTCTCCAGGGAATCCTTGAGCTTTGAGCAGAGTCTCAAAGGATTCCCAGTTTCCCAGGAATGGGCCTGCCTCAATATCCCTTCTACTGTGTCACTGCCTGGGAGCTGTACAAGGAGGCATGGCAGTTGGATTTCAGAGTACAGCAGCTGGGGCCTTTGTTCATTTATCAAATGAAGCAATTCTCAGAATCCTTTGTGTGCACAAATCTACTTCACACAAGTCCAAGTAGCAACTCTTGCATGACTCCCACAGGATTTTATTTCTGAAGGAAAATTCCGAAGCTGAAGATTAGTGGGATGAACTACAGCCCCCACCACTTAGGCAATCTCAGGGCCACAAACAACATTCATCCTCTCACACTTCACCATAGATTCTAAATTTTCCTCAGGCTCATCTACAACCAAAACGGGTCTCCGTAGCTTATTTGGTAGTGTGATTGACTAACCTTCAATCCAGAAGGTTAGTCATACCCTTCTCAGTCCAGGGTTACTGCACATGTCCATTCACAGTTACAACAGGGCAAAGGGTAGTCAGGAGGTGTACAAGAGGATCACCTGAGCTCCACAGATATTCCTCAGACCTCCATCATGGAAAAGTAGCCCTACCTCAGCCTGCTGGTCAGTGTCAAATAGCACAGCCATTATGATGACTTCTTTTCTTGCCTGCTGGTTGCAGACACAAGGAATCCAAAGGACCCTGGTGGCAGCCATAATTTGTAGTGGCTGAATCAGGCTGAGTAAAGAAGATATCCCTGTTGTCAGAGCTATCCTTTCCAGAAGGAAGTAGAACTGATGATAGAACAGAGGAGTGGATAAGACAAGAGTTTATGTGTGTATCTTGGATCTCTGCTTGTGGATGAAAATCAAGGGAAGGAAGTGGTAGAAATATTGATATAGATTTCAGAGAAAATGTGAAAAAGGGAGCTGTGTCCTACTTAACTGGAGTGGTGAAATGGTAGCCTACAAGCTTCTCAAGAAGCTTCAACCTTGCAATGCCAGCCTAATCTGCAAATCATAATGAAAATAAAGGTGGAAAAGGTAATTAGGCAACCTACTGGACCATTAAGATTCCAGTTTTGTTTGAAGAATGAGGCCAAGTGTAGGACTGGAGAAAAGCTAGGCTGCCTCAGGGATCTGTGCTGACTGTCCTCTGGCACCCTCAGAGGAGAGCCTCTCTAGGTGGGGTGGCCTGAGGTGATGCAACTCTGCCCCCTGACTGGCTGCCAGGAATGGACTGACTGGCTGATTGATGGATCGATTTAAGTGTATATAAGCTTTGCTCTGCAACCACACCATCTCCCGGGGAAAGAAATGTAAGGTAAGAACAATTAGGAGTGAAACACTAGTGATGATACACACTATTTATTACAAACTATTTATTACAAACTATTAAAAACAGAAGAAAAAACTTTACTTGGCCAATCAAGAATTTTACAACTTCAGAAAAATTGGCCGTAGGAGGTTAATAATAGGCCATGATGATGGTCATATAATTAGGTAAGCTAATTTAAAAAAATTCACATTTTGCACATCTTGGCTATGACCACTTACTGTCTTGCTATAAGTACATGAACTATGAAAAAGATGTAATGAACATGGAATTCTCTACCTGCTTTCATCAGGTCTGAGAGACAAAGAGAGAGAGAGAGAGAGAGAGAGAGAGAGAGAGAGAGAGAGGAAGGGAGGGAGGGAAAGATACACCAAGAAGGCAGAAGGGAAAAATAGCTATCTTAAATTTTTTAAATTATTCTATTCCTTAAATGATTCATTCTAAAGGCTTAAATGTTTCCTACAGTAGGAAACACACATATATAATAATGCTATCACATTTGCATAATGGAATTAAAGGGATTATTTAATTATTAATAATTAAAGGGATAGTTAAGAGGCAAGGGAAAGTGAATGACAACCTGACATATCACAGAGTATGACTATCAGGGTCAGTTGTACAGATAATGGCTTTAGCGACTTTGAAGGAAAAAAAATAAGTCTAGGTTATAGGCTATATTTAAAAAAAAAATAACAAAAACCAAAAAACAACTCTCCAAACAATTCTATTTCTCATTTTAAACCCAGAAGCAGTTGAGGGCAGAGAAATGCAAAAGTGTATCAGGAAAAACAAACACATGGGCATTTTCAAATTCCCCTTTGTATAAAGACTGTATTTGTTTCCTAGGGCTGTGGTAAAAAATCACCAAAAACTCGGTGACTTAAAACAAGAGCAAATGTATTCCTCACAGTCCAGGAGGCTAGAAATCTGAAATCAAGTTGTTGTCAGGGCCATGTGCCCCCGGAAGACTTTAAGCAAGAATCCTTTCTTGATTCTTGCTAGCTTCTGGTGGTTGCTGGCATTTCTTCATGTTTCTTAGATTGAAGCTATATCATACCAATGTATTCCTCTATCTTCACATGTACATCTTCTGTGTGTGTGTGTGTGTGTCTTAAACCCCCTCTTCCTGAGAGGGCACTGGTCATACTGGATTTAGGGCTCATCCTAATCCAGTACAACTTCAGCTGAACGTGATTACATCTGTAAAGACCCTATTTTCAAAGAAGGCCATGTTCCTAGGTTCCAGGTGGACATTAATTTTCAGGGGACATTATTGAAACTAGTTAAAACATTTAGAAACAATTAAGAGTTACAATACAAATCTCAGATTCTCCAAATGTCCTTTAGTCCTAAGAAAATATAATACCTCGATCCTTGTTTAACAGGAAGAAGATTCAAGAATATTTAGGGAAAAAAAATGTTCCAGTGAATTATCCTTTTACTTGAATTGTTTTGAATATTATCTAGTTAACTTTATATTAGGATATATTGAGTTCATAAAAACATGTATTTTAGGTATATGAGAAAATATGGGATAAATATTCACTGTGAAGTTATTTTGATAAAGCATTTTCATTTAGTACTCTCGCTACTAGGCAAAATAACAAACATGATGAAAATCTTTTTGCGTTTTAAGTCATAAAGAAAAATTGCAGGGGCACCTGGGTGGCTCAGTCAGTTAAGCATCTGACTTCAGCTCAGGTCATGATCTCCCAGTTCATGAGTTCAAGCCCCATGTCGCATCAGGCTCTGTGCTGACAGCTCAGAGCTTGGAGCCTGCTTCAGATTCTGTCTCCCTCTCTCTCTGCCCCTCCCCACCTCACACTCTGTCTCTGTCTCTCTCAAAAATAAATAAACATTTAAAAAATTGCAAACAGAAATATGACTTTTCATCAAAAAAGGTCTGATTATTTTTATCTCCTTCTCTGCCTCAGTTCAATGGACTATCTTTTGGAACTTCTCCCATTCCCCTGGTCATCTCTGAAAGTCTCTCGTTTGGACCATTGCCTTTTGTTTTTGCAGTAAAAATCCCTGAAATAATCCCTTCTAATTCCATGACTTGAGTCCACATCTACATACCACTGACTCTTCTGAGAGGTCTCTAGGCAACTAAAATTATATCCCAAACCAAATATTACATTCTGTCTCCTAACTCTCTTCTCTTTCCAGTTCACATTGTTTATGAAGTAACTCCCAAACACCCAAAAATCATAGGTGACTGACCATCTCTCCCACATTCCCACTTAAATTTCAAATGCTGACGTTTCTACCTTCTCCATTATTCTGCCTCAAATATATTCGTATTTCTCCAGATTGCCTATCACCTGTTTACTTGGTACTAGTTATTTTCTTAGCTCTGAGCTTCCACTATGGATTAAGCTATGTGACTACATTGCTCACAATGTCAGAGGTCAGATTCTCTGGGACACAGGCTGTGAAATTCTGAGACATGCAAACAGACACACTCCTGGGTACAACATCTATAAGGAAGCAAGACAAACAATATTGGGAAAAGGGGGAAATCTCAACTATGAGGCACTTTCAAAGTAACCTAAAATAGTATTTCTTTTCTTTTTTTAATTATTTTTCAACACTTATTTATTTTTGAGAGACAGAGAGAGACAGAACATGAGCAGGGGAGGCGCAGAGAGAAAGGGAGATACAGAATCCGAAGCAGGCTTCAGGCTGTGAGCTGTCAGCACAAAGCCTGACGCGGGTTTGAACTCACAAACCACGAGACCATGACCTGAGCTGAAGTCCGATGCTCAACCGACTGAGCCACCCAGGCGCCCCCTTTTTTATTTTTTAAATTTTTTTCTAAAATAGTATTTCTTAGATGTCTGAATTGAGACAGGCCCAATGTCTCCCTTCCTGCATCAACTAGGAAAAGAGCATAATGTTAATCAGGATAGTTCCCTTTGGCTGAGGAAGACCTCAATCAGAGACTCAAGATAAGCCATCAGCAGCCACCACCCATGGCAGTCAGGGAATGGGTGCCTTGGAGGCAAAGGAATGCAGGTGGGTCTAGTCAACACACCAGAACATATGCTCTCTTTCTTCCTCAGGTATACTTGTATTACATTTTCTTTACCTGGAAACAGTTTTTTCAGGGTGGTTTGGTCTCTTTTCTCATGGAAATTCACACAAGAAAGGCTTTTGAGATATGATTGCTATTTGGCAGCTGGTCTTAGAATGGCAACTAATATTTATTACTTCTGTCTTCTTATTCTAGCTAAACTTCCATCATTCCAGCTAAATTTTCCATCATTTCCAGGTATTACCTCCACTGGTCTTGGTGGGTCACCTGGTAGAATGATTTGAGGTATCTGAATCTCTAATCACCAGGAACTTCTCAAGCCAGTACTACCGCACATGGCAATGTGCAATCAAAATAGAGCAAGAGTGCACCACGAATCTCCATTGTGCGTCACTTGGTGCCCAAATCTCCTTTCCTGCCTGCCTCGTGTAATAGCTCCTCTACCCACTCTAGATAGGGGGATTACTCCTTTCCTTGCTTCCTGGTCCCTTGCTTCTTTTCCCTGGGAAAGGTAATATCTCTATGGAAATCAGAACCTCTATATGCACAGAGCATGGAGTTCTGGGGGATGATTCCCAAGTTTCCAAAGTGGATCACTGTAAATAATGGTAAGCAGAAACACTCCTGTATTTTGACCTTTGGGCCCACATATGCTGCCTATTTGGACAAAGCACCAAGTGATCATTGATGTAATGGTCTTCCTGAATCCTGACAGTATGGTTCCCCACACACTCAGGATAACCTGCAGGCCATTATCTCTGAGTTGGCACTCACATGCTGTTCTATCACTACCAGGTCAGTGTCTCCTTGTTATTGTTATATGTAATAAGATCACTGAATCCCAATATCATGTGCCAGTTGTATCACCTCCTTTGCTGAAAAGTATGCCCCTTGTTCTAATATAAGTATCCTGTTCGGGTGAATCGAACACTCTCTAACCTACTTATGGTTGTTATGTGAGGCTCTGAAGGAAAGGCAAAGAGAAAACTTATCAAGAGGAATCATTGTTCTTCCATGAATCAACTTGCTATCAGTTGGATAGTTTATTTCCTTAAGATATGCTGCAGTATCTGAGTGGCAGGCTCATGCATGCATTGTACCAATCCTGAAGCTTGCTAACAACAACTAGTTGTGTCATTCACAACAGTGAATTCTCTCTGTTGGGTGTTAATATTGGATGAAAAGATACTCACACTCATGCATAGTCTTTCTTTTTTTTCTAATCCATTTTTATTGAATTAAAATTCACATATAATAAAATTCCCCCTTTAAAGGATATAATTCAGCATTTTAGTTTAATTTAGTTTGGTTTACTTTACTTTATTACTTTACTTTAGTTCACTTTAGTTTCATTTCAGGTATAGAATTTAGTGATTCATCACTTACATACAACACCCAGTACTCATCACAAGGGTCCTTCTTAATATCCATCACATATTGAACTCATTCCCTACCCACCTCTACTCCAGCAAGCCTCAATTTGTTCTCCATAGTGAAAAGTCTGTTTTATAGTTTGCCTCTTTTTTTTTTAACACCCACAAGTTCATTTGTTTGGTTTCTTAAATTCCACATATGAGCGAAGTCATATGATATTTGTCTCTCTCTGACTTATTTCAGTTAGCTAATACTCTCTAGCTCCATCCACTCATCTAGCTCCATTGCATTCTAGCAAATGAAAAAATTTCATTCTTTTTGATTGCTGAGTAATATTGCATTGTATATATATACCACATCTTCTTTATCCATGCATCCGTTGATGGATATTTGGGATCTTCTCCATAATTTGGCTATTGTTGATAATGCAGCTATAAACATTGGGGTGCATGTATCCTTCAAATCAGTATTTTCATATCCTTTGGAGTATAGTTGCTGTATCACAGGGTAGTTCTACTTTTAACTTTTTGAAGAAGCTCCATATCATTTTCCAGAGTGGCTGCATCAGTTTGCATTTCCACCAACAGTGTAAGAGAGTTCCCTTTCTCCACATCATCCTCAACACCTCTTGTTTGCTCTGTTATTAATTTTAGCCATTCTTACAGGTGTGAGGTGATATCTCATTGTAGTTTTCATTTGTGTTTTCCTGATAATGAGTGATGTTGAGCATTTTCTCATGTGTCTGTTAGCCATCTGTATGTCTTCTTTGGAAAGATGTCTACTCATGTCTTCTGCCCATTTTTTAACTGGATTATTTGTTTTTTGGATGTTGAGTTTGATAAGTTCTTTATAGATTTTGGTTACTAACACTTTATCAGATATACCATTTGCAAATATCTTCTCCCGTTCCATAAGTTGCCTGTTAGTTTTGATGATTACTTCCTTTCTTGTGCAGAAGTTTTTATCTTGATAAAGTCTCAGAAGTTCATTTTTGCTTTTGTTTCCCTTGCTTCCAGAAACATGCCTAGTAAGAAGATGCTTTCGCTGATGCCGAAGAGGTTGCTGGCTGTGTTCTCCTCTAGGATTTTGATGGTTTCCTGTTGCACGTTTAGGTATTACATCCATTTTGAATTTATTTGTGTGTAGTGTAAGGAAGTGGTCCAGTTTCATTCTTCTGCATGTTGCTGTCCAGTTTTACCAATACCACTTGTTGAAGAGACTGTCTTTTTTCCATTGGATAGTCTTTCCTGCTTTGTGAAAAATTACTTGACTATATACTTGTGGGTTAATTTCTGTGTATTCTATTCTGTTCCATTGATGTATGTGTTTGCTTTTTGCCAGTAACATACTGTCTTGATGACTACAGCTTTGTAATATAACTTGAAGTATGGAATCGTGATGTTTCTGGCTTTGTTTTTCTTTTTCAAGATTGCTTTGGCTATGCAGTGTCTCTTATAGTTCCATACAAATTCTAGGATTGTATGTTCTAGTTCTGTGAAAAACACTTAGAGGTATTTTGATAGGGGTTGCTTTAAATGTGTAGATTGCTTTGGGTTGTATACAGACATTTTAACAATATTTGTTTCTCCGATCCTTGAGCATGGAATGTCTTTCCATTTCTTTGTGTCGTCTTCAGTTTCTTTCCTAAGTGCTCTGTGGTTTTCAGAGTATAAATCTTTTACTTCTTTGGTTAGATTTATTCCTAGGCATCTTATGGGTTTTGGTGCAATTATAAATGAGATCAATTCCTTGATTTCTCTTTCTGCTGACTCATTACTGGTGTAGAGAAATACAACAGATTTCTGTACATTGATTTTATATCCTGCGACCTTGCTGAATTTGTGTATCAGTTCTAGCAGTTTTTTTGGTGGTGTCTTTTGGGTTTTCTACTAGAGTATCAGGTCATCTGTGAAGAGTGAAAGTTTAACTTCTTCCTTGCCAATTGGATGCTTTTATTTATTTATTTATTTATTTATTTTTGTGTTGTCTGATTGCTGAGGCTAGGACTTCCAGCCTAACAGTGGTAAGAGTATTCACTCCTGTCCTATTTCTGACCATAGAGGAAAAGCTTTCAGGTTTTCCCCATTGAGTGTGTATTAGCTGTGGGTCTTTCGTATATGGCCTTTATGATGTTGAGGTATGTTCCCTCTATCCCTACTTTTTGAAGGTTTTTATCAAGAATGGATGTTGTATTTTGTCAAATGTTTTTTCCTGCATCTATTGAAAGGGTCATACAGTTCTTATCCTTTCTTTTATTAATGTGGCATATCATGTTGATTGATTTGCAAATATTGAACCACACTTACAACCCAGAAATAAATCTCACTTGATCGTGGTGAATGATTCTTTTAATGTAAAAAAAAAAAAAAATGTATCCATGTTTATCCAGGATATTGGCCTGTAGTTCTCTTTTTTAGTGGGGTCTTTGGTTTTAGAATCAAGGTAATTTTGACCTCATGCAATAAGTTTGGAAGTTTTCCCTCCACTTCTATTTTTTGGAACAGTTTTAGAAAAATAGGTATTAACTCTTCTTTAAATGTTTGGTAGCATTCTCCTGGGAAGCCATCTGGCCCTGGGCTTTGGTTTGTTGAGAGATTTTTGATTACTGATCCAATTTCTTTGCTGGTTATAGGTCTGTTCAAATTTTCTATTTCTTCCTGTTTTAGTTTTGGTAGTTTATATGTTGCTAGGAATTTATACATTTCTTCTAGATTGCCCAGTTTGTTGACATATAATTTTTCATAATATTCTCTTACAATTGTTTGTATTTGTATGGTGTTGGTTGTGATCTCTCCTCTCTCATTTGTGATTTTATTTATTTGGGTCCTTTATCTTTCATGTCTGGCTAAGGGGTTATCAATTTTATTCTTTCGAAGAACCAGCTTGTAGTTTCATTAATCTGTTCTACCATTTTTGTTATTGTTGTTTCTATATCATTTATTTCTGCTCTGCTGGCTTTAGGCTTCTTCATTTGCTGTTCCTTTTCTAGCTCCTTTACGTGTCAGGTTAGGTTACATATTTGAGATTTTTCTTGCTTTGTGAGATTAGCCTGAACTGCTATATAATTCCTGCTGATTGCTGCTTTTACTGCATCCCAAAGGTTTTGGACCATTGTGTTTTCATTTGTTTCCATGAATTTTTTTTTTCTGCTCATTTCCTGGTTGACTAATCCATTCTTTAGGAGGTTGTGCTTTAGACTTCATGTACTTGAGGGCTTTCCAAATTTTTTCTTGTGGATGACTTCAAGTTTCATAGCATTGTGATTGGAAAATATGCATGGTATAATCTCATGTCCAATATTTTTGGACTTGTTGGGGGCTGATTTGTGAACGAGTATGTGCTCTATTCTGGAGAATGTCCCATATGCACTTGCAAAGAATGTGTATTCTGCTGCCCTAGGATGAAATGTTCTGCATATACCTGTTAAGTCAATCTGGTCCAGTGTGTCATTCAAAGCCATTACTTCCTTGTTGCTTTTCTGCTTAGATAATCTGTCCATTGTTGTAAGTGTTATGCTAAAGTCTCCTATTATTGCATTATTAGCAATAAGTTGCCATATGTTTGTTCTTTTTTTAATGTTTATTTATATTTTTTGGCGGGGGGGAGAGAGAGACAGCACAAGTGGGGTGGAGGAGGGGCAGAGAGAGCAGGAGACACAGAATCCAAAGCAGGCTCCTGGCTGTGAGCTGTCAGCACAAAGCCTGATGTGAGGCTTGAACCCACAAACCGTGAGATCATGACCTGAGCCAAAGTCAGACGCTTAACTGACTGAGCCACCCAGGCGCTCCTCTTTATATTTGTTATTGTTTTATATATTTGGGTGTTTTCCAGTTGGGGGCATAAGTATTTACAATTGTTAGATCTTCTTGTTGGATAGGCCCCTTAATTATGATGTAGTGCCCTTCTTCAACTCTTGTTATAGTCTTTGGTTTAAAATCTAGTTTGTCTGATTTAAGTATTGCTACCTTAGTTTTCTTCTGGCATATACTTAATGGTAAGTATTTCTCCATCCCCTTTCAATCTTCAGGTGTCTTTAGGTCTAAAATGAGTCCCTTGTAGGAAACATATAGATGGGTCTTGTTTTTTGTTTTTTGTTTTTAATACATTCTGACACCCTATGTCCTTTGGTTGGAGCATTTAGTCCATTTACATTCAGAGTTATTATTGAAAGATATGAATTTAATGCCATTTTATTACTTGTTTTGTCAGTGCTTCTGGAGATTTTCTCTGTTCCTTTCTAGTCTTGTCACTTTTGGTTTCTATCCCACTGAAAGAATCCCCTTTAATATTTCTTGCAGGACTGGTTTAGTGGTCACAAGCTCCTTCGGTTTTTGTTTGTCTGGGAAACTCTGTATCTCTCCTATTCTAAATGATAGCCTTGCTGGATAGAGTATTCTTGACTGCATATTTTTCCCATTCAGCATTTTGAATATATCATGCCACTCCATTCTTGCCTGCCAAGTTTCTGTGGAGAGATCTGCTGCTAACTTTGTCTTCCCTTATAAGTTAGGGACTTATTTTGTCATACTGCTTTTAGTATTTTTTCTTTAACTCTATTTTGAAAATTTTAAATTATATATTTAACTCTATGATATGTCTTGGTGTTGGCCTGCTTTTATTAATTTTGATGGAAGTTCTCTGTGCCTCCTGGACTTGGATGTCTGTTTCTTTCCCCAGATTAGTGAAGTTTTCAGCAATAATTTCCTCAAATAAACCTTCTGCCCTCTTTCCCTCTCCTGGGGAAGAGGAGACTCCTATGATATGAATGTTTTTACACTTAATGGAGTTATTGGGTTCCCTAGATCTATATTCCCAATCCAATATTTTCCTTTCCTTCTTTTTAGTTTCATTATTCTTTCATAATTTTATCTTCTATATTACTTATTTATTCCTCTGCTTCCTCCATCCTGTGTCATTACATCCTGTTGGTTCCAAATCTCAGTTATTACATTTTTCATTTTGGCCTGCCTAGTTTTTAGTTCTTTGATCTCTGTGGTAAGGGAGTCCCTGGTGTCTTCTATGCTTTCCTCAAGCCCATCTAGTATCCTTACAATTGTTGTTTTAAATTCTTAATCAGGCATATCAATTATAACTGTTTCAGTTAGATCCCTGGCCATGACCTTGTCTTGCTCTTTCTTTTGGGATGAATTCCTCCTTCTTGGCATTAGGTCTAGGTCTCCATCTTCTTCTGTGTCTTAGGAAACCCTGTTGTTTCTTGTTCCTGAGAGTAATGGCTTTATGAAGTAGAGAATATACAATGCCCAAAGCCTGGCATTCCAGAAAGTGTTTCTGGTGTATGCTGTATTCACTCTACTGCTGTGTTTTGGCTGCTCTTTCCCTCAGGTCAGTTCTCTGCAGAGTTTTTCCTTGCCTGCAGTGGGGAGTGTTTGGGCCTTGGCCAGAGTGTGGCAAGTTTTAACTACGTGTGCTCTGGTCTGCTTATTAAAAGAGACCTGATTCTATTTCCACTAGAGCTGAAGCTTTGCAGAACTCTATGGTCAGTAGATGTGGTGTGTGAGGGGAAAAGGAAGGGGTTTATACTGGTCTTCTAGGAAAGAAGTCTGCTGCTGTGGTTCTCAGGCACACTTGCTTGAGAAAAGCAACACCTGTGAAATGCAGGGAGTTGGGTCTTGGTGTAAGCAGTTTAGGCTGCCAGTGTTGGTGCTGTGCTGCTTACTAAAGTTAATTTATGCTGAAGGGCAGGGAAGGGAAAATGGCACCCGTAGGCTCTTTTGTCCCCAAAAGGGCAATGCCACCTCTCCCAGGTGCCCTCCAAGAAAGGGGAATCATCTTTTCAGTCCTATGGGATCCTCACATAATGCTGTTTGTCTCCAGCGCTATCTGCTTTCCTTCTCCACAGTAGCACTGCAGTGTCCTCAGGGCTCCACATTGGCCATACCCTGGACCTCTAAAATTCCAGTCTTTGAGCCTCGCTGGTTGTAAAAACTCACAAAAATCACCCCCACTTGTTTTCCCAGACAATGGCTTTGGGGAAGTATTTTCCTTGTGCTATTCCCTGTGTGCTCCTCTCTCTGTGCTTTCACCTCTCTCTGTGCCCAGGACTCCCTCCCCTCCACAGCACCCATGATCCATTTCTCCCCCCAAATCAGGTCTCCTCACCTCCTACCTTCCACAACGTGGCTTCTTTTCTGTTCTGTTAGTCCTCAAATCGATTTCTTGGGCATTCAGTATGATTTGATATTTATCTAGCTGTGTCTGAGAGACTAGGCAAGTGTATGGTCCTCCTACTACTCTGCCTTCTTAGCTCCTACTCAAGCATTATCTTAAAGTTTCAACCCCATGCCTCTTCCCCAGACCACTTTCTCTCTGATCTTCCAATATTTCCCTTCCAACCACCTCACCAACTATCGAAACCACTGACTCTTTATATATATTACTTAGAGATACTTCTCTTTTAACACACCAACAAAACATGGATAACAACAATACTACCCAAATCTCTGCCCAAAAGAAACTTTTCTTTTCTCACCTCTCTTCTGTCTTTTAGGGCCACACCTGAGTGGGACTCTAGGGTAGGAAGAGTCTATATTTTAGCTTGTACTCAAAAACTGAGTCTACAAAGGCTTAGTGTTCTTTGGAGATTGGGGATACAAGGTTTCCCAGGGCATCTACCAAGATGTTTCCAGTCCTGATCTTAAGGTCCCACACTTTTCAAGTCAGGAACATTTGCACAGAAGGCTACTTTTCATGCCTAAACATCTTTTGTTATTTACTTTTACATAGGCCTGCTTGTAACAAATTATCTCAGTTTTTGTCTGAAAATGACTTCAGTAGGCTTATTTGTCAAAGGATATTTTAACTAGATATAGACTTTTAGGTTGGCAGTTACTAACCTTCAACATTTTATACACAGACATTGATCTCTGTCTTCCTTTGTTTCTGTTAAAAGTTAACTACCAGTCTTATTTTGGTTTCTTTGAAGGTAATATAGGGTTTTTATACCTCCTCCAGTTGATTTTAAGATTTTCATTTTGTCTTTCACCAGTTTTTACTTAATGGAACTAAGTATATTTTTATTTGAATTTATCCTGGATGGGGTCCTTAGATCTTTAGACTCTACTTTGAAGGCTTTAGTTTAATAAATTATCAGTCATTAACATTTTAACTATTTCTTCTACCCTATTATCTTTTTCATAATTTATCTGGGATTTGAATTACAATTATGTTAGACCTTTCACCACATGCTATGTTCTCTTGTACTGATCTTAGTTTGGAAAGGATTTACTTTTGCTTCTGTCAGGCAGCTAGCAGATAACATCAATCTAATTAGGTATTGAGGTAATTCAAAGTTGGAACATTTATGGTTAATCACTGTCCCTTTGGTTTATTCTTAAGATCTTTTGTGTCCCACTTGAAAGTAATGGCTTCCAATTTTTCCCTCCATCCAATGAGTCTGTTAAAAGTTCTGTGTAGGCTCTCTTAGGCACCATATTTTTAAATCTGCATATACCCCAAGATTTAAGGGCCGGAATTTCTGGCTTCTTTTCTTTCCTTAATAATGCCTTGTAATGCAATTCCTTACTGCCTTGGCACCTTCCCAAAACATTTAAATAAATATTTAAAAGTGTTTTGCTCAGATTTTCAAGGGGAAGCACAGGTCAGAAACAACCTAATCTGCCATTATAGAAAAAAGACTATTGACAGTATAGTGCAATATTTAGAAAATGGGGCTTGGCAGCTAGGCGTACTAAGATTGATTCCTGGTTCTCACTTCTAGAAGCAGCTATAACATTGTGTTTAAGAGAACAAGTACTAAAGCCAGACTGTCTAGAATTGAATACTAAATCTCTAAGTTGTATGACCTTGGACAAGTTTCTTAAATTATATCTGCCACATAGTTTCACATATAAAATGTGAATGATTCTAGTTTCTACCTATATCATTGCTGTGAAGATTAACATGTTTAAGCAATTATATCACTGACTAGTACAAATTAAACACTCAGTAAATGGTAGATTATTATCTCTCCATGTTCTCATTGGCAAAATGAAGATATGACTGACTAATAGGGCTGTTTCAGGAAATAAAGGCCTTAATTTAAAATTTCATTTTCCTAGTGCATAGAACCTAGTAAATACTATTATATATTAGTATGTAAAAAGTAAATGAATGAGTAGTAAATAAATGAATTGAGAAGTGGTTTTCCCTTTTGTATCCTTCACCTCCCTTCTGTTTTAGCAGATTGCCTTGTCAATTTCAGAGTTAAAAGGCTGATTGACTCAGATTTTTGTTTTTAAAATGATTATATGTCACCAAAATCAAATTAGAAACAGTAAGAAATTAAGTGATCTTTCTATACACATTGGAAGGCTTTCTCTGAACACTGGAAGAGACTTTTCCATGATTACATGATTGATCAAACATGATCTAAGGAAGAAACTTGTGTGGCCCTAACTAATTTTATACTCTATTTACATATTTCACCCTTACCAGAGTTACTCTCCTAAATTTGCAGTTTTCATGCATGTCTTTAAACATGTAATTAAAAATATTATTATATCCATAAACAATATCTACTATTTTGCATATTTTAACTGTCATGTAAATATAATACCTTAACATTATGCCCCCACGTGTTGTTGGGTTCCTCATATAAGGACTTTGGAAGTCCTTTGGAACATGAAGTCCTAACAAGTATAAGCTGAACAGACTGAAAAAACAACTCTTCTAGGATACATAAGAGAGGGGAGGATACAGGGCATACACTCCTCCCAAGATGGAAGAGGCAGGTGAATACAGAGAATAACAACTTACGGGCACAGAAACTCATGAGCAGAGACCATTTAGGGAACCGAGACCAAGGAGAAAACCTTGAACTGTAATTGACAAATTGCTGGAGACCCAGTGTGAGCAAAGCTGAGTTAAGAACTCCAGGTGGGAGCTCCTGGGTGGCTCAGTTAATTAAGTGTCTGACTTCTGATATAGGCTCAGGTCATGATCCCACCATTTGTGAGATTGAGCCCCGGGTCGGTCTCTGCACTGACACCCTAGAGCCTATTTGAGATTCCCTCTCTCCCTCACTTTCTACCTGTCTGTCTGTCTGTCTGTCTCTCAAAATAAATAAATAAACAATAATAAAAAAAGAACTCCAGCTGGATTCGGTCATGGCTGGGAGTGGGGGGGGGGGGGACAGTTACCCACAATATTGTTAGATTTACCTCTAGGAGTTTAACCAGGCCCATACAGTAATATCTGAGAAAAATCCCCTCATGCTTTCAACAGGGAGGAGGGATAAAAGAACCATTTTCAAATATACCAGAGCACTATGTTCTTAAGGTCTATCCTCAGGAAAAACTAATTAACTGGAGGCCCAACCTGTTCAGGTATTATCAGAGCCTAATTAACCTGGGCGAAGGGGGAAAAACTCCAACTCACTGTAGCCATCCCATCCCACCTAAGGAGGGAGGAAAGGAAGAAATAAAAGAAAAAAGAAAACAAAATCCAAAACCAACCAATCAAACAAAGCTCCAGAGTAACATTTGTGAAGTTCACAGTACAGAGGCACAGGCTCACTAAAAGCCTGAGACCTGATCATAGGACCACAGCATGCTTCTCCTGCTCCCACATCTCCCCACCACATTACTAAAGGTCTATTTACAGCAGTTATTTTTACCTATTACATCATGTTTCACTATCAAGAAAAAAAAAATTACATGGTGCACAAAAAGAAGCACATTTTGAAGACAAAGAGCAAGCATCAGAACCAGACATGGCAGAGTCATTGGAATTATGACACTGGGAATTCAAACCAACTATGACTAATATGCTAAGGCTCTAGTGAATAAAGTAGGCAGCATGCAAGAACAGACAGATAACATAAGCAAACAGGTGGAAACCCTAAGAAAAAGACAAAAATAAATGCTAGAGATAAAAACCACTAAACAGAATTGAAGAATGCCTTTGATGAGCTTACCAATAGACTGGACACAGTTAAGGAAAGAATCTCTGAGCTTGAGGATATCTCAATAAAAACTTCCAAAACTAAAAAGGAACAAATACTAAAAAGAAAAGAAGAAAAAAAACAACAACCAGAACAGAGTACCCAAGGATTGTGGGACAACTATAAAACAAGTAATGTATGTGTAATGAAAATACCAGAAGAAAAAGAGAAAGAATATTTGAAACAGTAATGACTGAGAATTTCAACAAATTGTCAGATCCATGATATTTATTTATTTCACCTATTAACTTTATGTGATTTATCCATGTGATTTATCCATGTATTCATAGATACATGTAGTTCTATATAATTTACTTTCACTGATATATTTCACTTTACAGATATACATAATTAATTTTCCTCTTGATGGTATTTGCTTCCAATTATTTGTTGTCTAGTTCTGCAATAAATACTTCTTTTCAATATCATTGTGCATACATATGAGGGCTTCTCTAGGGCAGTGCTAATGGAATTTTCTGTAATAATAAAATTTTCTATATCAGTGTTGTCCAAAACAGTAGCCACTAGCCATATGTGGCCACTGAGCACTTAAAATACAGCTAGTGTGACAGAATAAGTGAATTTTTACTTTAGTTTATATAAATGTAAATTTAAACAGTCATATATAGCTAGTAACTATGATATTTGGAGGTTTTCTAACAAGTTCTGTTAGAGTAGGCAGTTCAGTTAGGTTCTAATAGGGAGCCTGGAGGCCAGCAAAGAGGAAGTCATGGTCAGTTATCTGGAAAGTCAGACGTCTGTCCTGGCAGTGCTCCAAAAAAAGCACAAGGAGCCTGATCAAACCAGACAGACCCAAGATGGTAGGTGCCATGAGATGAAACCCCCCACCAAAGAAAGAAGAAAAAGCATGAAACCCTGCTTCCAAGAAATCCCATTTGGGTAATGATATTCCACCCTCTTGTTAACATGGTCAGTAAAACCCAAACCCTTGAGCTAACCCACTCTCATGTCTCAAGAGTGTACTTTCACTTTAATAAACTTTCCAGTTGTGCTACTCATCCACTCTATTTTGTCTGTCCTTTCTCCTGACAAGACCAACATCCTCAGGTGACATCTTTGGAACAGGCTGTGTTGAGGCCTCAACAATATTAGTATACCAGAGAAGTACTACTCTATAAAAGTACTATGCTTCTAGAAGTGATACGACTATATCGTGGGTACATTTGTTTTCTCTCTCTCTCTCTCTCTCTCTTTTTTTTTTTTGTATATTCATATTCAACTTTATTATTTCATATGGTCTACAAAATGTTCAAACAAGTTTTCTTCAACACATATAAGAAAATCTGTTTTATTTTCCTATCTCTAACAACTCTAGGTATAGTCAGTAAAAATAATGACTTCATGATTGTTTACCTTTCTTTATTTTCCCTTTTTTGAGGGGAGAAAAGGTGCTGTCTCTTTGATTACTAGTGAGGTTAAGTATGTTTTAATTATTAGCTATTTAGTCCTTCTTTGGTTACATTGCAAAGCTCTTCTCCACCTATATTTTTGCCTTGTATTTCCACTATTTACTTATCTACATACAGTCAGAAAACCAAAAAAAAGTAGTTAATGTAGTTTAATTTATTAGAATTTTTGTGAGATTTTGCTTTCAAGGGCTTGTTTAGGAAATATTTTCCTAACTAAAAACCTATTTTATGTTTTCTTCTAAAATTCCTGTGGTATAATAATTTAATAGATAAATAAATAAGAAAGAGAAATCTACCTGTATTTTATTTATGTGACAGATATTTGTCCCAACACCATTTAATCCATTGTTGTTCCTCCTAATTTTGCAAAGACATCTTTCTTATAATTTCAAGTCATAAAATATTCATTTTTAATTTTTTTAATTTTAATTTAAGACAGAGAGAGAGAGAGAGAGTCTTAAGCAGCCCCCACACTCAGCACAAGGCCTGACGTGGAGCTCAATCCCACAACCCCAGGATCATGACCCGAGCCAAAACCAAGAGTCAGACACTCACTGACTGAGCCACTCAGGAGCCCTCAAGTTATCAAATATTCACTGATTTGTTTCTGGTCCTCTGGTCTATTTTCTCTTTTTCCACAATACAACATATTAACTGCACTATTTTTATAATTATTGGTGACTGGCAAGACAAATACCTTCCATCTTGTTCTTAAAAATTATTTTGACCAATAGTGTACACATTGTGGGGGTTCCTTTTTAACTATTTTATATATCCCTCAGTTTAGATAAATTTTTGGCCTAATATCTTTGTGCTACTAAACCCAGATTTGTCCATAAACAGAAGGCTAGAATTAGCCCCTAACCAATAATGCACTAGTACAGAAGTATGAAGAGAACATCCACTGTATTATAATAGAACAACTTTGAACTAGTTTACTTTAGAGTTTTTGTATGGAACCAGTCTAAATCTATTATGGTACTTGGTCTGAATCATGGTCTTGCTTGGCTCCCTCCTTGTCTCTTACTAGTTTCTTCTTGGCATGTGTTCTTTATAAAATCACTTGCACAAGCATACCTACTCTAGAATAAATTCTTCTGAAGAACCTAATTGAAAACAGCAGCTGTTAGCTCTTTGTTCTTCCATGTACTTACATTATGTTTATCTAGTTTCTCATATACAAATATGCACACACACAAACGTGAATTATTTGGGATTTTTAATGGAAAAATAATTGAATTTATTGATTGCTTTATTACATTATATCTTTATACCCATGGATCTACATTTCTCCTTTTATTCAGTTCTATTATAATCATTCAATAAAAATTTACTTTTACATAAAGTAATGCACATCTTTTATTAGATTTATTCTTAGGTCCCTTATGCTTTTGTTGCCATTTCCAATTACATTTTGTTGGTGACTCATGGGGATTTCATTTGTGACCCTAATATTTAACAACATTACTAAATTTCCTTTATAATATTCTTTCCTTCCGTCCTTCCTTCCTTCCTTCCTCCCTTCCTTCCTTCCTTCTTTCTTTTCTTGTCTCCTCTCTTCTCTTATCTTCCCTATTTCTCTCTTTCTCTCTCTCTCACTCTACCTCTCTCATTTAACCCCTGGGGTTTGTTATTTTCTTCTTAGCTATGCATTTTAGACAATTTTTAAAAACATTTTATCAACATATATAAGTGTTATTTTATTGTAGAATTTTCAGGATATCTACTTTTACCATGAGGTTAGAAACAAAATTAAGACATTTTTAGGTATGTGATTTCTCAAAAGGACAAAAACAACAGCAACAAAAAGCCTGAACAAAATGCAACCATTTTTCCCAATCTGTTAATATTATGTACTTGACACATATCTGATTATTAAAATGTAAGTAAAAACCTATTTAATTTGATAACCTGAGGGAAAGGTAAAAGCTAGCATTGATTTTTCTTAATGTCTAAGTTATTCCAACCATGACTTCTTCTCAAAAATCTCCTGATAATTCAACTTTTAATTTTCCTCTTCTGTGCATTTGTCATAAAATACAATACTCTTTTTAAAAAGCCACCTTATATTTGGAATATTTCTGATTAGATAACACTACCCAAAGCCCCAAATCAGAGTTATAGCAAATACACTGCTAGCTGAAAGGCTAATTCTTGGTAAGAACAAAGTTACTTAGTATTGTATTACTTTAAAAAATTACATTTATTGCTGACCATCAAGATAAAACTGACAACTATAATAAAGGGCTAATATAAGAGATGTACTGAGAATGGCACTCATATCTCTATCTGTATGTGTAATTCAATTCTAAAAATTGAATTGTAACCTTACACTAGCCTTTTCAAAAGCAGAAAATCATACATAAAACCTGACAATGTCCCTAAATCATAGCATATTTTTATAGTGGTTTGAAAGTTAACCAAGTACTTTTACTTCAATGATCTCATTTGACTTGATTCTCTGATTATCTTTGCGACGCAGACAAATGGAGACATTATTATCACTTGTAAAATGAGAGATCTGAACTTCAGAAATGTGGATTAAATCCACAGACCCTCTTATTTCTGTAAGAGAGGAAAATGATCTTGAAGTCACTGTCTGTCTTATAAACAAAATAACAGACTACTCAAGGATGCTGTGCTTTCTGGCACATTCTGCAGGAGTTGGTCTAATGAAAAGATCATAACACAGTAACTCTAAGAATGCATGTTCTTTTTTTTAGCATAACTCTACAGCTAATCAATATGGTAAATGTACTATTACACAATTAATTTTCATTGAGTAGGCAAATCCTGGTTGAGAAATCATATTGAAAGGTAGAATATTTTCTGTTATAATCAGGGTTAAATGTAATAACTAATATAATTGCATTTTTGGACTACTGTTGCTTTTGTTATGGATTTTATTAAATATTTTTTTCCACTAAGAATAATGGACACTTTAGTAATTTTATTTTATTATCATTATTTTTTAAAGTAGGCTCCACATGGGCTTGATATCACAACCCTGAGAATAAGTCTGAGAGTCAAATTGCTTAACCAACTGAGCCACCCAGGTGCCCCTGTGGTTATTTTAGATATAAGAAGCAACACTTACCAGTTTTATTTTTTAATTTTTTCCTTCCTTCCATCTTTGGCTCCTCTCTTTCTTATTTTTATTAAAAAAAAAATCAAACCCGATGGCAATAAGTAAAAGGACTAAAATTAAAATATAAGAATATTCTAATGTTGGTATTAAATTACTTTAAAAAATTCAGAGATTTGAAAAACTTATGTAATATATTGTTTACATTTTTATCTAAAATCATTAAAAGTTTCCACAAAGAAAAGGAAATGCCAGTGACTATATGATAATAAATAAAAAGTTTTTATCTTAAATAGCACTAACAAACTGTTTCCTAGCCTTTCTCCTGTATGCATTTATTTCTCCATTCTGCTCTCAGTAAAGTATAATATTTTCCATCACTAAATCCATTTCCCATTGTGGGGACCTAAGCAGCTCTGTTAATAAGGTGAACACAATGATATCATAATCCCTATGTCTCATACATCATTGTATATTAAGCCATAGCTTACAGTCATCCAAAATCGTGAATTAAATATCTGAAATCCAATTGATAAGTCAACCATGGGAAACAAAATAACTTTATCTTGTAGTGTTTGATGAGAATACATAATGAAATACAGCCTGAAAACAGATTACAGTAAATATTTCTTTTTTTTCCCCTTTGTGCGTGCGTGGGGGTAAGGGCAGTGGGGAGTGGGGTGGCAGAGAGATAGAGACGGATAAAGAGAGAGAGAGAAAATCCCAAGCAGGTTCCATGCCTAGTACTGAGACCAACACGGGGACTCTACCTCATGATCTTGAGATCATGACCTGAGCTGAAGTCAAGATTCAGATGCTCAACTGACTGAGCCCCCCTGGTGCCCCAATAATCTTATTTTTATTGACATGAAAACATAAATAATAAGCTGCATACCATATTGGTAAAATGTATATAGATTTTTATTTATATTAATTATAAAGACACATTTGTATGTGTATCAAATATGTGTATGAGCACATAAATGAAAAATATGTTAGATCAGATCAGTATTAGTCGGATTTAACTTTATATATTTTTAAAAGTGAAATATTTAGTGGGAATATAATTTGGTAAAACTCAAGCTGTGAATAGGAACGCAAATACCTATTATATTATCTAACTATTTCACTTTTAGATAATTATACAAGATAAATAAAAGGGTATACATATAAGTACATGTACATGAATATTCCCAGCAGCTTTATTTATAATAGTCTCATACTGGAAATAACCCAAATTCAACCAATGAATGAATAAATATACTATAGTACATCCACACAGTAGAATACTACTCATCAATAAAAATAATTGAACTATTAATATAGACAATCGACAAGGATGAATTTCAAATTAATTATGCCAAGTGGAAGAAGCAGAGGAAAAGAAAAGTAGGTACTGTATGATACTAAGAATATAAATTCTAAAAATTGCAGGGGCACCAGGGTGGCTCAGTCCATTGTGTCTGACTTTGGCTCTTGTCATGATCTCACGGTTCACGAGTTCAAGCCCCAAATCAGGCTCCCTTCTGTCACTGCAGAGCCTGCTTTGGATCTTCTACTGCCGCCCCCCTTCCCCGCCCCTTTCTCATTCATGCGCTCTCATTCTTTCTCTCTCTCTCAAAAACAAATAAAACATGTTCTAAAATTGCAAACTAATCTAAAGTGACAGCATATCAGTTGTTGCTGGTGTTGATGCTAGAGGTGGAGTAGAGGGCTGAGAACAGACACAAGGAAGACATGAGGGAGAGTTTCCAAAGGTCATGAGAAAAACACTATGGATGATGGATATATTCATTATTTGGATGTAGGTGATGGTTTCAATGTATTATACTTACATGAAAATTTATTGAGGTGTATATTCTAATATACATATTATACATCAACATTTCAATAAAGTTATTAAAAAAATATTGAACCAGTCCTAAATGCCAACTTTTTCCATCTGCTTCTCAGAATTAATCCAAAAGCACTTATTCAAGAAAGACAGAACTTTATACAACTGGTAGTTGTGTACTCTTTTGTAGTCCCTTAAATTTTTCTGTTAAAATCTCTCTCAGTTATCTCACAGGTGTTTAAGGGGAAATCTGGTCAGCTACCCTACAAAACCCCAGTGGCTTTCCTTGACTATTTTTGCTTCACTTCACAAGGACAGCTGACCCTGCTGGGTGCCATGCATGGTGTTCTTGCATGGTACTGGGTCACCAGGTAAGAAAACTCCCTTTCCCCATCGACACATATGATACTGGCTATCTTAGGCAGAATTTGACTACAGGAAGGAAAAAACATTTCAACAGTTTCAAGCAGCAAATAATTTACTATCAAGGGATTAGATATTAGCGACATTATTAGAAGAACTAGATGGGTGGATTCTAGACTAACCCTTTGCAGGAAGGTAGGAATCAGGAAACTATCCCCGGCACTGGAACTCTTGATTTCAATTACATGATGTCTAGGTATGAGCCATAGATCAGATAAACATTGTGCCACTGCAAAGACTTTCAACATCGGCAAAGCCAGTGACTGTACACTGGAAGGCTGTTGTAAAAATGCCTAATATCTTCATGCCTGCAAATGAGCAGGGGGATTTAAAAAAAAGAAAAAAGAAAAAAAGGACAGCAAGATGGTCCTTGCCTCTTTCTGCCTTATGGAATTGTTTATATTTACACCTGACTCACTTGAATATCTCTAGATATTTCCCAGACTCTGGGAAATATAAACTAACCTATGTAGTATAGGAAACTATATCACAGTGGAAAGATTGTGGATGTGGATGCTGATTCCTCTACCTTCATTCACCATGTCCACTAAATTACCCATTTCTGCCAGCTATCAGTTAGAGTCTTGGTTTTACCTAAATGGGAGGCGTGCTATTAGGAATTGTTGAATTGTAGAAGTTGCACTAGGGGGAAAGATACTTATCTTCCACTTTGTTATTAATATTTTTTCCACAAGAATACCAAAGCAGTACTACTTGTGATGGTATGCCTTATGGGATTTTTTTTTTTTTTGTCTTACAGGATTTTTAATGAAGCAGTACTATTAAAATAATTTTACTTATATTTTACCCCCTTAATCCACAATATAAATATGAGTCTAAGAAGAGATGGATATAGAACTTAGAGAAATCCTTTTTAAAAAAATTTTTAAATGTTTATTTATTTTTGCAAGAGAGAGAGAGAGACAGAGCACAAGCAGGGGAGGGTCAGAGAGAGCAGGAGACACAGAATTTGAAGCAAGTTCCAGGCTTCCAGCTGTCGGCACAGAGCCCAACGCGGGGCTCAAACTCAAGAACTGAGAGATCACAACCTGAGCCGAAGTTGGGTGCTTAACCAACTGAGCCACCCAGGCACCCCTGGAACTTAAAGAAATCTTAATGAGAAACTCCATCTTGTACTCTGACTTTTCCCTCAACAATTCAGGTTTTATCAGTGACTTATATTTCTCTCTTTAGCATATTTATCACATTTAACTCTTGGTTATGCTAGAAATGAATTGCCATCTTTCATAGAAATCAATCTTAAAGAGTTTGGCAGACCATGTGTCCTAAAATGATACAACTCCCATCCCATGTGCTCTTTTGTAATGTTACCTTAATGTTCTCTAATCAAGAGGTGAAGTCTATTTCATCTTTTGAATGAGTCACCTTGTGACTACTAGGACCAACAGAATTAAAAGGAAGTAGCATTCTGGAACTTTTATGAACAAGCATTTAAAATGCTTGGTAGTGTCCACCTTTGTGCTCTGGAGTTAGCATGTAAGAAATTGTGAGACCATCATGCTGTGTGAAAGCCCAAGCTAGCCACATAGGGAGGCCATGTGGGAAAAAGAGAAAGAGATGTCTGACCAGCCCTGGACTGTTCTAGTCATTCCAATTGAGTAAAAAACAGATGAGTAATGATATCACCTTGAATATTTCAGCCTTCTATGTCAGCCCAATGTCAATCCATATGGAACAGAGAGAAAAGCTGTCCACAGTGTAGGTGCCTGACATCATGCTTTTGATTGCCAGGCATCCATTTCAAGAACATCCATCTTGAATAAAAATACTGCCCGCTGTGTGATACAGCTACTAGCAAAATATCCAGATAAGAAATTAGGCTGCCTCCACCCTTGAAGTACCCCCTTAGAAAGCCTTAAAAAATCTAGATAGCTGCTTGAGTGGCCCTGCTTCCTTCCTTCCCATGCCCTAATTCCTACTCTTCCACTTTAAATTAGCCAATAAAGACTGAGCTTGTAGGGCACCTGGGTGGCTCAGTTGGTTAAGCATTCAACTCTTGATTTCTGCTCAGGTCATGGCTTCACAGTGTTCTTGGATTCAAACCCTGAGTCAGGGCTGTCCGTGCAGAGCCTGCTTTGTATCCTCTCTCTCTCTCTCTCTCTCTCTCTCTCTCTCTCTCTGCCCTTTCCCTGCTCGTTCTCTTGTTCTCTCTGTCTCTCTGTCTCTCTCTCTCTCAAAGTAAATAAATAAACATTTTAAAAAATAAATAAAAAATAAAAACAGGATTACATTTCAGGTATTTTTTACCTTTAGATTAAAATGTATTTTTAAAATATTACGTTATGAAATACGATATTTTAAGCATGTTTTTAACGCTCGACATATTACTGGAACTCTGATATTTCTTACCTGAACATTTTACTGTTCTAATTTTTTTATTTTCTAAGGATACTGTCAAATTCTATAATTAGGAATAAAATGTGGTTTGCAACTTCTATTACTGCCATTACATAAAGTTAAGAAAATAGGCTATATTTCACTTCAGTTGTATCTTAAGATGAATACAATTAGCTGTTTATAAGTTAAGTAGTCTCCAGTTGCCTGAAGAAATGGAAAGGGTGAAGTACTTGATCAAAATTAGGCTTCCTTGCAACTAGCAATTCTAAGCTAAATGAAAAGGTATGGTTACGTATTTAAAATACATTTTAAAATCATTTACAACCGTTGGTGGAAATTCACTAAGTGTGTGGAAATCTAATGTATTCTAGGAGCAAGTTTGTGTGTGTGTGTGTGTGAATTTCTATGTATGCTTCAATATTTTAAAGCCAGTAGAAGAGTGGTCAATTGTGAATAAATGTAAACACAGCCCCTCTCACTGAGGGGTCTCTTGAGTCACACAAGTTGGCTAGGTCAGTGTAAGGACTGGAACTCTTGAGGCTGACAGCAAAGTGTAAGCTTTCACTTTTCTTAGAATCATTTACTAAGAAAGCCACCTGAGCACAAACTGACTTGTGTTGGCAGTGAACTTCTGAGTCCTGACAAGATAGGAAAGAATATCTTCCTTTGGATTTACTCTCTTCTGTCATGTCAGGGGAAAAAAAAAAAAATACTGTGTTAGCCCCAGGAATAAAGTTACCAAACAGCACTAAATTCCCAAAAGAAAGAAGCTGTTCCTGGGGGAAGTCTGTAACATTTAATTGGAGCACATTTGACAAGACTCCCTCTCATTACAGCCTCAATGCTCTGAGAGCCCTTTGAAAACATTAGTGCCCCAGGCCACTCCCTGCCCCTCCCTATAGATAAGGCTGACTAGTTTAGAATAATCTTTGAAGGACTGGGTTGACAGCTTCAGATAAAAGTGCTTCTAATTTATAGGGCAGAGCTAGGAGGGAATGAACTCTGAGGCCAGGAAAAGAAAGCAAAGGTGGAGGGAAATTAGCCAGGAATGCTGCAGAGGAATTCAACATTACACTTTTCTTATCTGGGTTTATTAAAACTTTGTCCAACTGTAGCTAGCAGAATCTAAAATAAATACACTATTAATATAGCATTTAGAGAGCAACAATAATGGATATATGAGAAAATGTTCCTTTAGATCACAAATTCTAAGCAAATCAAGAAAGCAGCTAATGATTGTTGCTACTTAATTATTGTCTTTCCATTCATGCTCTCTAATCTTTGCTACAATGCTGTTAGGCAAATACTCTATCCTCTGAACTCTAAGACAACTCATTTTTAGGAGGTGCTTCATAATAGCTTTTTTGAAGATCTAGGAAATCTAGGATTTTATCCAAAAGATTTATATTAATTTTCCACCGTATTTAAATTCTGCAATTTTAAAGGGTTCATGCTATTGGGGAAGTGTCCTAGTCCCAAGGTGAGAGATCTGTTGATGTTTTGTACTTTAAAATACACCACTTTCAATGGAGAACATCACTACCCCTTATTCTAACTCAGCAGAGTTATCCCAATCTAATTCCCAGGCAGTGAAGACTGTTCTCCATTCCATGGATTTTATGGCTGGTGTCTACTCTTTTTTTTTTTTTTTTTTTTTTTTCCCCTAGTAGGGTAGAATCTTAAGTTTGTCTAAATTACAAGCAAAATAATAAAACAATATATGTTACTGTATACATTGCTTATTTAAATCATTTGAAATGATTTGTTAATTCAATACAGATATGACATAGTCATGTATATATAATCAAATGGTAGTTGAAAAATTTTTTTTTAAATTTATTTAGAAGGAGTCAAAACTCCTGGACAAAGTATAAAAGAATGTATCACGTCATTAAGTTTAAAAGAGGCAAGTTGTATGTGACCTACATATCACTGAAGATACATGCTTAATTTAATCATAAAACATGTTTAGATTGAAACATAAAATTTAAGTAGAAATAATTAGAAACCCTGCTTCTCTAATTAAATATTAGAAGATTGTTTTAATAACAAAAATAGCAAAGTTTTAAAGGGACACATTTGAAGCATTAAATTGAAACAGAATAATCATGGTCCTTTAAATAATATAAATGATAAAATATTGAGAAATAAGCATAACGTAGGTTGAGTTTCATTTTAACTTGTTTTCCAAATCTGACTCATCTTAACTTTCAATCTACTTTTTATCCTTTTAGCACTGCAGTTTATATCATTAAAGACTTTATTCACCTATAATTCTGATAGAGTGTCTCATAAAAAACATGTACACTTACCAAGACTACACTTTCATTAAATAACCTTTAAGTTAAGGAAATGAAACCAAGGTTTGATGACTTGTTTTCTCCAAAGAGACTTTTATGAAGGAACTTAAATTCACACTTATTTACATTCGTTTTCTTAAAATATAACTTACCTTGCCATGAGAAAATTTTAAGCAGTACTTGAAAAGCATCTCATTATTGACACTGTACCAGTTAGTAAGTTTCATGCTTTCTCTTTTAGTAGACATCTTTAGGTATTTAACTAAAAGCAACTTTATATCCTTACCCCATATGTAGCAACAAATAAAACACACATTTAACTGATTCTACATAATGTTAATTTTTTTTTTTTTATTTATTACACTGATCTGCTAGTATGCTGGAAAATATTTAATAGCCAACACTCAAAGAAATTAAGAAAAAAATAAAGGCCTGGTATTTTAACATTTGCCAATTTCTGTGGTGTAAATAGTTCCACAATCATCACTTTCAATCTACAACCTGACATCAGCAAACATGTAGTTTGTAAAAAAAAAAAAAAAAAATGAGCATAATTGTGTCTGCTGATCTGATCTGAGCTGGTTTCCACACAATATCTAGAAGGTCTTTAACCAAAGACTTTTAAAACAATTCCATGTTTAACATGTCTGCTTCTACTATTGGGAATTTCTAGGGTTATTTATCATTTTATGATATTTGCAGTAATAATCTTTTAAGAAACAATAAGAAATAATTACGACATATAAACCAATCAGACTAGACAAGAGGTGTCAAACCAAATAACCTCAGTTTTAGGTTCCTGCTTTACTTGTATCTATGTCTCTGTATTTTAGTCCTATAATTTTTTTTCATGTTTTGATAATTTCAGATTGTATCTTGAGGCCACTGAAGATACTCATATATGTCAAAAATACCAGATAGATGTCATTATTCAGTACTTAATAAATTTTTAGCATAAGAACTTCAGTAATAACCCACTTTGTGGAATATTATATTTTTTAATGTAATAGTGAAAAATACCTGAAAATGAATATTCATCATTCTCAGTTTACTCATCTGATCCTACGTTGTTACAAATATGTCACTCCAGAAGCTATAGAACAACACTTATTAACCTAATTTCATTATAACCAAGGATTAATAAAAATGTAAATCCCAAATATAGGTTAGTGACATTCTTATTTTACAATAAAGACATGCTTTGTTTATATATATTTGTATGTGTGTTATATAAATAATATAATATAATATAACATAACATAATATTATATATATATAATATAGACATACACAAACATACTTGAAATAAGGTCAAACTGTAAAATCACATTTCAAAATTTCACATCACATGAAACTCTTTCTCATTCATATACATTTATTTGCATATTCTAATACTTCTCTGGTTTGAAAATAGCTCATGAATTATGATTTCCTCTCACCTCACTACCCCAAACATTCAAATGTCCATAAGTTAGTCCTCATCCTAGAAATTTTTGCATAACCTTCCAGACCAGGCCATTTTGTAGAGGTCTTAAGATATTAAGACCTGATATTAAGATTTGATCTCAGTCCAAATACCTCGATATATACTCTATTGCAGTGCTAGCTGGAGCCTATTCTACTAATTGCAAGACTTAATCAATTTCCTTTACCTCAGTTCTGTTCACTGGCACCATTGTCATTGGTAAACCATGCTCAGGGCCAGCAGAGTTAAGGATCTCTGAGAAGTGGGGCCGGATAATAGACCTGGCACAAATCTCTGAGCATACACACTGAGGCTTGATTTTTTTTTCCTCTTAGAAATCAAAATAAGTGAAATTCTACTGTAAAAAAAAGAATCACTCCACTGACCTTGAGAAAGCTGTCAGACATGGAAGGAACTTCTTTTCTACAAAAAAAGGAAACAACACAAAAATGACAGGTGCCAAGTATCTTCAAACAATAAAATACATTTACAAATTTTTGAAGCTTTTTCTCCTTTCAAAGTTTGCCAAGATGTGTTACTTCATTTCACTGTTTGGCAGGTGGACACCCTTCAGCAATATGTTGGTTGGTAGAAGATATTCCCTGAGCTATTATTTTGGATTCAAGAAAGTCTGGCAGGAGTGAAGTTTTTCTCTGGCCAATTAATGATTTAAGGAATTTCTGAGTATTACATTAAATTATTTCAGGGATACTTTGAAAATTTTTAAAAATTAAAATGGATCAAGACCCATTTAATATGAAAAATGCAAAAGTAAAAAATGATCCAAAAGAAATAAATTTAACTTAGAATGTTTTTTAAAAACAATATAGTTTTAACCTTTTGCCTGATAACTGATACATATCTATAAAATATGCTCTCATTCAATATATTCTAGATAAGCATTTATATATACAAATGAAGACACTAAATAAAAAAGGAAAACACACATATTTGTGATTGGCACTGATAACAGCAGTTCATTGATGTTTTTGCATCAAATAAAAATGTAAAAATTACAAAACATACATTGCTTATGGTCTACATACTTTACCAGGGACACCAATTTTCATTAATCTCACATTCATTGTGTCTTCAGAAATTGCTTATTATAAAAGTTTACTATAATATATCAAACTGCAAATAGATGTAAGATTATGAACATTACAAAGCACAGGAAATTTGATATAGTCTGGAATACTTTCTTGATTAGCTCAGGCTGCTATAGCAAAATATGATAAAATGGGTGGTTTATAAACAAGAGAAATTTACTTCTTAAAAAAGGATGGAAGTCTGAGATCAGGTGACCAGCATAGTGAGATTCTGGTGAGAACTCCAGGTTGCAGACTGCCTACTTCTTGTATCCTCAGACGGCAGGGAGCAGAGAGAGAAAGCAAGCTCTCTTCTGAATCTTATAAGGGCACTAATTCCATTAATTAGGGGTCTACTTTCTTGACCTCATCTAATCCTAATTTTCTCACAAAAGCCCCACTTCTTAATTTAATCACATGCTGGGGTGGGGGAGGGTTTGGAAGACACAAACATTTAGTCCCTAGGAGATAACATATATAACTTCTTTTTTTCTTAATGCTTATTTATTTATTTATTGGGGGGGGGGGAGAGCAAGAGACAGAACGTGAGTGGGGGGAAGGGCAGACAGAGAGGAAGACACAGAATCCAAAGCAGGCTCTGCACTCTGAGCTGTCAGCACAGAGCCTGATGCAGGGCCTGAATATGAACCATGAGATCACGATCTGAGCCAAAGTCAGATGCTTAACCAACTGAGCCAACCAGGTGCCCCAACATATATTACTTCTAAATTATTGCAGTTTATTCATGTGATTCCATCAACTTACAACAATCCTTACAAATTTAGAAATTATTGCATTAAAAGATTAAATCATGGATGTGGCATTTAAGTACAGACAAAACAAGGAAATTATTATAAAAGAATAAAATAAGACTGAAATTAACATAAGAGCAAGGACTTTAGCAGTGTGGGGGATTCATGAATCCTCTGGGCTAGTTTGAAAAAAAAAATTGCAGCCAAGAATTTTTTCTGCAATTCCTTGTCTGGAATACCTGGTCAAAGGTATAAAACAACTTGTTAGGTTCTTTTCTTCTCTTTTTTTTTAAGTTTAACATTATTATTACTTTATTATTATTATTATTATTATTATTATTATTATTAATTTTAAGTAATCTCTATACCCAACATGGCACTTGAATTTATAACACTGACACCAAAAGTCACATGCTCTACCAACTGAGCCAGCCAGGCACCCCACTTCTTAGCTGCTTTTGTTGTTGTTGTTCCCCTCCCCACTTCTTACCTTCTTAGGCTAAGTTTTATAATCAGGTATCTTTGTCAAGATTAAAGACCTTGCAAGGGTATCAGCCATAAACAAGTAGAGAAGTTTAGGAAAAGAATAATATCAAGGATTAAATCATGTTCTTACAGAAGACATAGATGACTTATGAAATTACTAGAAATGACACTAAATATTCTTTTTATATTTTAGAGGGCTTAATTGTGTTTTAGATACATATATCTAAAGAATATCCACTCAAAGCATTCAGGAAAAGAGGTTTTCTCACATAGATAAAGGGATTATAAGCATTCATTTCCAAAGATCTAAAATATCAAAGAAAGAGAAGAGGCAGGATGGTAAAAATCATTATGGAAAAATCTGTTGTCATAGGAATTATAATAGATGGATGCATAGATCCAAAGATGATTTGGGAAACCCGAATGGCTCAGTCATTTAAGCATCCGATGCTTGATTTCTGCTCAGGTCATAATCTCACAAATCCTGAAAGTGCACAGCCTTCTTGGGATTCTCTCCCTCCCTCCTCTCTCTCTGTCCCTCCACTGCTCACTTTCTCTCTCTCTCTCTCTCTCTCTCTCTCTCTCTCTCTCTCTCAAAATAAGTAAACATTAAAAAAAAATGATGTGAGAGACAGATGATAGATAATTATATAAATAGGGTAAGATTAACATTACATTATTCCAAAGAACAGACCTAGAAACAGGAAGCTTAGAAAAATATAATGCTGTCTCCATCTTTTACTCATAGACAACGACAATGAATTGTTTATATTTAAAGAATTAAAAATTAAGCCTAGATAGCTATACCTTAAAGTTGTGTTATATAAAAGAGATTCTTAAATTATGTAATGATTTAGATTACATAATCTTTAAATTCTCTTTTAAATCCAAAAATATTGCCATTTGCAGTAAAGTTGCTGCATCAGGAGATATCCTATGTTATTTACTCAGCATTTAAAGAGCTGAGACAAAAGGCTTCTCAAGAGGTTCATATTATTAAACATAGTGAACAGCAAACCAGGATCTCAAATGAGTTAAACAAATTCAAATTTTACAAGTCAATGGTATACAGCACCAAGAGTAAACCATAATGTAAACTATGGTCTTTGGGTGATAATGATGTGCCATTACAGGTTTATCAGTTGTAACTCATGTACCACCCTGGTGGAAAATACTGATAGAGGGGGGTGATGATGCATATGTGGAGGAAGAAAGTTGATGGGGCATCTCTGTACCTTCCCCTCAATTTTGCTGTGAACCTAAAACTGCTCTAAACTATAGTCTTAAAAAAATCAACAGTTGAAAGAATAATTTTATTTTCAGTAAGCAGTGTATTGATACAAACGAAATAAAATCTTCACATTATCTTTGAATTTTTAGCAAAAATAATATTCAGAAATTTTTATTCAAATAACATGTGAACTAAATCTTGAGAGTGCAATCACTGATCTCCTTTTGTCTTTTTTCTGAATGCTAGTAACCACTTAATTACTTCTTAGCTTGGAATTTTGTGTTCTTAGCTTGGGATTTTGTGTTTTATGGCTTTTTAGCTGAATATACATTATGCATAAACTTTAGTATTTTTAAAATTAATGTCAGTTTTTGGTTGATTAATATGAAAACAATAGATTTTGCTCATGCATTTTCTTTTTCGTCACCTCTAAAATATTCATCTTAACTGAAGACCTCATTTAAGACTTTATCCATCACACTATCAGCAAAAACAAGTTAGGGGCGCCTGGGTGGCTTGGTCGGTTATGCATCCCACTTCAGCCCAGGTCATGATCTCATGGTCCATGAGTTCGAGCCCCGCGTCGGGCTCTGTGCTGACAGCTCAGAGCCTGGAGCCTGTTTCAGATTCTGTGTCTCCCTCTCTCTCTGCCCCTCCCCTGTTCACTCTCTGTCTCTCTCTGTCTCAAAAATAAATAAACGTTAAAAAAAATTAAAAACAAAACAAAACAAAAACAAGTTAGCTAGGACTTAAGATGGCAGAGCAGCATAGAGACACTGAGCTTGTCTCCTCCCTGAAATCCAGTTAGATCAGCACCAAAGCATTTTGAACACCTAGGAAATTGATCTGAGGATTAACACAACAATCTGCATAACTTGTGTCTCAGAACTCAGCAGATATGTGTGCACAATCCCCAGACAGCCTCCCCCAGACCTCCCCCAGAGAGTTGGTGCAGGTCCAAGCTACAGGGGTCTCTCGTGTGGGGTTCTGAAACACAACCCCCGCTGGAGGAAGGTGAACCCGGCAGGCAGATAGCTTGGACATAGGCAGGGTAGAGGCGAGGAGTGGAAACAGGCTGGGGACAAAAGGAGGGGTACTTGATCACAGGTCTGTGAGAGCACAGAGTTCCTGTGCCAGAGACTGGAGAGCTGGGTGAAGCCATTCCCACCTCTCTTGCCCACACACGTGCAGAAAGGCACACTGATCCACACCAGCAAGCTAAGCAGTGCCACTAGTGGATAATAGAGCCATTACACCAAGCCCCACCCAACCACACCTTTCAAGCACATCACCCAGAAGACCAGCCAGCACAAGTCACTCCATCTGCTTAGTGTACGAACTGCAGAGTGCTTCATAATTTCAGTTATAGGGGAAACTGGATGTAACTTCTATTTGCTGGTTCATTTATTTGTTCATTCCCTTTGCTTCTGTTTTTGCTTAAATTGCCTTATTTTTTCTTTTTCTCTTTTCTTCCTCTTTCTTGGATACAGAAAGAAAAAAAATATTTTTGTTTCTTTTTTCACTTTATTTTTTATTTTTAAAATTTTTTATTCTATTTCATTTTCTTTTCTTTTATTCTATAAACATTTATTATATAAATGTTATTTTTAAAGTTCTTCTTACCTGTTTTTTTTTTCTTTCCCTTTTTTCTCTATTCTACCAGGTTCTTTCAACAAGCAGACCAAACACACCTAGGAGTTAGCTTCCTTTATTTGATTTTTTGTTTTGTGTTCAGATTTTTAATTTTAATTTTAATTAATTTTTTTCTTCCTCCAAAGTGACAAAATGAAGGAATTCACCCCCAAAAAAGAACAGGAAGAAATGACAGCCACAGACTAAATACAGATATAAGCAAGATGTCTGAACCAGAATTTAGAACGACGATAATAAGAATACTAGCTGGGGTTGAAAAAAGCATTGATAACACCAGAGAATCCCTTTCTATGGAGATAAAGGACATAAAATCTAGTCAGGCCAAAATTAAAAATGCCATAACCAAGATGCAATCTTGAATGAATGCCATCTTGAATGGCTGCTATGATGGCAAGAATGGATGAAGTAGGGCAGCGAATCAGTGGTATAGAAGATAAAATTACAGAGAATAATGAAGCAGAAAAAAAAGAGGGAAACAAAGGCAAAAGTTCACAATATAAGACTTAGAGAGAACTCAGTGACTTATTAAAAAGGCATAACACCCAAATAGAAGTCCTAGAATATGAAGAGAGAGAAAAAGGGATAGAAGGTTTATGTGAGCAAATTATAGTGGAAAACATTCCTTTTCTGGGGAAGGACACAGACATCAAAATCCAAGAAGCACAGAAAAGTCCCATTAGGTTTATCTAAAACTGGCCATCACCAAGGCATATCATAGTCAAATTTACAAAATACACAGAAAAGGAAAGAATTATGAAAGCATCAGGGGGAAACAAATAAATCCTTATCCTATAAGGGAAGATAGATAAGGTTTGCAGCAGACCTATCCACAGAGACTTGGCAGGCCAGAATGGAGTGGCAGGATATGTTCAACATGCTGTATTGGAAAAATATGCATCCAAGTTTCTTTACCCAGAAAGACTGTCATTCAAAATAGGAGACAAAAAAGAGTTTCTCAGACTAACAAAAACTAAAGGATTCCATGACCTCTAAACCAGCCCTGCCAAAAATTTTAAGGGAGACACTTCGAGTGGAGAAAAGATAAAACAAAACAAAAAAGACCAAAAGCAACAAAGACTAGAAAAGACCAGGGAACAGCACCAGAAAAACCAACTCTGCAGGCAACAAAATGGCACTAAGTTAACATCTTTCAGTACTCTAAATGTCAATGGACTAAATCTTCCAATCAAAGACACAGGGTATCAGAATGGATAAGAAAACAAGACCCATCTATATGCTGCTTGTAAGAGACTCATTTTAGACCTAAAGATACCTGCAGATTGAAAGTAAGAGCATGGAGAACCATCTATCATGCTAATGGTCATAAAAAGAAAGCTAGAGTAGCCATACTTATATCAGACAAACTAGAGTTTAAAATAAAGACTGTAACAAGAGATGAAGAAGGGCACTATACCATAATTAAGGGGTATATCCACTATGAAGGTCTAAAATTTGTAAATATTTATGCCCCCAACATGGAACAACACAAATATATAAATCAATTAATCACAAACATAAAGAAACTCATTGACAATAATATCATAATAGTAGTACTCTTACAACAATGGACAGATCATGTAAGCAGAAAATCAACAAGGAAACAATGGCTTTGAATGTCACACTGGACCAGATGGACTTAACAGATATATTCAGAACATTCCATCCTAAAGCAGCAGAATACACATTCTTCTGGAGTATACATGGAACATTCACCAGACTAGATCACATACTGGGTCACAATTCAGCCCTTAAAAAGCACAAAAATACTGAGATCATACCTTGCATATTTTCACACCACAATGCTATGAAACTCAAATCAACCACAAGAAAATAATTGGAGAGACCATGAATACTCGGAGATTAAATAACATTCCAATAAAGAATGAATGGGTTAACCAAGAAATTAAAGAGGAAATTTAACATACATGGAAGCCAATGAAAATGAAAACATACTAGCCCAAAACCTCTGGGATGCTGCAAAGGTGGTCATAAGAGGAAAGTGTTTAGCAATTCAGCCCTTCCTAAAGAAAACAAAGGTCTCAAATACACAACCTAACCTTACACCTAAAAGAGCTGGAGAAAGAAAAGCAAATAAAGCCAAAAACCAGCAGAAAGGAAATAATAAAGATTACATCACAAATCAATGATACTGAAATAAAGGAAACAAACTAACAAACAAAAAACAAACAAGCAAAAAACAGAACAGATCAATGAAATCGAGAGCTGGTTCTTTGAAAGAATTAACAGAAATTCATAAACCCCTATCCAGACTTATCAAAAAGAAAAGGAAAGGACCCAAATAAGTAAAATCACAAATGGAAGAGGCAAGATCATAACCAACACTACAGAAATACAAACAATAGAATAGTATGAGCAATTACACACCAATAAATTGGACAATCTGGAAGAAATGGATAAATTCCTAGAAACATATAAACTAACAAAACTGAAACAGAAAGACATAGAAAATTTGAACAGACCCATAACCAGTAAAGAAATTGAATCAGTAAACAAAAATCTTCCAACAAACAAGAATCCAGGGCTGGATGGGTTTCCAGGGAATTCTACCAAACATTTAAACAAGAGTTAACACCTATTCTTTTTAAGATGTCCCAAAAAATAGAAATAGAAGGGAATCTTCTAAACTCATTCTATGAGGTCAGCGTTATCTTTATTCTAAAGCCAAAGACCCCACTCAAAAGGAGAACTACAGACCAATTTCCCTGATGAACATGAATGTTAAAATTCTCAAGAATATGCTAGCAAACTGGATCCAACAATACTTTAAAAGAATTATTCACCAGGATCAAGTGGGATTTATTCCTGAGATGCAGGGCTGGTTCAATATAAGCAAACCAATGTGATACATCACATTAATAAAGGATAAGAACCACATGAAACTCTCAATAGATTCAGAAAAAGGATTTGAAAAAATATAGCACCCTTTGGTGATAAAAACCCTCAAAAAGCAGAGATAGAAGGATCATACCTCAAGATCATAAAGGCTGTATACACACAGCTAATATCATCCTCAATGGTGAAAAATTGAGAACTTTCACACTAAGTCAGGAACACGACAAGGATGTCCATTCTCACCATTGTTACACAACATAGTGTTGGAAGTCTTAGCCTCGGCAATCAGACACCAAAATAAAAGGCATCCAAATTGGCAAGGAGGAAGTCAAACTTTCACTCTTCACAGACGACATGATACTCCATGTGGAAAACCCAAAAAACGCCACAAAAAAACCTGCTAAAACTGATACATGAATTCAGCTAAGTCACAGTATATAAAATGAATATACAAGAAGGAATCAGTTGCATTTCTATACACCAAAAATGAAACATCAGAAAGATAAATCAAGGAATCAATCCCATTTACAATTACACCAAAACCCATAAAATGCCTAGGAATAAACCTAACTAAAGCAGTGAAAAATCTATACACTGAGAACTATAAAAAGCTTAGGAAAGAAACTGAAGAAGACACACACACACAAAATGGAAAGATATCCAATGCTCATGGATTGGAAGAAAAAATATTGTTAAAATGTCGATACTACCCAAAGCAATCTACATATTCAATTCAATCCCTATCGAAATAACACAAGCATTATTTACAGAGTTAGAAAAAAACAATCCTAAATGTTTTAAGGAACCAGAAAAGACCCTGAATAGCCAAAGCAATCCTAAAAAAGAAAACCAAATTTGGAGGTATCACAATTCCAGACATCAAGCTGCATTTCAAAGCTGAAATCATCAAGACAGTATTGTACTGGCACAAAAATAGACTCATAGATCAAAGAAACAGAATCCAGAATCCAGAAGTGGACCCAAAAATGTATGACCAACTAATCTTTGACAAACAAGGAAAGAATATCCAATGGAAAAAAGGACAGTCTCTTCAGCAAATTGTGTTGATAAAGCTGGACAACAACATGCAGAAGAATGAACCTGGACCACTTTCTTACACCATCCACAAAAATAAACTCAAAATAGATGAAACACCTAAACATAAGACAGAAGTCATCAAAATCCTAAAGAAAACAGGCAATGACCTCTTTGACCTCAGCCACAGCAACTTCTTATTTGACACTTCTGGAGGCAAGGGAAACAAAAGCAAAAATTAACAATTGGGACCTCATCAAGATAAAAAGCTTCTGCACACCAAAGAAAAATCAGCAAAAGAAAAAGGAAACTGTCTGAATGGGAGAAGATATTTGCAAATGGCATATCAGAAAAAGGGTCAGTATCCAAAATCTATAAAGAACTTATCAAATTCAACGCCCTAAAAACAAATAATTCAGTGACGGAATAGGCAGAAGACATGAATAGACATCTTTTCCAAAGAAGACATCCAGATGACTAACAAACATGAAAAAATGCTCAACATCACTCATCATCAGGGAAATACAAATCAAACTAAAATGAGATACCACCTCACACCTGTCAGGATGGCTAAAACTAACAATTCAGGAATCAACAGATGTTGGCAAGGATGCAGAGAAAGAGGAACTCTTTTGCACTGCTTTTGGAAATGCAAACTGGTGCAGACACTCTGGAAAACAGTATGGAGGTTCCTCAAAAAATTTAAAATAGAATTACCCTATGACCCAGCTATTGCACCATTAGGTATTTATCCAAAGGATAGAGAAGTGCTGATCTGAAGGGGCATATGCACCCCAATGTTTATTGCAGCACTATTGACAATAGCCAAAGTATGGAAAGAGCTCAATGTCCATCGACTGATGAATGGATAAAGAAGATGTGGTATAAATGTTCCATTGATATTACTCAGCAAAGAAAAAGAATGAGGTCTTGCCATTTGCAACAATGTGGATGGAACTGGAGGGTATTATGCTAGGCAAAATAAGTCAGTTAAAGAAAGAAAAATATGATTTCACTCATATGTGAAATTTAAGAAACAAAACAGATGAACATAAGGAAGGGAAGCAAAATAAAACAGAGAAGGGGACAAACCATAAGAGACTCTTAAATACAGAGAACAAACTGAGGGTTGATGGTGGGGTTTTGGGTGGGGGAATGAACTAAATGGGTGAGGGGCATTAAAGAGGACACTTGTTGGGATGAGCACAGGGTGTTATATGTATGTGAAATCAATATTACACTATATGTTAACTAACTTGGATTTAAATTTAAAAAATAAAAATTAAAATAAATTTATTTAAAAAAGAACAAGTTATATAATAAAGCGTGGCTTATTTTTTCTTTTCTACATTATTTATTTGGTCTCTATGTTCTGCAAGTGTTTGATTATCATTAGATAGTTAGACAGTTGAAACTCATACAAAAATTATAATGTTGGCTTCAAGACTAAAAAGTTTGAACTTATACAATGATCCTTTAGAGCAGTGGACTGCATAAGTCAATTCTGACAAAGACCATCAGTTTAGGTTAGGCCTATGACCACTTTCCATGTTACACTGGCAGAGTTGAGTAGTAACAAAAGAAACTGTATGATCCACAAGGCTCATATATTCATATACATACATATGAAAACTAGTCTGCTGGCACTGCTTTAGAAACAAGCTGTCAGAGAAGCCTGAGACAATGGTGTCTGCCTTGGCTATTCTAGCAGCCTGATGGATGGACCAGAATTGACCTAGCCACCTCAATGATCAATCAAGAATAACCACCAAATCAGCATTAGGTCCATCGTATACAGGTCTACATGCTGGTTTATTGGTAAAAACTGGGGATCCTTGAATATCTTAGAAATTGGGTCTTGTAGAAACTCCCAGCTAATCTGATTGGATTTTTTTTTTTTTTAAGGATTTCATCGAATTATAAAAACTGAATTCACTACTGGCTCTAAGAGGCACAACTTACTCTTCTCCTTACTCTTCACAGGCACTATCAATGTATGAAATCCAATAGATAGTATCTAAATTGTAACAAACCTGCACTTTATTTCATCCCCCTATCAGAGAGTTCAATCAGGGAGGCAGAACACTATGAGTTTTATGGAATAGTAACAGGAAAAAGTTGTTTGTGTTTTGTTGTTTTTTTTTTTTTTTCATTGAAATTGAGCTTATGCAATAGAGGAAAACTCAACGGGGATGTAAAGTTCTGAAAAGGATTTGAGGAAAGCTTTTATCAGCATGGAGCTTACAAGAGGCAATAGCTGCTAGAATGGAAATGTGAAGAAAGCTATTGAAGTTTATGGATTCTGTTGCCCCTCTGTTGCTCCTCCCTGTGATTTTGCTGCAAAATACCCGGTGGTAGGCCTGAATCATTGTTGGTCAGCAAAAGCAGCAGTTAGGAATTAGAACATGTGTTGAAGCAAAAAGCCAAGAATAAACTGGAGTTGGCAGGCCACTGTGCACTTATCCCTAACAGATTAACTAACAACAGTCAGTAGAGCTTCCGGACTGCAGCTTTATTATGCAGATTTCTCTCCTGACAAACCTAATCTGGTATCACACACAGAAGAGAATGATGGGAAACACAACTCCCATATACCTAAACTGAATTTAGGTCTTAAACCACTGCCCTGTGTTGGAAAGAATTATACAATTTAAAAATATTTGTGATCATGTGTTTGTGTGTATGGCTGTGTGTGTAATCACTCAATCAAGTACCCATTTCAGGCTAATTTAGGGAGCTATTTGGAACTAGGGGTCACTAGTAATAACAATATAGTAATATTACTATTGGTAATAGTTTTAGAACACTGTATTAACTGAGAAGATACATAATATAAGACATACATGTTAAATGTTTAAATACCTTAATTGATGACAAATTATATATAATACCAAAATTCTGATTGGATGTTCTCAAAGATTTTGGAAAAAAAAATTTTTAATGTGACATAATCAGCTTTAGAGAAGGCATAAAATATAATCAATCCTTAGTAATAGTAACAATATTTCCATGCCATAGTAAAACTTTCTTAAACAGTTTAGGTCCTTATTAAAACATTCATTTCTCTTCTCTCCAGTAAATGACACAGTAGCTCTTTTCCTACTCGATACTTGTGTTGTAGATTAATTATTGTGTTTCTTTTTCTGAAAGTTTGTTTTTATTTATTTTGAGACAGAGTGAGCACAAGCAGGGGAAGGGCAGTGAAAGAGGGAGAGAGAGAGAATCCCAAGCAGACTCTGCACTGTCAGCACAAAGCCTGACGTGGGGCTTGAACTCATGAACTACAAGATCGTGACCTGAGCCAAAATCAAGAATCAGGCACTTAACCGACTGAGCCACCCAGATGCCCCAATTATTGTGTTTCTTAATTTGAAAATAAAAATAATTGAGATAAAGAGAAAATTCTAGGCTCTGTGGTTTATGCTTATAAGTTCAATAAAATTATGATGATGCAAACATGGGAAATATTCTGGCACAACTGGGCAGACCTCATCTCTTTTTTTAAAAAAAAATTAATGTTTATTTTTGAGATGGAGGGGGGGCGGAGAGAGAGAGAGACAGAGAGACAGAGAGAGAGAGAGAGAGAGAGAGAGAGAGAGAGAAAACTCAAGTGGTGGAGGGGCAGAGAGAGAGGGGGACAGAGGATCTGAAGCAGGCTCTGCACTGACAGCAGAGAGCCTGATGCGGGGCTCGAAGTCATGAACTGCGGGATCATGATAGGAGCCGAAGTCTGACTCTTAACCAACAGAGCCACCCAGGCGTCCCCAGACCTCATCTCTTAATAAAGGCTACTATGCATTTAAGTGAAGGAATACCAGGAAGGCAGAAGATTCGTATTACTAATACAATTCCTCATTGTATCTGTTGACTGGTATACAAAACTAGCTATTGTCATTAAGCCAAATATTTTATGCCCTATTTAAATATATCCATAATAAGAACTGAAGAGTACTTAAGGTGTTAAATATAGTATTCATATCTTCCATTCATTCATGCATTCACACGTTCATCAAATATGCAAATGTGGGGACGCCTGGGTGGCTCAGTTGGTTGAGGGTCCAACTTCAGCTCAGGTCATGATCTTACAGTTCGTGGGTTCGAGCCCCGTGTCGGGCTCTGTGCTGACAGCTTAGAGCCTGGAGCCTCCTTTAGATTCTGTGTCTCCCTCTCTCTCTGTCCCTCCCCTGCTCATCCTCTGTCTCTCAAAGATAAATAAATGTTAAAAAAATTAAAATAACAAAATATGCAAATATGGATGGGCTAGTTTGTAAGAAGGAGGCATAGCAGAAAGGAAGAGATAGAAAAAAATAAATGAAGATAAATCAGTAAATATTTTACATTTTTTTACAGCATGCTTTACATACCAGGCCATCTGGTAAGTACATCCATATGAAAAAGTATCAATATATTAAAATAATATGACAAAATTGGCTTTATAGAAAGCATTTCACTTTTTTCTGGGAGTCTTCATATGAGGAGTCTGGCAATAGAAAAATGATTGCATAAAGAACTCAGAGTTCTTGTAAATAGGTTTCAAATGCTGACTGTTGCAAGTGTGCATATGAAGACTGAAGCAATGTGTACTATATTTTAAATGCTAGAATTATATGATAATTCTGGAATATCGATTCTATTTCGATCCTACAAATACTTGCAAAGTAAACTTACTCAAGGACACTCAGTGAACAGATTATTTGTGGATTTCAATTTTCTCTAACTGGATGTTATCCATTGATCTTTTCACTAGCTTTTTTTTTTTTATTTTTTACGTTACAATGTTGATTAAAGGGAGCTGTGTTTGAGACACAGGATTGCTATTTTCTGTTTCTATGGAAAATATCATCTATCATTCCTATTTATTTTCTAAATGGACTGAAATGTGTGGGATGACAAGGAATCCCTCCAACTTGCTATTATATTCAGCAGCTGCACATAAACATTCTGTTAAAGGAATCTAACTATAATCAACTATAATGTTATTTCCAAAACAGTTTTCATTATAGTCCATCTCACTTAATATGTCACCCTCATTCCTGGTACATTATAGATAGAGATGGGCTAGGCAAAATCGTATTAAAATAACAATGTGATAAAACACTAGATTAACTACAAGAACAATAATATAAAAAACATGCAAAAATAAATGCCATGCATACCATGGACTAATTTTTTTTTCAAATAACTTGTTATTTGAAGAATATATGAATATAAACAATATGAATTAAAATACCATATAGCCAAAAATGATTGACTAATCTTTTTTAAAAAATTAACATTTTTATTTATTTTTGAGAGAGAGAGAGAGCAGGGGAGGGGCAGAGAGAGAGGAGGTGAGAGAATCCCAAGCAGGCTCTGCACTGTGAGCTCAGAGCCCGTGTAGGGCTTGAACTCATGAACTGTAAGATCATTACCTAAGCTGAAATCAAGAGTTGGCTGCTTAACCAACTCAGCCACCCAGTTGCCCCATGAGTGACTAATCTTGACTGAAAATATATTCTTTAGAATTAAGAGTTCTTTAACTTTATAAGTGCTATTCAATGTAATCCTATGATTATTAACCAGAATTTTGTCATTATCTTTTATATGTATACTGTATTGTTCCATCAGATTCCCTATTAAAAACCAACACACTTATGCACTAGCTTCTGGGAAAGTCTTTCATTCATATTTGCATCTGTATCCATCACTGAGAATTGCCTCTGGCTATAGATAAAGCTATCTCACTCAATGTCATTAAGGGGTAAATGCCAGTGATAAATGATGAATGGATTGAAAGATATAGACTCACACCCTGTGACTCAGTCTGAGACACACAAGAGGAGGGGCCTTCCAGCTCTAGAACTCCCGATAGCAAATATGAGAGTTGCAACCACTTTGCCTTTCAGTTTCTTCTACACAATCCTGCCTACTTTACAGATTTATCACCTGAATTCTTTCCATGATAAAACTCCTGAATAGACTTCTATGTCCAGATGTGATAGTTAATTTTATGTGTCAGCTTGGCTAGGCAGTAGCACCTCATATTCGGGCCAGGCTACATATTGTTGTGAAGGTATTTATTGGAAATGATTAATATTTAAATCAACAGACTTAAAATAAAACATATTACTCTCCATAATACTGATGACTCTCATCCAATCAGCTGAAGGTGTTAAGAGAAAAGACAGAGTCCTGAAGTAGAACGAATTTTATCTCTGGACAAACTTTGGACTGAAGACTGCAAGGTCAACTCTTACCAGAAGTTCCAGACTGCTGGCCTGTCTTGAAAATTTCAGACTTGGTTCTCTCCATAATTGCCTGAGTCAACTCCTTCAACATGTCTGTCTGTCTATCTGTCTGTCTGTCTCTCTGAACACTGGTTTTGGTACCAAGAGCGGTTCTACAGGAACAGATTCTTCAGGAATTTTTCTAAGGTTTTATGAATTGGTTCTAAGGTTTTTAGAATTGGTTTTCTAATCTGATTAGATTTAAAGATACTAATAACTCTTTTTCTAGTAGTAAAGAGAGCACTGAGCGTCTATAGTATGATATAGCTTAACACACACTCAAAATACTACAACTGGATATTCCAAATTAAATAATTTGAAGAGGCAAAGTTCTAAGTGCTCATCTATTGATATCTTGGAATATTTTTGGTCCAATTAACAACTCTAATGAGACTGGCATACTGCTCCTAATTGTTCTGGACAAAGTAGAGAAAGAAAAGGATGAGCTCAGGGATTCAAATTCCCAACCCAAGTGCCTTATAAATGATCTGGAAGTGTCTATGTCTGCCATGAAAGAAATCCTTATCTCCTGTGTGGCTACAGAACTAGGACCGCTGGAAACTGAATGCAGAGTCTCATCCTCTGAGTGGTGGAATTAAAATGCAAATTGTACCCCCAACCCTGCAGAGTGTCTGCTCTTAAAGTGAAGCCACTGAATGGAAGGAATGGGATCCCCAAAATTAGAATGGGACATTTGGGAAGATGCTGATGAAGCTGGAGACACTGAGCCTTTATATTGTACTAAGTCTTTTTGCCAGTAGATAGAGTTATTGTACCCCTGTCTGAGGAGATTAGCCATAGTTTGCTTAAGGAAACTATGATGGCCTTCCATGAGACAGTTGCCTTGAAAGACACTGCTGATTCTCCTCTGTAACCACTCCTACCTTTCCTTCTGTATCTATAACTAGACACGAATACCATAGATTCTGAAAGTGAGGTACAAAATGTAACCCACGAGGAGGTGAATTACACTCCAAAAGAACTACATGATATTCCAACTTCTACAGGCAGAAATCTGGAACACATGTCTGGGGATGAATATTAAGGGTGGGGAGATAATGGTAGAAGGAATATAAAGTTGAATCAAGTCATGTATATGCCCAGTATCAGATTTTTTGTAGATTGAATGTTGCAGTACAGAGCACAGATCCTGTGCCCAGTATCAGATTTTTTTGTAGATTGAATGTTGCAGTACAGAGGCTTTAAAAGGCCTCTAGCAATTTGGTAGGTTGGCTAAAACATGGACAGCACAGTAGCCTAAATGAAGTTGAACAGAATAGTATAGAATAGTGTTGGTCACTATACAGAAAGGATCCAAAGGTTGAGGGAAACTGGAATGTTAAAGTAGTGTTAACATTTAAGACCTGGTCACCTACCCCAGGAAGATACAAAGCACATACTTTCGCCATGTCTGTGAGAAATAAATTTGTGAGAAGAGTCTCAGGATTCTTGAAGAGCTCTGTGATCACTCTTCTCTGTAGGTTAGAAATTACAGTGGGAACTGTTGCCACTGAACTGAAAGACCTAAATGCAAGTAGAAGAGAACTAGTGGTGGCACAAAATCTCCAAAGGAAAGATGTACTCACTATAATGAAAAGCTGATTCAAAGCAGTAATCAGAATAGTATAACTTTCAGAGACCTATGTCATTGGCTAGCTGATCATGGTGTTCCTAGAAGTGAAAAAGATGAGATGTATACAAAATTCTTCCTTAATCAATATAAGCACAAGAGTTCTTGGTTAAATGAACAAGTTTTACTTGAACCATAAAATAGGGCATCGTGGCCACTCAATCAATTCCCAGACTCGAGGCCACTCATACAATCGCACTGATGCAAGGTCAGGTATCTTTGAAGGACTCTGATACACTGCCCCAAACTTCAACTGCTTATCTTTCTCCCAGCTTCCCCCATAAGGATCTATGGACTTTTACCAGAGAGACTATGCACTGGGGGAAAAGGAAATAATCAGAAGGTAGAATTGAGAATTATTGGACACTGGCTCTAAACTGATACTGATTCCAGGAGACCCAAAACTTCACTGTGGTTTAGCAGTCAGAGTATCAGCTTATGGAGATAAGGTGACCAACTGGGTTTGGGTTTAGATCTGTCTCACTTGGAATCCAGTAGATCCCTGAACCCATCCTGTGGTTATTTCCTGTGGTTATTTATTCTATTGTAAGTTCTAGAATTTACAACTGGAATTGACATTCTTAGCAGCTGGCAGAGTTTCCACATTGGTTCCTTGATCCATGGAGTCAGGGTTTTGTGGTGATAAAAGCTGAGTGGGAAACACTAGAACTGCCTCTACCTAGGCAAGAAATAAACCAAAAGCAAAACCACATTCCTGGAGTGATAATAAAGATTAGTGACACAATCAAGGACTTGAAAGATATAGAGGTAGTAATTGCCACTTCACCCCCTTGCAACAAATCTATTTGACCTATACAGAAAGCAGATGGATCTTGAAAAATGCCAGTGGATTATCATAAACTTAACTAAAGGACAGCTCCATTTGCAGCTACAGTACCAGTTGTAATATATGGTATATGGTTTCATTGGTTGGGCAAATTAACACATGCCCTGATACCTAGTGTACAGCTATTTATCTAGCAAATGCATTTAGTGAAGACGCCAGAAACAGTTTGCTTTCAGCTGGTGAGGCCAGCAACACACCTTTACTGTCCTATTTCCAGAGTATAAAAAGTCTCCATGTCCTATGTCATAATTTAGTATACAAGGAATTTGGTAACCTTTCCTCCTACAAGACATCACACTGGTCCATCATCAGTGAGTGACATTATTTTGATTGAAGCTATGAACAAGAAGTAGAAACTACTCTCTAGGTTTATTGATAAGATATTACATTGTCAAAATACTAAAAATAAATATCAGAACAAATTCACTGAGGCCTTTTACCTCAGTGACATTTCTAGGGATCCAGCAGTATGGGGAATGTTGAAATATACCTTCTAAGGTAAAGAATTACTAGGGGAAAAAAAAGCAAACTAATTGATGATTAAAATACACACACGCAAAACAAATAATAGAAAAACAACAGAGAGAATCAACAAAAACAAAAAAAGTTATTTGTTTGAAAAGATCAGAAAAATTTAATATCTGTTAGCAAGACTGACCATAAAAATAGGGATACATTCTAATGACTATATATCAGGAATAAAAGAAGAATATGAATAGTGACCTGACAGTTATAAAAAAATGATTGTAAGGTGATACTATCAACAATTGTATTCCAACAGATTAGATAATGGACAAATTATGGACAAGTGGACAAATGGACAAATATGACTAGTGACCTGACCGTTACAAAAAAATGATTGTAAGGTGATACTATCAACAATTGTATTCCAACAAATTAGATAATGCAGAATAAATGGACAAATTCCTAGAAAAACACAATTTATCAAAACTGAAGAACAGCAGCATTTCCTAAACTCTGCCAAAAATAGAAGAGGAGGGAACACTTCCTAACTCATGCTATGAGAGCAAAATTACCCTGATGTCAAAGTCTGACAAAGATTTCACAAGGACAAGAAACTGTATACCCAAAACCCATTACAAATATAGATGCAAAAATTCTCAACAAAATGCAAGAAAACTGAGACCAGTAGAGTGTTAAAAGAACTCCACACCACAACAAAGGAGAATTTATTCCAGGAATGCAAAGCTTGTGCAACATAGATGAAAATCTATCAATATATAGGGGCGCCTGGGTGGCGCAGTCGGTTGGGCGTCCGACTTCAGCCAGGTCACGATCTCGCGGTCCGTGAGTTCGAGCCCCGCGTCGGGCTCTGGGCTGATGGCTCAGAGCCTGGAGCCTGCTTCTGATTCTGTGTCTCCCTCTCTCTCTGCCCCTCGCCCGTTCATGCTCTGTCTCTCTCTGTCCCAAAAATAGATAAACGTTGAAAATCTATCAATATAATAAAACATAATAATAGAAAGAAGAAAAATAGCACATGATTCCCCTCAACAAAGAAAGGAAAGAAATTTGACAAAATCCAACAAAATTTTTATCATGGTAAAAACTAACAGCAAACTAAGAGTAGGAAAAAACAAAAACTTCTACAACATGACAAAAAAAATATGAAAAATCCATAGCCAATATTAGCCTCATAGTAAAATAATGAGTTTTCCTTCTCAGATCAGGACTAAGACAAGTATGTCTACTTTTGCCACTATTCAACATTGTACCAGAAGTTCTAGTCCGAGTAATTAGACAAGAAAAGAGAAATAAAGGCATCCAAATTGGAAAAAGAAATAAAACTATCCCTATTTTCAGATGCCATAATTATGATATAAATATACATCCCTCAAGAATCCACAAAAAACTAGGGGCGCCTGGGTGGTTCAGTCGGTTAAGCATCTGACTTCAGCCAGGTCACGATCTTGCGGTCCGTGAGTTCGAGCCCCACGTCTGGCTCTGGGCTGATGGCTCAGAGCCTGGAGCCTGTTTCCGATTCTGTGTCTCCCTCTCTCTCTGCCCTTCCCCCATTCGTGCTCTGTCTCTCTCTGTCCCAAAAATAAACAAACGTTGAAAAAAAAATTAAAAAAAAAAAAAGAATCCACAAAAAACTATTAGAATAAAAACAAAACTTCAGGATATATGCTCAATATATAAAATCAGTTATTTTTATACATAAGCACTGAAAAATCAAAAATGAAAGCAAGAAACAATTTAATTTGCAACAGCATTAAAAATAATGAATTTCTGGGGTGCCTGGGTGGCTCAGCGGGTGTCTAACTTCAGCTCAGCTTCATGATCTTGTAGTTTATGAGTCTGAGCCCCATGTCAGGCTCTGTGCTGACAGCTCTCAGCCTGCCTTGAATTCTGTGTTTCCCTCTCTCTGCCTCCTCCCTGCTTGTACACTGTCTCTCTCTCTCTCTCTCTCAAAAATAAACATTGAAAAAAAAGTTTAAAAAATTAAATTTCTTAGGAATAAACCAAGAAACTGTATGGCTTGTATACTAAAATTATAAAACCTTGTTGAAAGATATTAGGGAATATCTAAATAAAATGCAAAGGGATCCCATGTTCATGGATTGGAAGACTTAATATTATTAAGCTATCAATACTCCTGAAATTGATAAGGAGATTCAATGCAATATCTACCAAAATTTCAATTGTCTTTTTTACAAAAGTGAACTGCTCTTAAGATTCATGTGAAATTACAAGTAACCCAAGCTATACTAAATCATCTTGAAAATGCAGAACAAAGTCAGTTGACTTGCACTTCTCAATTTCAAAATGTATTGCAAAGTTATAGTAATCAAAATAGTATCATAGGGGCATAGGATGTATATATATATATATATATATATATATATATATATATATATACACATACATATATATATGTGTATATATATATATATATATATATATATATATATGAAATAAGATTGAGGGTACAGAAGCAAACCTCTATTCCAACAGTCATTTGATGTTTTTTTTTTAATTTAATTTTTTTTTTTTTTTTTTTTTGAGAGAGAGAGAGAGAGAGAAAGAGACAGACAGAACATGAGCTGGGAAGGGTCAGAGAGAGAGAGAGAGAGAGAGAGAGAGAGAGAGAGAGAGAGGGAGACACAGAATCTGAAGCAAGCTCCAGGCTCTGAGCTGTGAGCACAGAGGCTGACGTGGGGCTTGAACCCACTGGCTGTAAGATCATGACCTGAGCTGAAGTCGGACGCTTAACTAACTGAGCCACCCAGGCACCCCTCATTTGATATTTAATGAGGGTGTAGTTGGGGAAAGAACAATCTTTTCTACAAATGATGCTTAGACACCTGGAGTTCCATGTGCAAAACAGTGAAGTTGGACCTGCATCTCACAAGAAATGTAAAAATTAACTCAAAATTTATTAAATAAATTTAAGTGAAAAACTATAAAACTCTTAGAAGCAGACGTGGGTTTAATATTTATGGTCTTGGATTAGGTAACAGTTTATAAACATGGAAAAACAAACAAACAACTTTTGTACTGTGAAAGACACTAGCAAGAATTTGAAAGATATCTATATATATATACATATACATATATTTTCATTTTTCATAAAAGGACAGTTGAAAGAAATTTAGGAAAATAATATTTACAACACATTTAAGTGGTAAGGATTTTGTATTCAGAATATAAAAATATTAAAAGAATTCCTACTACTGAGGAATAAAAAGATGAATGGCCCAATTAAATAATAGACTTAAATAGACATTCTCTAAACAAGATATATAAATGGGCAACAAAGGCATGCAAAAGATGCTCATGTTTATTGAACATAAGGAAATGAAAATCAAAACCATAATGAGATACCACTCACATTCACTAGGATGACAATGATAATAATATATTATATATAATAATATAATATAATATAATATAATATAATATAATATAATATAATATAATATATAATAATAAAAAACAACTAACAAGTGTTGGTCCGAATGCAGAAAAAATGGATCATACATTTCTCATGGAAAATAGTTTAGCAGAGCTACCAAAAATTTCTCTTATATGTATATAACCTATGATAATGAAAAGATGTGTTCATAAAAACACTAGTATATAAATATTCATAGCAATATTATCCATAATAGTAATAAAGTAGAAGAAACTCAAATGTCTATCAACTGTGAATGGATAAACAAAATACTGTGTATTCATAACATGTAAATTACCTAGCTATAAGTAATGAAGTGCTGATACATACCACAACATGAATGAATTTTGAAATTATTATGCTATGTGAAAGAAACCAGACACAAAAATCCACATACTGTATGATGATTCCATTTAGATAAAAGAGATCTAGAATGGGAGCATCTATACAGAGAAAAAAAGCTGATTAGTGGTCAGTAAAGGCTGAAAGAAGGAGGCAATGGACAGTGATTGCTAAAAGAGTTCATACAGGTTTTCTCTAAAATTTTCTCTGGAAAATGCTCTGAGTTATATAATGGTGATAGTTCCCTAACTTTTGGTATACTAAAAACTAGTGAATTGTGCACTTTAAAATGGTTAAAATGGTGAATTTTACAGTATGTGAATTTTACCTCAATAAAGTAACTCTCACTTTTCTTCTTCTAATGTTTATTCATTTTTGGGAGAGAGAGAGAGGGAAACAAAGAATTCAAACCAAGCTCCAAGCTCTGAGCTGTCAACACAGAGCCCCATGTGGGGCTCAAACTCACAAATCATGAGATCATGACAGGAGCAGAAGTCAGACACTTAACCAACTGAGCCACCCAGGTGCTCTGAAACTCCCTCTCCCCTCCTCTCCCCTCCTTTACCCTTCCCTTCCCCTCCCTTCCCCTCCCTCTTGCTTACTTTCTCTCTTTCTCTTTCCTCCCTCCCTCCCTCCTTTCCTTCCTTCCCTCCCTTCCTTAGAGAGAGAGGGAGGGAGGGAGGGAGAGAGAGAGAGAGAGAGTGAGAGAGAGAGAGAGAGAGGTGGGGAGGGAGGGATAGAGAGAGAGTGAGAATCCTAAGCAGGTTTTACACCTAGCACAGAGCTGGACTCAGAGCTCAGTTCCATGACTATAAGATCATGACCTGAGCCAAAATCCAGAGTCGGACTCTCAACCATGACCTGAGCCACCCAGGCTCAACCAATTGAGCCACCTAGGCGCCCCAAAGAAACTCCCATTTCTAATAAACATTTTGTTCCACTGCCATTGTCAGTTACAAGTCCACATTCTTATCATTTCCTGCAAAGTTACTCTAATGATTCCATCCATATTGTCCAGCTGCTATTGATTTCATATATAGATTAAAAAAATATTCCCATGTGCTCCATGACTACTTTTTTGCTTAACAAAATGGTTCTGTGCTTCCCTACTTGACTTTGCACCCTTCTACTTATTGTCTACTCCATAATTATCCAAAAATTTACCCACCAGTCAGAAACAAATTCAATCAAATCATACCAATTTCTTCACAGCCTATCTTAAGCAAGATTTATTTATTTGTTTGTTTATGCTGAAAAATCAGAAATGCCACCAAGAGGCTGGTGTGTAAGTGCATTCCTATGAAGTTCCCAGATGATGATTCTCACCTCTGTACCATTTGTTTCCTACCCCCACCTTCAATTTAGTATAGAGTTATATTAAGATGTGTAAAAGAAATACTTCTCATTTACATTACTTGTTTTTAAAATGTATCTTTAAAAATGTCATGGATCCCATACAATTAAACAAATGAGTTCTGCTAGGTTAGAGAGAAGTCTCAACTTTTTAGGATTAAATGTAACATAAAACTTGTTACAAACTTGCTACATAAACCTTTCTTTTCCTGCTGGTGAGCAGATCCCACACACAGCATCTCAGTCCAGTTGTATAAATTTTCAGCTATTTGGTCATTAAAACAATTACCTCTGGGTAAGTCACTCCTGTTCTTTTCTCCTCCTCCTCCTCCTCCTTCTCCTGTTCCTCCTCCTCCTCTTTTTCCCTCCTCCCTCCTTCCCTTTCCCCTTCCCCTTCTTCTTTTTCCTTTTCTTCCTCTTCCTCTTCTTCCCTGCCGCTGCCTCCTCCTTCCTCCCTCCTCCTCCTCCTCTTTTCTCTTTCCTCATCCTCTTCTTCCTTTTTTACCTCTTCCTCCCCCCCTCCTCCTTCTCCTCCTCCTGTTCCTCCTCCTTTTCCTTCTTTTCCTTCTCCTTCCCTTTCTCTTCCTCCTCCTCCTCGTCCTACTTCTTCTTTTTCTTATGGCAATAAAGAAAGTGAAGAGGAAAATGTTGTTTTGCCAGCAGTAGGGAACCACTGAAATGTTAACCATATTTTTTTTTTTTAAAAAGGACAATGGTCTGGTGGCTTGAATGGCGTTTACTCATTTGTTGGTAATGAATTGAATTTAAAGGAGTATAAAAATGAAGTCGGTCAGCATTAGCACAAATGGAGAAAAGTCTTTTGTATTGAGCCAAGGTGATATTCTCCATTTCTGCTGAGTTAAGTTTTTGAAAGAGTGTTTGATTGTTAAGATGTTGCTGTTGCTTTATATTTACAGCTTTCTGACTTTAATCCTTTTGAAGATTTGACCTGTAAAACAGCATATAAAAATGATAGCTCATCAGTATCTAATGCACCAAATTATTTACTCTACAAACTATCTTCCTACTCCTAAGTCCAATCACACAAATTGAAGAAAAGAAGCTCCATTGTCCTGATTAAATCACTGATATCTCAGGATGAAGGATGTTGTGGGCTTCTCATTGGCTGAACAACTTGAAGGGAGGTCTTCTCCATTCAAGCTGAGCCTGCCTAGGTAGACTATGACTGTAGAAGTAGAAAGGGAACACTCTTTTGGTTAATGTACTAAACCTGTATCCTGTGAATATCCCAAACATGGTAACCACAATGCTATAGTATTTAAATATTGTTTTGTTAGTTTTGTTTCATCAGATGTGAGCTCTCAAGGCCAGAGATTGTCTTTTCATGTCTATTCTCCAAGAGCAGTTGTCCAGAGTAGTCAATTAATGTTTGTTGAGTAAGCAAAATAAGTGTCAAGCACCATAACTCTAACCTGCCAAAAGCCAAACCCAAATTTTGTCTTTTAGTGGATGGCACAACAGACAGCTTTCCAAAGAACCTGAACATTCTCTAAACCAGCACTTCTCAAATTTTACTGTGTGCCATAAGTTACCCGGGATCTTGTTAAAATGCAAATTCTGATTCAGTCGGTCTGAGGTGGGATAAAAGATTCTGCATTTTTAGCAACCTCCCAGGTCATACTGATGTTGTTGGTCTGTACACTTTGAGTACCATAGACCCTGGTCTCTGCCTCGTTTCCACAAGTTAATCTATCATTATGTCTTACTGATACTTTCTCTTCTGTCCCAACTCTGACCACTCATCTCTGTTTCTGTGGCCACCATTTTAGCCAAAGTCTTCATCATATTCTCTAGGGATTGTGGCAAGAGCTTTCACCTAATCTCTCTGGCTCTTTCTACTCCACCCCATTCTCTACACAGTAGCCAAGATAATATTCCTCAAATACGTTTATTTCCCCCACATTTAAAAATGAGTGTTTAAGTTCATTTTTTTCTTTTTACCTCTTGGACTCCTTCACCCATTTCTCCCATCCTCTACCTCTGGCAAACACCGCTCTCTATCCCCTATGTCTATGAGCTTACATCTTCCTTCCTTCCTTCCTTCCTTCCTTCCTTCCTTCTTCCCTCCCTCCCCTCTTTCTTTCTTTCTTTCTGTCTGTCTGTCTGTCTGTCTGTCTGTCTTTCGATTCCACATTTGAGAGAGATCATATAGTATTTGACTTTCTCTGTATGACTTATTTCACTTAGTATATATGCCCTTGAAGTCTACTCATGTTATCACAAATGACAGGATTTCATTTTTATGGCTGAATAATATTCCATTTTAGTGTGTGTGTCTGCCACAATTTCTTTGACAATTAATTAATTAATTTATTAATTCATCAGTAGATGCTTAGGTTGTTTCCATACCTTGCCTATTGTAAATAATATTGTAATGAAGTATAGTATATCGTCATTATTCTTAAGAATGACTTGTATCCTCTTACCTGCTTACAGAAACCTGAAGTATGCATATATATGAAGCATTTAATTGCTTACATATAATTAAAAAATAATTAAGCCCAAATTATTCTCTTGTATTTCTCAAATAAATAACTCTTATTTTGTTTTGTTTTGTTTTTAATTTTTTTTTCAACGTTTATTTATTTTTGGGACAGAGAGAGACAGAGCATGAACGGGGGAGGGGCAGAGAGAGAGGGAGACACAGAATCGGAAACAGGCTCCAGGCTCTGAGCCATCAGCCCAGAGCCTGACGCGGGGCTCGAACTCACGGACCACGAGATCGTGACCTGGCTGAAGTCGGACGCTTAACCGACTGCGCCACCCAGGCGCCCCATAACTCTTATTTTGTCTACTAATAATTTTCTAGAGTACACTGATGAACAACTGAAGTACGTGGAAAATGCCCCTGGGGAAAAAAGCTACTATAAATGCCCAACTTAGATAGTTCTAGTGTAAGAGAAATCCTTAAAAGTAAAGACCACATGTATAAAGAGAGTTAATTTAACCCTGAAACTGAAGCTGCCCTAACACTACCTATTAGTGCTCCAAGGCCTGGAATTTTAGTTCTATTAGTTCACGCAGAGATCAAGAGACAAGACAAGAACCTGATTAATATTGCATACTGAATTAAAAATGCTTTTCAAATAGCCAGGGTAGCAAAAATGATACTTTATCTGTGTAAACTAGTGGTAGCAGGAGGAAAAGGAAGAGGAGAGGGAAGGAGATGGGAAGAAGAGAGGGAGGGAGGGGAAGAGGGGTACAAGGAACAGGAGTAGGAAAAAGAGAAGGAGAAAAAAAAGAGGAGGAAGAGAACCAAACCTGAAGAACTATTCGTGTCAGCCTTGGCTTTGAGTTAAAGATAAGAACAACAATGACAAAAATGTTTCCCCATTCCCTGAGAAACTGGTAGCACAAGCTGACTCCTCATGTAGGTATAAATCCAGAATTCATCATAACTCTGAAGTTCTAGTTCTACAGACAGATAGTCCAGCTTAACCTGGTCCAAGATTGTTATTGCTTTCAGGTACCCAGTAGAAGTAATGCAAAACCCATCAAGAGAAAGTTACTTAAAACTTGACTTTTTTTGAGGTCATATACATTCACCATAAAAATGAATAAATAAATACAAGACCCATGGAATACAAGTCTTACTCAAAGGAATAAAATAATGGGAAGAATCTATATATAGTTAAGAATTGAAAAGTACTGTTATTAGAAAATATGCTTTAGAAACTATGTTTTAGATACATTAATCTATAAGGAGGAGCTAGACACAAAAATTGATTGCTCTGAAAATTTTAAGAAATGTGTTTCTATTAATAGTAATTTCAGTTTCACATGGAACAACAACACTAATTTATATGTTCTGGAAATGAGACTTTTAAAAAAGGAGAACTTTTATTTTATTGGATTATGAATGGTGACTAATACCTATGCACATTGAACAGAAGATGAGAGGAAATAATTCAAAGAAAAATAGTTTGATTTTCTCAAAGACAGCCTAGATTCCAGGAACTTATTGAAACAAACAAACAAACAAACAAACCATAAAGCTCCTGATATATAATCCATAGTAATAATCCATAATAAGAACTTTCAAAAACACCTATCCTAGATGATTACAGACACAAAAAAGAGGAAGACTAATTGGAGATAATACCAGGAAAATGTATGTGTGATATTTCTAGTATTATTGTATGTTACAAGGTGATACAGTTAGTGTGAGACAGTGATATAGTTACTTATTCCTTTTGTCCCTAGAGATCCCCCACTAGAATATGTTAGAGAACTACAGGAAGTAAGAGAAAGTATAAGACAGAGAGTAAAGTACAAGACAGAGAACAAAATAGGTTAAATCCAATTTAAGACTAGTAAGATAAGAAAACAAAATTTCAACGCAGAGCAAAAATATGACCAGCTTAAGAGAGATATAAATTTTAAAAAATTCAGTTATGTCTAACTAGTAGGAGTAGAGGAAAAATGGATAAAAATGAAATATAGGAGGTGGGCCCCACAGCCACACAAAATTATATGGCAAAAATGAATCTTTATATGTTCCTGAATTATCAATGCATTCTAAAGGCTTAGGATAATCAAAATCCATGGAAAGGAAACATATCAGGGGAGAGCATCTGGCAGAAGTCATGATTCCCACTAGGTACTCAGGAGTCCATATTCTATAGGCACTGGCATTGACAACAGCTTCATTTCAAGAAAGCGCTAAGAATAAGTCTCCTGCTGAATCAAATGCAGATTCTCAAGGGAGGACTTCCCTATCATACATATATTGTATACCTAAGAAACTCCACTCCAAAATTTCAAGGTAGCAGATACTACAGCACAAAGTTAAAAATGTACTGGGTCTCTGAGGAAGGAGAAAAACAGAAAGAAAAAAAAAATTACAGGATTTGAGATATGTAATGAAAGCACACTGTGAATGGAGAGTTGGCTGCTACAGATGCAATTTACTCTGCATAGTGGAGCGAGAAAAGAAAATGTCACCTGACAGAATTCACACTCAATTTAGCATTGAAGTGCCTGAAACAAAAGGTTCAAGCAGAAATGGAAATTTTGAGGTTCTAAATATGCAAAGTAGAGAATAAGACTGGAGTTCACCACTGAACATTTTTTTCCTCAGTTTTAAAGAAAACACAAATAAAATTGCTATACAGAAAAGAATTTAAAAAAATAAAAATCCTTTATATGATTAAGTGAACTTCTATACTTACCTTACTGATTACAGACAGCTTCCAATTAGGTTACATTTCCCAAGTCAGGGACATTAGTAAACTATCAGAAACACTTGAGGCTAAAACTAACATGTTCCCAATTTCTCTATTGTTTTTGCCAGATTTCATGGAGAGTGTGCTATCAACTTTTAAAAAGTAGCATCTTTCCATATTGTTCTATGTCCTGGTTCTGAAAACATCATTTTGTTTGAGACCATGGCTCTAGTAACTTATCCTTGAGTTTTCAGAATATCACAGGTGTGGGGTGATACTTTGATGATTTTGACGTGGAATCTAAAGCCTAGGGCTTTTGAGAATCTTGGTATTAAAGAACTTCAATCGAGATTTCACAGAAGCTGCCTCACTGACTTAGTAGACAATTCCGGTGGCAGCAACTGATGGAACAGAGCTGATTGAGGATCAAAGCCTTTAGAACCTTAACTCCCATTTACATCATTGAACCAGGGAAGGAGCATATAGTGCTTTGGCTTACATTCCTCTATGGAAATTTGATAATGGGGCAAATACTTAATGTTCAAATTTGGATCAGTCTGATCTCTTGTTCACATGCAACAATAACTAGTGATAAATTTACAAAACCAGGGATTTACTGAAAGATTATCAGAGATGCATGGAATCATGGGAGCAGAAGTCCTGAAAATGAGCAGGAATGAAGATAACCATGGAGGAAGGAGAGGAATAATTCCAACAGCCATGTTTTAACCAAAAGAGGCTGGCTTGGTTATTGCACTCACTAGTATTGGACATCACAGCTGGAAACACCTAATGATACATGTTACTGCACTTGCCACCACGGTTGTAGTTGCTGTTTTCACTTCTAATAATATCTTTCTATGTGTCACCTGCTCCAGATTCAATTTTATGATCTCCAGAAACAGTGAATTATCTAAGCCTAGATCTTATGCTTAATGCTCTGCCTGCTGGAGTTAGATGGTGGTGTAGAAGGATGACCTTTCTCTTTTTGATTTTTGTTATAGAAGGCTGGTCCCTTCATTACAGTAATATTGGATACAATGGATATTTTTAAAAATCTTCCCCAAAGCAGTTGTGGAGTTGGATTTTTATCAGCCCTTTGAACACACATACACACAAATAAGTTATATTTTATAAATTTAAATTATCAATATTATATAAATATATATAAAATACACATATATTTTATATATTTGAATACATATTTAAATTATACTATGTATATGTTTTATATATATATATATATATATATATATATATATACCTGTTCCTTTGCTATTGAGTGACCATATATATCACCCTTCCAAATCCCATCTTAACATGAATAAATTATGCCAAAAGTATTGCCAGTGAAACAGATACTAAAATGGAACAAAACTGTAAAAGCTTTATAGGGAATAACAACTTTGAAGGCAGCAGAGATCAGGCCTGGACAGATGAAAGTACTTGGCTATGATAACCACCTGAGAGTCTGCTCCAGAGCAGAGCCTGTCCACCAGAAGAGTACTTCATTAGAGAGACATAGCTCGGCCCTTGTTTAAACTACTTGTTCAGTCATTGGCCGGGAGCTGCCTTGAGAAGAGCAGGACTTTGTTTAAAAACTGAGGCAGGCCCTGAAAAAATCTCACTCTAGAGACTCAGTTAACCATACTCTTAGCAGATAAGCAGGGTATCATTTTTTGAAAGGGGTGCTGAGTTTCACATTTCTGTGAAACTAATAACTAGCTTTAAAATAGCATAAAATAATGATTCTTCTATAATGGATATAATGGATATTATATATCCATATAATGGATATCTAACTAACATTCAATCTCAAGGAAAATAATCCAAATGTTATTAATTTCTGCATTAGGTTCACAAGTTAAGATTTTTATATAATTCCTATATCTACTCTAATACCATCTCAGTTCCATACTTTTGTAATTCAAGTCACAGCCTAAATTTGAAATTTAACTACCATCAATACTCTCTATAAGACATTGAGGAAAAAAGAAATGAAAATGGCAGAGCAAATATACATAATACAAATTAAAGAAAATAATTCAGGTAGTACCTTTGTGTGTGTGTGTATTGGGCTGCTGGTTTTTGTGACTTTCTGGTTATTAATTAAAATTTCTTTTCTTTGTCTTCAGGTAGCACAGAATGTCAAGAATATTTAAAAATAAAAGCACACATGTAAGCACAAAAATTGTTAAGATATTTGGCCAGATACAAAATTACTGAAAAAAAAAATTGGTAGATTTAGGAAAAAAAAAATGTGATTGAGACACAATGATTGACATCTTTACTAACAACAAAGTCCTTATCAAAAAAGAAAAAAAAACACAATCCCCTTTTCTTAATGAGCAATTTATATAAGAGCACATACAAATGGCTACAAATCATACTAAAAATACTTATATTTAATATTATAAAGAAAATACTAACTGAAAGTTAAATAAATATAAGTTTACAATCAGTCCTTTTGCAAAAATTAAAATTACATTAAGGTTGCTTCCTTGTTTTTAATAATTTTCCATAATTTTATAAAATCTATGTATATAATGTTTGTATGAATATCAGTGGCATATCACTGTATGAATATCAGTGGCAATGTTAAAAAGTAGAGTTGGAGAATGACCCATGCCAATGAAATAATGCTTTAAAATACACATATTTGTACATAGTTTTACATATGTGTATATGAGTCAGGTATGAGGAGCTTGTGATGAATTAAGTGCTGTGGATTAACCTGGCTTGACTTCTGAGTCTAGGTTTAAAAAGGTACTGCTGCTTCCACCTTGTACTCTCCTGTGAGATACTCTTAGAAGCAACCACCATGTTGTGAGAAAGGTCAGGTCACATGGAGAGGGTCTAGCTTGCAGTTGCAGCTAATTTCCCACTGGATAGCAGGAAACAGCTGAGAGAATGAGCCTTCAGAACATTCCAGTCCCTAGGCTTTGAGCCACCCCAGATGATGCTGCATGGAAGTGTTTACAGGCCAACCCCCTAAACCTTTCACAATTTGCCCACTGTTGTCATTGTTTACAGACATTAAATTTTAGGGTATTTTTTTGAGAGATCAATAACTGGGAAACTTGTATATCCCACAAAGACATATTGCATCAAAAGATATAAACCTAATGGGGCAAATGGGTGGTTTAGTTGGTTAAGTGTCCAATTCTTGATTTAGGCTTAGGTCATGATCTCACAGTTCATGGGATCGAGCCCCACATTGGGCTTCATGCTGATAGCACAGAGCCTACTTGGGATTCTCTCCTTTCTCTCTGTTCCTCCCCCTGCTCACACATGCTCTTTCTCTCTCTCAAATAAATATCTAAAAGAAAAGTTATAAACATACTTAATTTCACTAAGTACTACTGCTATGTGCTCTCAAATATCTGGAAAAAGTTGACTGGAGTACCAGTGCAAAAAATTTGCCACTTTATCACATTTATGTTAACATTTTAAAAAATAACTTCCTAATTTTTTTCTATGTAATGGGTATAATGTGGAACATAATCACTATTTTGATTTGTTATTTCTCTGAATGCAAATAAAACTGACCGTTTCATTCTGGACTAAGTATCCAATTTTTTCATTATGTAATTAGTTTATGCATAACATTTGCCTTTTATTCTTCTGATTCTCTTTGTTTTGTTCATCTACAGACATTCCTTGCTTTACTAGATATGATACAATGTTATGTATGGCTGCTGCAATTACCTCACTCAGCTAGCTAATGATTAGTTTTGATAAGTGTGTCTCTGTAAAGTAAAAAATATTAACTTTGTTATTTTAATATCTTTCTCTCTCTCTACGTTATGCTTATGCTTTCTGAGTATTTATTTTTTTCCCCATTCCAAGTTCACAAATTGTTATTCTACACTTTTTTTCTATTTCCTTTCTCTTTCACATTTAGGTCTTGATTTTCTCTACATTTAACATGTTTTTATGCTATAATCTCCAATAAATGCAGTATAAAGAAATACTTAACAACTATGAATTTTATAAAAATCCAAACAAATATATCTCCTCTCTCCTGTTCTTTCAACATAGCTGTAATCACCAACTGTTTCTTTGAGTTGACTGAACATATTTTATAATATATTATATAACCACATCTTAGGAGGGAAAAAGTTCCAGTGGTATGACTTGCAAGAAACTATTTTATTTATTCACATATTTAAAACATAAGTTGTTTTAATTTATTTAAGAGAGCCAAGGAATGCATTCCCTTGGATTGCTTTACATATTTTTTTTGTCTTGTGTATTTAATATTAAAGACTTCAGTAAAAAATTTCTCAAAATTATTCACAAATTGAAGACTTGCTTGGTTACATGGAGCACACTGTTTCTATGCCCTGAGCTTGATATGTTTTTTTCACTTATGATTATAAATAGTATTCAATTATACGATTCTACCCATGATCTTCAAAATCATTTTTGAATGGTCATTTTCTAAGCAATACAGTATTTGTGAGAAAGCATTAATGAATCAATGTTTGAGTATCTTTTATTAATTGTTAATGTTTCTCCTCTTTGAATAAAATAACTTTTTGTTATGAGTATCAGGGTAAAATTATTATGTTCAGAAACAGTGTATGGCTGAAGTAGAGGGAGGACACATCAATGATTTTCCAGACTAAAAGAAACACAAGAATCACAACCCATAACCATATTTCCTTACAATTTACAGAACACTTCCCTATATAAAATTTCATCCTGTCCTCACAAAAACACTGGGAAGAACATGTGTTTATTATCTTCATTTTACACCTGGCCAGAAAAAGCTTTATAAAAGTTATATTATTTATCTACAATCACAGAGTCAACTGTCAGGATTAAAATCTCCATGAACAGGCCCTATTTAATGTTAGGAAAAGTCAGGCAAAGGTAAAAATAACATTTATGGGAGATTTACAAATGGTATGGATAGGAACAGAGATAGGTTAATGAGCACTTTGGAAGCCAATTGGGGAGGATGAGCTAAGAATCGGTCCTGATTTGTCCAGGGAAGGACAAATAGTGTTTGATACAACATAAATCAGAAAACTTTGGTTTATATTCCAACTCTTTCACTGTGACCTTGACCACAACAACATTTAATTTCACTTGGCAATAGTCTCCATATCTATAAAATTGGGTTTCACCAATACAAGCCTCTAAATCAGTCACCACTTTATGGCTTCATTTTAGAATGGATATGTTTAACAATAAAGCCAATTCTTCAACAATGCAGTGATTCTATCTGTCCTTCTGTCATGATAGAGTCGTCAAAAATCACAGTCAAATTTGAGGACATCCCTCATTTACCACCTTTCACAGATCTTGACATCTATGCATTTAGAGGTACCTATCATTGTAGACATTAAAATATCTGCTAACATACAAGTATTCCTAGAAGGCGCTACCACACTATGCCATTACCATCTATAAATTAACTTGGTTAGCATAAACTATTTTTGATCATCAGATATTGAGTTAGTTAATTCAAATAAATTTCAAAAGGAGAAGCAGCAAACGGATGCTAAAGGATACAGAATGTGGAATGTTCAATGTCAAAAATTTCTAAATTTGTAGAGGCTCCCTTGATAAAATAAAAAAAATTATATATTTTAAATTTTATATTTTATAATATATAATAAATATTAATTTTTTAATCTTTAAAAAATATTCAAATATAACACCTAAAAACTTTCCTTTCTCTCCTCATGATTCTAAAACATTTGATGTTCATGGGTGATATACTCACTCCTGAGCCTATAGAAGTTTGATTCTGCCCAATATATTCCATAGGCACCATTGTCCCTGTGGTAGCAGATGATTCTTCCACTCTGTTTATTAAAGTGAAAACATTATTTTACATCCTACTGTTATTTGTTCTCTTAATAGATAAATCTACCCACTGCTGTTTTATTTTCTTGTTTTACAACTAGCCCCCCTTAGCTTTTGTGATTTACTTGTAACATTACTGACTACTTTGTCTCAATCGCAGGTGGTGAGTTCCTGTCTCTGTTCAATCTGTGCATTTAGATTTTTTCCAGGTGTTCTTTCCCAGGCCTTCCATGTTTCTGACTTACCAACAATGATTATAAGCTAAACTAGACCCAAAATTCCTCCTAGAAATACGTTAAGATTCCTTTATGCTCTTGAAATAAAAGATGAAACATTTCTATTTCAGGTACATAGAGATGCAAAGTAAATTAATGGTTGCCTTAGGATGGGATCAGAGGAGAACTGAGAGCTTTGGGATATCTTGTTGGGACTGATAAAAATTCTCAAATGAGATAGTTGTAGTGATGGGCAACATTGTAAATATGCCAAAAGACTAAACAAACAAATAAAATAAAACAAAAACTGATTTACATACTTCAAAATGGTTAAAATGGTTAATTTCATTTATGTTAAGTTTACCCAAAACAAATATTGTATCTGAAACATTTTGTCTAAAACAACATGTGTCATATGTTTTATATGTTTTATATGGTATATATTATATATACATAACAGGGCAATGTGCCGAGGCCTGAGAGACCTTGAGAAAATAGCCCCCGGAGGTAGGAAGAACAACAAAAAAGTGTTATTAAAAAAGCTGGGGAAAAATGACCCATACTGAGTAGAGGTGGAAGTTTGACAACACATCTATAGTAACACAGTAAACAATTTGTATAGTGAACTTGTCATTGTGGCTAAATATTTTCAGAGATATTTAGACATAATAGCACCTTCAACCCAGAAGGTGCTAATTAGCTTTTTCTAGCTGTCTAAGGTAATGTATGAGAAGAAACACATGCCATAAGAAGAAATTTTAAAAGTTGTAGAACAATTTAGAAATATTAAGGATACTAAATCATTTTCCGGGCAACAAATGTTTTTAAAAAAGAAGTACCCTTAAGAAAGTTATGAAACTCAGGGTATGGCCGAGGGGAGGGTGGGCAAAGAAGAGTCTCACTTTTAAGATACTGTAACATCTTTTCTTAATACTTCATAAAAATTAAAGGTGCTACTTCATAGACTATTAGGGCAGAAAAAAAAATCAGAAAATCTTAGAACATGCCTCTTCAATTGTTTTGTTAGAAATGAAGTTTTCTAGGAACCCCACATAAACCTGACTTTCAGCCTTAATTATAGAAGGGCCTGTGGTGAAGATTTATGTGGTTAGAGCTTCTAACTGAATATAATAATTTCATACACACAAAACTCATACAGTTTTCAACCAAAGTATACTTGCTAAAAAAAAAAAAAAAAACTAGCAAGTAAACAACAAAATATATTTGCTAAGTTTTCAAGATCTGCTGTGTGGCATTGTCCTATAGCTGACGATACTATACTGTACACTTAAAAAAAATGTTAACAGGATAGATCTCATGTTAGGTGTTCTTAATAAAAAAAAATAATTCAATATATTAAAAAAAAATAGTAAAATGAAATGGGCCTGTCCTTTCTCAATTTAGCACAGGCACTTAGCAGGCTAAGAAAGCTAGTCAACTGCCAATAGCATTCTTGAGGAAAAGGAAGAATGCCAATAATTGAGGAAAACCACATTAGGAGGCATAGGTATTGGTAAACTAGATAGCAGTCTAGATATCTGAATTGCCATGGAATAGTGTCTCCCCCAACTTAAACCATTTAAAGGCAGATGTTTGTTCCAATCACCCTGTTCTTTTCTCAACACTGTATGTTGGATGCTTTTGAGTTCACAAGTCTGAGTTCACTGAAATGCACCTGAGGTGCTGAAGCAAAGGAGCCATCTACACTCCGACCTGATTTAAATGATAAAATCTGGGGGCACCCAGGAGACACAGTGGGTGAAGCACCGGACTCTTGATTTTGACTCAGGTCATGAGCTCATGGCTTGTGGGTTCAAGCCCCACATTGGGCTCTTCACTGACAGCACACAGAGCCTGCTTAGGAGTCTCTCTCTCTCTCTCTCTCTCTCCCCCTCTCTTTCTGCCCCTCCCCCCACTCTCTCTCTCTTTCTCTCTCTCAAATATAAATAAAACTTAAAAAAATAAATAAGATCTTGAACCTGTAAATAATGATGTAATTAGAAGAGAGGGAGGAGAGAATGCGTTTTCATATGGAAATGAATTACTGTAACAAAAGATTGAACAACAGTATGTAGTTAATAAAAATAATATCCCCCAAATTCTTTCCTTCCCAAATAAGCGCCTGGATCTAAGACTGTCCCATAATAATTTGATGAGGAGATTGTGACAGAAATGATATCAAGAGGTTTCTGATCCCAAGTCTTAAAGTGAAACACAGATCTGTTTATTATCTTCTGGAAATTTTGATCTTGGGACCACACCATGCAGAGAAGGAACAGAGTGGGAAACAGGCAGTCTGGCTGACCCTGTCAGCAGAGCTCCCAAAGGAACACCAGCATTAGCCTCTAGGCATAAGAGTCAATTGCCTTGTACATATCGGCCCATTCATGTTGTCCCATGACTGTAGCCCAACCATCATTCACTGGGGCAGGAGACTCAGGTAAGCTGAGTCCATGCAGATTGTGAGACATAATGAAACAACTGTTTTAAGGCACCAACTTTTACTGCCCTCTGCAGCAAGGAATTACTTAAATACCTACCCACAGTAGCTTGCATAAACAGTCTTATTGTCCTTCAATAAAATATGAGAATGCATAAATATAACAATATGGAAGAGACTCATGACTGTGATGCTCAACAAAAGAAGCCAGACACAAAACATTGCCTACTGTTTAACTCCAGTAAGATATTTCTCTCTACCAGGAAAAATTAATCAAAGATGTTAGAAGTCAGGCAATCATTTATTCTTGAAAGGAGGCAGTGACTGAAAGGGTGAACATGAGGGCCTTTAGGGATCAGGCAATGTGGCAGTACTGTTTTTTGATATGGGTGTAGGTTACAAGTGTGTTTTGAGTTATAAAAATTCATCAAATTGTACACTATGATCTGTACACTTTTCTGTATATTTGGTATAATTTAAGAAAACTTACATTTCACTGAAAAACTTATAATGGCATACAACTTCATTTCTATCTGATTAGCAAAATTTTGAAAGAATGATAGTATAAAGTGTAGCAAGTATTTACAAAAACAGGAAAATTAATGCACTGCTAGAACATACACAAATTACTACAACCACTTTAGAAAGAAATTTGGCAAAAGATAACACAGGAAAATATACTACTACAAGAGCCAGAGTTTTGCAATTCTATTTATATGCCTTAGTGAAGTTTGTGCATGTATGCACGGGTAAATACGTATAGGAATGTTCTCTCAAGCATTTCGTAAAGTAAGTGTTTCAGAAAGAAACAAATAATTATTCATCCATAAATAAAAGAATGATAAAATTAATTGGGGTATATCTGTAAAATTGAATACTATACAATAAAATGAATAAATTATAAACAAATGTATCAGTATGAACATATCTCAAAAGCAGAAAGTTTATACAAAAGCAAGACAGACTGATATAATTTGTAAAATACTTAAAACAAAAACATAATACTTTTTAATAACTTTTTATGGATATAAACACATTTAGTGACTACATAAAAATACTTTTGTGGGTTATGTTAAAAAATATAGGGGCACCTGGGTGGCTCAGTCGGTTGGGCGACCGACTTCGGCTCAGGTCATGATCTCGCGGTCCGTGAGTTCGAGCCCTGCATGGGGCTCTGTGCTGATAGCTCAGAGCCTGGAGCCTGTTTCGGATTCTGTGTCTCCCTCTCTCTCTGACCTTCCCCCATTCATGCTCTGTCTCTCTCTGTCTCTAAAATGAATAAACGTTAAAAAAATTAAAAAAAAATATATAGATTAGTTAATATCATTGGAGAAGGACAGAAGAGAATTGAGAGGAGAATCCATGAGCTTCAGTGGCATCTGTACTATCTAATTCCTAAAAGATAATCTGAAGTAAATATGGCAAACATCAAAAGTTGATGATACAGTTCTCATATGCAGTTAAAATTAAGTATATAGTTTCTCTAACTTAGAAATGCAATTATTTATTAAATGTCTATTAACTTATTATTTTTGTCTATCTGTAACATTTGACACTTAAAATCCAGCCTAATATACTTGACTATGTGTCAAGATATGACTTTAAGAAAATATGAATTTTAAATTTTTACAATCAACTTAATGAGGACTTTCCTTGACATAACTCTCACTGATATATTTTTATTTCAAGTAGTTTGAGGGCATGACTTTATTTATGCTATCTGTACTCAAAAGCATTTTGTCCAGATGAAACTGAATCCCTTTGGAGAATCCTGAAGGAGAGACTGAAGAGCTCACAGATAATAATGGAAATGCCAATTTGGTTACTAAGTAATAGAAAACACCTTTATGATTGGTATCTAGTCCGAAAGATTGCCTTTGAAATTCAGACAGAACACTGAACCTAGACCCCACCAAAGTCCTGGTGCATTATCCCCAGTTGTGCTAAATGCCAAAGGAGATCAATGAGTTTTTTGATCTGAAAGACCTCTCTGTGGTTTCTGTGTTCGGGCAATTTGTTGTGACATTCAGTATTATTTATTCCCTTTTGGTGGTAGACACACTCCAGTGTTTACCTGAATAAAGTTTCAGTGCTCTATAATTATTTTGACTACTACTGGGATTACCACTGTCTGCCATTATTTGGTTTTTTAAAAAATCACATTTCCAAAAATGAGAATTATATTATCAGAATTATATTATAACATAGCTTTATGACAGTTTTTGCATCCCAGTACTCAGTTCATAAACTGATAAAAGAAAATTTATTTTTTATATTAACTCTTTTATAAACTTTTGAAAGGACTCTGCCTCAGGAGCTGGAAAATAGGAATTTGAGTATTCATTCAATAGAAGTTTATTGAGCTCCTAGGTATGACAGGCTGTGAAATGCTTGTCCTTAAGAAGCTTATGGTCTAGTGGTGCATACAATTAGGAAATAGGTATGTAACTATGCAGTTAGTGGAGCATACATCTAGGTAATAGATGCATTACTATGCAATATAATAAATACTTAGACAGTGATAAGTGAATAGTCAGTGAGTAGTCATAGACAGATACTCAAAGAAGATTTTGGGGGTTATGCCTGGAATCACAGGAGAAAAAAGCAAATGCTTAAGGGGGTAATTGAAGGACATACTCATGTTAAGTTTGAATTGAGAGTTGAAAGATGAATGTTTTAAGATGGCATAGTATCATAAAAACATAATACAGGGAAGCAGCATACAGAGAAGCCTTAAATAAATATTTAAATAAATATTCAGTGAATGTGAGACGTATTAATAGGAATAAAGGGATAAATGAGGACCAGATTATCATAGGATCTCTATAAGGGATTGGAAAGAAGTCTTATTTTAGAAATAGAGTCAACAGACCTTGGGTGTACCAGATTCTAACCCATATAGTATGCCCTTCTTGTCATTACCGAAGATGGATTATCCAAACACACTGCAAAGGCAATTCTTTGATTTTTGTACCAGCTTCCATGATCTTGCCTACAATTAAAATTTTCCTCCCTCTTCCACATAATAATTATTTTGCATTAGACAGGATAATCTCCACTGGTATACAAACATGCTGTTGTTACTGCCATCTTAAAAGTAAAATTGAAAAAAAAAAAGAATCCTTCTTTTGCAAGCTACTGCCCAACATCTTTGCTCCTTCTTGTCAGATTATCTTCACTTTGCCAGTCCATACTGCTGTAACAACTAACAATGGATAGCCCTTGCTCATGCCAGAAGAGTTGATGGTTTCTGCATCATGACTTCTGTTAGCCCATAGTCCAAAATTTGACGGGTGATTCTGCTATTGTATCTGCCCTGCCCCAGAATGCAACGGACAATGAGGAAATCTCACACTTGCTATAATATTCTGACAGCCTAAGATGTGCATTGTGATGTTATGTGACATTACTTGCTCAACAGGTAGCTTCAGTGATTTTGACACCTCGTTTTTTTAATTGTTTTAATGCTTATTTATTTTTGAGAGAGAGAGACAGAGTGTGATCTGGGAAGGGACAGAGAGAGAGGGAGCCACAGAATTTGAAGCAGGCCCCAGCCTCTGAGCTGTCAGCACAGAGCCCAAGGCAGAGCTCAAACTCAGGAACCGTGAGATCATGACCTGAGTCAAAATCAAGAGTTGGTAGCTTAACTGACCGAGCTACACAGGTGCCCCAATACTTACTATTTTCTAGGCAATATTCTAGATGGTGGAGCTGTAACAATGAACAAAACAGATCTCTACCCTTAATGAGCTTGTATTTCATTGATTGAGATGAGCAATAAGCATCTGGAAATGTCAAAAGTTCATTTACTTTCCCAGAGGCAGCTCTCCACTTTATTGCCATCAATAGAATAGCCCTCTGTTTCTACAGACTGTAAAAATTTTTTCTTTGGTATCTTGGTCACCATCCCACTATGTTCCACTAACTTTGATAAATTCAAGTGGAAACTTTTAAAATGGTCTTACTGAGTTTCTCTCATTAGGAAGCACTCCTACCTTCTTTCATGGGATGGGTGGAGCTCAGCCTACAAAAGAACCTCTTCCTAATTTCCAGCACCTCTTCTTCCATCACTTCAGTCTCCTTCAGAGCCTCCAGGGGTTTGGTCTGCTTTGGTCTTAAAACAAGTTTTCTCATATCTCCTCTTATCATGTCCAAGTTCTTGAATATGTCACTTTGGAAAATAATCATAGTTGTCAGCTTTTTAAAAATAGGTTGTAACAGAGAAAGTATATGTTAGAGGCATGGATTTAATTCCTACAGAAATGTGTAAAAAGCAATGGTTCTTAAAGGGTCCACCCACTGGAGATAAGAGTATTATAGAAATTGTTGTGGATGTTTTCTGTCTCATTCATTGGGTACTGCTATTTGCTTTTAGTGGCTTGGAGATACAGCCCACAATGAATGTTGTTTGATCTGCAATGTACACATCGCTTTTGGATTTGAACACTTTGGCAATGTACAAATCACTCAAAAAAAACAAAACAAAACGGAAGTGTTTTCCTGAATCCTCCAGAACATTTAAATATTCTGCTGAACATGCACGGTGGTACAAAATATGCATATGTTTTTCTAAACAATACTTTATATAAAAATGAGTTTTTTAAGTTGTTTATTTATTTATCTTGAGAGAGAGAGAGAGAGTGCATGAGCAGGAGAGGGACAGAGAGAGAGAGGGATTGAGAGAATGATAAACAGGCTCTGCACTGTCAGCACAGAGCATGATGTGGGGCTCAATCTCATGAACCATGAGATCATGACCTGAGCCGAAAGCAAGAGTTGGATAGTTAACTGACTGAGCCACCCAGGTACCCCTATAAAAAAGTGATTTTTGCAAGAGTTTACTATCTACAAAACATTCTGAAAATGCAATATCCACATCAATTGAAGGAATATAGTATTTTGTTCAAAATTATACTACTTTTTCATCATCTCAAGAGAATATATTGTCATGGTAATGCTTGTGATTTGAAATTTACCATGTAGTGTTCCTATCACATTTATAGTTAGGCTACACGTAGGTATAAGTACACGGTGACTTTTTATGTCTTTCGAGCTAGTTGGGATACACATGTAATAGTGGAATTCATATTACTTAACTGTAAGTTGCTTTCTTTTTATTTCAAATTTATATTAATCTAATAAATAAACTAAAGGGACTATGAAAATGTATTTGACTGTGGTTTTTATTAGCATTTCTCTAATGACTAATAATGTAGACCATCTTCCCATGTGCTTATTGGCCATTTCTGCAACATTTTAGAGAAATGCCAATTCCTTTGTCCATATTTATTTGTCTTTTAATTGTTCAGTTGTATACTGAGCAATGTATTTTATATTTAATATATGTTTATATGTTTAATAAATATATTAATACCTTATATATTTAACTTGTTTTATATATTCTGAATACTAGATTCTTATCAGATATATGGTAAGTATTTCCTTTCATGTTATGCATTTTCTTCTTACCATCTTGTTAGTGTCTTTTGATGCACAAAAGTTTTCTGACATATATGATTTTTTTTAATTTAATTTAATTTTTTTACAAATAAGGTTAGGTCAATGCCCTTTCCAAAGCTATATAATATGACATAAATTTTACTACTTTTAATTATGTTAAAGTCTATCTTCCCAGAAAATTACAGCTATGTTTGACTTTATAGGTAAAGCAAACATTTTATTTTCCCCCTTTAAAAGAGATACATAACAAATATTGTTATTTAGCAAATTAATAACTGAGCTTTAGAGAACAGAATATTTCATTTTACATTAGCTTTTCATAGATTATAACGTAAAGTCATTTTTTATTTATATTAAATTCACACAAATATACCTTTAAAATAGAAAGAAAAATATTTCCTTTAATGGAGAGTAAGGTCAATAAACAGGTCATAATATCTGAAGGCCAAGTTTGTAACCATAAACATGGCAATCTACCTCGAATAGGAAGCAGGGAGCGGAAGGGCAGAGTGGAGACCAAATGCCACCCTCTCCATAAGACAAGCCATGTGGTCTTTAAATAAGTTACTGCTGGGGAACCTGAGAGGTTCAGTCAGTTAAGTGTCTGGCTCTTGATTTTTGCTCAGGTCATGATCCCATGGTTCATGGGTTTGAGCCCTGTGTCAGCTCTGCACTGACAGTGAGGAGCCTGCTTGGGAGTCTCTCTCTTCCTCTCTCTCTACCTCTTCCCTGCTCTCTCTCTCTCTCTGTCTCTCTCTCTCTCTCTCTCTCTCTCTCTCTCTCCCTCAAAATAAATAAACTTAAAAAAATGTAAAATAAATGACCGTGAAGACAAAACATTTCTATCTACTCTTTTATTTTTCTTATCTAATCTTGTATACCACTGTTCTCCATTTCCACTTTACATCCTTCATTAGACCATGCATTGTAAGGAACCATTGTTTCTTAACTCACAATATCAGACAAAGCTTTCTCTCTCTCTCTCTCTCTCTCATTCTGTTTCTTTCCAGTTTTGAAGGCTATGTGTACTCTATTTTGAGATGACCCCCCCCCCAAAAAAAAAGACTCTGAAGATACATATTTACTCCCAATGTTATATAACTATGCTATACAATATAGTAGCTACTAGGCACATGTGGTTATTTAAATTAATTAAAATAAAATGAGGGGTGTGTGGTGGCTCAGCCAGTTGAGAATATGACTTGATTTCAGTTTAGGTCCAGGGTCATGAGATCAAGCCCTGTGTTGGGCTCTTTGCTGAGGATAGAGCCTGCTTGGGATTTTCTTTCTCTCTCACTCTCTCTCTCCCTCTGCCTCCTCCCTCTGCTCACACATGCTCTCTCTCTCTCAAAAAAATTAAAATTAAAATTAAAATAAAAAAAATAAAAATAAAAATAAAAATAAAAATAAAAATAAAAATAAAAATAAAAATAAAATGGGGCACCTGGGTGACTCAGTCAGGTATGCATCTGACTTCAGCTTAGGTCATGATCTCACGATTCGTGAGTTTAAGTCCCACATCGGGCTCTGTGCTGACAGCTTAGAGCCTGGAGCCTTCATCAGATTCTGTGTTTCTCTCTTTCTCTGCGCCCTCCCCCCCACTCACACTCTGTCTCTCTCTCTCAAAAATAAACATTAAAAAAATTAATAAAATAAATAAATAAAATAAAATAAAATAGACATTTTCTCCCTCAGTTACACTAGCCACATATCAAGCATTCAGTACATGTGGTTAGTGACTACCATAATGTACAGTAAAGTTATTAAAAGTTCCCATCATTGAAGAAAATTATCTTGGATACCACTGTTCAAGGTTATAACAGTGTTAATATGCATTATTTTAAGTAACTAAATTATTGCCATTCAATGTGGGAAATAGTTGGGGACTTCATAAGAAAAATAAATAAACTATTACTAAAGTATTTACTGAAAAATGTGAAAGCATTAGGAAAATCCTTCAGTTTAATTTTCAGACTCTCACATATTCCAACATATCCTATAGCCCCATATTTCCAAAAGTATTGCAATGGTTTGAAAGCTTTTACATTGAATAAAATTGAATATAATTAAGGATATTTACAAGTATTTTTCTAACTTATCAAAAATTATACACACACACGCACACACACGCCATATATATATATATATATATGGCGTGTGTGTGCGTGTGTGTGTGTATAAAATTTCTCAAAATAAGTTAACTTAATCAGTTACTAATTTTAGAAAAACAGAAGAAATATTTTGAGTTTAGATATAGTTTTGTGAAAGAATCCACAGTTTCTAAAATTGCTTGTCTCTCCCCAGCTGTTGCTTTCAAATATATCAGTGTACAAATACAAAGAGAAACAAAATAAAAATAGAATATTAACATTTCTTTTTTTTTATAGCACAAATCTCCCAAATCATTTTAAAAATAGAGGACCACAAGTAGATATTTTTCTGAATCCAAATTCTTGAATATATAAGTAACTAATCATGAGAAAATTTGTTGAATTTGCATCAAATTGTTCAAGTCAGGAGGGCGCACACATTTTGCATTCTAAAAATATCTAAATATAGTTTTCAATAACAGATAATATACTGCATTGATGATTGAATCTTATATAAACATACAGACTATATTTAGCTCCAAGCAATGTACCCAGCTCAAAACACACACACACACACACACACACACACACACACACACACACACTTAATATTTTCTGAGTATTATCTTTGTTCACTAGTCAGAGGATTTCATTTGTGTTTTAAGAATTATTTTCCTTACTGTTATTTTTCCTTACTATTTTTCCTTACTGTTATTTTCCTTACTGTTATTTTAACTTTATCTTTTTACATTTATAATTAATTTCCTCAGCTCAAGTCTTATAAAAACAAAAACAGTCACCTATCTACATCCAGTGCCTGGAGGACTGCTTGAGTTTCCACCTGAATTTTGTTTCCAACTGATCCCTGGAGTTGATTCTCTTGATCTGAATGATGAGGTAGATTCTCCATTTTTCCTACTGGCTTATATCATGAATACTCACAGGTCCACTCATAATACAGTTTGAGGATCTCCTAAATTTCTCCAAAGAAGGTCTTATATTCTGACTTTAGGTAATACATTTTTCAATTCCACTCTAAGGTGATAGATTACAGACTTTCCTTGCCAAAACTAGGTTTCTGTGAGCAAGTGCACTTTGTAGATCAGACTAGAGACATTAGTCTAAGACACTGAATAGTGCCTTTGGTGGACATGTCAGAAATTATCATACAATAGGGAGCCATAAATAGTGACAGAATAACTAGCAAGTAAAGTAGAAGGAAAGAAAAGAAGAATACAATAAGATAAAAAAAATTGGCATTTTCCTCTGAGTAGCTCTACTAACTTAGGCTATACCTTTTAGAATCAGATCTCAATTCTTGTTTCTGTTTCAAGTAAAGAAAATTTAGAAAAATCAATTTTTTTGCTGAAGACCCATAATTTTTACCAGGTATACCTGTCACTTAAGGTGTTAAATAATACTTAATGCTATAGAGAACAAAGTGATGGTTTCCAGAGAGGAAGTGGATGGTGGGGTGTGTTAAATAGGTGATGAGGATTAAGGTGGGTACTTGTGATGAGCACCAGATGATGTATGGAAGTGTTAAATTACTATATTGTACACCTGAAACTAATATAACACTGAACTTAATGTTAACTAACTGGAATTAAAATAAAAACTTTCCAAAAATAATTAATGAAATGTTATAATTTATATTCTTCTAGACTTATTCCTTACATATATGTGTATATATATATATATATATTTATATAGCAATATATATTATCATAAATGTTTTATTTGTATTCCATCCCATGACATCCTATTTCAACTACAACAATTATTTTAGTAATGTGTTTCAATAATTATTGCCTCGTCCACCATCAGTTATAAATTATACCTTTTCTAGTTCTTTGTATAGCAGACATAAAATATGTCTTCAAAACGATTATTTCAATATCATTATGCTTTTATTATTATTCATTAAGCGCTTATTGAATGCTTGGCTTGTGCTATGCACTAGATGTATAAAACTAAGTATGATTACTGACCTCAAATATTTCCAATTAATTATATCCAATTGAGAAGGAAACACTCTAAATAATTTACTTTTGACAGTGTTTTCCTAATAAAGAATTTCAGTTTTCATAGAGCAATGGCACCAATTTTCACATTTTGTTTTTAAATTATCACGTTGTACTCACTATCCAATTGCCACAGAGCCAGTGGGACTTCATGGCTTATACTGAACTCATCTTTATATTCATTAGAATGCTCTCAGATGCACAAAATATAATTGTCTCCACTGAATTGTAGAAGTAAGGAAAGTATTTTTTCTAACAGAGCAAGAAGTTCCAAGATAGGTGTTACCAGAGCTCCTAACTACTCAACAATAGCACTAAAGTCACCATTTCTTTCCATTTACTCTGCCAGAAGCCTTGCTGCTTCCCATCACATTGTAAAAGTGGTTACTGTGGTTTCAGGGGAAGGGTGAGGATAGAGGGCTGAGGGAAGGAAAACACTCTTCTGAAGTGTTTTCGTCTTCTCAGTGAGAAAATGCTTTTAAAAATTTGCCAATTGTGTTCTTCCTATATAATGGGCAATAATTATGTCATAGTTCCACTCCTAAACCAATCCATGATGACAGTATTGGACCATCATCCTTAGGTTAGACCAAGAGGATTTTATTTTGTAAACTCAGTTCTACTCCCCTGGAGGACTGTGGCAACATAAAGTAGGGTGGATCCTTCAGAAACAAACAAATAAAATATTACGGCTTGACTGAAGAGAAAGAGAGGAAGGATATATATTTCGTGATGAAGGCAGACAACAACAGGGTCTTGCACCCTTTGATCTGTCACATCTCCTCCATCTGGCAGGTCTTACTAAACCATCTGTTTTAAAGTTTCAAAGTACTGTGAGGGTCTATTTATCCTGCCTAAAATTACAGAAAAAAGAGCTACTCATTCCACCACCAATAAAACTATTTTCTTAGTCACCAGTATTCTCAATCATTGAAGTCCTTTTTTTTTAAATAATATTTAGTTTCAAAATATCTCCCCAAACCTCTCACAGCTGTTGGGCAAAGAAAAACATAGCTTTACTTAATATGCAAAGATTGTAACACAAATTACTGCTATTTCTTAATCCACTTTAATTTTATAAATTTAAAATTCTTATTCCTGCTTCATTGGTAAAGAAGATGGGATTCAGGGAATATAACAAATTGCCTAACAGCTTCATTCCCCTATCAAAATATTTCCCTTTTTGGTGTTTGCAAGGCAGGGGGATGGTTACAGGGCAAATGTCCTTGCTAAATACACAAAAGCTGCAGTTTGTGTGACAGAGCAAGAGAAAATCAGTTTTGAAACTTGAACCCAAATTTTCTCATTAACTTCTATGTTCCTCCAGAACAACATTATACACAAAAATCATAACTAGAGGTCCAAGGGCTGATTATTTCCACCAAAATTACCTTGAATTAATTAGGAAATTAGTTAAGATACAAAAAGAATAGGTTATAGACAATCGCAAGAGGCTATTACTCCCATCCTAACCCCAAAAGCCCCATGTTTCATAAGCTACAAAAAATTTGTTTTTTCCCTCAGAGAGCTGACAATTAAAGAAGAAGAAGAAGAAGAAGAAGAAGAAGCAGCAGCAGCAGCAGCAGCAACAGCAGCAGCAGCCGCCGCCACCGCCTAAAAGAGCTAAATGCTAGAAATAAGAAGCACTGTATGAGAGAATAGATTGATGACTCTCCTCCATACTGGTAGAGCAATGAGAGAATCAGTCAGTTGGGTGTGAAAAGAAACCAGAAAACACATGGTTGAACTTTTAATGCAGGTATGCCAGAATCCCAAGGTTCTCCAGGCAAAGAACGAGTTGTAACACACACAATAGTTTTCTAGGATCTTCACCAAGTGATTTGGGGCAGTTTGCCAAAAGACAGGGCTCAGGCCAGAAGATCTGAGAGAGATCTTCTCTGAGGCAGTTGAGGCTCTCCCAAGTCAGGAGAGTCAGGAGAAGAAACCTGAGAGAAATCACACATGAGACCTTGTAACACAGGAGGCAAAAATCAATATTCAGTTATGCATATATTAATTTATGCATTTATTCTTCTCCTGCCTCAATAATATTAATAATCAATCACCAATTGGATACTATATGCCAGGCATTGTGCTTCATGTTTTTAAAAACATTGTATTTCTAAATCTAGCATAAGGACTCCAAAAACCCAAAGTAGAAATTAAGATTTACAGGATTTAAGTAACTTGCCCAGAACCATAAAGTATTAAGTAGTGGAATCATAATTTGAGGCTGTGCTGTACTTGAATAATTCGGAGACAATATATCCTCCACAATATTTGAGGTTCTTATTAATATGAGCAAATAACAAAGGACTGTGTATTTATATAATATGATGCAAATTGATGTGCTAACATATAAAAATGGGTTCATGTTTTAAAATCTTCTAATATCACTTACGTACCTTAATCAAATTTATATTACATAACTGATATTCAGAGGTTTATTTTTTTGAACATGTGACTGATATCTTGTTTAGTATAAAATATGAAATTGTGTGCCTTTAAATAAAATGAGATTCATCTTTATACCTTAGAGATAGTATTTGTTTCAATTTATTTTGATAATTAATGTGACAAAAATATTAGAATGCATGACGGAAATATAAAGGTGCTACCATAACATTCACTTGATTCAAAAAATTCACCCCTCAGGGTATTTTTGTTTTGTTTTGTTTTGTTTTTCTTCCAATAGTAACAGCTTACCAATGCCATCAATAGAGAATGATTTTAGGTCCTGTTGATAGTCTAACAAATTTGGCTAGGTAGGAATTAGAAATAAAATTAAGCAGGGAGAACTAAAAGTAAAGTTGATTTAGTAAGGGCATGAAAGATACAACTAAAATCTGCTTTGTGTGTGTATGTAAGTTGTCATTCCTTTCTTGTATCTGTGCAGTGTGTTAAACACAACCTCCTAAATTAATCTCTCAACAATGTAAACCACAAGTAATATTCGTGTTTGTCAAGGTTAATCTTGGCTCATTAGAGAACTGAATTAAAATGCCTTAAGCCAAAAAAATGGAATAAAAGAACAAAAGGGAAAGAAGTTTATGAAAAGGATGTAGCAGTATTTCGTGGGACACAAGGGCAGGCAGTGCATTCAGACCTCCTGAGGGCTGAGAATTGAGATGTGGAAATCTATCAAGGATCAAAGCTTCCTCATCATCAGGCTTTCCCTCTCTCCTACCCTGGAGCCACATGACCTCTCATCTCCGCACCACTTTGTATGTTTGCTTCTTTCTTTTCTCTATACACTGGCTTTCTCTGCCCCTTAGCAGATGAACACCCCTTTGCAACTTACATTATCTTGATTCCAGACACAAATGGAGTTTTACAGAATCACTGAATTGCAAGTTTAAGTTCCTGGGACTATAATACAGTGGGTTTAATAAAGTTGCAACACTTTACCATGCTTGATATATAAGATATTAGACTTAATGTCCAATTGTGGGGAAACAGGAAATTCAAAGGAAACACTCTAATCATTAGACTGATATAGTAGACTCCAGTACACCCAAACATTTTGGACATATATCGTTTGAGATACTGTTAGCAAAGCCTTCACTGCTAAACAAGCTTTAGAAATTATCAGTCCTTAACTTTATGTGTAGAGCTACTTCTTTTCTACTAAAGAATTTGAAAAAAAAAAAAAAAAGAAAGAAAGAAACTGATAGGACATCACCAAATACAAGAGTTTTAAGTCTGAAAATGCAAAGATCTGATATGTATAAAGGAGATACCCAAAACAATGAATATGGGATATTTCCTGAATCTCTATTCATCATTTCAGAAGAAATAAAAGTTCTTATTTATAGATGAGAATAGTAGAAGCAAATAATAGATGCAAAATAGTGAGATAGATAAATGTCCTTGAGATGAGTCCTTGGTGCTGTTCTTCTTTCCTTCCCAAGACTGAGCATCACAGAGATTAGACTGGAGATACAAGAAAATACCAAATCAAGCAGTGGAATCTTATGTCTCCCTTTATAGGGGGTGGGGATAGATTTAGCAAGCCTCCCCATAATCCTATCAACAGAGGAACAGAAGGGGAAGCTGAGCCATGATGTACAGAACACTAAAACCAAAATGAAAATCCAAAAAATTTGCAAAGAATTAAGAATGGCCATCTTCAAATGAATGAGAATAGTTGTCACCAGAATTTACACTAGCCGAGATGTGCAACACAATGAAATGGAATAAACTATAATTCTATACTGGGATGCCTGGTGGCTTAGTTGGTTTACGTGTCTGACTTCGGTTCAGGTCATGATTTCACAGTTTGTGAGTTCGAGCCCCACATCAGGCTCTGTGCTGATAGCTCAGAGCCTGGAGCCTGCTTCAGATTCTGTGTCTCCCTCTCTCTCTGCCCTCCCCCACTCATGCTCTTTCTCTGTCTTTTAAAAATGAATAAATGTTAAAAAAAGTAAAACTATAATTCTATACCAAGCTTAACTCTATTTTAATATGAGGCCTATGAACATATACTAAACAACAGAAACAACAAAACCCTATGTAATATGTACAGCCTACATAGTATATCTCAAGAAATTCCAAATAAGATCAATTAGGTCACATCCAATGACCTCAGTGTATTAATGCCATATAAATAGAAAATGGTTACAATGAACAATCCAAATACACCTGTGAACAGTTCAGAAAATTTTATAATAGTGTTTGATTTATAAGTGAGACAGATAGAAATGAAAATAGAAAACTAGAAATACACACAACAAGTAGATTATATACAATAACTTGGAGTGAATCTTCATAGTTTAGGACAGCTATCTCATTCAGACATGGGAAACAACGGTAGATTATAATAAAAATAAAAAGACAAAATATAAAATGTACCTAACAAATAGTTCACAAATGAAATAATGTAGCTTTACAATGTCTTAGAAAAAAAATGGACAAAACTTTAATATCAGAAATCTATGAAAAGACCAACAAAATAAACTAAAAAATTGAAATAATAAACTTGCAAAGCTATGATGAGAAATTAAGGAATCTACTGCTAACCAAAATTGTAGAGACATTAATTAAAATTTAAATTGGCTATGTGAAAAAAAATATACACATAACTTTCTCAAGTTTAAGAAAAATATATAGCATACATGCATAAATACATATATTAATTATAAAGTATACTTTAAATTTAAGATAATAGTGGATATATTTATATTCCAATATAATTTCTGATTATATATTATATGGGCTATTTTCCACTGAATTATAATTTATAATTAGGTTGAATAGAGAGAGTAAAGGAAATAAACCTAAAAGAAAATGAAAAGGCAGTACAAGTTCAATTCCTAAAACCCCTGAGTCCACATGTCTTATTTAACTCATTCATTCATTTTGTAAAGTTATGTTCATGTGGCTTAGAACATAAACAGGAATCACACATTTCAAAATCAAAGATGTTACTTAATAAAGGAGAGGAAAATTTGAAAAAGATTACATCTTACATCATGTCTAAGAATAATTTCAAAGTCTCATGGGTGTCTTATTTTATGAAATATTAATTCCAGTTTAAAAATTACAGATTGAGAACATGCTGGAATTTATACTTACAAAAATAGTTTATAGATGGGGCACGTGGGTGGCTCAGTGGGTTAAACGTCTGACTTCAGCTCAGGTCATGATCTCAGGTGCCCCACGTCAGGCTCTGTGCTGACAGCTCAGAGCCTGAGGCCTGCTTCAGATTCTGTCTCTCTCTGTCCCTCCCCACTCACTCTCTGTCTCAGAAAAAAAAAAAAAAAAATTAAAAAAATTTTTAAATAGTTTATAAAAAGAAAGAAAAAGATACACTAAAGTATATTCTACAAATATAAGAGTTCATAGATAGCTTCAAAATAAAGAGATTAAGGAACTCTTCTGTGTTCTAAAGACTATAGGTACCTGCATATCTGAAGAGGAAAACCAAGGAGAAGGCACCCATGAGGCCGACTCTTCCCACAGCAGGAGGGTGTGGCCAGTTGCTATGCTCTCAGCCAGGTCAGGGCTCACCCTGGATGCTAGAAGCCCAGCTCCTTCTGATCTTGCCACAAATGTGTGTTCTGAAAAGCACAAATTTTTAAAATGAGAAATTGAGTCCATAAATCTTTAGGACACAGTATAAAAATTTAAGAAATGAGAAAATAAGTTACTGGCAGTTACAGCCAGGGCTCCAAAAGTTAGTAACAGGGGTTCCAAAAACAAAGAAAAGGAGGAGAAAGTATTTGAAATATTGATGGACATTTCAAAATTAAAAAGGATAACCGTCTTCCCTTTGAGAACTAAAATCCTCATGATTTGTGCTCTAATAGGGTTTTTAAATAATTAGAACAAAGAGATTATCTTTTTTAAGTTTTTTTTTTTTTTTCTGGAATAAGTACACAAGACTATCTAAAAGCATTTGTCAAAGAACAAGAGTTTTGCCTTATCCGATAAAAACAAACAGTATATAAAGATATAATTATTTATAAAATTATTTATAAAATATACTATTATACAATGACATATATGTCTCTTTGGCCCTTTTTCCATCTTTAAAGCCAGATGTATAGAACTTTCAAATCTCTCCCTGCAATGCTTCACAGTGCCTTCTCTCTTATAAAGATCCTTGTGATTACATCGGACCCACCCAGATAATCCAGTATATCCCCCATGTCTCAAGATCCTTAACTTAATCAGATTTGCAAAGTCTGTTTTACCATTTTAGGTAACATATTCATAGACTTGGAGGATCAGGATATGGCAGTCTTGGATGTGATAACTCAGCCTCAGCCTAATACAGCCACCTATATCTTTGCGTTCTCGAGATAGCATGCAAAATCCATAAAGATAAGTATTGCTAAATTTGGTGGCATTAGTATTTAAACTCCTATAAACCAAAAGCACCACAAAGTTACATCAATAAGCAGATGAGAAGAAAAAAACTGGTATACAGACAATAAATATTATTATATCACAAATTAAAAAATCACCAATAAGCTAAAAATTTAAAACAATCTAATAGTAACATAGTTGAATAAAATATAAATGAGGAATAAAAATCTGAAAAGCCAGCACCATGCATTGCAAGAATCCAAACTAAATTATTGCTTTTTTACCATCAAAGTCAAAATGCAAATATATGGAATTTGTAATTGTTAATATGTTGGAAGGGAAGAAAACATTTTCTCTACCATCCTAGGTTCTTTTTAGCTAGCCTATTAGTTACATTGACATAAAACAGATTCACAGGAGAAAACCAGATTTAATTTTGTATGTATGGGAGCCTGACAAAGACATGAGCAGCTGAAAGAGAGTCATGCAATTGAGATTTATATGCCATCCTCAACTAAGGAGTTGGGGTTAGTAGGGGAAACCATGACACAGGTGGGTTTGGGAAAGAAGTTTGCCCAGACTACATACAGAGTGAGAGAGCAACTCAAGGGACATCATGGTATGATCAGGGAAGTGTGTGAAATTCACTGTTAGGAGTCTTCACGCATTTTTGTTCCCATACCACCCAAAAGAATTTTGTGAAACTATATACCACCTCGGTTATCTGGCTGATACCTAGAAATTTCATCATATATTTTAAATATAAACATCTTAAAAAATTAAATTGTATCACTCATTTAAATATATATAATCAAACCTAAGATAGTTGGATTTGATTGGATATGTATTAAGTTTGACACCCATGTCTTACATCATCCTTTTCACTCCTGACCAAATGAGTCCGTCCCATTTCCTCCACAGACTGGTATATCAAGTAATATATGTCTATACTCTACAGTCTTTAATCAGTGACTACATTAAAATGATATTCCGGGCACCTGGGTGGCTCAGTTGGTTAAGCATATGACTTTGGCTCAGGTCATGATCTCACGATTTGTTGGTTTGTGAGTTCGAGCCCCACGTCAGGCTCTGTGCTGACAGCTCAGATCCTGGAGCCTGCTTCAGATTCCATGTCTCCCTCTCTCTCTGCCCATCCCCTGCTCTCACTCTGTCTCTCTCTCAAAAATAAATAAACATTAAAAATTTTTTTTAAAAATAAAAAATTACATTCAAAAATTTTTATATGTAAATTATAATTCAATTTTCTGTGATCATAATATAAGTTTTAAAAAGTTCTTTGGAATTGAGTTATTATAATTACTGGTAGTTCATGGTGAATTAGAACACTAAAATATGTTACAAGCTTTCTTTTTTTTTTTTTTAATTTTTTTTCAACGTTTATTTATTTTTGGGACAGAGAGAGACAGAGCATGAATGGGGGAGGGGCAGAGAGAGAGAGAGACAGAATCGGAAACAGGCTCCAGGCTCTGAGCCATCAGCCCAGAGCCTGACGCGGGGCTCGAACTCATGGACCACGAGATCGTGACCTGGCTGAAGTTGGACACTTAACCGACTGCGCCACCCAGGCGCCCCACAAGCTTTCTTAAATATTTAATATAATACTTTAAAATTTTCTTAAAATAAACCCCTTAGTGGGATCAAAAGGATTTTTTTTTTTTTTTGGTCATAGTACTTAAGTGAATGCTACTTATTGCTAAAATAAGACAGTATCCAGAACAATTTTATTTCTATATTTCTTTCTGTCTCTTAGGTATACATTGAGAAACTATGCTTTAAAAAAAATGTTTTTAATCTTTATTTATTTTTGAGAGAGAGACAGAGTGTGAGCAGGGGAGGAGCAGAGATAGAAGGAGACACAGTATCCGAAGCAGGCTCCAGGCTGTCAACACAGATCCTGACGCGGGGATCGAACTCACGGACTGGACATCTTGACCTGAGCCAGTCAGATGCTCAACCGACTGAGCCCCCAGGTGCCCGGAGAAACTATGTTTACATAAATAGATGGTAATGGAAACTGTTTCATTTTGTTGAGAACTGTTTCTCAGTTCTTTGAACTTAATAGTTATATGCCAAAAATTATGTAGCTACTTATTTCCGAAATTATTTTTAATAATCTATCATCTGACAACTCCATTAGGTTTTCCTTCCACTGTGTTGAAAGTAAATAATGGTAAACCTGAACAAGGGGGTTTATTATTTAGTCATTAGTGTCATTCACTTTTGCAATACGAACCTTAATACTTCTAATTATACCTGAGGGTGCTTCAGTTAATCGCCCTCTGGGGCAATGCATCGTAGTAAAGGTGACTGTATAGTTTACCATCCAAACTGAGAATAAACGTGGGCAATATAAACAAACAAGCAAGAGAAACAGGCATAGTCCAGACTGGCAAACTAGCACATCACTGTCACATTGCTGATTAAAAAGTAGATATATTAAAGACAGACAAGAGGCATGTCATTCTCTGAAAAGTTAGGGAAGGGAGTTTGTAGGGAGAAAGATGAGAAAATTGCAGGCATGTTTTATTAGATGCATGCATTTTTACAATAGGTACATTTTACTCTTAGAAAATTGCATATGTGAGACATCTTAAAATGCGCAGTCATATATGCCAAATTTTGAAGACAATCTCTAGTGATTAAAGAACATGAAGAGTAGAACATGTGGGTCCATGATGCTAATGCATTGGAAACTTTTACATTCAGTAAGTGGAAATTATGTTTTTAGGCAACTGAGATCATGGACTCTAGTTGTATATAACTTATAACAGGGTATGATGTATTGTTCAAGTGTCTTTGAGGATGTACTGGTCAAAGTACACATCCCAAATTAATGAAATAAATCACTATCCCAGTCCACCTTTAACTCACCCAGGAAATTTTGCACAAGCATTTTACACAAACCTAAATTCAGGTGACATCCCTCCCAGTTGATGCCCTCCCACCACAAACTAGTGGCTGCAGAGTATGGCTGGGGTAGGAGGAGCTTAACAGAAATAAGACTATAAAAGAGGAAAGCTTCCTGTTGCAAATTTTTCTTTTCTTCCTTCCTTCCTTCATTTGTTCCTTCCTCTTTTTATTCCTTCCTTCCTTCCTTCCTTCCTTCCTTCCTTCCTTCCTTCCTTCCTCTTTCTTTTTCCCTCCTTTCCTTTCCTTTCCTCAAAGACTTTTTTTTTTTTACCTTGTTTGAAGAACATGTTTCATCATTTGGTATTTCAGATAGGTCATGAACAGACTCCTTGTTATTTCCACGCCAAACTGCAAAAGCCTCAATAGTTATGTTATTTAGATTCAAACATATATGATCCACCATTTCAACCCACATGTAACCTTCTTACCAGCATAGTTAGTAAACTTTGTATCCCCATACTAGTGGAGGTATTCAACTCAATTTTCTGGGAGGCAAACAAAAGTGAAAAAGACAGATTCCTGAACATTTAAACCATACTGCTTAAAATGCTGGTCCTATTCTGCCCTTCCTTTCTTTTCCTCTTCTCAAGGACTTCATTCCATCTCTCTAATGGATCAGTTTCCCTTTCCAGGAATAGTCCTTAGTCCTTAGTATGTCCCCTGTGGAAGAAGACAAAAATTGTCTTCAACAATTGTATTTCTGACCTAGAAAGACCCACGTACTGGAATTTCTTCCGTTTCCATTTCAACAGTGTCTGCAGTCCCCAAGTGCACATTCATTCTCTATCTATTCCTTTCAGGAAAATAGCACTGATGGGCAAATCCAGTCTGCAGTCCTCTATTCTCACTTGACCTCAGCACGTTCACACATACTTTGGCCACACTACCTACAAAAAATTCACTGTGAGCTAAATTGTGTTTTTGTTTTATTTTTCCTTAATAATTAGAGCTTCCTATAGTCAGAAATCTTTATTTTTAATTCACTACTACAGAAAGATATTTTATAAAATTATTATATTGACTATATTGAATCTAGAGATCTATAACTGATGCAGTGTCACAAACTTAATGAGCAATTAGAGATAAGTTCGTTTTAGTAATTGTTGAGAGGAATAAATATAGGTTTTCTTCATTTTCTCAATTGTAAGTACCTTACATATTTCATTGACCCTAAACCTTTACTTATTATTTCCTATTTCCTTGTTTCTCTCGATTTGCTCTGTTTTCTTTTTCTAGTTTTATTCTATTTTCAAATATATCCATTTAAGGCTGTAGATTTCTCCCACTGCCCCGTTATAGCTACAACCAACATCTGTACCATATCACACTTTTGTTAATATTTGGTTCAAAATATTTCCTACTTTCTAATGATGCTTCTGTATAAATTAAGTACTGTATTTAGTACTTACTATTTAGTACTGTATTTAGAAGTACATGGGTAATGTCTAAACATACGAAATTTTATAGTTGTCTTTTTTAAACAATTGATTTGTAATTGAATTTATCCCTTGTCACAGAACATGAAAGAGGCTGATATTCATAATCTAATTTTGAAAAAGTGCTTCACTGGTACATTTGGTACCACCTTTGCATAATCTCAAGTCAGCAGCTATAACTTTTTTTTTCTTCCTGTGCTTGCTTCTAGCGTCACCCCCTCACTGCCTCCAAATTGCTGCTTTTAATTTTCTGTGTGCTGGGAAATCAAATAGGCAAGCATTTTTTTTTTTTAATGGTGTCTAAAATAAGAGTGTGTAAGACCTGAGGGACTTTTATACGAAGAAAGTGCTTGGCTTTTAGTTCACAATTTATGTCACATTTATGTCTCTTGAGGCCACTAAGAGACATGTGTTTGTTGACTTTCAGGTTCATGACTCTGTGATCTGATTAGTTGAGTTTATCAAATTTATAATGAGTGCCCACTAAATGGCAAGCACTGGACCTGAGCTGAATTTACAAATGTGAATACAACAGTATTCACTGTCTAGGCTCTTAAGAGTTCAGGAGGGTATAAAGCCACACACACATACAGAAAACATCAATATACTACAATTGCTGTGAACAGGCTCATGGATGGAACTAGGCATCTAATGCATCCCGGAATGTGAATGGGGATTGAACTGGGACAGAGGAGATAAGAAAAGGAATTGTGGCAGAGATGACACTTGAAAGCCATTCCGAACAGAAAAGACACACTAAAAGTATAGAGAAAAGCAAACAAACAGCACAGTGCCTGTGGAGTACTACAAGCCACACACTATCGGAATGTAAAGTATGTATCAGGACAATAAAAAAGGCAGTGATCACTGTTTTGCTTGATCTCTAGTTAAAATGCTATATCTACAGAGAAGGGATAAGAAAGCTGTCAGTAGATATTATTATATGATTTAAATCATTTGTAAACAAAACACACAGAGCTAAACTTTTTTTTTTTTTTTTTTTGGTCTACCCCTAAAGTTCAAGCATTAAGTAAGTTCTGGATCCACTAACTTGGTGGAGCTGTCCAGATGTCCTTTTTACAATTTTCATTTTCATGGTCCTTAACAAGTTTAGAAAATCTTATGAATTGGGGAGTCTATAGCTTTGTGGTCAAATGTTTGAAATTTACATTTTATGGTACAGTAAACTCACAGGATGTTACAGAGATTTCTCTGTAGGTAACCCATCTCAGATAATTCATTTTTCCTAGGCTGATACTTCATGTCTCCCAGCAACCACTGATATTTTATCCTGGCATTTTGGAGGTAATCTAAGTACCATCATAGCCTATTTCCAACCAACGGGCAATCCTCATACTAGTGCTTCTCAAACTTTAACAGGCATAGTGAATGATTACCTTGTGAAAATACACAATCCTGTACTACATTTCAGGGATTCTGATTCCACAGACCTGAAATGAAGTCAGGTAATCTAGATGCCTAACAAGCTCTCAAGTGATGTTGATGAATTTGGTACATGGTCCACTTTACATACACTGCCTCATATCCTAATTTCAACAAGAAAGCTCACATGTCTTGTAAAATCATATTAGTTGTGTATCCTATGTCTATTTTAAGTCTGAAATAGCCTGTACCAGTGGTTTTTGTAACTACTACCAAGTTTCTTCCTGGCTCTATGTGGTTAGATTAGTACCTAAACACGATTTAGTAAATATAGGGTACTGAATCATAGGAAAACAATCCAAGAACCACACACTCAAAATTCTACCTTGAACCTGACTCTTCCTCTCTTGACTTGAGGCTTCCCCCACCAATTATGTTAATTGAAAGAAATAAAATTCCAAAATAAAACAAAATGTACTAAATTAAAGCTTTACTGAAGTCTTTCCAAAAAGCAAAAGTGAAAGCTTGTTTATAGCATACAGAATAAAGACTTAAAATCTGCTTTCTTCATCTTTAAATTAATATAGATGAAAACCTGCATCAACAACCAACATTTTTCTCTTCTAATATACCCAAGTTCCTCATTAAATATGCAAAGTCTCTTTTCTCACCATGCCTTTTTCTTCTGACCCTAATTTATGATGTTTCTTCCTCTCTCTTTCTTCTCCTTTCCTATTATGTTTTTATGAACCACATACTCTTGAGCTAGACTAACTGGGTTTAAAGTCTGGCATAGGAAGCTACCACACAATGCATGTGGGCAAGTTTCTCAAACTCCCTGTGCCTCAGTTTCCTCATGTGTAAAATGTGATTCTAATAATACCTTCCCACAGGGTTAGTGTAGAATTAAGTCAATTAATCTTTGTAAAATGCTTATAAGAGAGCCTTGTATTCGAAGTGCTTTGTAAGTATCCATTATTATAAGGTCTACCTATCATAGTTTCTGTGTTAGGCATATTTATGATTTTCAAAGAGTTAAAGACAAACTTATGTAGCTCCTACTGATATATTATAAACTAAGAGGTGGCTCCAAAGATAATTTTTTAAAAATAGCAAATTTCCTAAATACAGTGATGATGAGTGATTTAAGATAAATTATTACAACACCACAATTCTTTCTTCTCAATTATTTCCTAAGATAGTGCCCAAGGACCTGAACGATTACCCTCATCGGTTATGCCATAATGAGTGAAGAATGTCTGATGACTCACATAATGCTTTCTTATTCACCCAGAATCTCTTCTCCCATGAGGAAGAAGCCAATAAGAAGGCTCAACTCAGATATCCCATCACAAGAACCTCCAGGCCCAACCTGTACACAATTAAACCCTTGTACCTACTTTTTCTAATAAGATTTCTTCTCAGAATTGTCTGTGTGGCATTCTCCCTAGCTGCAGAGAGGCAACAAAACTCATTTTGCTTTTTTCCTAAACAGATTTCTTTACTTCAGATGGGTACTTTCTATACTGGCCACAATTAAGCAATTATAGCCCATATTTCTACAATTAAGTTTATACTTTGTGTATGGGAAAATTTCAGAAGCTGCTTGAAGACATTTATAAAAGAAGTTTTAAGAAAAGGTAAGGTTGCAGGTGAGGTGTTCCTGGCGTGGATGTAATGTGATCAGAAAATCTTAGTTAAGGCTGGCTTTTGATAATGAGGAGAGATAGGCAGTGTACTTTAATGAGGAGCAAATGCAGTATTTTCAAGAACACACATAGATCTATAGGTTCTTTCTAAAATATACCATAAAACAGAAATTTCAAAAATGTTGGGTGTAGTTTTGAAGACTGAGGTTCTGTAACTCAAGCTTCTAATCAACACTGCTAGACAGGGAGGAATAAAAAGTTCTCTCTATGGCTATAGTATGTGGTGTCAAGGTTCCCCCTGAGAGAACTTTTACCACACACATATAAAAACTTTGAAAGCAAAAGCATATATTGGATGTATTTGTAAACACCTCTATTGTTTTATTATGAAGAATTTTGTGCTGGCTCAACTAAAATCAGTAAATTGGTTACTTAAGACTGTAGGATTATAAGTGTTTTGTTTTGTCTTTTCCTGTTGGAAAATACTGAAGGGAATGTATTTTACCATTTTGGTGAAGAGAAGAAAAACACTGAATGACTCGAATTTAACTTTCTCTTCAGGTTGGCTTTCAATCACTGCTTTTAAATTAAAATTATAAATATTCATCAAACAAATGTTCTTTCAAAATCCTATTGTGACATTTATACTGATTTAAATGTACTCTTTTGAGAAATACATAAGGATATGCCATAAGAAGTTGGTGAATGAATTGTTCCTATTGCCATTAATTTTTTTCCAAAATAAATTTCACACAAACAATAAAAAAAAATATTTAAGTGGCTAGGATTTCTTTTAGAGAATTTACCTCTAATCAGAAATATTTTTCTATGATGTCCAAAATTCAGCTTGGTTTTTCCATCTGAATTTCATACATTAAAGGATACTTATGTAATTGTCAATATTGCATTTATTACATCAAAGTAGATTTCCATAGGATTAACCTTTCATTTTAAAACTTACTGCTTAAATAGAATTGCTTTTCTTTCTTTCTTTCTTTTCATAATGGTAAAGGGATCTTACGATTACTGTTTTTTTAATGTTTTTTTAAAATTTTATTTTTAGAAGAAAGTGAGACAGAGCATGAGCGGGGGAAGGGCAGGGAGAGAGAGGGAGACACAGAATCCAAAGCAGTCTCCAGGCTCCGAGCTGTCTGCACAGAGCCCGATGCAGGGCTTGAACTCAAGATCATGACCTGAGCTGAAGTAGGACGCTTAACCTGACTTGAGCCACCCAAGCGTACCTTATGATTACTGTTTTTATGTAAACAGCCCCTACTTACAAAAGAAACAAAATAAAACTTTTGTGCTTTTCCTAAAAAAATTACGCATCCGTGATATAAATGAAAAGTAAAGAAATAATAAAATGCTGAAAGCTACATTGTACTCTATAGGCTGTAAAGAATTATGTCATTTCTAGTAGCTGATGTCACAGAATATTTATTAGGACTGACTATAGACTAATGGGAAAAAAAGATAAATATGTGAAAACTAGTATGCAATCATTTTACGCATATTACCAGTGGCCCAGGAAATATTTTAAATTATATGTTAATAATTATGTTCATCTGTATGACAAAATTAAAAAAAAAACATACACTATTTGACCTAATAACTCCATTTATAAAAATAAATTTAAAGATAGAGTTTTAATTTAAAATGTGGATGGGGAGCCTGAGTGGCTCAGTTGGTTGAGCATCCAACTAGGGCCCAGGTCGAGATCTTGTGGTTTGTGGGTTCCAGCCCCACATCAGACTCTCTGCTGTCAGTGCAAAGCCCACATCAGATTTTCTGTCCCTCTCTCTCTGCCCCTCCCCTGCCTGCACTCTCTCAAAAATAAGTAAACATTAAAAAAAGATAATAAAAATGTGGATATTAATTTAGGCAAGGAATTAATCACTTTATAACAGTATTATTTTAATACTAAACAGATAAGAAATAACCTAAAAAATAAAAGCATAAAATTGTTAATACTACATTTATTCTTTTAACATTTTACATATATTATAGTAATATAAATATTCAACGGCATGGGAAAGCTTTTAGTGCATAAGACTATGAGAATCACAAATATAAGACAAAACTAATGCTGAATATGTTACAGTTTGTGTGTGAGTAGGGTTATAACACATTTTAAACAAATTCTGAAAAGCAACATACATTCATAGTGTTGAACTTTTTGGTAATGTTATTTGGAGTGATTTGTTTTCTTCTTTTCTATGTAATTTCCATATGAGTAATTTATATTTGACATAAACTAATTGCCTATTCAGCTAAAAATAGTGTTTTAGAATATACATCTACTTTTATTAAAAAATATTTTTATACAATATTTCCTACAAATACTTTTATTAATGTGTTCATTTCCTACTGATAAAATACAGACTTGAACAAGCTAAAAGAAAAACAAAGTGAAGTGAAACTGAGGAAAAGAAGTAGTACTTAAAAACTGACTGTATCTACGCCTTCTGAAAATATTATAAAATTCAAATTATTCCTAAGTCTGATTATGACTCTCCTCCATGTGTGGAAACTTGTGAAAAAAAGAAATGATGAAAGCCGCTCACTGCTTCTGTGCTGCAAAAGGATGAGCCAGAGAAGTGTTCTTTCTTTAGCAGATCTCATTAACATTCAAATGTTGGGAAATAAAGAATTAAAGGGCTTTGAAGGTCAAGTTGAAAGAAAAAAAGAACTGGGAATAAAACAGGGAAAGAGACGGTACTCTTTGTACTGAATGAGGAAATATGCAGCCTTAGTACACACTTTGTAGTCATCCTATAACCACAAGAGGGACCAGCCATAAAATAAAACTTTAACTGTGACGGGCATATCAGAACATGGTAAGATTCTGGTTTCTCTGCAGCTAAACTGCTGGAGGACTCTGTCTCTGGAAGTCTTTTTATGGGATATTATACATTTCCTATTTGTTTAAGCAACAGAGTTGATACTGTAACTTGTGGTCAAAGGCATCCTGGCTGATATATTATTTTCAGGTAACCTCAGATGACAACTGGGTGTTAAAGGAAGATAAGGTATCGAGATAACACAGTTGCATCTCCAAGGGGACTAGAACCAGAAACAAAATCTATTAAAAAATAGCACCAGAGCCTCAGTCCCCCTCTCTCTCACCCTTTCTCTATCTTACCCTCCCCATGTCTGTCTTTCCCCCTCTTTGGATGTTTTCCAACATTACATTACCTCACCTCTGATTTGAATACACAACAAAGCCTGATAGAAAGCCTGGTTTTAAACTTCAAATTCCCACCAAAAAAACACATTTTCTGAATCACGTTTGCCTCTTACAAAAGAAAATTTTTCTTACTATTTTATGTGGAGGAAAGAAAATGACTAGAGACAATGTTAAAATCTGTTTTTCTAATCTGCACATCCAACTGATAAATTGTCTTCAACTTTTGATAGTGGCAATTATACTTACATATTTATTGAAAATTTCTATACTAGATGCTTCTTTGTTGAAATTCAATTGACATTACTTTTGAGTGAAAATAACATCTAATTATCTTTTCTACAATAAAGATGGACTTGATACTATGAAAATATTTTTTATCAAATTTAGGAAACACAATTAGGAATTTACTACCTGAAGACTTGGTTCAAATAAGGAGAGAGGTAGTTGGTGCTTGTTTTAGTTACTAATGTTGCATAAACATCTACCCACATTTTTAAGCATACAACAGTCATTTCATTGTGCTTGAGGCTCTGAGACTTAGACATTCCAGAACACAGCAGTGATGACTTACTCACTGATAAGTTTGGGCCTCTTGGCCTGGTTGGACTTAACAGACAAGGGCTGGCATCATCTGAAAACATCTTAATTCACATGTCTGGCAATTGATGACTGCAGGAAGTAGAATCTCTACTGGACTGTCAGCTTAAATGAGTCCTCTCCATGTGATTTCTTCATGTAGGCTAGTTTGGGCTTCCTTACAAGATGGCCACAGCTGAATTCCAAAAGCAAGTGTCTCAAAGGGGCAAGAAAAATCTATGCTATTTTGATGACCTAGTCTCAGAAATTACTTCAATTATACTGGAGGCAGTTGTGATACTCCATGTGGTCCAAGGAAAAGGACAGTTGGGAGGTATGCCAAAGTTACATTGTTAGAAGAGCATGTGGGATAAGAGATGTTATTCTGGTCATCCTTGAAAAATGCACTATGCCATAGGGCTTACATGTAATCATTTTTAATGACACAGAGTTGAGCACTGTAAAAATCACAGGGCTCTATTAGTAGAAGCAAGATGGACACAGGTGTGCCTCGGTGACTCAGTTGGTTAAGCTTCTGACCGCAGCTCAGGTCATGATCTCAGGGTCCATGAGTTCCAGCCCCACATCGGGCTCTGTAATGACACCTCAGAGCCCAGAGTCTGCTTCGGATTCTGTCTCCCTCTCTCTCTGCCCCTCCCCCACTCATGCTCTGTATCCCTTGCTCTCTCAAAAATAAAAATAAACATAAAAAAAAATTAAGGTGGGCACAGCAATCTGCCTGAAGTATGAACAACATACGATTGGATTTCATAGATGTGGAGCTCTGAGTCAACACAATGTAGTCTGCTGAATATCAGCATGATTATAGGAGTAGTCAATAAGCTTCCAGTAACAAGTATATAATTTTGGAAGGTTTGTACATACTGCCTTTTAGTTTCAATTAAAAGGACATTTCACAAAACCATATATCATAAATATGCACCTATCAGGGCAGCAACATTTTTCAGATTGTACTGGTCTTGAGCTACTCTGTTTTCCCACCCTTTCTTCAATAGTCCCACAAGCAGCTAAGCATGTAACTGTGATAATGATCTGTTTACATAAAAGCTTTCTATAATTGCTATGAAATTTGCCATTTGTTCTACCACCTCAGGGGAAGAAAAACTTTTTCTTAATATTTGTACTTTGTCTTCTATTTAATTCTATAATAAACTTCTTTCCTTAGAACCAGATGAAAAGTTTCTATTGTTTCGCATGTTCGTGTCTCTGTGGAGATACACCATGGACTTACAGGAAACTTAGAGGTTTTTAACAGTTGGAAGGCCAACACTCAATATTTGTCCTGAAGTTGCCATGGCTACTAATGCAGATAAAATTTGCTGAACAAGTTCAAGTTAGAGATAGCCCGTAAAGCACAAGGGGTCTCATTAATGGTTTCAACGATTAACCACAGTGAAAATTAGTGAGTGAATGTGCTGTCTTGATTTCCTATTCTGTTGATCTTGCTCATGATAAAGTGAGACTATGTAGGGAAAAAAAATGTACATATACATAATTTGATAAGTGTCATTCTTACTGTTGACAAGATGACAAAGAGAAAATTAATCTTACTCCATTATCACTTAAAATCATTAATGTAAACAACATCTGGTAATGTTCTTTACCTAAAGCCAGAAGCCCATAAGCCTCTGCTATTTGCTAAATATTTGTATTATATTTTTAACTGCATTAAAATATTAGTAGAAAAACATACTTAAAAGAGATATTATATATAAGTATATGTGTGTGTGTTTATCAAATATTGGCTTATTTAGGATGAAAGATTTCTCTTCTCAGGATTGGCCTATCTTGGCTTTGTTTTTGTCATGAAAAAAGTTATACTTGTCCATATTTCAAATGCTAAATTGTGAGAGTCTGAATTTTTTAAAGAGGAAATACAGTCATATAAGCAAACTCATTTTCAATCTTATTCAAAGGTTTTTGCTACATAAGTAACTAATAATTTTACTGTAGAATTATTTTATTCGGTTAGGACGGATGCACTCAGTTGTTAAAACAGAATATCCAAATGCTTGCAGCTTAAAAACATAAAGAAAACAATCTAGAAGAGACTAAAGAAATTTAGATCTAGATTCTGAGCACTAATTCATTTGATATGGAAGAATTCATGGGTAGAAGACTTCCCATTTTCCATTCTTTCTCATTCAGTATAACTGTAGGATGGAACATGTGGTATAGTCCTTGAAGTCCAGAGGTTTGCCCTTCTTTATCATATCCTCCTTCCTCCTGGCTGAAATGCTGGCATGATGGCTGGACTATGAGACACATGTTACAAAGTAAGGAAGTCAGAGCAACAAGGAATGTAGAAGAAGCCAGGTCCCAAATAAAGGTCTGATCAGCCAAATCAGTCCTGGACTGATTATTTCTGGACTTGATGTATATAAAGGAGAAATAAACTTCTATCATGTTAAACATCTATTAATTTTATTCCTTAGACTTTCCTAATCCACATTAATATACATAATATATAATATTGTATAATATTTTCTAATATTGCTGTTTTTGAGGCTTTAGTCAAACTACAAAATTATATATAATATATAGTTATAAAATATAGGATAAAATATATATTTATTGAATAAAATAGATTATTGAAAGGCTTAGATACTATTTGGTAGTTTTTTCAATGACTTATTTAATTACTAAAAATAGTGGTTCATAGCAAATTGTAAGATATATAAGTAATTCAAAGTGACAATAAATAAAAAGTGACAATAATGCCATCCATCAAGTTCCAGATTTTGAGAAGCTTGTGCGAATATAGTTGAATACTGATGGAAAAAAAAATGGTTAGTGTACCCATGTTTGGAAGGGCATATAAGTTTGGTGGATATGTAAATGATTCAACCATTTAGAAATATCACAAAACTTGTAACTATCATCATTATAATTTTTTAATCTTTTTAGACAAAGACTTTATTAGCATACCCAGTGTTTCTGTAGGCAAATGGAAACCTCCTCAATTAAGCTAGTAGTGATATGAAATCATTTTTGGAAGTTATTCAATATATACACAGATAATTTATGTTATGTCCTAACTTAGGCTTTAAATACATTCATATTTAAATTCATTGTATTGGCTATATTTTCTCTGTTAAAACTCTGGGTTGAAAATATTTAACTGTTCAGGGTATTTGAACATGATTTACAGTATTCAAGATATTGAACTAATAAAACTCAAGGTTGATAATGTTTTTTGGCTTTTGAGTAGCACTTTAAGAATTGGACTATAACTGTTAACAATAGTCTAGGCACTGATTATTAACTAATAGTATAGAGGATGTAAGTTTGACAAATTTTAAACAATATAACCCCCTTGCTAATGAGTTATGGTATTGGGATTCTATCCACATTTTCATTTTGGGGGATTTATATGAAAAAATATTGGGTGCTTGAACAACTAATTCCTAACCAAATATAAGAGTATAGTCAAAATCCTCACCCAGTTACATCCTCATAAAAATGCCAAAGATACAATAAAAAAAAAAACAGCCTATATAATTAGCACTAGTACCTTTTTTGAAGGCTTTACATGAATTCCTTTGTTTTATAAGTCTAAAACCAACTAGTGATGTAACAGATATGCTCAAATGGGAAGGCATATTTAGAAGATATTTAACAATAAATGATTTCAATGGTATTCTGTGATTCAGATAACAAATAGGGTAAAATGGAAATATATGTTTAATGCAAAATAAATGAGATATTATTTAGGTTTTATTTCTTTACTTTCATACATTCATATGCTATTGTATTTTAATGTATTGTAGATTACACAACAAAATATAGTTAGTAATACCTGGGCCTATATATGCCAATTAAAATGAGCATTTTATGAAATTATTATTATATATAAACAAATATACAAATAAAAATAAGGCACTCTTATCAAGGTTCAGATTTCATTGCTTACTCTTGTTTCAAATTTTGATTATTGTCAAAAAAAAAAAAAATCACGGTATATGTTCTCATGGAGATCAGGTTTGTGTAAGATCATTTGCCCAGATTGAAAAAGGTATTTTGGGGGGTACCTGGATGGCTCAGTTGGTTAAGCATCCTACTTCAGTTCAGGTCATGATCTCACAGTCTGTGAGTTCACCTGAGTTAGAGTTCCTTATCAGGGTCTGTGCTGAAAGGTCAGAGCCTGGAGCCTTCTTTGGATTCCATGTCTCCCACTCTCTCTCTGCCCCTCCCCCTATTCACTCTCTTTCTCTCTCTCTCTCTCTCAAAAATAAACATTAAAAAAAATTTTTAAGGTATCTTTGTACTAATAAAGAAGATATCAAAGCTCTATTGAGCTTTGATGTTTCCTACATAACAACAAATATTACAAGAAGGGAAAATGGATACTTTGGTAGAAAAGTGAAAGAAATAATCAAGTGTACAGTAAGCACAATTTAAATGTAGATGTTAGAACATTAAAGCAAAACTGTGAGATCATGACTAGAGTTTTCATTTCTAGTTTGAAAATTGAACAATAAGAATGCCTCCAGTTGACAGTTTTGGCAAATACTTTTTAATCTGTATTGAATGATTGAAATGGTCACGATTTAGTTATGTTTGTGAATCTGTCAATTAAAATGAATAAGGATAAAACTTTTTGTATTGTCAATATTTTGCCTTCTTTTTGGTCTGCTGTTGAAAACCATCATCATTGTAATAAAATAACAACTTTATGCCCACTCAAAATGTGAAAGTTTAAATTTGTCTATTTTTATTTTTATTTTTTTACTAGAATGACAGTGCAAAGTAATAACTTCCTTTCAGTTCATAGTTACCCTACTTGTTGGCACTCTCATATCACAGTATAAAAATGTGACCAAAGCAAGCTTTACAAATTAACAAAACCAAAAGAAATCATAGACTTAGGAAGTTAGACTTTTTTTAACCATAAACTTTTTTTTTTAATTTACATTGCATAGATCAAACTAAGATGTAGCAGGTCAACATTGCTTATGAGAAAGGTTGGGATTATGGTAGATATTAATGTGTCTAGGTTCTTTTAAATGAAACATTTTATATAGCATTGTGGAAACATATCACTAAATTATTCATATACTTTGTATATATCTCAAAAATATATATTTTAATGAAAATTCAGTGAATTTAATTTTTTAACTAATCTTGGATGTCCTCATTTTGAAAGTCTAGGTGGCTAAAAAAAGCAAGGCTGTGTTTTTCTGGTTTTGGAACATGTATTATTATCAGTACACTTAAAACTTAACAACTAAAATAAAAATAATAAAAATACACAGAAAAAAGAACTGAGATAACTGAATTAATGAGATTAATAGGCAATAATGAAGAATGAAAAACATCCAGAATTTAAAGGCATAGGGTAATAAATTAAAGGCCATTGTAACAGGCAAATTGGAAGTCCTAAAAGATCTTTGTATTTCTTTTTAGTGATTTTTTATAGTATAAAAGAATATATATTAATTAAAATACATTAAATGAAATGCAACATTTGAAAATAAACAGATGGATATATTTTCCAAAGAGTAAAAATGTTGATTAACATAATTAATTGTTAATGCATATTTTTATATAGCTCAGAATATAGAGTATATGTATCTTGGTATTTTGTATTTTCACCAACATTTTCCATGTTATTGATTTTTAAGTAATCATAATTCTTAATGGTTTCATTACTAAGTGGATATATAGTAGTATACTTAACCTCTTTATAAATGCAGATATTTAGAAGATTTTTACCCACATTCTTCAGTATTATAAATATTAGTGTAAGGGGAAATTGTATGTTGTTTAAATGTATATTATTTTATTAAAGAGTTCTTGCATTTTACAAAATATTTCTATTTTTTCCTTCATTGTTTTGGCTGTTCTTCCATAGTGTATTATTATTTTTAATATTTTATCTTAATACATTATAATACATTATACATTATACATTTTTAATATTTTATCTTAATACATTATAATACATTATATTGTATCTTAATACAATATAATAATAATTAATGACCTTAATTAGTATAATGACATTTTTATTATGTAACAATAATGGAAATACGCCTTTCGTTTATTTTTCTATTTTTTTTCTAGAGAATAATCTAGTATATTTGGTAAACTGCATACCCAAAATCTTCTGTAATTGGGATTAAAATCTCTTTAAATATATAATTAAATTTAACAAAACTTGACACCTTTTCAATAATTAATTTAAGACATCAAAGACACTAATACAAGATAATATACAGAACAATAAAAGAAACACAAATCACAGTTATAATTAAGATAAAAATTTCTGGATTACTTAATGCAAGACCTAAAGATTCAAATCTTCTGTGATAAATTAGGTTATACTGTGGAAATTCTACACAAAAATTAAAAATTCCATGAAAACCATAAAGAAGTTATTTTATAGCATTCTAGTCTTACTGGTTCTTATTTGTTACGGATACACAATTTTAAGATCAACTAGTAATCTGGATAGTTTTCTTCTCTCAGTGGGATGCTTTTAAATGTAGCCTAATGCTATTATTATTACTATTGCATGGATCACTTATAACACAATTATGTTTAATAAATTCATGGCACTTCTGGTCAACACTATAAATGGGAGAATAATGAAGAAATAAGAATTGGATGAGAATAAATAAAGGTGTTGTTATTTAGGGATTATATAATCTATATACAAAATCTCAATATAATCAAAATACAAACTATTAAAACAAGGGACTTTCAGGAGCACCTGGGTGGCTCAGTCGGTTAGGCATCTGACTCTTAATTTCATCTCAGGTTATGATCTCATGGTTCATGAGACTGAGCCCTGCGTGGGCTCTGTGCTAATAGCATGAAGCATGCTTGGGATTCTCTCCCTTCCTCTCTCTCTACCTCTTCTCCCACCTGTCTCTCTAAATAAACATTTAAAAAAATAAAAAAATAAAATTAGAAACTTTCACACATTTGCCAAATTTAAAATCAGACCCATAATATAAAAGTATTTCTCAACACCAACAAGTAACTACAAACTTACTAAATAAAAGATACCATTCACAAGAGTCCATGTTATAAAGTATCACAGAATTAATGTAACCGAGAATTTATAATATCTCTAAGGGCAAAGCTTTAAAGCTCTAAAAATTATGTTATGTGTTCTAAATTTTCCCATTTTATTACATCTTCAAATTGGGAATGTGTTATAACCAATGAGGTATGAAGACCTTATGTCATAATTAACAGTATTTTTTTTTCTTAATTGCCTACAAAATAATAGTGTATCTTCCAAGCAATATCATTTTAGATTCAGTGATTCATGGTAAAAGATACAAAACATTCTCTGAATTAGTGGACACAGATTAAAATTTTTTCGATGAGATTAATATTATAAAGATGTCTACTTTCCCTAAATTAAGTTACAGAGTTGATACAATCCTAATTCGAATCCAATGAGGTTTTCAAAAAGTTGAAAACTTTAATTAAAATTCACATGAAAAAATGAAAGATTACAAAAACTAGTCATTCTTATTTTTTAAAAAAGTGAGGAACTTGTCCTACCAAACACTAGAATATGCAGGTACTCCTCACTTTTCACAGTGGTGTGAGCGCACACACACACACACACACACACACCTATGCACGCACGCACGCACACGCAAATAATCAGAGACTATAATCATAAAAAAAAGTCTAAATAATCAATGGTATAAGTTACTATTGTTCCAAGATTTTTTTCCTCACAATATTAAATTATAGTGTTGGTTATAAATATACAGAGAAATAAAAATAATACAACTAGTATTCATTGTACTGTAATATAAAGCATTAGATACACTGAGAGGTAAAGTGTTCTGTGTTATTTGTGAAAAAAAAAAACACATCAAAAATAGCTTGAATGTTGTTTGCCTCCCCCTTCTATCATATAATTCATGATATGGAGTGAACATCTTCTATGCTTTTCTATGCTAAGATTGTTATACTTCTTTTTAGGTTTGGATCAGCTTCCAATATTTTATCCTTTGCACTTCCAAACCCTTGAAATGCCTATGTGAGTTTCTTTCATGTGAACATTTTGGCTGGCAACATTTCCTCTGGAATATCTTCATCCTATTCATCAAAAAAACTTTCTCATTTATGCTGATAATTCCATGTTTACTAAGTCCCTCTGGTTGTACAACTACAGTTGTACATGGACAGTTATTTCTTCTATAATTCCATTGACATTTGGTTCATTTCCAGGACTATAACTTTTAATTTCTCAGCTGCATTTTCATTTTTGTGGGATAATTTCTTTTCATTATCCATTTTTTATAAAATGTCATATACCAGTGAGACACTAAGAGACAAAACAAATTAGTTGCATTGCTGTGCTGTGTGTGACCTGAAAAATAGGTGTATGGTGACCAATCACCAACAGATTTTGAAGAAGCGAGATGATGGATCTCTGATTATGACGTGCAACTTTTATGTACATAGTGTTAAGTGAAATGAAAAGCTAACAGTGAAATCTGTGCATCATACAACTACTCACAAGCAATTTACCCAGGTAACTAAATTTTGAATTGTGTGATAGGAGGACTGGTGTTATTTAATTTACGTGGTCCTTGAAATTGATGCATATCAGAACCATGCAAATCAGAACCAAAGGCTTGCCTATACTTCAAAGGCAAAGTAATACAATGGCATGTTATTGTCACAACAGACCAACAGAGAAATATAGAAATAATAGAGAGCTCAAGGTCAGCTGCAGGCAAAACCAATCAACAGGGCAAGAAAGATTTTTTTTTGTAGATGAGGTTAGACAACTAGATCTCTTCATGGAGAAACGTACAACTGGATGCATCCTAATACAAAAAAAGATGGAAACTAAAAAGACTAAATTTTTAAGTACTGTTTTGAAACAAAACTATAAGCTTAACATAGAAACATATAAAAATATTTTTTGAATGTGAAGTGAAAGGACTTTTTCAAATCCATTTTTTTGTTTTCCCTCATCCTTTTCATTTATGACTATGTAAAATGTTAATATGGTTTTAAAATCAGATCTATACAAAAAATATTCTCAGAGAATGTCCTTCTGTGCATCCCTTCCACTCTAGTCGTCACTCCTTTACTGCCCACTATTTTGTTCTGCATGGACATTAAAGAAAGTTAAAGGATATCGTAGACTGAGAAAGAACATTGAGAGTATATGTAATTGGAATTCTAAAGCATTTTTAGATACAAATTTAAAAAGTCAGCAAACTAGTAGAAAAATTGGTATTAATCTGAAAAAATGTGAATATCCAATAACAATATAAAAAGGGGCTAATAATCCCCATGATGTTTAGAAAAATCATGTTTCATCCAGATTATTAAAAGTTTTAAGTGCAGGGCTTCTGGCTGGCTCAGTCAGTAGAGCATGCAACTCTTAATCTCAGGGTTGCAAATTTGAGCCCCATGTTGGGCAAAGAGATTACTTAAAAAATAACACCTCTAAAAAATATATAACAAATAAAAATTTGAAGAGAAATGTTGATTTTTTTGTGAATATGCAGTCTGATGAAAATGCACACACAGTGTTTTGTTGTTGTTGTGGAAACTTGTACAATCACTTTAGAAAACATCATCCATTTCCTATCGTCTACTCCATCTAAAAATGTGCGCCACCTATTAAACATAAATTCCATTCTTGTTAAAAATGCTAAACACAAAATTCAGAATAATGGTTACTTCTGAAGCTGAAGGAAGGATGTAAATGACACTTTGAATTTAAGAGAAATGATTCGTTTAACAAACTGGTCAGTAGATATGCTGTTCATCCTATCACTAACTGTGTAAGGCAGAATGATTCACCAAAGATGCCCACCCCCTAATCCCTGGAACCTGTTGATATGTTAGGTTTCTTGATAAAAAGGGGTTTGCAGTTAATACTGAAGTTAAGGGCTTCAAAACAGGGAGATTATCCTGGATTATGTCAATGGAACAAATATAATCACAGCAGTTCTTAAAAGCAGAGGATTTTTTTCAGCTAGAGTTAAATAGATGTGGCAGGAAGATATTCAAAGTACGAGTAGGACCCCTCCCTCCTGTTGCTGGAGAGACACATGGAAAGCAGGACTCAGGCAGCCTCTAGGAGCAAAGGGAGGGCCTCTGCTGACAGCCTGCAAGGAAATGAAGGCCTCAGTCCTACATCTGCAAGGAGCTAAATCTATCCAGTCAACTTAATGAGGTTGGCATTGGATTCATCCCCAGAACCTCCAGAAAGCACAGGTCTGCCAATACCATGATTCTGACCTTGTGAAAGTTTAAGCAAAGGACTCATTTGGGCTATGCTGTAATTACACTTTATTTATTTATTTTCAGAGAGGGAGAGACAGAGACAGAGAAAGAGGACACATGTGTGAGTGCATGGTGGGGGGGGGGGGGGGAAGAGGGAGGGAGAGAGAGAATCCCAAATAGGCTCTGTCATGTCAGCACAGAGCCCAATGTGGGGCTCAATCTCACGAACCCATGAGATCACGACCTGAGCCAGAATCAAGAGTCAGAATGCTTTAACTAACTGAGCCACTCAGGCACCCATGTAATTACACTTCTGACCTACAGAATTATGAAATAATATATGAGTGTTTATGTAAGCCACAAAATGCACAATAATTAAGCCAGCAATAAAAAAACATATGAACTACTATTTTCATGTTTCACATATATTTAAACAATTATTGTAATGCAGTCACTGTGTTATAAACACAATTTACCAAAACCCCAAACTTGTAAAACCTTAATTTTTCTTGCATATTTTGTGTCAATTCAAAAGTTAGAATTCCATCATGGTAACTTCATGGTGTAAAGATCCATCAAAAACAAATTAATGATGACCAATTATAAAAAACATGCATAACCTTGCAAAACTTGAAAAATACATAATTATGAAATATTTTCAGAAGTTTTTAAAAGAGAAAGTTTGTCAAAGAAAGTATGGAGAGTAAACAATTATGAAAATTTATATAGAAACATCCAAGTACCTAAAAATTATTCCATAAAGGTCACTATGCTCTAGAATTTCCTATTCCATATTTTTAGTCTTTCCCTTTCCTGTTTTTTTTTTTGATTAATTATTTCATTAGTAGCTCTTTCAATTATACATAAGACTGCCTAGTTTTGCTCTATAAATTCAAAAGTCAAAACAATTAAATTGAACAAATATATATGTATCTTTTAATGTATGAAAGGAAAAATAAGCTTCTAGCTTATCTTTATTCATAGAATTGCTAGAAGAAGAAATCATGAATTGATTTCTCTGGAGTAGAAAAAAAAAAGTGAAAGCCAAAATTGGACCATATTCTAAGAGAAGTATAATTAGATAAAGTTAATGTTCCAAGCAGGATCTATATGTTCTATTTCTACTTTCTAATCTTCACAGAGATTCTAAATCTTTACTGACTCCTGGCATAGATTTAATCATCACTCTCCTTGAATATGATTTGAAATGAATTATATAACAGTTGAACAAGGAAAGCCTCCAAGACTAATCAAAGCCTAAGACAAATAGATCACAGTATAGAAATAAACAATAGCCACCATACAGTATGTATAATTAGAATTTTATTTGTAAACTTTTTTCATAGGTCATCAGCATTTGGAGAAATATATTTAAATTAAAATAGGTATTATTATGCCCTTCTGACTTTTTATGTCTTATTGCTGCTAAAAATAGATAAATATATAGAATGATTGGTTTATCTCCACTAAAATGGAAAAACTAAACTGTTATATGGTCTTTAAACATTTACCCCTGACAGACTTCCTAAACTTTCCATTGGATATTCAGATAAGGAGGACATGAGCATATGTAACTATGAATCTTGTTTGTGGTAGTTTGTGATGAAGACAGAAGTGGTTTCATGGGAGAAGATAGAGATCAGAATATTTTACTCTGGAAAGCTTGAAAGTTAAGTTTATTTTTTCCCCTTGTCCTTAAAGTTGTGACTTAGTGTTCTATACTTGCATGGAGTTAAGAACACTTCCATGTTTAGGAAAAAAGTATCCTTGCAAAGAATTATTTAAAAGGGAGGAAGCTAAGAAGGAGAGGCCCAACAAGCATTTATTATTTATTCAATATACAGTAAATTCTTACTAAGAAGCAAGGTACTGCCATTTCTTGGGATGGGTGATCTAGAACAATTTTGTACTGCACCATTTGCAACCTGTGATTTGAGTCACCTGAGGCACACGAGGCAGTGCCTTCTCAGAGCAGCTTAGCAATTCTAGTCTATAGGAAGTTAGCATGTACCCAAGAAGAAAAGTTGGAATCAGCTGTGGTTGAGGATTTGTATTCGTTGCTGGAGAAGTGTTATTATAAATCCCTGGGAAAAGACAGTTGAATTGGCAATTATGCATGTATGCCTGGGGTAACTGAACCAAATAAAACAATGAAATTTCTCTGAATCTAAATGTAAAATGGGGGAACCTTTTTTTTTTTAACTTTAAGAGGGTATTACGAGGGTTAAATAGCAATGTTTGAATCTCCAGCCTCTTGTATGCTTCTATACCCTTTATTATTTTCCTAACCAGTCCTCTTCTTTGAGGTTTATATATTGCTCCTCTTCCTTCGTGCTACTAGAATAGTATATCAAGAATGTAAATGTGATTACACCACAATCCATCTTAACACCTCAACAATGGCATATAAAAAAATCCTTAAGATGGCCCTGCCCACTCCCTAACTTTTATATTTTGCTTATAAAATACCAAATCGCCTGCGTTTCTAAGCAGACACTATATTTTGCACCAGTGTCTTTCCACTTCCACCAGCATCTTTATGTTCCTCATTCTCTGGCATATGTGCATGTGGGTGGAGGTGGGGGGGGTGTTTCTATCTCAAGTTATCAGTGATCTAGTTATTCTAATCCTTTAAGAGACCACAGCCCTCATGCCTTTAGTCAATGGTCCCTGATATAACAACCTAACACCAATCACTCTTCACCCAAAACAAGGATAACTAGATTATATGTTATTCTTCTGGAGTTTTAATCCAAGCTTCATAGAAAATATTTGAATAGGTTTGGCTCTTCATGGTGGTTATAAAATCTTTGAGGGCAGGGAGGAATTTACCACGCAGTAAATGAAGTTAAAGATTCACAGCTCCTCAATGAATAGGTACCTTCAAAGGTCTCTAGCAATGTGGTCACTTTGCTTTTTATAATGTCTTTGTAGAATCTGTAAAATTAATATGGCTCATCTTATTACTCTCCCCCACTCCCCCATCACACTTAGTGTGTAGCATAAGTGTGGATGCTGGTATTATGAGAATACATATATGGTGAGGGGAGTAGGAAGGTACTTGTAATATCATTTACATGAGATATGTTTACATTGTTACAGACCTGTCTACTCACAGTTAATTTATTGCTAGAGTCCTCAGTTTAGAAATTGCTTTCAGGAATCAGGATGGAGTAGTTCCAGATATATTTATTCATGAGCTTTATAATTTATTCAATTATCATTTAATTTATTCAACTATCAACTATCCTTTCATTGGTCAGGAACCATGCTAGGAACCAGGAGTATAATAATGTACAAGAGACATAACCCCACACTGATGTTACCGACTTCATTTCTAACAATATCTTTTGTTCATTCTGCTATACATTTATGTACCTTTCTTCCTGTTCTCATTCTAGTGGCATTGTGACAACTTCTGGTGTCCTAAGTGCGGATTATGTGTTCACTTTTTGAATGTCGTGTATATCAGTAGTGATGGAAGTCTGTAGATGTGAAGAAGAAAAGATCTTTCAAAAGACTGAATTTTCTTTACATTATCTCTATAGAAAATATTTCAAGTTATTTTCATAAGAAGAGGTGATCAAGGAGTATTCACCCAAATAATATATAGGGAGTAATATTACAGAGGTGCCAGGGGGTAAATAATAGAGTAAATGGTATTTTTTCTGGATTTTATGATATTTGTGACAAATTCCAATTTTATTAGCTTTGTAATTCACTGTGACTTCTCTTCATTCTAATACTGATGTGCATGCCCAACATTATTTATGATACATATCCTTTATTTTATATAAGATTCAAGGCCCACAGAAAATCTACCCGTAGATTACTGAGGTAATTCATTGTTTATACAGCATCTTTCATACAGTTTCCCATCTAGTGCTCTTGCAAAGGAGGATTTTGCAACCACATGTTGCAACCGAGTAAGAAATTAAAGTTCAGATATTTAAAGACATTGATCCCCTGGGGTCATTTGAGTGAATTGAGGCTCTTTTCACTCCAAACTATGTACTCTCCCAAGCACAAAATGTTTCCCTAATTATACCATGAAAAAAGACAGATGAATTTTCTGGATTTTGTAGAGCTGGGCTATTTATTTTTTTAAACACATTCTTACATAATAATAAAGTGTTTTTAGACATTATTGCCTTGACTCTCCAACAATATTTCTGACAGTGCATAATGCATACTCTTGCAGAGCGTGTTTGATGAATTGTCTAAGGTAATGGATATGCTTAATTTTGACTAGAATCTTTGTACTTAAAAAAAATCTCCTAACAGAATTCTTTCACAAGATAATCATATGCTCCTTGAGAAGCAAAAGAATGTACACCCGAAGAATTTTCAAGCGTTTGCCAGTATGCAATTAGAATTTACCCACAAAACTGCAGTGAATCATTTTTATAATAATTTATGACACTGTATCTTTGTATTTCTAAAGTAAGATTTTAACGTTTTTAACCACTGAGGGAGGAGTAAGGATTAAGTCAGTGAACTGGAAAACCATAAAGCTCATTGTACATCCAATAGTATTTCTTAGACAAGCTTTTTATGAGCAACTTGTTCTAGTAAAATCCAAAGTAAAATGACAGCATACCTGTGGAAAATATTAAACTCTATTTCAATAATTCATAATTCAATAAGATAGTGGTAGTGGTAGTTTTTATACTAGCATATGATAAAAGAAGATAAATTTAAAATTACACACACACACACACACATATATATATATATATATATATATATATATATATATATATGGTATAGAGACCATGTATTTAAAATATGGAAAGTGTAGCATAAAGGGACTTGTTGATCAGAAAAACACTAAAAAATGCAATTTGGTATAAAATGTAAATGCCAGAGGAAAAAATAATACAAGTGAATAATTTACCAAGTGAGAAATAAGGTAAATTAACCCAAAGCATATTTTAGTATAACAACTTACTGATAATTTTTATCATATACCAACATTTATTCCTCCAAATACACTATGCTAAAATTAAACAGCAATTATAATCTATGCTTTCTGGTGTTACATGTAATTGCCATAAAACATTAGCAAAAATGAATAGAACTCAAAATTTCAATTAAGTTAATATTCCACGTTTTCCACAGAAAAAAAATAAAGTTTGTCATCATTAATATTTATCAGCTCCCTTGTACATCTCTAATTCCTTCACTTCTGGTCTGTACTTACAGTGGACTTAACTGCTGTAGTGCAGAGGACTTTCCTCCCCGGAAACTATGAGCCCTTTATGGCCTTGCCTTTGCTGGGCTAAGGTTACTGCATATTCTACTCACAGTTATTTGTTGAGGCACAAAGCATCAAGAGACACTGTAGAGAACCTCTTGAGTTTATGATGTACTTCCAGCTTTCCAAGGATACCAGGATCAATAACTTCAGCCAGTGTGATAAATCTTCTATTTACCTTTAACCCATTGGCAGGAAGAGACCACAATGACCAGGTGGTTGTTCTTCCCAAGGGAACCAAGGCCTCAGGCTTGGCAGAGCCTATATTAGTAGTGACAAGGAACACATATTCCACAAGGTAATGAAAAGGTATGAAAAGGACAAAAGAGGAGCCAAAACTACCTTCACTCCATGGTCTAGTTCTAAGTCCTCTAGATTTGGGGGAAAGGAGAGCGTAGGATCACATATTGGCTATAGGTATAGGGCATGTATTTCAACCTGAATAAAAGCTCCCTAACCTCACAGGTGTTTCCTGTGCTGTAGGTTTTAGCTAAATCTTTAATAGACTACACCATCATCCTGTATTTAAATGTGGCTTCTGCATCTGATGTGATATTTAATAAGGTCTCTTGCTGATGAGTCAGGCATATTGTAAGTACTCACATTGTGGTGTTGGTGGAGGCAATGCTAGCAGGGAAAACTCATCTTGATCCAGAGTAGGTATAAATTCCTGAAAAGGCAAATTGCTAGAGCTCTAGGTAAAAGACTTGTTGCATCCTTCTACTTGGCACCAAGGTGCTAGCAGGTCTGTTGAGGGATTGTGTAGTATCTATGGCTTAGTGCTAGTCTCTGCTCCTGGCAGATTAGACATCCAACAATCACAATAGCCTGATAAGAGGGAGTTCTTACTGCCTATGCATGTCCTCTCTCCTTGCTAGTACTGTCAGGCCATTTTGCAATCTTTTAAACACTGGGGTGTTAGAAAAGAGAGGTCAGCTGACAATGAGAAAATGATCCTTTCTGCCCATTCTTTATTGAATGCATTCTTTGCAATTTTTTGATGCTCTTTGATGGGTAATAATGTGAGAAACCAAAATTCATATGCTTTAGACTCACCCCTATAAACAAATTCACATGCTTCTTTTCCAGACTGATTTGTTTTTGATATTCTCAATTGTCTAGCCCCTGTTAAATTAGTTACATCTTTAGCTATTGACTAGAAGTGTGAATATGCATTTGAAGTCAACTGCCCTCATGTATAAAGTTGATAACTAGGTCAACTCCTCTCACATCTCCCCATAGAAGTATATGCCTTCATGATCGTCACTTGTAGAGGCACCTCTGAGTGAGTCTTTACAATATCAATAGTTCATGTCAGGTTGCACATATCATATTTTGCTTGTGAACCAGGGAAGATTATCTCTTCCTCCATAAGAAAATCATAAGGAATATTTACAGGAGACTAGTTATATATTGAAGGAAAGATGTAAAATAAACGTATGACATGAAGGAGTCTAAATAGATACCTGTTCTTGTAAATTTTGCCTTCTGGACATTTTTTAGGCCTTATCTTGAATGTGCCATTTCTACCACATGATGTTTCCTGGGTTGAGCCTAACTCTAAATGTATCATTTCAATTTTGTGATGTTTTATTGCTACAGTGCCCTCTCAACACTAATTATTTCATATATCTGAAGACACCCAATTCATAATGGGCAGCTGCCACTGCATAATAATTTTGATGTCTTATGGTCAGGAGCTCATTGCCAATTAGTTTCCAATAGCATACTAGAGGCTGATTTTCAGACAAAGGATAGTTCTCTGCCACAGAATGCACAGTTTGCTTCAGATTAGTAAAAGTCTAATCTTAAAATCACCTTTTGAATCTTTCCAGAGACTTCACACAGCATCCATTCTCACCATGGATGTCTACACCACCAGCAAACATGCTGAGTCACATGTTTTCAGAGGTAGAAGTTTACCGAAGCTTGATGCTGCTACAGAGTCCTCTATAGTTCTAGACCCTGCTCTAAACTGACAAACTTCTACATCATCTAATAAATAAAATGTGATTCGGAGGTGTGGCATATATTGTCTTAAAATTCCAAATGGATATACTCCTGAGTACTGTATGTCGTACTCAATGTGGGGAACAAAGAGGGGTATGAGAAGAATGGAAAATACAATAGCTTGACCATTACTTTAGGGGAGATGTCCTGGAAATTCCCAAATCATTGGACCTAAATGTTTCTTGGGAGTAGTAGACCTTTGAATTTTTCATGAATTCTTTTTGTTTGCAAACTGGGGTATTAGAGCTTATTGAAAGTGTATTAAGAGTGTGTGCCAGGTACCATTAGCAAAAAGCCATCAATATAGCAGAGACTACTGAGTTCAGATAATTTAGTTTCCTGTAGTATATACAGTAACTGAAACATGGAAAGCCTTAGGGTAAAGTAGTGAACGTGAACTCCATTTGACCCTTCTTACTGAGGGAACTGAAAAGACGACAATTGCCAGTTGCCAGTTTAATATCTCATAACATGTTTTACATTATCACCAACAAAAATATCACTTCTGGCCTAGCAACCATGAGTAGGGTTATGAATTCTTTGTTTAACTTATACTTATCTGTTGCTGATTTCTTTTAGGGACATACACAAGAGTCGAATGGGGAAATGGTAGGTACCAACACCCTGGAATCCTTTCAATCTTTCATGGGGGCCCAGATTTCTGAATTCATCCTGCAATGTGGTATTGCTTATAACTTCTGATTTACTTTCTTGGCCAGGTTGGGGATCAGGTTTAGAGATCAGATTTCCTACCATGATAGTTCTTATTCCACAATCAGGAAAAAAGTATGGGAGTTTCGTTTGCTCCTATGGCAATCATACACTCTAGAACTAAAGAAATGACTACCATGTGGGTCCACAAGTCCGTTAGGCTCAGGCAAGGTGAACCTGCAGGAGGACTTCACAACACAGACAGATAGATAAATTTTTATCTTGCCAAATAAGCCCCTTTTTTGTTGTTGCTTATTTGTTTTGAAAGGGAGAGAGAGAGAAAGCAAGGAGGGGAGGGGTAAAGAGAGAGGGAGAGAAAGAATCCCAAGCAGGCTCCACACTGTCAGTGCAGAGTCTGAGGCGGGGCTTGATCCCAGAACCATGAGATCATGACCTGAGCTGAAATCAAGAGTTGGACACTTAACCGGCTGAGCCACCCAGGTGACCCAAAAAAAGCCCTCTTCTTTATTTGTATTTTTTTCTTCATTGTTTAATTTAAATTCCAGTCAGTTAACATACAGTGTAATATTATTTCAGATGTAGAATTTAGTGATTCATCACTTACATACAACACCCAGTGCTCATCACTACAAACCCTCTTCTTTATTGAAGGACCATGATATCATTTGGATCCCCTGGTACTTCAAGCTCAAGTTCAATAGCATTCACTAGGTTTTACAATTTTCCTTCCTTCAATGTACAGTTCCCTAGTAAAGGCCTATATACAGTTTAGGGGAAGACTTCATATAATTGAGGTGATACTGTAGAGAGCTTCTGTAAAAGGATAAAATATCCTCTTTAGTCTATGAACTGTCTTAGACTTAGAAACGAGGCAAGGGACCAGAACTTTCCATTGCAGGATCTGACTCTTTTGTTTCTGCTTGTCACTTCATACTATTTTCAGGAAAATAAATATAATCACGATAAAATACAACTATAAAGTACCATAAGTTAAACTATACTTGTATAGTTCTATAGAGCTCATCTGTTCTAATTATCTCTTTTTGTTTAACAAATTAGTCCAAAACTTACTTGCTTAAAACAAATGTTTAATTTTGCTCACAATACTGTGAGTCAGAAATTCAGAAAGGCTCAGCTCATTGATTTGTCTTTGATTCATGTACCCACCCGGGCCTGAGAAATTTTCAGCTATGATTTTTTTTTTTTTTTTTTACTCATATTTCTAGTAATATGGCTCACTAGCTTCTTTTTGTGTCTCTTTCCACATGGCATCTCATTCCTGGCCTTTCTACATAGTTTGGACTTCTCATATCAGAGTTTTCTCCAAGCACACATTTCTACAGTAAATCTTCCAAGAGATAGGAGAACATAAAAGCTGTCTCTTAAGGCCTCAACCTGGAAACTGGCACAAGGAGACATCTATCATATTCTGTTGGTCAAAGATGTCACAGAAGCCACCCAGATAGAAGTGGAGATAGTAGGGTAGACACTACCTTTCAGCGGGAGGAGAGCCTGGATCGATCTTTAATATACCACACTATTTTGCCCATGTGAAATCTATGGATTAAGGTACTCTGTTTGACACTCTAGATCTGCTGTCCCGCATTGTAATTATAATCTTAAAATGCTATAATATGGCCTCTGCCAACTTAAAAAATATATAATTTCCATTAATACTAAGGAACCTAGGTCCATGGTGGCATTTTTAAAAGTCAATTCCAGCCTACATATTATAGCAAACATTGTCATGATCTAAAATTCCAAGGCCTCCTCACCAGTGCATCTCTATTGCCTCAGTGAAGAGTGTATCCTACTGAAGTAGGAGGAATTCTTCACCAGCATATAATAAATCCCTTCTAACATCCCCATCATTTATGTAAGCTTATGAATTCTTCTTCAATATTTTACTGTGGCAATTTTAGCATTTCACCACATTAACAGCAGGCCACGATTATGTTCACAATTGACGAACCATCTCAGTACTGGGAGTTTTATCACCAGCTCCAAATGTCCTAAGTAAAAAGTTAAACACAAAACATGAATATTTTCTGTCAATAAGTTTCTCTTGCCAAGTTTTAAATTTTGCCCACCTGTCCAATTTCAACAAGATCTATTCGTTCACATGTTCCTTTGTTTTCCTTCTGGTTTGTGGTAATAGGATCTCTAACTCTTCCCATGCAAGACCCTTCCTTAGAGCAAAAACTCTATCATCCTGTTGTGTGTGCTGAGGCCTGACTAGTTATTGTTCCAGGAGGAAATAAACAGAAGTAGAGGGAGACCTTGACAAAATAAGCATCACCTTCTATTTCTCCAACAAGTGAAGTCCTTCACCTTGTCTGGGGGATTAATGAGAATTTGGAGGTTCAAAATTCTCACAATTATCTACTGAGATATCCCAATCACAGATATCTGAATCTTTCTATTTTCCTATTGAAGTCTGCGTAGCTGGAATAAGATGTCTGCAAAAACTATGCATTCAATATTTTTTGCTGCTCAGCCACTCTTAAAATTAAAACTAAAGCCTATTTTTGTCCACAAAATCTTTGAGGTTGCAAGAAATATGAATCTCTTTAGCTCATCCATGGAAGCTTCTAGGTTGCCCAACATGTCTTGAGATTTTAGTTTTAATGGCTTTAATTACTGGGTCACCCAATGCTTTCACCTTTACATGTACCTTATCAGAAGCCTCCACTCATGACATTCTAGAAAAGTGTAATCATTTTGTATGACTGGGTGAATCACCACATCACTTATCACCACATGTGGTCCTTTGGTCATCAGGTAGGTACGTGGACCATGTCCAGAATCCTATGTTATGCACAGTGGGCCTGCTTTTTGTACCAACAGTCAGTCTGGATTCCCTTCCTAAAGCTCAGTTCTAGTTAATGTGTAGCTTACAGGCTATTTGTTTAGAATGTGATTCCAGATAGAAGGAGTGAGAATAAAATGAAAGAAAGTAGCAGAAAAGGCAATACAAGGATGCATTATTGGGTTGAGAATCCCTGTGGGGGATCGGTGTTCTAATCCTCTAGAAACCTCTGAGGAGTCCTACAAACGTGTCTCAGCATGGTCTGCTGAGGGAAGGAATGGAGAAGTCATCATCATTTTGTCTCTCTTCTGACTGGTTGGAGGCTTCCCCTAGGCCACCGGCTCTGCTGCACATGGGGGTTGCACATGTGTAAGTGTCCAGAGGGCTCCTGTAGACACCCGGAACCACATCATCAGAGATGTTCTCAACAAGTCAGAGAAATGTGGCAACTGCTAAAGTGAGACCCTTTCAGTGTGAGGTATGTCAGAGTCTGTGCAGAAGTGTTTTCTCTGTGACTTGAATTGGAAGTGAGGTGAACAATATCTTAGAGATTGCTTAAGACCCTGCCTGGGAGAAAGTCAAAAAAAGAGATGGAAAATGAAAACAGATAAATTTTACTTTTTTAATGAAAAATTTTTCTAATTTAATGTTTGTTTATTTTTGAGAGAGAGGTAGAGAGAGAGAGAGAGGGAAACAGAGGATCTGAAGCAGGCTCCATGCTGACAGCAGAGGGCCCAATGCAGGGCTCAAACTCATGACCTGTGAGATCATGACATGAGCCGAAATCAGAGCTTAACCAATTCAGCCACCAAATTTTAAACATTAAATAAAAACAACAAAATTTTCCAATGGCTTTAGATGGCCAGTATAGAAGACAGGAGTATTCAAATATTTTGGCTTTTGGAACCATGTGTATGAGAAAGGCTGAACAAACACAAGTTTTGGATTAAAACAAAACAAAACAAGAAAAACAAAAACAATTGCAATAGGTTCTACATAAAGTACCTGCCCCAAATGCCCCAATTTCATGCAGGATTCCTACTTAATGATTCACAAGAAGGTAAAATAGGAGCCTAATTTCCATCCTCTTTGAAAATTGGTAAGAGTGGCACATAAATTTCAGGGACTTTAAGGAATTTTGCCAAAGAAAGTATTGATGGGAACAAATTTGAAAAACACAGAAAACTTCAGGCTCATCATCAGAGAATCACTTGCCAGATTAAGCAGCACTGCTTTAGCTAATCCAGAATGAGAACAAAGAGCAGAGCCACTGTGCAAAGTTATCTCCTCAATGCCAGAACAAACCAGGAAGAAGCTCTAATAATCACAAAGTTAAAACTCCCTGCCAAAAAATCTTTCAGATCTAGCTTTCTCCGGTTTCTCCATAGGAGATTTTTTGAAATGGTGAGTTTAAGCCTGTGTCAGTTCTTAAAACATTTAGATAGAGAAGTATATGTAGTTCTCTAAATCAAAGTTTCGCTTCCAATTGTAGACAGAAAAAAATACATCCCCCCATAGTGATAAGCAAAGGAAAAAATAACATACACTGAGCATAAAATATAATAGCACAAAACAGTTGTACAACTCCATGGTCTTATAAATCTCTTTTTAAGGTAGAATCAATGTAAGAAAACGAGGCTCATATTTCTAAAAGGAATGCATATGTTTTTGTGTGTGAAAAAATCCAAAAGATTATACAACTACGAAGCTAGTTGAGAGAGAAGAGGAAATCTAGGAATGAGGATAAGTGGCTTGAAATTAAAAGCTATATTTAATAAAGTAGTATACCTAAATCCAAAACAGATTGGGTTCTGGAGCCATTTTGAAAATCAAAGCAGATGCTTCTGAAATTAATGGAACATATAAGAAAAGGACAGAGATGAAAAAAGAATACAGAATAGAAGCAAAAGTTATTTTAAATAAGAATTAAAGATGGAAAATAATCAAGGAATGGGAAAATTATTTTTAATAATGAAAAGAAACTTTAATGAATTAGAGAAATGAGTCTGAATATTAGTGATCAATTTCTTGTCTATCTCAAAGAATGGTTAAAATTATAAAGTAGACAAGAAAAGGCATAAACAGGGGCGCCTGGGTGGCACAGTCGGTTAAGTGTCCGACTTCAGCCAGGTCACGATCTCACGGTCCGTGAGTTCGAGCCCCGCGTCGGGCTCTGGCCTGATGGCTCAGAGCCTGGAGCCTGTTTCCGATGCTGTGTCTCCCTCTCTCTCTGCCCCTCCCCCGTTCATGCTCTGTCTCTCTCTGTCCCAAAAATAAATAAACGTTGAAAAAAAAAATTTAAAAAAAAAAAAAGAAAAGGCATAAACATTAATTCCTGCAGGTGTCATTACAATGGAAGCAAGTTAACTGCAAATACAAAATTAAAATAAAAATAGTTTCTGCTCTAGGTTTCACCTGTAACAGTAAATAACAAAATCAAATCAAACAAAAATTTAAGCAATGAGTTTCAGAAGATCCAGAGAAATCCAAAGGATTTTCATTGATTTCAATTTTTAATTTATCTAGGTAAGTAGTAGAAATACATTTTCATGTGAGTAAAAATATAGGAAAGAAAGTGCTCACAGTTTCAGTAATTTTATTCACACGCTCACACACACACACACATACACACACATACTCACACACACACCTTAAACATCACATCCAATAGTCAGAGGACAATCTAAAGACAGACTCAAAATCTTTTGATGACATCTATAAGTTTATATGCTAATTATATAAATGAATGCATGGAAGTGCCCCAAATCAGAGATTTTAAAGCACTGCTTGTCTATTCTTACAGTAAAATAAATGTAGCCATTAATAAATGTTGTAAAAGTGGTAATGTAAATGTCAAAAGAAAAATGGTTGCTTAATTTTTTTTTTCTCTTCTAAGTGCCTACAGGCCTGAATGAAGTATAGTTATTGGCTTTTAGCTCTGCAGGAAAAAGTTTATATACACCTTTTAAAAAACAGAGATGCCAGTATAATTATTATTAGCGAAGCAGATTACAACACAAGCAAATCAGTCTAAATTCTCTAACTTTGGAGAATAATTGTACTTTTCAGAGAAGAGACTTGCTAGAAATATGGAATATTTTCCTTAAATGTCTATCTTTTTAAGGCTCTTTATCTCTCGTTTTTCTGATAATTTAAAGTATATTCTTAGTGGATCTTACTTGTTTCATATCTAGATGAGTTATATTGTGAGGCAGTTTTAAGTCTTCAATTCATAGCACATTTTTGAAGAATTACTGCTTAATATGGATCATTTTTTCCAGCACCACTATTACCCATATATAATTTTATCCCTAAGTTCCTGTAAAGATGATCTGCCAAGGTGAATAGATGCTATGTGTCTTGTAAAACATAGCATCTTCCTTCTGGATATGGTTTGAAAATTCATGAACATATTTGCATTCATTTGAAAATGGAGGCAGCATTCCTAGTTAATAAGAGAACTCACTCTTTCCTTTGCTCTAAAAGGTGAACAAAGCCATGTAATTCTGTAAGTCCATACTTCTGATGGAAATCATCACAATTTTAAGTAGGCTTAAGGCATGTCGAAAAGGGATCCTGTATCATTGACCTGTTCTAAAATATATGCTAAGTATTTGATCTCTTGAATAGGCTCTGCAATGCCATAGGAGAGTGTTACTTTCCCCAATTTGGTGTTCTATTATAAAGTCATGGGTGTTGTTGAACTTGTCCTTAGAAAGGGTTGGAGGTTTGACACAAGATAGGAGCAAAATGGTGTACATATCAAGAGCCAATCCAAACATAGGGGAAGTCCATAAAGGACATACATGCCATTGTAAATCACCATACTTTCTTTCTTAAATCTGTAAGTCACATACAGAAACAAAATGGCACGGTCCTTTGTAAAGGCTGGGTTTTCAATATAGCCAACAGAATGACTACATACACTGACTCCTTTCAACAGGTTACCATCTTTCACAGAATACAATTCAGGGACTCTAATAATTGCTAAATAAAAGCAAGCTTACAACTTGCACTTTGGCAAAGACCCAAAGACAAACAGGAATGGGAAAACTTTATAGTGGAAAAAGGGAAAACCTCAAGTATGCCTTGTTTTTTTTTTTTTTTTTTAATTTTTTTTTTTCAACGTTTATTTATTTTTGGGACAGAGAGAGACAGAGCATGAACGGGGGAGGGGCAGAGAGAGAGGGAGACACAGAATAGGAAACAGGCTCCAGGCTCTGAGCCATCAGCCCAGAGCCCGATGCGGGGCTCGAACTCACGGACCGCGAGATCGTGACCTGGCTGAAGTCGGACGCCTAACCGACTGCGCCACCCAGGCGCCCCAAGTATGCCTTGTTTAAAGGCTGTTAGCATGGGAAGGCTGTAGGTGGATTGCCTACAAGCACAGCACCTGATGTGATTGGTTAGGGGTAAATATTTAGCTTTCTTCATTTGGTCCTAAGTTGGAAGGTGGGAGGGAGGTTAGGGAAGCTGTCAGTTACTAACAAGTCCTGCTCATTTGGGGTCAACTACTACATAGGTTATAGACTGGCTTCCTGGAGTGGTTGCTAAAGGTAATAGGTTGACTTCTAGGACTGATTAATACAGATACAGTTGGCTTCCTGGACTGGATGCTGCAGATTGTGGGTCAGAATTTTATTTTTATATATGATTTGACTATTGTCCATTTGTATCTTCAGTTTCTCAATTTACTAGTCACTCTGTAAAAGACTGTATGTATAATAATTTATCATGGTAAAAAGCTTATAATACAGGTAACATTACCACCCATATTATAAATATGAGGAAATTAAAACCTCTAAGAATTAAGAGATAGTTTAAGGTCACTTAGCTAAGAAGTGGCGGTGATATACTTTAAGTGCTTTAATGTATTATTTATAATTTTTATAGCAGTGCTAACCAATAGAACTTTCTGTGATGAACAAATATTAATAATTTATTCTGTGTAATAAGATAACATGGCCACATGTGGCTAGTGAGCACTTGAAATATGGCTACTGTGACTGAAGAACTTAACTTTTAACTATACTTAAGTTTAATTACCTTAAGTATGTATTCATATAGTTCAAGTATGTATTCAAATTCATGGCTCCTGTATGAAAGAACACAGCTCTATATAATACAGGTTCACTGAAAATAGAGGAGTTTTGAGGGAAATATCTTAGTTTAGGCTGCATTAACTGAAAATCATAGACTATGTAACATAAAAAAGGAAAAAAAATATTCTTCATGGTTCTGAAGGCTGGGAAGTCCAAGATCAGGGTGCCAGGATAGTCAGGTTCTCGTGAGAGCCTTCTTACTGGTCTCAGACAGCTGTTTTCTTGCTGTGTCCTTACATGGAAGAGAAAGATCATTTCTCTCATATATCTTCCCATAGATAAGAGCACTAATCCCATTTATGAGGGATCCACCTTCATGATCTAATTATCTCTCAAAGTCTCCACAGCCAAATACCATCATTGGGGATCAAGTTTCAATATATGAATTTTGGGAACACAGCTATTCATTCCAAGAAATAAAACATCATTTTTAAACCTGAGACATCCATTTAGGGAAAAAACAAAGTAGAACTGCATTACATCATTTATATGTGTATATGTATATATGTATGTGTTTATATTATATATTCTCTATATGTCTATATATTCTGTATTTCATGTATATGCTAGTGTGTTGATATAAAATAGAGTTATAGTAGCTATAAGAATAGAATAGAATAGAATAGAATAGAATAGAATAGAATAGAATAGAATACTACTAGTAGTAGTAACAACGGTAACAAGGAATAAAGCTGATTCACTATAATACTGAAAGATTAAGAATTCCAGTTGTTGAAGGATCAAGGAGGTAACTGAGTTGCAAAAGACCTTTCTACATCTCAACTGTGCTGTAGTCTCCATAGGAACAGTTGTCACTGGGTGCATATGACATTTTTGATAATCTTACTTCTATACCCCATTAGTTGACATTACTTGGTACTCTCAGTTCTTGAAAATCAAATGAGCCAAATACATTACACTTAATGTGTATAATTTTTCATTGAAACTAAACATTAATTTCCTCTTTAGTCCCATAAGCCTTTTATGATACACTATACTGTAAGTGGTGAGACATAGATATTCTTTCTCCCTATACAGGCACTTAGCACACACACACAAAATGGTAATCAGATACATAAAATAAAAAAAAAAAATTAAATGCATAATTTCAGAAATAAGGATCTTAAAAGTTGTTATATCTCAATACATATTCTACTAAGCTAATATTTTATACTTTCCTTAAACCCTAAAAAAATTCTTAATGGAATATATATTCTCCTATTATTGACAAATGCTAAGCATCAACTTCTCTATCCTTTTATTTTGAATAATAATATATATTTGCATAATAATAGATAATAATAGATAAAAGCATATTGCTTTAAGGATAACATTGCTTATGCCTCCATAATGGTAAATCTTACTTTTGAATCTACAGCTATAGGAACAATCAATTATGTTAATCCAGATGCTGCTTCTAGAATCTCATCTTTTATATTTTATTTTGTTTTAATGTTCTTATACAATTTATTCTCAAATTGGCTAACATACAGTGTGTACAGTGTGCTCTTGGGAGTGGATTCCCATGGTTCATCACTTACATAGAACACCCAGTGCTCATCCCAGCAAGTGCCCTCCTCAATGCCCATCACCCATTTTCCCCTCTCCTACACTGCCCCCTCATCAACCCTCAGTTTGTTCTCTGTATTTAAGAGTCTCTTATGGTTTGCCTCCCTTTCTCTCTGCTTATAACTATTTTTCCTCCTCCCATCCCCCCGGTCTTCTGTTAAGTTTCTCAGGATCCACATATGAGTGAAAATATATGGTATCTGTCTTTCTCTGACTCACTTATTTCACTCAGCATAATGCCTTCCAGTTCCATCCACGTTGTTGCAAATAGCAGGATTTCATTCTTTCTCATTGCCAAGTAGAATTCCATTATATATATAAAGCACATCTTCTTTATCCATTTATCAGTTGATGGACATTTAGGCTCTTTCCATAACTTGGCTATTGTTGAAAGTGTTGCTATAAACATTGGGGTACATGTGCCCCCTAATGAATCAACACTCCCGTATCCTTTGGATAAATTCCTAGTAGTCCTATTGCTGGGTCATAGGGTAGTTCTATTTTTAATTTTTTTTGAGGAACCTCCACACTGTTTTCCAGAGTGGCTGCACCAGTTTGCATTCCCACCAACAGTGCAAGAAGGTTCCCATTTCTCCACATCCTCGCCAGCACTTGTTTCCTGATTTGTTCATTTTAGCCACCCTGACCAGTGTGAGGTGGTATCTCAGTGTGGCTTTGATTTGTATTTCCCTGAGGATGAGTGACATTGAGCATCTTTCCACGTGTCTGTTTGTCATCTGGATGTCTTCTTTGGAAAAGTGTCTATTCATGTCTTCTGCCCATTTCTTCACTGGATTATTTGCTTTTTGGGTGTTGAGTTTGGTAAATTCTTTAAAGATTTTGGATACTAACCCCTTATCCAATATGTCACTTGCAAATATTGTCTCCCATTCTGTCAGTTGCCTTTTAGTTTTGTTGATTGTTTCCTTTGCAGTGCTGAAGCTTTTTATCTTGATGAGGTCCCAATAGTTCATTTTGCTTTTAATTTCCTTGCCTTTGGAGATGTGTCCAGCAAGAAATTGCTGCAATTGAGGTCAAAGAGGTTGTTGCCTGCTTTCTCCTTTACTATTTTAATGGTTTCCTGTCTCACATTTAGGTCTTTCACCTATTTTGAGTTTTTTTTTTTTTGTGTGTGTGTGTGTATGGTGTAAGAAAGTGGTCCAGTTTCATTCTTCTGCATGGTGCTGTCCAGTTCTCCCAGCACCATTTACTGAAGAGACTGCCTTTTCTATCGGGCAGTCTGTCCTACTTTGTCAAAGATTAGTTAGCCATATGTTTGTAGGTCCAGTTCTAGGTTCTCTCTTCTTTTACATTGGTCTATGTGTCTGTTTCTGTGCCAATACTGCACTGTCTTGATGATTTCAGCTTTATAGTGGAGGCTAAAGTCTGGAATTGTGATGCCTCCCACTTTGTTTTTCGTTTTCAATATTACTTTAGCTATTCAGGGTCTTTTGTGGTTCCATACAGATTTTAGGATTGTTTATTCTAGCTTAGAGAAGAATGCTGGTGAATTTTGATTGGGATTGCATTGAATGTATAAATTGTTTTGGTTAGTACTGATGTTTTAATAATATTTATTCTTCCAATCCATGAGCATAGAATGTTTTTCCATTTATTTGTGTCTATCAGAAAATACTAAGAAAAATTATATGCCAACAAACTGGACAACCTGGAAGAAATGCAAAAATTCCTAGACACCCACACACTACCAAAACTCAAATGGGAAGAAATGGAAAATTTGAACAGACCCATAACTAGTGAAGAAATTGAATCAGTTTTCAAAAATCTCCCAACAAATAAGAGTCCTGGACCAGATGGCTTCCCAGGTGAATTCTACCAGATCTTTAAAGCAGAGTTAATACCTATCCTTATCAAGTTGTTCCAAAAAATAGAAACAGAAGGAAAGCTTCCAGACTCATTCTATGATTCCAGCATTACCTTGATTCCCAATCAGAGACCCCAATAAAAAGGAGAATTTCAGGCCACTATCCCTGATGAACACGGATGCAAAAATTCTCAACCTGATACTAGCATATCAAATTCAATAGCATATAAAAAGAATTATTCAGGGGCGCCTGGGTGGCGCAGTCGGTTAAGCGTCCGACTTCAGCCAGGTCATGATCTCGCGGTCCGTGAGTTCGAGCCCCGCGTCGGGCTCTGGGCTGATGGCTCAGAGCCTGGAGCTTGTTTCTGATTCTGTGTCTCCGTCTCTCTCTGCCCCTCCCCCGTTCATGCTCTGTCTCTCTCTGTCCCAAAAATAAATAAACGTTGAAAAAAAAAATTAAAAAAAAAAAGAATTATTCACCATGATCAAGTGGGATTCATTCCTGAGTTGCAGGGCTGGTTCAATATTTGCAAAACAATCAATGTGATACATCACATTAATAAAAGAAAGGATAAGAACCACATGATCCTGCCAATAGATACAAAAAAAAGCATTTGAAAAAATATAGCATCCTTTATTAATAAAAACCCCCAAGGTGGGATAGAAGGAACATACCTAAACATCATAAAAGCCATATATGAAAAGCCCACAGCTAATATCATCCTCAATAGGGAAAAACTGAGATCTCTCCCCCTGAGATCAGGAACACGACAGGAATGTCCACTCTCACCACTGTTGTTTAACATAGTGTTGGAAGCCCTAGCATCAGCAATCAGAAAACGAAATGAAATGAAAGGCACCCAAACTGGCAAAGAAGAGGTCAAACTTTCACTTTTTGCAGATGACATGATACTCTGCACGGAAAACCCGAAAGACTCCACCAAAAGGCTGCTAGAACTGATACACGAATTCAGCAGTTGCAGGATACAAAATCAATGTACAGAAATTGGCTACATTTCTATACACCAATAATGAACAGAAAGAGAAATCAAGAAATTGATCCCATGTACAATTGCACCAAGAACCATAAAATACCTAGTAATAAACCTAACCAAAGAGTAAAGGATCTGCATGCTGAAAACTATAGAAAAACTTATGAAGGAAATTGAAGACACAAAGAATATTTTAAATTCTTCCTTTTTCCCAGTTGTGGGTTTTACTCCTCAGAATTTATAGCAATCTTTCATATGTTTAGAGACAGAAAATATTTTTTTTAATTTTTCTTTTTTTTAAATTTTAAGACTTTAAGTAATCTCTACATCCAACATGGGATTCAAACTTACAACCCTAAGATCAAGAGCCACGTGCCCCGAAAGCACAGAGAATCTTAATGGTTTTATATTTCTTCCATCACTTCAAGTTCACCACCGTTGCTTAGTGAATACTGTTTTTGTGCACTGAAAATAATCACAGTCCTGATCCTCAAGTTAATTCCTTGGATTTGGGCAAACAGAGAGTAAACTTTTGAAGAAGCAAATTTTTGCAATAGAATGCTATGGTAACACAGATATACAGCACTTCAGTAAACTTTTAAGTTTAAGGAAAGCTTTCTAAGAGAAGGACTATCATATAATAAAGCTAATAATAAACCACCAAAATATTAACACCAAATGAAGTAAAACATCTTTTTTTGCTGTTTTCAGTTAGCCTCCAGTTATTTTGGATGCAGAAATTATATGGAAATTATTCAAAAATATTGTTTGTACCATGAATAAGAGCTCTGAAGCATTGACATGCATTTGTTACCTTAACATGGTTTTGAAAATGGATAATCAATCTGCATTTATATTTTTGACAGTTTAGAAACAAAGTGAAACGAAGTAAGTTAATTATGAATCAAGACATGATAAATTACTCGTGCATAATCCCATTTTAGCATTTCCAAATGTTTCCTTGTCAATTCATAATTAATAAATGTAAATATATAATAGTAAAGTGACTGCTTGTTATATATTTCCTGGATAGAAGACTCTGGATCATCAAATTAGGTCAGAATTACATTTTAAAAGTATTAACTAACCCAATGATATAAGAATACATTAAGTAAGAAATAAGCTAACGTTTACCACTCATTGACTAATTAAATGATTCCTGCAACAAATATTTTCTGAGCAATTTCCTATGTATTAAACACTTCTAGGTGCTAAGTATTTGGCAGTGAAAAACAAAACAAAGAAAAACAGGAAAATTATCTGACTTCCTCAAGTCTACTTTCTAGATGGGGAGGATAAAGTAAACAAATGCATAAATACCATACAGTATATTTTGCATGTGAGTGCATAAATATGAGTAAAGGTTAATACATGTTCATATGTATTAAACACACTTTGATTTGGAAAACCTACATATCCTTTTAAAAATGTCGGTGTTTATGAGGACAGTCCTTTATTTGAAACTTCTTTGGAAGATAGTCCATGTTAATATGTCTTTTGACTTCAGATGAGACTTTACAGGCTATTAAATGTTAACAAAGGCCAAGCTGCTATTCAGATTTAGAGGTCTAGAATTGCAATTTATTCCTTAAGACTAAGAGATGATAACCTGACTGTTCAATTTGTATAATGTGTCTGAACAGGAGGAACAAATTGCAGATAGGTTGTTTGATAAATTTAAAATAGGATACTGCCTATCCTTTAGAGCTATTTTCATAGCACGTTTGTAAGTAGCTCTCTATCATTGTGCAAACGCTTCTTTAAGGATCAAAAATTTAAGCACACTTAACAGGGATGAAAAGATACAGAAAACTTCTCAATCTTTTATATTTCCCTATTTGGATATCACACGGACTTTGGTATAATAATTCTGCTATGTTAAAGTATGCAAATTTGGGTCTTTTTTGAGGTCTGAACTTTGAAGATACTCTTTAGTCTTTGACAGAAAATTTAGGATTATGTAATTGTAAGAAACACCCATACTCTTCACTCAGACATCTGCAAATCATCTTCAGATTTCATTCAAACTGCTTACATATTTTACTTATTATTTTTAAAATTTTTAATAATTACTTACGTTTTCAGAGAGAGAGAGAGAGAGAATGAATGGGGGAGCAGTAGAGAGAGACAGAGACTGAATTTGAAGCAGGCTCCAGACTGAGTTGTCAGCACAGAGACCAAAGCCAGGCTCAAACTCGTGAACTGTGAGATCATGACCTGAACTGAGGTCAGACGCCTAACTGGCTGAGCCACCCAGGTGCCTCTTATACATTTTATTTTAATACTATTTATTGTTTTCAGTTTTAAGGAACACATTTTCTCACTCAGTGCTTCAACTTTTAGTGTCCAAATACAAATGATATTCCTGAATTTGTTAAGATAGACGTAGAATTCATTAGGAAAATACAATGAAAAATGTGGTAAAGGAACATTCTCATAGAGAAAAGAATGTCAGCAAAGGTTTACATTCTTATAGATAGGGCTGATTAGGAGCTCTGATAGAGATAACTTCAACTTGCTGCTTCCTAAAAAGTGGAATAAGGAGTTCGTTGATCAGCCTTGTTACCAGTATGCTTGATATCCTACCTCAAAGGCAACATATAGGCTTTCCCACTGCCAAATTCAGGAAACTCCATGAGTGATTGGTGTGTTTCCTGTAACTATGGGACACAATTAATTCTGCTTAATTTCCTTCTTAAAGTGGGGAACAATGGTGAATCAGTTCACTTCTCTGCTGATTCAGTTACTCTTCAAGATATAGAAAAATGAAGCAACCCACTTTGGCCTTAGGAACTAATTTCAATTTTCTACCTAGACTACCAGAAATTCTTCAGAAGCATTAACTACTTCTTTGTTCAATCATTTCTTTATTTCAGTATATTTATTTTATACTTTTGGATCTATTCTATTCTATTCTTTTCTAATAATTCCAGCTTTTATTGTTGGGAGCTTGACAATTGGCTCCTATATTTTTTTGACATGCCCTTATCATTGTATTGTTTTTCCTTGTTTTATTGAACACCTTCTTATTTTCTGGAACTACAAGATGCTTTAGATGCTTCTTATATATCTCCTACCCAGCCCTAAAATTAGTCATTTCTCAAAGGCGTCCTGTCAAACACATAACAACTATCTCTGATCTTTTTAATGTCTCTATAATTCTACTTTTCCCATAATGTCATATAAATGGAATCATACACTATGTAACTTTTTCACACTGCTTCTTGCACTTAGAAATATGTTTTTAAGATTTACCTATATCTTTTCAAGGCTTGATTGCTCATTTTTTAAGTAATTCAATAAAATTCCATTAATGGATATATCAAGTTTATTCACCCATTCCCCTAGTGAAGTGTACCTAGTTGCTTCCAAATTCAAGAAAGGCTGAGTAAAGCTGCTATTAATATTCCACATGCCAGTTTTGAATAAAATTTTCAAATCAGTTGGTAAATACCTAGGAATACAAGTGCCATCTTATATAAAAAGTCTATATTTTATCTTATAAGAGCCTGCTAAACTTTCTTCTATACTGGCTTTTCACTACCATCAGCAATAAACGAGAATGCCTATTTTTCCAAAATCTTTCCAGCAATATGTAGTATCTGTTTTCTAGGTTTTAGACATTATGATAGGTATTAGAATTGTTGTTTTAATTTGAAATTCCCAGATAACAGAGTTTTGAGCATATTTTCAAATACTTATTTGCCTTCTGTATATCCTTTTTGGCGAGTTGTCTGTTTAGAACTTTGGCTCATTTGTTAACTTGGCTGTTAATTTTCTTACTGAATTTTTTGTATATTTTGAATATAACTTCTTTTGCAGATAATTTCTCTCCATTTGTGATATTTTCTCTTCATTCTCCCAACAGTGTCTATCACAGAGTAAAAAGTTTTAAATGTTAATAAGTTTTAAATGTTAAATGTTAATAATAAAACTTACGTATTGCTTGCATTGATCATGGTTTGAAATTGTATTTAAAACTTATCATAAAACACATGTCCATCTAGATTTTTGCTTACAGTTTAAGAAATTTAAGAGTTTAGCATTTTACCTTTAGCCTTATAATGAATTTTGCATTAATTTTGTAAAAGGTGAAAGGTCTATGTCTATGCTTATTATACACACACACACACACACATATATATACACACTGTATATAATTGCTCCAGCATCGTTTGTTAAAAAAGACTTTCTTTCTCCATTAAATTGCCTTTGCTTTGCTCTTTCGTCAAAGATCAGGTAGGTACACTTTTGTGTGTCTATTCCTAGGCTATCTGTGCTATCCCATGGATCTACTTGTCTGTTCCCTTGTCAGACTATGCTGTTTTGATTACTGTGACTTTATAAGAAGACCTAATATCAGGTGGTATAAGTCTAACCCTGTTCTTTGTCAGTGTTGTGTTGTATATACTAGGTCTGTTGCCTTTCTAGTTAATCATTTCAAACAGTTTGTTGATATCTACAAAAGAGCTTGCTGTGGTTTTGTTTGAGATTGTGTTGAATCTAAATATCACGTTGGAAATTGACATCTTAACAACATGGAATCTCCTGATCCATGAACATGGAATTAGACCTACAGTGTGAGGATTTATGTTAATCTAGCAAGCAACTGGAATTTAATATTTGATGTTGCTGTAGACACCAGGACATTCAAAATTATAGTATTTGTTTTTTCTCCCTTCTCAACTTTGGTGTACCCTAAATGCTGGGAGGACAAAGGGCAAACTGAGGGCAAAAGGCAAGCTGACACCTCATGTGATACGTATGACATTCCTTGGATACTCATGGCTACCTAAGAACAAAGGCAGGAGAGAAACAAATGGTGAAATGATAAAGATCACAGTCATGTAGGACATGAAATTCTATAATAGTTTGTAACTGTCTTAATGATTTACTAGAAAACCACAATTTTAACATTAGTCAGACCTTCAGGAACCTATAGACTCAATTTCCTGGAGCCCTAGTGTCATCTTCACCCCCACAGGACAGAAAACTATATATAATCAATCACTCCTCATTCACAATCACATGTGCAGCTCTTTTTGCCTGTGGGTCATATCACTCTGTTAAAATAAAAGCACCTTTTTGGATGGTAAAACATCTCAAGAATTCTCTTCTGACCCTTGTGCTCTAAGACACCACATCATAAATACTCCTGTTAGAACTTTTTTATACTAAAGCTCTTTCAGCTCCAATCCACTATTATTATTCTGGAGTCTTATAGGTATGGTGGTAGGGTGTCCGGGAGGGGTCCATTCTATATTCTTACAATTATTAGTCTGTTAGCGGTCCTATAATTCTGGACTATGACTTTCAGAGATGTTTCTTCTAGCATAGCCTTCCACCCTTTGTTGAGACAGAAAGGCTAAATGGGGGTGGAGTTAGAAAAAGCCTTGCATCTCATCTTTGGCACAAGATTCAAGTAAAGGCTTTGCCTTGAAGAGTATGCCTTCATTATGGAGAAGACTCTTGTTATATTTCAACCAGGGTGATACTTTCCTTCTCTCAGTGAGAGCCAGAAAGGGATCTTTTTAGGATCTTCACTTTAAGAAATTGGTGGGATCCTGGAAGTCAAGCCCATTAAAGTGTGAGGCTTCTTCTAAGACAATGGCCCCCAGGAAATCCTCATTTTTAGTTTAGTTTATAGTTAGCTTCCAGTAATTGGTCAAATTTACAATATAAGTTCCCCTACCAATTTATTTCTCCAATGACTTGTATTCTAGTTTAGCAGAAGTCCAATTGTGACTTTCTAAATTCATCTTTCCCTCCAATTTGGGGTGACTATTTGCCCTTCAAATCTTTTCTCTGAAGGGTCCAAGAAAAGCTATTGATTTTCACTTCATCCAGCTTTTTCTAACTAGTTGATCTTGCAAAATCATTGATGGATTTAAAATCATAGGTATAATTTTTAAAATCTTTATAATAATCTATAGTTCCATGTACAAACTGAAACTGTAAGCCATTTAAATGCATTCGATAGGTAAATGCTCTTTTTTTAAAGAGTTCAATTATCTGATTTTATAGACAAAACAATTTTACGAATCACATAATTATTTTAATTTCAATAGATTAAAATGATGACTCTGAGAAACCTGTTTTAATCTAAAAAATTCACAAATCTTAATAAATTATTCAATGTATTTTACACTGGAATTGTAAGACTGTTACTCTAATAGATCAATTTTTCATATACATTTTAATATATAAAATATCTAGCATTCACATATTCTTTACGATTATGGAAGTTCAATACCACGCTTTCTATTTTCTTAAACTTTTGGTAATGAAAAATCTACGTGGTTATAGAAGATGCACAGCTGCTAAAGAAAAGAAAATTACCTCCCTGATTAACTGATTTATTGGGAGATATTCTATCTGATTATGAGCAATGGAGCTACAACCATTCAAAGATTCTTCTCATTTCTATGACAATTGTTGTGAGTTCCTTTACAATATTCACTTTGTCATGATCTTTCCAACTTAAAAGTTGGGTGGTTTAACTTAAAAGTGTGCGTTTGGACTCACAGTTCAGTTAGCCTATGTCCTGTGATTCATGTCGTTAACATTAATTTATTACCCCTTCTATATTTTCTAAGATTCACACTGGCACCAACTGATGTAACAGAAAGAACAACGTCCATCCTTTCAAATAGAATCTTGTTCTATAAGGTTCACTCTTCTTTGCATTATTGTGGCTTTTTCCTCATTAATCTCATGACAATTATACTACATTCAGTAGATAACATTTGAAGAAAGTCCACTTCTGGAAAATAATTGATCAAAGATGTCCAGTTTTGTAATAAATATAAAGTGAATAGGGCCAAACACAAAAGTGAGTGACTGACTTGCCTGACCTTGTGAGAAAATATCGTAACAGAGGAGAAATTAAGAACACTAAGAGAGTAGCAGATAATTCTCCAATCATCTGCCATACCTGACCAAAAATATTTTAAATCCTAACTTTAGCAAACTCTGTCTTCTGTAGTAAAATAAAACATTTGATCTGATGCAAAATAGATACCACACCACTCTGTGAGGAGCTTAGGGGGATAGAGTGATGTGAGGAAAAGAGTGGGCTCCCTTCTCTTAGGTACAAATTTGGGGGGGGAGGTGGATAATTAGGAATAGCCCTGTTAATCTGAAAAAGAACATGTTAGCATATGGGAAAGGGAGGTAAAGACACCTTCAAAGGCCTGACTCTAGTTATAAGATGAAATGTGTTGCACAACATGTTTGCTGACATTAGATTTGGCAAACAATTCAGCAGCAGCAGGAGGAGGAGGAGGAGAAGGGGAGGAAGAAGGAGAAGGAGGAGGAGGAGGAAGAGGAGGAGGAGAGGAAGAGAAGGAGGAGGAGGAGGAAGAGGAGGAGGAGAAGGAGGATAAAAAGGAGGAGAAAGAGAAGAAGAAAGGAGGAGGAGGAGGAGGAGGGGGAGGGGGGGAAATAAAAAACAGAAAACATGCAGGCCCAGCTCCAAGCTTCATTTCTATTATAGGACTAGAATGAGCACTTACTGTATTCAACATATCGACTCTGAAGAAATGTTTCTGGGCTAGAAAGGCATCCTGAGTAGGATCAACAGTGTAAGAAAGGATGTGTAATTCGAGTATCTCTCTTGTCAGTTGCAGCAAATAAATACTGCCTTTTCCTTTTGCACCTTACATAACTACTCCACCTTCATGTCGTCCTTTCCTCTCCTCTCCCCCTTTGTTTTCTCCTCTCCTCTCTTTTCCTTATCTCATTCCCTTTGCTCTTCTTTCCTTTAAATCAAACAAAAAGAGTGTTTAATTTACTGAAAAATGTGTCGCGCCATGAATGATTTATACAAACATTTCATAATCCATTTTGCAACAAAATCCCTGAAAATTAATTGTTTTCACCCATTGTTGACAAGTTAAGGCTTTACAGAGTCATTTCACATAGACTGAATAAAATTTGAATTTGGCTGGAAAAAAGACGAACATTCTCTCCTGTAATCTCAATAGACTTTCCTGCCAGGGGAATAGAACTCAAGATTCCCACAAAGGGTATACAGATAAACTGCGCTCAGTTTAAAACAAAACAATACAAAACAATATCCAAAAATAAAATTCAAAGGTTGTTCCAACTTAGCAAGTAAAGTGTTTGTACAAACAAAATGTATTAGAGGCACTGAACTAAAACAAAGATGAAGAATTAATGTGTAACTTGCAGGCTAAGCTAGAACATAGAAAGGGGAGAGGAAGAAGAGAGTTTCAGAAAAACATTGTACCACCCAGTTGGTTTTTCTAGGCATGCTGGATGAGAATTTGATAACTTCCCTAGAGATACACAACTGTATACTGGTTTAATGACACACTGCATACCCAATATAACTCATTGTTTAGAAAAATAGTTAATATATACTCTGTATTATTATTATTTTGGAGAAGGAATTTGTCATCTGCATAATTTCTGGTAACAAAGAAGCTCAACTGACACTGGTATATACATTCACGATATTGATATATCAGCTATTTGAACCAAATATTAGTTCTAAAATAGGCAAAATCAGATTTTGTCTGTATGAATACTCCATGTCAGTCTTAGTCTATGATAGATTTGTTTTTCTTCTATTTCTCTAAATACAATTAGTTTTCTTTGGTCAGGGAAATATTTTCATTTTTGCTTCACGAAATCCACCTGCTTCAAGATAGACTGTGGATATTAAGCAGGCACCAGTACTTCTTTTTTAAATTAATGTTTATTTATTTTTGAGAGAGAGACAGAGCATGAGTGGGGGAGTGGCAGAGAGAGAAGAAGACACAGAATCCAAAGCAGGCTCCAGGCTCTGAGCTGTCAGCACAGAGCCTGACACAGGGCTTGGACTCACATACCATGAGATCATTACCTGAGCTAAAGTTAGATGCTCAAATGACTGAGCCACCCAGGCACCCACCAGTAGGTTGGTTTTTGTGTTTTTTTTTTTGTTTTTGTTTTTTTGTTTTTAAACTCAAGTGTGAACCTTGCTAAAGAAGCCAGATTCCTTCCTGAACTTCTGGGTTGAGTCAAGCCATGAACTGCTTACTACTCAACAAACCTTGTTGTTTCTTCAGTGATAAAAATTCCAGAAGAAATTCAGGGGCTTATTTCCAATTTTGTTTTGGCTCTCCATACAGATTCATACTAGTCCCACTAACCCTTTCATTAATGCATTTAGTAGATTGAATTTATTTCCACGGGCCATGAAAGACTGTGAGGCATCCTATGACCCCAGGTTCTTCTCTATACAGGTGTAGATGGTAAAGAAAAATCCTAAATAGGATATGACTAGTGAGTAAGGTGCCCTTATCCCCAATCTGCCATTGTAGGTGCCTGCTAACCAGCTCCCCCAGAATTCACAGTTTGTGATTTAATCCCCCAATTCCACAAATACCCCAGAATGGATGTGAGAGTTCTGACATTTGGCAACAAGGGCATTGACTTGTTTATAAAACCACAGGCATTACTGAAAAATCAGTGGCTGATTTTGGCAACATGAATGTTTTGATCTCAACCTGGATCTTACAAATCTTAAAAAAACTAAGTAACAAAATACAGGACCTTCACATCTGAGGAATGTGATTACTATGCTTGCCTGTGTCTCTTTCTGAGGGGGATAGTTAGAACTGACATTTGCACATTTGTTTAACTTTCTTGAAACCTAATGACCATCTTGTGATGTACACACATTTGGTTACAAGTCCTCCAAAGGCAGCCTTAGTGGGTATGTGGACTAATTATGAAAGCACTACAAGCAATAGTCTACCAGTTGTGATAATCTGTAGTATTATGGTATACTGTCTTATGCCACAGTGGAAGAATCTTAATTAGCAGTCACCATGCTTGGACTCTCCAGTCAGTAACAATCTGTTGCTAGTAAATCCATTAACATACATCCTAGGCAGGATTGCTTTTAAAAGAAAAACTCATTCTAAACTAGTTCAAAGGTGATTGTTCTTATACATGTATGTATGTAAATATATGTATTGTATACACATATACATAATAAAAATACTGACACAGTTAAAAAGTATTATTTTTGGCACTAACCAAGGACCAACCACCGAGATAATTTAATAAGGATTCTCTCATTGAATTCTCACAAAAAACCTATTTCTGTGTTCATTGTACAGTTGTGATAACCAAGACACAGCCATTTTTAGTCATTTGTTTATGTTATAACAGCCAAAAACTAGTTGGAAGAGGTTTCTGTGTGCTTATAATCACCATGGAATAGGAGCATGCCATAGAATCTGATTTACCATAAATGTATCTTATCTCCATTGGAAGGAATAAATTAATAGGCCGCTCCTTTTCATAGTATCTCATGCTCAATTTCTTGTCCAACTGTTGTTTCCTCACTCTCCCTTTCCCCACCCCCTTCTCTCCCCTCACCTCTGCTTCTCTCTGCATTTCCCCCCTAACTTCTTCTCCGCATACAAGCCTCCTCTGGTAAAAATTCCACAATCTGAATGGTTTTTCTGTCTAACCTAATTGGATTGTATACCTCATTTAAAAATTATCAAAAGACAACCAACTGTTTAAATTAGGTTCAGAAGATGGCTGCTTACCATGTAGATATTTAACCCTATGAAACTGGTGAAGTAGTCAATTAAAAAAAGTGATTTTTAACTTATGAGTGTTGATATGGTTTTACATTTGATATGTTTGACTTATAGCTTAATGGAAAACCCAAACTAGATTAGTCAAATATCTTTACTTAAAAGCATTTATTCCAAGTGTTCTAAAAATTTAGAAATCTTATGTAAATCTTTCAATTGTATTACTTATATCTAAACATCCATAGGTATACAATAGTAAACTGTATATCTATTTTGAATCCCACTTCAACAGTGAGTCACTTAATGCTCATATTTTTCTTTCATTTACCCTAGAAACACCATTCCGTTCCTTCAAAGTACATCAGTGTCTGTAATTTCTTCACCTGCCCCGTTCAGCGTTTAGAATGTAATAGAGATCAGGTTGACACCCTTGTCTGTTCTGCTATATTCAATTTCGCAGTCGTTAGCAATTCCATACAAGAGCCTGTCATTACTCTGAATCTATTTCATGTAAAAACTCAGGAAATTTATCTCAGGCTGTTTATTTAAAAGACAGACACCCTGAATTGGGACTGGGATATACATGTTCACCTCTATTCAATATTTTTCTGGCATATGCTATGACAAGTAAATTTCTATTTTGAAGTTGATGTTAAGCAGCCTCTAAGCAAGAAGCAGTAGTATTAGCAGCATAAGGCAAATGCAATAATCCCATTATCAATCCCTTTGCTTCTAGTTTATTCCCCACCAAAATCAATCATTTTAACTGCTGCTATGTAATCTTCCAAAATATCACTTTCATCATGTCATAATATTGGCCAAAATGTTATAGTTGTCAAAATTCATTGTCTCAAAGAATCAGAATAATTTCCTTCCTAGATTTTTTCACAGTTTCCAAACTGCCTTTCTAATTTATATACAAATATTGTAATATCAATGTTTTCCACACTAATTGAAGAGTTTGCCTTAAAAGCCTTCATACTTCATCTTCCTGATCTCCTAACACTCCCTGAAATAACACTGAAGATATGCTTCTTTATAAGTCACAACCTTCTCTATTTTTGCATGGGAATTTCAGAATAGATATTTATCTTTTTCTGATCCTACCTCCCCGAAAAAGTCTGGAGTTGATTTGGTTACAAATTCTCTAGCCTCTACTAACTTGCGTGTTAAAGGATAATATTGTGCACTGTGTCTTAAATTGTTCCAGGATTTGTGTAATGCAGTGTATGTCCTGCCAAACCACTAATGTTGTTTTAGTCACGTAGAGCCTGGTTACATTATTATTGGTGATGTTACAACAGGGCAAAATGATACAAATTAAAGGACTAAAATACAGTTATAAAATCATTTAAATATGTTGCTTGTAATACATCCCCCTCTCTACATTCATATAATATGCATACTTATCATGTTATGTTGTAAAGAGAATAAAATTAAGACAATTTGTTAAATGTGTGTGTGAAAATACTGGCCGTGACCAACACTGGTTTGGGTAAAACTGAAAAAAAAAAAAATCACATCACAGGTTTTAGCCTTAGTATGCACAAATTTATATATGGTGCTTGGGTTTCATGAAAATAATACATTGCCCTTGCCAGGTTGTTTTTATCTTTGTTTTGAGTATGACAGAACATGAATGAAGCATGATTTTTCAAACCGTGTCCTGGAAGTTCTATCAATGTCACATTAGGTCACATCTACAACTATACTTCATCCATCAAAATTATTCTGACCTTCCCAATACAGTATCATAATATTTTGATTTTAAATCCTTGTAATCTCAATCTGTCCCTTTCTTTAGTATAATGATAGTAATAATAGTATATTATATGTTCATGTCTTATTTCAATATAAAGATGAGTTTTGAAGGTTGGAATCTTGCCTGGAGTCGGTATGTAGTTAGAAGAGTTCCAAATATCTCTTATATTGGTTGTACCACTTTAAGAAATTTGCTCAATCTCTATACTTTTATCCTAAATATATATAAAATATGATGTAATAATTATTCATTTGTTCACTTCTTAATTTAATAAATACTTACTAGCTACACTTATATATCAGGTACAATGAGTAAAGTTATGGGAAAGGCAGAGTTCCCATCTTCAAGGTCTTACACTCTTATGAAAGCCAATGGCTAAAAATAAAAATCTCAATTTCTGACATTCATAGGCAGCAAGAATAGGATAAATGAAAATGTAGACTCTGGCAACTTCCCAACCTGATCAGGCTGGGGAGGACACAAATATAAGGAAGCTAGTAATAATGGAAATTAGCATTTGTTGTTTACCATACAAAACAGAATACATTATCTGGTTTAATCACACAACAAAATTTCAGGTATACTGGCATTCTAGATAGGATACTGAAGGCTAGATAAGTTCAGAAAACTACACTGGTGCCAGTATGTTTAACTAGTAGTTATACTACATGCTGTCAGAGAGTATCTTTACACTGAGGTCTGAATGATAAGTCTAAGAAAGAAAGAAAAAAAAAAGAGTGAGGAGGATAGATTCTATACAGACCTATGTCACGTTCAAAGGCCAAAGGAAGGAAAGCAAACTGCACACTTGGAATAAAAGTTTTTCAGGATCAACTGAATAAAGATTAGAGTGAGATATAACTCTAGTCTAGATTTCAAGTGTCATCATTACATCTTAAATTTAGAGACAATTTAAAGAAAGCAATGAAAGTGATACGAAGGTAATACAGATTTTAAGACAAGGCTATGGTAAGGTTTATAGGAAAGTATGCAGAAAGATCATTCTGCCTGCAATGCAAACAATAAATTGCAGAAAGTCTCATTCTAATAAAAATAGGTCAAATTATTTAGAACCTGAAATGAGGAGAATTCTACCTAAACTTTAAAGGCCTAACCTAAAATTTTAAAGAAATGAAAAAAAAAAAAAACAGTTTGAAATTTCCATGCCAACTTACAGAGAAAAGCCTGAATTTATAAAGGTAAACAGAGCATTGAAGCAATGAATTCTTATTCTGATGGCATTTGTGGATACGGCAAACTCAGACCTTAGTTTCAAAACTTTCTGTAGTTAGGAGGAAAAAAGTCAAAGCCAAAAAAACCCAAAAACAAACAAACAAAAAAACCAAAAAGACCCCACCAAGGTAGGAAGTTTCTACGAGACTCTGCCCTGTATTACGGTGATAGCACAAATCATAGTAGTAGCAGCAGAGAAATACACCATCCTACCTTATCCACAATAAAACTGAGTTGGTGCTGAGTGGGGCAAAACGTCACAGCAACAACTATCAAGTTGAGGAATGGGAATTCCTAAAAAGCAGTGACAGCAGACAAGCAATGTACAAATTCCTGCCCTAGATATACATGGCCTGTGCCAATCAAGAAACCTGAAGTAAGGGACTTGTATCTTCCTAGTTTCAGTCTGGTTATACCCCAGAAAGCAAACACAAGATATTTCAAAAGCACTTTTTTTTCCTTAGACAATGGTCAGCACACAAAGAAACCAGGTGCACAAGGAGGCAAAGGAACCGACAGAGCAACACGTTTTTTGCATATTCACATTGTCAAGTTACATAGTAGCCTGAAAAGATCAATATGAAACAACTTTGGGCAAGTTATACTACAAGGAACATTACGAGGCTTTATTTAAAGATATTTAAAGAAGAATTTAAGTAAGTATATTTTTCATGCTCATCAGTCTGAAGACTCAATTATGTAAGGCTATAGTTACATACAAAATTCTTAGTAGATTCAATTCAATATTAAGTAAAATTTCAACAATTTTTTCATGGAAATAGATAAGCTAAAATTTATGAGAAAACCCAAGGAAGAGCCAAGACATTCTTGAAGGCTAAAGAACATTATGAAAGAAGTTACTCTACCAGATACAGAGATTTACTACAAAGCAAAATGAGTAATACTTTTGTTTAGTCACAAAGATAAATAAATGTCTGAAAGAGAAAAAAACAGCCCCTAAATAAACCTATGTATGTACGGTAATTTGATGCATAACAGATGTGCCACTGCAAATCAATAGAGAAAGAGTCTTTTTATTTTTTATTTTTTTTTAAATAAATGGAGGTTGGCATTACTACACTACTATAAAGATTTTGTAAGACAGAATATTTTAGGTAGCATATCAATAAATTCAACACTTTGTAGGAAGAGAAGTTTACAAAGAAAACTCAAAAGCAACTCCAAGGGACTAAAAGCAAATGAACAAAAAGAGAATGCCACTTAAGGAGACGAAGTGGGCAGAAAAACGCAATTATTCAGGAGGTAAACATTGTCAAATTTTTGAAAATATCCTTTGGAAACTTCATCAAACATGATATTCAAATTGTTGGTGCAATTTTTATTGATGTGAAAAACTAACCTATTGTGAGGAATTCCTGGAGTGATAAAGCCAATTGTGATTTACTGTAATGGGCTCCATGTATATGTGGAGGAGAGCTTTGATTTGGCTTCTGTTACATTCCTCTGAGATCATTATTTAGTCACTGTGAGCAGAATATGTAACAGGATTGTCACATGTAGGGTGGAGTAAAGAGCAGATATCAACAATTTCCTCCCTGTTACACTACAAAAGAAAAAAAAAAAAGGAGAAAAGCTAATGAAACAGGTAAAGACAATTTCCCTGGAATTCGGAATTTGCTGAAGAGATAATTCCTGATCTGAATGGTCAAGCTCAACCATGATTCTGCAGCCTCTGCCATGGAGAACACCTCCCATGCTTCACACTTTAAAACTACCAGAAACACTAAGGCCTTGATCTTGCTCCTTCCACCTTATATGCAGACAAGTATGTGGTACCTCCAGGGAAAAATAAGTTCATAATCCAAAACAGCAGGTACTAAGAATCAACCTACAATAAAGAAAAAGACATCAGAATGAAAAACCTACACTACATAAACCAGATATGATGGAACACATGAAAATATAAGAATAATATAAATATGAAGAATAATACCTCAAGGAGATGATACATCATAACACCATGAAAAAGAAAGAGCTAGTTATAAACAAAACTGAGAATAAATATTAGGGAAAAATAATGATTTGGAATAATTCACTAGATGGAGAAATAAGAGAATTAATAAGATTTAAAAATATAAATTAAACTGGAAATTCAATAAAGAAACTCATAAAGTTCACATGAAAATAAAAGAATAGGTGAAATATAATAAAAAGTATTAGATGTGTAGGACTACTGCTAACAGAGTCCAGATTATGAAAAAGAAAAAAAAATATGTAGAATTTCAAAGAATTATAGGAACATAAAAGACCTCTGATTAAAAGGAATATCATACTTTCAAACAGAATAGTTACAAAAACCATATACAGAATAATATCATCAAAGGAAGAGTAATTTTCCAAAGCTGCTAAAGTTAATACAGTCTTAAAGTAAAAAAAAAAAAAAAAAAGAAAAAAAAGAAAAAAAGAAAAAGAAAAAAAAATCAAATTTTGACCAGGAGTCATAGTAGTGACAAGGAAACAAGAAAACAGTCAGTAATCTTTTCTAAATTTTGATAGAAAAAAAATTGAAATACTGATTTTATGCCTAACCAATGTATTAATAAAACATGAGTATATATTTATGTTCTCTATATATGTAAAGTTTAAAACGTTTCCCCATATCAATCTTTGGTAAAGACTCTTGATAGAAACAATGAGAGAGAGAGAGGGAGAGGGAGAGGGAGAGAGAGAAATTTTTCAAAGAGAGAACTAAAAATATAAATAGGAAGTACATATGAGCAAATATTTGATAACAAGAAGAAACAAAAATGTTAGATAAACCTCTTTCAATACCAGTCAAGTAATGATGGGAAAAGAATCAAATAAACAAAACAGAGTTAAAAAAATAATATAAATCAATAAATATTAAAAAATAGGACAGAAGTTCATCCAAAGAGTGCCACAGGCATGGCCATGCGCAAGCAGCCCTGACAGGGGTTAGCACCACCTCAGAGCCGCTATTGCTCTGGAGAGAGGTGAAGAAAAACCACACATATCAGTTCACTGCAGCCACTGCAGCAGGGAAGGGAGCAGACATCCAGTCTAACAGCAGGCCGCGCCCACCAAGGACAGCTTCTCAGGGCACAGCACAGGGAGAGCATCCTGCATTGTAGTGCCATGACAGCTCTGGCAAATGCCTGGTCTGACTCAACTCAAGCACAAGGTAGTCCCAGACTGGCCCACTAAGACTTACCTGACTTTCCTAGCACACAGAAAGAGACACAGAGAATCAGACAAAATGAGGAAACAGAGAAATATATCCCAAATGAAAGAACAGGGTAACATCACAACAAGGGTGGAGATAAGGAATGTGCCTGATAGAGAATTTAAAGTAATGGTTATAAAGATACTCACTGGGTTTGGGAAGAGTAAAGGACCTCAGTGAGACCCTCAATGAAGAGATAGAAAATATTAAAAATAACTAATCAGAGAAGAAGAATTCAATAACTGAAATTAAAAATGCACTAGCTGGAATAAATAGTAAACTAGAGGAAGCAGAAGAACAGATCAGCAACCTAGAGGAGAGAGTAAGGGAAAGCAATCAAATTATGATGAAAGAAAAAAAAAATAAAATGAAAATGGATTCATGAACTCAGTGACACCATCAAGCATCACAGCAATCAAAGAGGAAAAGAGAAAAGGGGAAAGGAAACATATTTAAAGAAATAATAGCTGAAACCCTCCCAAATCTGGGGAAGAAAACAGAAATCCCAATCCACGAGGCACAGAAAGCCCCCAATAAAATCAACACAAGGAGCTCCCCACCAAGTCACATATTAATTAAAATGGCAAAAAAGTAGTGATAGAGATTTTTAAAAGTAGCAAAAGAAAATAAATGAGTTACATACACAGGAAACCACATAAGCAATCAGCTAATTTTTCAGGGGAAAATTTGAAGTCCACAAAGAAGTGCCATGATATACTCAAAGAAAGGAAAAAAGAATCTTCAAATAAGAAAACTCTACACTCTATCCAGCAAGGTTATTATTCAGAACTAAAGGAGAGGTAAGGAGTTTCCCAGACAAATTTAAAGGAGTTCATCATACTAACCCAGCCCCATAAGAAATGTTAAAGTGGACTCTTTGAGTGGAAAGGAAATACCATAAGCAGAAGTAAGAAAAGTAAGAAGCATAAAAGCAGTAATATTAAGTATATCTACAAAAATCAGTCAAGGGATTCACAAGATAAAAAGATGTAAAGTACAATACCATCTACCTAAAATGTGGGAGAGAGAAGTAAAAATGTAGTGCTTTTAAAATGTGTTCAAACTTAAACAGTCATCAAGTAAATACAGATTGCTATATGCATAAGATGTTATGTATAAATCCAATAACCACACAAAATAAACAACTGGTAGGGGTGCCTGGGTGGCTCAGTCGATTACGTGTCCAAATTCTGCTCAGGTCATAATCTCGCTGTTCCCAAGTTCGAGCCTCGTGTCGGGCTCTGTGCTGACAGCTCAGGGCCTGGATCCTGTTTCAGATTCTGTGTCTCCCTCTTTCTCTCTCTGCCCCTCCCCCACTTGCACTCTCACTCCTCTCTCTCTCAAAAATAAACTTTTTTTTTAAAACTTGTAATATGTATACAAAAAATAAAGAGAAAAGAACCCAAGTATAAAAACAGCAAAATGTGAGAGAAGGGGGGGAAAGAAAGGAACATAGAGAACTACAAAAACAACCATAAAACAAGCAACAAAATGGCAAAAAGCCTATCAATAATTACTTTGAATGTAAATGGATTAAATACTTCAATCAAAAGACATAGGGTGATGGAATGGATAAAAAAGCAACACCCATCTACATGCCCAGTTCAAGAGACTCTTTTCAGACCTAAAGACAAATGCAGATTGAAAGTGAAGGAATAGAAAAGCATTCATCATGCAAATGGAAATGGAAAGAAAGCCAGGACAGCAATATTTATATCTGACAAAATAGATTTTAAGTAGGCTCCTTGCGCAGTGTGGGGCTTGAACTCACGATCTTGTTATTGAGAGTTTCATTTTCTACCAACTGAGCCAACCAGATGCCACTCTGACAAAATAGACTTGAAAACAAATACTGTAACAAGACGCAAAGAAGGACACTACATAATCATAAATGAAACAATTCAATAATAAAATGTAACAATTGCAAATATTTGAGCAGTGAACACGGGATCATCCAAATACATAAAGCAGCTAAAAACAAGCATAAAGAAATTAATCAATAGTAATACAATAATAGTAGGAGACCTTAACTGCCCACTAACATCAATGGATAGATCATTCAAACAGAAAATCAACAAGAAAATAATGGCTTTGAATGACACATTGGACCAAAGGGAACTACGAGATATATTCAGAACATTACATTACAAAACAACAGAATATAGCTTTTTTGAAGTGTACGTGGAACATTCTACAGAATATTAGACCACAAAACAAATACTAAAAAATTTTTAAAAGGCTGATGTCATACCATGCATTTTTTCTGACCACAATGCTATGAAAATAGAGATCAACCATATGAAAAACTCTGGAAAGAACACAAAACATGGAGGCTAAATAATGTGCAACTAAACAATGAATAAGTCAATCAAGAAATCAAAGAGGAAATAAAAAAAGTTACATGGACACAAATTAAAATGAAAACACAATTATCCAAAATCCTTGGGAGGTAGGAAAAGATGTTCTAAAAGGGATGTTCTAAATACAGGCCTACCTCAAGAAGCAAGCAATTTCTCAAATAGGCAACCTAACCATACACAAAAAGGAGGTAGAAAAGAAAGAACAAACAAACCCAAAGCCAGTAGGAGGAAGGAAATAATAAAGATTAGAACATAAATAAACAGACTAGAAACTAAACCTATAACTGGAAACATGTAACTTTCCAAAACTGAATCAGGAAGAAAAAGAAAATTTGAACAAACCAATTATCATCAACAAAATTGAATCAGTAGTCAAAAAACTCCCAACAAAAATCCAGGACCAGATGTCTTCACAGGTGAACACTACCAAACATTTAAAAGACAGTTAATACCTATTCTCAAACTATTTAAAAAATATAGAAAAGAAAGCTTCCAAATTCATTTTATGAGGCCAACATTACTCTGATACTAAAATCAAATAAAGATAGTACAAAAAAGAGAACTATAGCCAATACCTCTGATGAACATAGATGCAAAATCCCTCAACTAAATATGAGCAAAATGGATCCAACAGTATGTTAAAAAGTCATTCATCAAGATTAAGTGACATTTATTCCTGAAATATCAGGGTGGCTCTATATTCACAAAACACTCAATGTGATAAATCACATCAATAAGAGAAAGGATAAAACCACATGATCATTTCAATAGATGCAAAAGAAGCATTTGACAAAGTAAAACATCTGTTCATTATCAAAAAAAAAAAACCACTCAATAAAATAGATTTAGAGAGAATATACCTCAGCATAATGAAGGCCACATATGAAAAATCCACACCTAAAATCATACTCAATGGTGAAAAACAGAGTTTTCCCCTAAGATGAGGAACAAGACAAAAATATCCACTCTTAGCACTTTTATTCAATGGAGTACAGGAAGTCCTAGCCACAGCAATCAGAAAACAAAAAGAAATAAAATACATTTAAATTGGTAAGGAAGAAGTTTAACTTTCACAATTTGCAGACAATTCTATAGATAGAAAACTGTAAAGACTCCACCAAAAAAAAAAAAAAACTACTAAAACTGATATTCAATAAGATCACAGGATATAAAATCAATATGCAGAAATCTGTTGCATATCTGCACACTAAAAATGAAGTAGCAGAAAGAGAAATTAAGAAAACAGTCCCATTTACAATTGCATAAAACATAATAAAATACCTAGGAATAAACTTAACCAAGGAGACAAAAGACCTGTACTCTGAAAACCTAGAAAACATTGATGAGAGAAATTAAAGACAACACAAATAGATGGAAAGATATTCCATGCTCATGGATTGGGAGAACAAATGTCATTAAAATGTTCATACCACAGATTTAAAACTATCCTTTTCAAAACACCAACAAATTTTTCACACAGCTAGAACAAATCATACTAAAATTTGCATGAAACCACAACAGACCCCAAATAGTCAAATTAATCTTCAAAAAGAAGAAAATTGGAGGTATCACAAACCTCAGATTTTAAAATATGTTACAAAGCTATAGTCATCATAAAAATATAGTATTGTCACAAAAACACACACATAGATCAACAGAACAGACATCCTAGAAGTAAAGCACAACTATATGGTCAATTAGTCTTTGACAAAGGAGGCAGAAATATACAATGGAGAAACATCTCTTCAACAAATGGTGTTGGGAAAACTAGATGGCTACCTGCAAAAGAATAAAGATGGACTACTTTTTTATACTATACACATAAATAAATTCAAAATGGATTAAATGTGAGTAAATGTGATCTCACCTAAATGTCAGATCTGAATCCATAAAAATTCTAGAAGAGAGCATAGGCAGTAACTTCTCTGATACTGGCCATGGAACCATTTTTCTAGATATGTTTCCTAAGGCAAGAGAAACAAATGCAAAAATAAACTATTGAGACTAAACTAAAAAGTTTCTGCACAGCAAATGAAACAATCAACAAAACTAAAATACAACCTATCAAGTGGGAAAATATATTTGCAATGACATATCTGATAAAGGGTTAGTATCCAAAATATATAAAGAACTGACACAACTTAATACAAAAAAAACACACAAAAACAAAACAAAAACAAACAAAAACAAGGAATTCAATTAAAAACAGACAGAAGCCATGAACAGACATTTCTCCAAAGAAGATATCAAAATTGCCAATAGACATAGGAAAAGATGCTTAACCTCACTCATCATCAAGGAAATACAAATCAAAACTACAAAGAGGTATCACCTCACAACTCTCAACCTGGTTAAAACAAACAAACAAACAAAACACAAAAAGTAACATGTCTTGGCAAGGAGGTAAAGAAAAAGGAATCCTCAGGCACTGTTGGTAAGAATGCAGACCGGAAAAACTACTGTTGAAAACAGTATAGAGCTCCTTAAAAAACTAAAAATAGAATTACCATATGATCCTACAATTTCACTACTGCATATTGACCCAAAGAATACAAAAACACTAAACTGAAAGGATATATGCTCTCCAATATTTAATGCAGGATTATTTATGATAGCCAAATTATAGAAGCAGGCCAATGTCCATCAATAGATGAATGGATAAAGAAGTGGTGCGTGTGTGCACACGCGCGCGCACACACACACACACAGGAATATTACTCAGCCATAAAAAAGAATGGAATCTTGCCATTTGCAACAATTTGGATGGATCTAGAGAGTATAATGTTGTTAAATAAGTCAGAGAAGTACAAATACCATATTATTTAACTCATATGTGGAATTTAAGAAAAAAAACAATTGAACACAGAAGAAAGAGAAAAACAAAAACAGGCTCTTAATTATGGCAAACAAACTAGTAGTTACCAGAAGGGAATTGGTTGGGATGATGGTTGAAATAGGTGAAGTGGATTAAGAGTACACCTGTCATGATGAACACTAAATAATGGATAGAATTGCCAAATCACTATATTGTACATTTGAAACTAATAAATTAAAAACAAAAACCCTATGGGCATAGAAAAATATATATGATGAAAAAGAATATTAAAAGAAACATACACTAAATTTGGATCTTTATGAATTAGAGGTAACCACTTGAAAAATAAAAAAAAATCTTGATTTTCAGATGGTCTCCACAATTTCCGACTCTGTTGTTCAAATATTTGTGTAATTCCCTACACTTGAGTGTGTCTGAGAACTGTACATTGCTTCTAAAAAATACGGCATGACAAAGATAAGTGGGTGTCACCTCTCATGGTAATGTTATATTAGACTCTATCTGGCTAGCAGACTCACTTTAGAGATTCTCCTTGCTAACCAAATGTTTATAGTGAATGTGTTCCCCTCAAATTCATATGTTGAAAACCTAACTCCCAGTGTGGCTGTATTTGTAGATGGAAGCTCTAAGGAAATAATTAAGTTTAACTGAGGTCATAAGGCTAGGGCCCTGATCTGGTAGGATTAGTGTTCTTATAATAAAAGATATGAGAGGTGTCTCTCTCGATGCACTTGCACTGAGGAAAGGCCATGTAAGGACACAGAAAGAAGGTAGCTGTCTACAGTCCAGGAAGAGAGTACTTCCAGAAACCAAACTTACTGGTTCTTGTTCCGGGGTTTGCAGCCCTTAAAACTATGAAGAAAAAAATGGTTAAACCACCAAGTCTGTGGTGTTTTGTTATGGTACCCTGAGAAAACTAATACACTGGATGAGAAAAAAAAAATAGCCATGGTGAATATAGACCACATGGGAGAAACTGTAGGCAGCTCCCAAGAGGAGGCAGCAGAAACCTCAGGTTTAAGACAGCAAGCAAATGAATTCTATCAATGAATGGAGGAGTCTTAGAAGCAGATTCTTCTTTAGTCAAGCTTCCAAATGAAATCTAACAAGAAACAAATTCAGCAAAGTTGCAGGACAAAAAACCAGCATACAAAAATTGGTTATATTTCTATACACTAACAGTGAACAATCTGAAAAGGAAACTAAGAAAACAATTCCATTTAAAATAACACCAAAAATAAAAACTTAGGAATAACCAGAGAGAAGAAGAAAGAAAAAAAGAAAAAGAACAGAAAAAATTGCTTGAAAAAAGGACCAAAAAAAATCTCAATTTGATTAATGACAAATAGCTACACATTTAGAACCTCAATAGTTCAAAACATGCAAAGAAATCCACACTGAAATCCATTACAATCAAACTGTGAAAAGCCAAAGATAAACAGAATCCTGAAAGCAATAGGGAGAAGCAACTCATCCCAAAGTACCCTTAATACAATTCATAGCAATGTTCTTATCAGAAACCATGGAGACAAGAGTGATTGGTGTAATATTTTCAAAGTGCTAAGAGAGATTAGTGGCAACCAGTAATAGCAAAACTAACATTCAAAAATCAGTCAGAAATTAAAGAATTCCCAGTAAACAAAGGTTGAGACATTTGGTCACTAGAAGACCCACCCTGCAAGAAATGCTATTATCTTTCAGGGTCCGACAGTAGACAGTAACTCTAAGCATATGAAGAAATATTGAACTCTGGTGAAGATAATCACATAGGTAAAAGTAAAAACCACTACTGTATTTTTGGACTGAAAAATTTCCTTTCATTTCCATATAATTTAAAAGACAAAGCATAAAACAATAATTATAAAGCTATATTAATAGTCACATAATGTTTAAGAATGTATTTATGAAATAACATGATAAGGAGCTATATAGAGTGGAAGTGTTTTTACGCTATTCAAGCTAAGTTGATACCAATTCAAAGTCAATTGGTATAAATATGTGTTGTTACTCTGTATGGTAATCACTAAGAAAATATCTAAAAAATAAACACAAAAGGAAATAAGAGGGAACTAAAAAGATATACTACAAAAAAATAAATAAAACACAAAGAAGCTAGTGATAGAGAAAATGAGGAACACCAAAAGGTATATAGCACACAGAAATCATACGATAAAATGACAGAAGTCTTTCCTGACCAGTAATTATTTTAAATGCAAATAGACTAAACTGTCCAAAAGCTAAAACTTATAGTAAAACTGTTAAAAGAAAACACAGGGGCTAATCCTCATGACCTTCAATTTGACAATTAATTCTTAGATACGACACCAAAAATATAAACAGAAAAGGAAAAAAGAAAAAAAAAGGAAATATAAAAGGAAAAAAACAGATAATTTTGACTTCATCAAAATTAAAAACTTTTGTGCATAAAAGCATATTATTAAGAAAGCAAACGCACAACATAACAAATGGGAGAAACTATTCGCTAATCATATATATGATAATATCTAGTATCCAGAACAAAGAACTCTTACAACTCAACAACAAAAATATAAAAATCCAGTTTAGATGTAGGTGAAATTTAAATAGATGTTTCTCCACAGAAAATATAAAAATTTCCAACAACCATATAAAAAACGCTTAACATCATTAGTCATTAAGAAAATACAAATCAAAAGCACAATAATATGTCACTCACACACACTGGTACAGCTACAATCAAAAAAGAAACCAGTGTTTTTGAGGACATGAAATTAGAAACTTTTTACATTGCTGATGGGAATATAAAGTGATTCAGTTATTGTGGAAAATGATTTTTGGCAGTACCTCAAATAGTTAAACACAGAATTATCAAATGATCCAGCAATTTCACTCCTAGCTGTACACATAGACACACACGCGCGCGCACACACACACACAATCAAAATGGATAGACAAATACATGCACATGCATGTTCAGGACATCACTGCTCATAGTAATCAAAAAGTGGAATCAACCCAAATGTTTATCAACAGATGAATGAAAAAATAAACTGTGGAATATACATACAATGGAATATAATTCAGCCATATACTAAGATATGATATACAACATGTATGAACCTAGAAACATTATGTTTGGTGAAAGAAACCAGAAACAATGTGTTACATATTTTATCATCCACTTACATGAAGTATCTACAGTAGGTAAATCCGTAGAGGCAGAGAGCAAATCAGCGATTGCCAAGTCCTTAGGGAGAGGTAATGGAGAGTAACTACTTTAATAAGTATGGGGTTTCTTTCGGGATTGATGACATTTTTTGGAAGCAGATATGACTAGTTGCTGCACAACATTGTGAATGTACTGAATTTAACTGAATTGGCCACTTTAAAACAGTTAATTTTTTGTTATATGAATTTCACCTCAAAAAAGAAATCATAAAAAAAATACAGGAGTGGAAACTATACACTGGAAAAATATAAACAAAAGGCCGTGCAAGCAATTTTTTAAACATATACAGTGAAAAAAAAATCATGATTTGATAAATACTAAAGAGAAATGCTATACATTCAAGTGTAAAAATACTAGTAAAGAAACAAATTAAAAAGTACAAACACATGTATCTAACAACTTGATCTCAAAGTACAAACAACAACAACTAGCAGAAAAAGAGATACAGGTACATGAATCAATATTTGTAGTAAGATATTTTAACATGCATTTAAAGAAAAAAAAAGAGACATAAGTGAAAGAGATAGGGAATGAGAAAATAATGAAATGGAATTTATACACAAATACATTAATCTGACATTTTTATCTCAATTTTATTTTTTTAATTTTTTTTAAGTTCATTTAAAGAACTTAAGTTCATTTAAAGTTCATTTTGAGAGAGTAAGAGAGACTGCACATGCATGAGCAGGGGAGGGGCAGAGAGAGGGAGAGAGAGTATCCCAGGTAGGTTCCATGCTGTCAGCACGGAGCCCGGCAACACTGTGGAGTTCAATCCCACCTACTGTAAGATCATGACCTGAGTTGAAATCAAGAGTCTGACACTTAATCAACTGAGCCACCCAGGCGCCCTTTTATCTCAATTTTAAATTTGCATCTTTGTGTTTTGCTCTTATGTGCTACAATTACACAATGTAAATTTATTTAACCTCACATCAAATATTTATAAAATTAATAACATTAAATTCATAATGATATTCTAAATACCTTTGAAGAATCAGCATTGTATATGTTGTGCTCTTTGACCACAAATGAATTAGTTATAAATCAAAACTGGATTTAAACTGGATATAAACTACATAGCTAATAGCAATCCTTATACTTGGAACCTCAATTATATATCCTATAAAATATTAGGCAAAAAAGCCAATACTTAAACTAAGCAAAAATAAATATATTTTAACAATTTTAATAATAAAATAACATTTCAGTAATAAAAATGGCAATAACAAAATGGCTGGTGAGACATACATTAGGAAGTACTTAAAACAGTGTTGTTGATTACCTTTCTCCCAAAGAGAATAACTGATTTTAAAAAATACACATTAAGTTTAACAAGTTAGAATAGGGAAATTGAACAAATAACTGAAAACAATATGAAGAAATAATAGTACTAAGCACATTGAAATAACTGTCTTTCAGGGAAGCAGGGACATCATATTGGAAATAAGAGCAATAGGGTAAAGATAAAATATACAAGAGCATATTGAAAAGCCATGGGCATGCATAGGGATATCAATGATTTCTGAAATAAGGAATGAAACTGGGTATTGTGATAGTCAAACTTGAATACAAGTTGTTAAGTTCTTTATTAGTGGAACTAGCTGACAGAAACATACAGTGTATATGGTTCTTTTAAACATAGGGAACACATAGAATTCACAGTTAAAATTTGGAAGACATAATTTGGTAAAGAAAACTTTGAAGATGAATTGAAATATATGAAAGTCAAATAAAGTTCAAGACTTCAGCTTTTTATAAGATTTTGGTGTCAACATTATTAAAAATAGAGCTTTTGGATTTTAGAATTATAATAATGATTGTGGCTCTCTATACATTTACTATAGAGACAGATATATTTTATATATATATTTTATATAAAAGTTTTGATATGTAGTATTTTTGTTGTATTTCAATGCTATGTTTTTTTTCCTAATTTCTCTTTGATTATTTTATCCATCTATGGGTTACCATTTTATTAATTTATAATAGTCTCATCCTTTTGATATTTATGGTATAATTTTTTATGGCCAAAATATGTGGCCTATGTGATCCATCTCATCAAAAATTTGTTGAAACTTGATATATGGTATAAATGGATATTTCTCAGTGGACAGAACTGTTTCAGATGTGTTTAGTATATATTGTCACTAATTGTTAGGTTCTCAGTCCTAGACATGTCCATTTAATTTTGTTAATTGCATAATTTTTTCCTTACTCTTACTGACTTTTTATGTTTGATTAATGAATGGCCGGAAGAGGTATGTTAAAAAATATTAGACAATTTTGGTAAATTTATTGATTTCCTTTTGTGTTCTAATACTTTGAAAGGATTTCATTAAGTGCATGCAACTGAAAAATTATCATACCTTATAGTGAACTGAGTCTTAAACCATAAGATAGTCCCTTTATCATTAGAAATACAATTTGTCTAAGGTCTTAGCTTCTTTTGTTATTAATGTAACTATAGAGCTTACTTTTTAATATTTCTGTAGTATGTCTTTTTCTACCTGTTACGGGCTAAGTCATGTCCCTTAAAATTAATAATGTTGAAGTTTTAACCGTCAGAACCTCAGAACATGACTCCATTTCAAAACAAGGTCTTCAAAGAATTAAGTTAAAATGAGGTCATTAGGGTGGGCCTTAATGTAATGTGACTAGTGTCTTCATTAGAGGAGGAAATTCAAATAGACCTATACAGAGAAAAGAGGATATATGAAGACACCGGGGGACAATGACCATCCATAAGGCAAGAAGAGAGGCCTGGAACACGTTCTTTCTTGTGGCCCTCAGAAAAAAACAACCATGCCAACACCTTGACTTTGAACTTCTGGGCTCTATATCTGTGAGAATATAAATTTTTGTTGTTTAAACAACCCAGTCTTTGGTACTTTATTATGGCAGTCCTAGCAAAGTAATATTCCATCCTTTTTCTTTCCACCGTGTGCACTGGTGTTTCTCCTGTATGCTGCATCTAGTATTTTTTTTTTTTTAATTTATTTTATTCACCTTGAGAGAGAGAGGGAGACAGTACAAGTGGGGGAGGGGCAGAGAAAGGGAGAGAGAAAGAATCCCAAGCCGGCTCTGCACTGTCAGCAGAGAGCTCAAACTCACAAACCCTGAGGTCTTCACCAGAGCTGAAATCAAGCTTTGGATGCTTAACTGACTTAGCCTCCCAGGTGCCTGGCATCTAGTATTTTAATGCAATCTAAGTCTAGTTGAATTCATTTATCTTGTGAATATAACATATTTGAATTTTTTCTGCTTTCTATTTATCCCACCTTTTCTTTTTTGACACAGATTTCTTCCTTTGATTGCTTTATAATTTTCCTCATTTCCTTTTTCTACAACCATTGATGTAGAAGATACACAATGTTTTTGTTACTTTAAGGATTACCCTGGACACTTTACTAAGTGTAGTTTAGCATATTCTAAAATGAATCAGTAGTTTACTCTTTTCCTGAACCAAAAAAAGGAATCTAGGATGCAATAATTGGGAGCACACCTATTCTAGTTTATACAAAATGGTTTATGTATCTTCCTCAAATTAATCTTACTTTTAAAATTCTGCCAATTAGGATTTGTTACTTTTGCTTTATATCACTCATGTTAGTTCAAACTTTATTGTGATTAAAAACCTGTATTTACCATTTTACTAGCACATAATCTTTTTGAAAAAAAAATTTAATGTTTATTCATCTTTGAGAGACAGAAAAAGACAGCATGAGCGGGGAAGGGGCAGAGAGAGGGAGACACAGAATCTGAAGCAGGCTTCAGGCTCTGAGTTGTCAGCACAGAGCCCAACACGGGGCTCGGACTCACAAACCATGAGATCATGACCTGAGCCGAAGTCAGATGCTCAACCAACTGAGCCACCCAGGCGCCCCCACATAATCTCCTTTAACATGGCCAGCTTCTTCCTACGATTTTTCCTCTTTTGAAATTTATTCACACTTTAGTAATGGTTTTGGCTCAATATAGGTCAGAAAATGTCTTTGTTTAGGTTATACTCTGGAGAAAGAGTTTTGCTGGCATACAATTTTAGGACACAGATTATTCCCATCAATAATTTGGAAGTATTATTCCCTGTCTTCTCACTGCGAGCGAAAACTCAGGGTCCATACATTTTCTTTTACTTAATAATCAGCTTTTGTCCCCCATCTGTTTTTAAGGGATTTTGTTTTCATGAGCAACCCTGTGGCTTTACAAAGATATATCTAGGTGTGAATTTCTTTGTATGATTACCTGTGTGAGATTCTTCTTTTTCTGAATTCTGGGATTGTATATTTCACTCACAATGATAAGGTCTGGGCTATTATCTCTTTGGATATTTTCTTTCCCTTGTCATTACTAATTTCTAGAATTCTTAAGAGGTATATTTTGGACCATCTCATCTGCCTTACTGCTAAACCTTCATACATATATTTTTTCCAAGCTTTTGTGTTTCTGTTTACACCTCAATAATTTACCTTACTTTATATGCCTATTGGTTTTATTGTCACGTATTGCCTAATATGCTGTTTGACCTTGTAGCTATGTTTTAACCTCAGTGTATTGCACCTTTCTTGGGTTTCTCCATTGCCTCTTTAATTTCCATATACACAATAAACATCCTTCATACTTCTATATTTAGTAATTTAATTAAATCAGATGTTCATTTATCTGGTTCTGATTTTCTTTAAATTCTCCTTCATTTACTTATTTCTGCATTTTGTATAGTTTTGCGTTTTTTTTTCAGTTTTCAATTATTACTACAATTTCACATTTCCTGGAATTCTATCTATAGAAATATTTTGAGAACCATATTGAGGAAGCATTTCTTTTAGGGGGGTATATGTTTGCTTATATCAATTGCCTAAGAATACTATAGTCCTGTGTTAAGTTTCAAAAAGCATGTAGCTTTTGAGACTCCTTGAGAGTCAATAATCAAATTATATGAGAACTAGTTAATATTAACACATTCTCTGGGGAGACATTTTTTGTTTGTTTGTTTCAATATTTACTCAGAACCAGGGATAAAACAGAAAATCTCCTTTGCTCTTTTGTCTGTACGGTAAGAATTTTTTAATTCACTTTTTGCCTGAGAGAGATAACCTTTCTTTGGACCTTGATATATATAAGGTGGTGTTGGATCCAAATTCACACTCTACTCAGGACAAGGTACTAAATTTCTGGGCCACTACCATTGATTTATATGTCCCTTGGTATCTGGTAGTTATAGAAACTGTGTCACTTTCTGGACCAGAGAACTGTATTTCCATCCATAATGGATTTCCCTATTATCTTTTAGGGTCTCTAAAAATATACACACACATTATTATTATAATTAGTATTCCTATACGGAAATTAGCCAATTGCCAAGATGTCTATCTTACTACAAGCAAAGGTCAATGCAATTCTATTAACATTAAAATATATTATTACATGCTATTGTGACTATATCACTACTGCAATAATTTGTAAAAAGCTGAATTCTACATTTTTCATTGTTATTCATACAGCAAAGTACTTTACATAAGTAGGTGTCTTAGGGTGACTGTTGAATCAAATACAGAAAATAATAAAGCTCTACGGCATGTCATTAGAAATATACTTTAATTTGGCCAATTCATCAATGATTGTTCCTATAAGACGTTTGTGCATGAGCCTCAGAGACACTGTGTGATGATCACTATTTCTGTAAATAGCTATTTGATATGTGGCTAATATAAATCTCTTTGAAACCCACTTTGAATGGTAGTGTAATTGCCATAGGATTTGCATCTTGTTCTAAAATAGGTCAACTGTCAATATAGAAATATACAATTTTGTGATTCAACATGCCTTTAAAGCATGCATAATTCCTAAAATTTATTGTTCTGCATTTCTTTGCTAAAAGTATTATCTTATTCTTTCTTAATAGAAATGCAGTAAACAATTGTCTCAAAATGTGAACAATGTTATGATATTGTCTACTCTCATCCTATTATTTCTGCAAAATTAAATTACCAGTATTTAGAACAGGAAAGATACCATTTGACGTTTATTTATTTTTGAGACAGAGAGAGACAGAGCATGAGCAGGGGAGGGGCAGAGAGAGAGGGAGACACAGAATCTGAAACGGGCTCCAGACTCTGAGCTGTCAGCACAAAGCCCGACGTGGGGCTCGAACTCACGGACCACGGACCGTGAGATCATGACCTGAGCTGAAGTCGGCCGCTTAACCGACTGAGCCACCCAGGCGCCCCGGAAAGATACCATTTAGAAGCTAACAAAAAGTTGTTGATATATTATAGAAATGCATATGATTAAATGGTTTTTGAGAAGTCTAAATCGTTTTTTTATTCCCTAAATAATGCAATGATTTCAGCTAATTTAAATATATTTTTCATTTGTTTTTTAAATAATGATTTTATATTTGGAAATTATCTTCAGTATCTATTTAACAATTGGATAATAATGACCATATTCATCTGGGGACTCTAATTTTGATAAGTATTTTCCACTTTAAAACATTAGGCAAATACAGTCTATTCATCTTTCTATCATTTTTTCTCTGAATTACAACTTTATTTTTACTTTGTTATTTCAGTTAATGCCAGCTATTATCTCCTCAAAACTATATTACTAAAATAAATTCAAATTTTAAGCTTTTTTCATAGAAGCTCGAAAGGCTATAAAATTCACCTCCTTTTAATATTACTTAAAAATGATATTTTAATACAGACATAACAAGTTATAGATGGTTTTTTTGTTTGTTTAACATGACCAGTGAAGCTTACTTAAGTTATCATTTAATACACCCATGGATAAGTTCTATTTCATGTTTGTTGCAAAAGGTATAGCAATAGTTATTATTCTAGGCTTTTCTTGGCATATTACAGGATTAAGGTATTATAAAATCATCACAGCTTAAAGCCTGAGTTTATCTACTTAGCATACTTTTATTGACTGAGTATGTGCCAGGCACTGCTAAAGGCACTGAGATTATGAAGAATAATATAGATGTGGGCTTGAGCAGAGTATCAGTTGCTGAGCTATCAAAAATAAATGTTTAAAAAAGTAGAGATATAAATCAAAGAATCTTATATTTAAAATAAAATTAATGTGTATATTATTTTAGAGAGAGAGAAAGAGGGAGCAAGGGAGAGGGGAGAGGAGCAGAGGGAGAGGGAGAGAGAGAATCTTAATTAGGCTCCATGCTCAGCGCAGAGCCTGACATGGGGTTCAATCCCACAGTCGTGGGATCGTGACTTGAGCCTAAAACCAGAGTTGGTCACTCAACCAACTGAGCCACCTAGGTGCCCCTCAGCTTCTCTTTTTAAATTCAAATCAGTAAAATAGAATAATGTGCATAATATTATGTTCACTCAGATAGGAAGTGCACCTTTAAAAAGTATATGGCACTTGGGGTGCCTGGGTGGCTCAGTCAGTTGAGTGTCCAGCTTCAGCTCAGGTCACGATCTTGTGGTCCATGAGTTCAAGCCCTGCGTTGGGCTCTGTGCTTGACAGCTCGGAGCCTGGAGCCTGTTTCGGATTCTGTGTCTCCCTCTCTCTCTGCCCCTCCCTCGCTCATGCTCACTCTCTCTCTCTCTCTGTCAAAAATAAACATTTAAAAACATGTTTTAATAAAAAAAAAGTATGTGGCTCAGATCACCTTTTCTTTTGATAAAATATCTGTAGAAATTTCACAAAAGTCTAAACCATTCTATATGTTGATTCCTAATTTAAAAAATTCAATTAGTTTCTGTAATAATCTATTTACTGAGGATACTTTCTTCTTTATCATATTGCTACTTCTTGATGCAAAACAGTAACACTAGCAACACTTTAAGAAGTTTTATAACGATTTATATGTGTTCTGGGTTTAGCAAAACACATATTTCAGTCTGAATTTTAAGCTACAGTGGTGATGAGAAAGAATCATGGAGCCTTGTTTCCCCTACTCTCAGCATCAGAAAATCCTAACCATGATATATGCAATGCAATTACATCATATATCATATTCTATATCATACCATATGTATTAGTTTTCCAGAGCTGCCATAAGTGTACCACAAACTGGGTAGTTTAGAACAACAAAATTGATTCTCTCAAAGTTCTGGATGCTAGAATTCTGATATCAAGATGTCAGCAGGATTATCTTTCCTCTGAAGTCTCCCAGGAAGAATTCTGCCTTGTCTCTTTCTAGCCTGTGGTGGTCGCCAACAATTCTTGGTGTTCTTGGCTTACGTCTGCATTACTCCAATTTCTGCCTTTGCCATCAGATGGCCTTCTTCCATCTGTGTTATGTCTCTCCTTTGTCTCTCTCTCTCCAAATTCCTCTCTCTTTGAAAGGGCACTAGTTATTGAATTTAGGACCCACACTAATTCAGCATGACCTCATCTGAACTTGATTACATTCACAAAGACTATTTCCAAATAGTTTCTAAGTGGATATGAATTTGGGGGGAGGGGCATTGTTCAACTCAGCATATCATATTGTATCAAATCACATATTCTATCATACAGTGTTAAGAGATTTTTAACAACTGTGATTTTGTTAAGTGGGTATGGATTAAGAACTAGTCATAGGTTTACCTATAATAAGTTTCTTAATCTTATCATTAATGACATTTTGGACTAGAAAATTTTTTTGTGTGGTGAGTTGTCATTATAGGAGGTTTGAAAGCATCCCTGACCTCTACACACTAGATGCCAGTACACTGCTTCCCTCTCTTGAGGACTGTAATTATTTTCATAATCAAAAATGTCCCCTGACATTGCCAAATGTACCCTGGAAGTAGAATCACTTCTAGTTGAGAACCAGGATTGAGAAACACTGGACAGTTTCATTTTTCTCAGTAGAAATTACAATACCACTAATTCTTATTTAGACCATTATCCTGCAGGATATCTAGTTTTTGTTTTCTTTGAGAGAGACAGACAGAGAGATCCTTATTACGCTATCCTATCTATAAAGACAATTGTTACATGTGAGAAAATAAAACAAAAAGTGTTTTTCAAGAAATGATATATGAGACTAAAATGGAAGTACTATCAGTATAAAGAAAATGCTATGTAAACCATATGCCCATGTTGTTCTGGCAGCAAATTATTTCATTTTAGGATATCTGCATGAGGAGACAAATTATCAAGGATTTGACCGCTCTGAATCTGATTAGGGAAATGTACTTTGCCATGTAAATTTCCTACCAAATTTGCCAATAGGGATATACCTGATGTGGCCTTGAAAGCCTATCATGGCAAAACAGAACACCTGTTTTCCCAGATGAGCTTTGTATGGGAACATCCACTGTTTTCCTTTAATTGTTTGTTAATATCTATCACTTCCTTTTTTTTTCTAATTTCATTGCTGTGTAGCTCTTATAATTACCACATCTTTCTTTTAGGCGTTTTATTATTTTAATCTTAGTTGAAAGAATAATGTTGATCTGTAGCCAGATGACTTGAGGGAAATATTTAACGTCTTAAATTGCCTCATAGTCAATTCTCATCCCCGTCTTGACTGCATTATTTACTCTTTATAAGACTATTTAAATTGCTAGTTATTGAAAACAGGTAACTTACACACATATATGCCATCTTTCCCTAGCAACCAACAATACCTATATATTTCCCACAGAAAAAAAAATGGTTAATCTTAAATCCTGTATTCTGAATAAACAATTAAAGAAATCTTTGGTATTCATTATAGGTCGCAGATTTCCAGGATACATTTTATTATTGTATGCATTTCAGCAGCAGTTTTAACAAGGATCTCTAGACATCTATTCCAACATAGTTTTCTACTCACCACTATAGCTAATCTATTCTTGTCTTTATTATCAATAAACAACTATTGTATTTAGCCCACTAATGCATGTCGCTCATTCTCTGAAACAGTTCTTCATGTTTTTCCTCCATCTTTTTTCAAATTATGCAGACTGTCTCAGACCTAGTTCTTGGTTCTCTTCTTGGTCTCTGCTTACTCCTTTAGTGGTCTCTTCTTGTATTAAAGGTTTATATAAATGCCAAGAAAAGCCAAATCATATCTCTAGAACAAAGTTCTCTATAGAATTCCTGCCTCGTACCTCCAACTGCCTACTTGACATCTTGGCTTAGATTTCCACTACACATCTCAACCAAAGCCCTTGTAACCAAAGCCCTGTCCTTCCTCCTCAGACCTACACTATCTCAGTCTTCTTCATTTCTGTTCCTCCCATTGCTCATGACATACTTGAAGTTATCCTTGATTCCTTTTTCTGCTTTCTTCACCTCACATTCTGTTCATCAGCAAACCTTGCTGGCCTGATCTCAAGAACACATGAATTCTAATTACTTCTTACCGCTGATACTGATGACACCCTGGTCTGAATCACCATCACCCAGTCTCCTTCATTAGTGAGATGATCTCCTATTTGGTATTTCTGTTTCTATCATTACATCTATAATCCATTCTTGAGATCAAATCCAAATGAATTTAGAGTGAATTATATTTCAGAATGTGTTATTCTTCTATGCTAAACCTTGAAGGGGCTCACTATGTGGCCTTACATGGAACTTACATTTCTAACTTTTTGAGATTGAGATGCATCTTAAATTAAAATTGCTTTTGCACGGATGGATTGAAGTTATTATCTTCAATATATGATTTGAGTTTGTGCAAATCGTGAGGACACTCAGGTTATATACCCTGTAGGAGGTTTTGGGGGCACTATATTTTTATAAATTTAAACCTTAAATCTGAATAAGTACTACTCTACAGTCCTAATAATCAAGGGAGTTTTTTAACCCCTGGTCCCATCTTTTGTCATGATAAAGATAGCTGAGTCTCCTTGCTATTGTTTTCTATTTTGTCACCTTTACAGTGTGTGAAATTATACCTCCTAATAGACTCTTAGTTGTTTCTCTTTTTTGATAATTTGGTTTTTAATACTAAATGATGGTAAATGATGGATTTGGAGAATTTAACATGAGATACACACATTCTAATCTCCGCTCTTTGGAAATGCAGCCACTGCTCAGAAAAATTTGTAAAATCTATTTTGCATTCTTATGATCTTCCGAGAGTCAAGGCACACACAATGTTCTGTGTTGGATTAACATTCCACTTATAGTGGAGCCTCAACACATAAGAACTGAAATCGATTTAGTTTTAGGATTATATTTCACTACATTTTAGGAGAGTTTGCCAATTTTTCAGTTTTATTTTTACAAAAAATAGCTCAATCAGATAATTATAAAAATTAAAAACATTAGGACCTGTTATTTCCAAATAGACTGTTCACAAGACTGAAATCATCCAGCTAATTTCAAACAATATTATCCTATGCTCTTAGACCGGTGAACATATCCAGGCAGGAAGTTTCCTGAACCAGGAGGAAACCTATATAACAAAGTATTGACCCGAGTGACAGTATTATGAAGAACAGCATTCAGTTGTGTCAAAGCACTGAATTTTGGATGCCAAAGAAAGAAATTACCTATGTGGTGTCTGCATACTCAAAATCCCATGTAATGGTTTTTGTTATCTACTTTTTTTAGATCTCCATTTCATTCTAGTAAGTATTTCTAAAGATGAATAAGATATAATCAAGGACAAGTCCTTTGTAAACAGTCCACTGAGTACTGAGGAGGAGAGGAGGAGGCAACAAGTAAATCACTAACACGTGCATTTAGGGAACCAGGTCTCAATAATATTAACTAGGTCAGGGAGTTGTCAAGGACCCATAATTCTAGAGGCATACAATGTAACATATTGATTCAAAATCTAGTTTGCAGTGGTTGATACCTTCATTAACTCGCTTGAAGCAAAAAGGTCTTCAATAAGCGAGTTGCAGCCCTGTGATTGGAAAGCAATATCGTTCTGTCTGTGTGAATTAAAAATAAATCAGCCATGTTTCAGGTCAGTCTTCCCTTTTAGGAGTATCCTGGTTTCCAGTAGTAACTTTTGACATTTGTTTTTTTAAATGTAAACTTTTAAGAATCTCTAAGAAAAGCAATGAAAAAAGCATATAAACTTTCATTCTTGCATAAGGTTTCAAAGGATTAAAAAAACAAGCTGAAGTCTTCTCATGGCCTCATGGGGGTCCATAGGTCAAGGATAAGAATTTCTGCCTAAAGGATTCCAGGCTAATGAATACCCTGAAGTGCTGGTATTATGGGGCTCTTTTCCAGTGAGAATCTTTGTAGGATATCCCTTATATACATAAAGAACACTAGAATAGAGAGTACGATAGTATTTTTTTTTTCTTAATTCACTTGTGGATATTAAAACTTACTTTGTAGACCTAATTAAAATTAGAATATAAAAGATCAAATTACAAAAGCAATGTAATATTTTCAAACGTAGAAATCTACTTAATGATGTATATTAAGAGCAGTGCTGGAAAATATGTATATACATGCATAACATACACTATATATAATACGTATTTTCTATTATTTATTTTTTAAATTTACATCCAAGTTAGCGTATTGTGCAATGATTTCAGGAGTACAATCCAGTGATTCATCCCCTACATATAACACCAAGTGCTCATCCCAACAAGCGTCTTCCTTAATGCCCCTTGCCCATTTAGCCCATCACCCCACCTACAAACCCTCCAGCAACCCTGTTTGTTCCCTATATTTAAGAATCTCTTATGTTTTGTCCCCCTCCCTGTTTTTATATTATTTTGCTCTCTTCCTTATATTCATCTGTTTTGTATCTTAAATTCCACATGAGTGAAGTCATATATTTATCTTTCTCTGACTTATTTCACTTAACATAACACACTCTAGTTCCATCCATGTTGTTGCAAATGGCAATATTTCATTCTTTTTGATTGCTAAATAATATCCCATTGTGTATATATATATCATATCTTCTTTAGCCATTCATCTGTTGATAGACATTTGGGCTCTTTCCATATTAGGCTATTGTTGATAGTGCTGCTATAAGCATTAAGGTGCATGTGCCCCTTTGAAACATCACATATATCTTTGGATACATACCTAGTAGTGCAATTGCTGGGTCATAGGGTAGTTCTATTTTTAATTTTTTGAGGAACCTTCATACTGTTTTCCAGAGCAGCCTCACCAGTTTTCATCCCCATCAACAGTGCAAAAGAGATCCTCTTTCTCTGTATCCTCACCAACATCTGTTGTTGCCAGAGTTGTCAATTTTAGTCATTCTGACTGGTTGTGAGGTGGTATCTCACTCTGGTTTTGATTTGTCTTTCCCTGATGATGAGTGATGTTGAACATTTTTTAAGTGTACATTATCACATCTGCAATGAAATTCTGAATTTTCATTTTTATATCGTATCTTTCCTGGATATATCTTTTTTATCATATCACTCTCACCATCTTACCTATCTCCTTAGAGATTTTTTTTTAATGGGTAGCAGATAATCACTTGCAAATGCAGGCAGAAAGCAAGTAAGACATTTATCAGGAGATTTTAGGGTTAAAAAGAATGGCATACTTAGAAGATATCAGGCCTACCAAAGAAAAAAAATTATCAAAAGAATGTGCCACTGGGAACTGGAAAGTTCCAAGCTTTACAAGGTTAATAGGAATCCATGACTTACCATCCAGGATAATAAAATTCATATCTGAAGGATTATTATCTAAAATGACTCTTTTTATTATTTGATTCAAAACATCTTAAATTTTTATTTAAAGTATTTTATGATATTGTGCCAACCTACCACCTTAGATCCACAGTCCTATGTTTCTTTGGACATCTGGCTTTCTGCCATGGCCAGGTTAAACTTTTACTTCTTGCTAGTGTATCTTCAGGAAGTTATTTAACTTTTCTCTGCCAATATCCTCATCTGACAAAAGACGACCAAAGTGCACATACATGTGCACATGCACACACACACACACACAGACTGTAGGGAAGATGAGTTAAAACACGTAAAATTGCTGACACATAGTAAATACTTAACAAATATTAGTTGGCATTTCTCTCATATCTGAATGTTTTTGCTATTTTCTTATACTAAGGAAATGCCTCCTTATGTCATACATGTCTTATTTAATTGACTAGACTATTCATAATGTGACGTGTCTATGAAACATAATTTAGCACTTTGAACATGGTATATGAGTAAGGTGACTGATTACCAGATTTAGAATGCACGTGTCTATACTGGAGGTATGTGTACAATGTGACTCTTATCCTGGGATCCTGTTTTGAATGATGATTTGAATATCTATGTTAATAAATTTAAATTTATTCTAAAATGCAGCTTTCAAAACTCCTCATATGGTATATAAAATCTTTATTTACCATGTGGAAACAGTGTATATAAAAGCCAAAGGAAAACTTATTTCTAACTGTAATGAATATAACCCTGGGTTGTAGAAAATTCAAAATTTGCTTTCTACAGTTACAACATAAACAATGACTGGTTACATAGAAGAAAATATGTCTGAGATGAAAAATAACATTTTTTAATATTGAAATACATTCATGATCCTATGTGACAAGGATATAAATCAAATTAAAAACTCAAGTCATGTCAAGGTTGAAATATGCAACAAATGATACTCATGAAAATTATGTTTATGTGTCTTTTTTATACTGTGCACACACAAGCATGTGTTTACACACATGAAAAAGGCAGGGACCACAAGAAATGTGAAGATATACTAAGAGTAATGACAAAATTACTTATGAATAGAAGTAAAATACAACAAAAATTGAATATAACAGTGCTATGAAAATGGGATACACACATTTTTATTTGATATTTTTGCATAAACCTTTATTTAAAGCATTTTAATGAGTTAAGATAAAGAGAAAATAACACTAAATGTAAAAATATTTTAATGTAATAAAATCCCAATTAATCTTCTAGTTGAGCTAAGGCACTGGATGCCTGGTTAATGTTCCAAATAACCTATATCTTAGTTCTGTAAATCTCATTTCATAAGCTCCACTTTTTTTACATTTAAATAGATTTAATTTTTCAATGGAAAATATAATAATGATACATCTTTATGGGAACATTTTCTAGAAGGCAGCTACTGTATCATTTCTAGAAACATCAATACAAAATAACCAAAAGGTGTCTTTTATCTAGTATTTTCTGTCATATATAACTTTTGAAAACCCTTATTTATATGTTGACTCTATTGATATATCACGTTATCTATTTCATTAGAGTCAAAAATTTTTTAAGCAGATAATTTTAACTAAGTTCACTCTCTTCTATATAATGTACTAACTTATCACATTAGGGAAGATAATAAAACAAAATAATGCATCTTTAATTTATGTACAACGCATAGGAAAAATAAAAAGTTTGTTTTCTGGAATGATTTTCAGAAATGAAAATAATTCCGTGTTCTCAGAATCTGACAAAATTGTAGAATACTGAGATAGTTAATTAGAGTTAAACTATATAACATGTTTTCCTATTGATTTCACCTAGTGTTATTTTCACTGGCATACTGCTAATATATTTTACACATTTTCAAAACAGAAAATAGGAAATAAATGTGAAATTATTGATGATAAAATCATGAATCAATTGCTAAGGGGAAAACTCTCAGTCTTTGGGTTTTTAAGATTTCTTTTCAATGGCCATCTCTTTTCCCAATTTTAATAGCCACTGCTCTCATTTTACACAGATAAGCAGGAGTCTAGGTAGAGTGCTTGCATAAATACTTTACTAAAAATGAGAGTGCTTGATGTTTTCTGGGGTAGGTCATGTTCACCTAGGTAGGAGACTTAGGTTTTGAACTTCCTTCCATGGACTATCCCTTTAGGAGAAACAGATGCACATTGTGGAAGAATATAGAAAAAGGTTCCCTTCCTTATTTTCTTTAGAAAATAAATACACACGTTTTTTAAAATATATTTTCAACGTGGATCTGATAACAGTATTATATTTCATAATTGCAGCTTCACTTACTTCAGTCATTTTTCCTGTCAAAAAATAAGTGATTGATAGGGATAAAGCATGTGTGTAATGGGTATTGGCCACTATGACTTCTTTAATCTCATCTTTCTAGTTACATTAGCTAAAAGCAGTTATGAGTAGATGAGCGGAGCGAGGTAAATAGCACTGGATACTGTTATACACACCAAGAGGGCCAAAGGCTTTTAAGTGGAGTTGGGAGGTGAGGCCAAAAGCGAGATCACATCAAAAACAAACGTTTCTGATCTAATTGACACCGGGTCAACCTTCATTATCCATTACTGGAAAACCATAAAGCCTAAGGCATTTATCATTTCTCTATCCTGTCTTCCTTTTGGAACATACCAATTATTTAATTTGTTTTCAAATGCTATGGATATTCTTAGAATCAGTGAGTGATTACACCCTAAAATGGAGAAGAGATAAGTTTATCACAAAATCATAATGTATCAACAGAGGTTGAGAGAGTAAAAGGAGGAATTCAAATCCTCTTCACTTGGAAAATGACAGATCTTCAACACGGAAAATGTTTTGAGAGAAAGCTGGATAAAACCCCAAATAGATGGCAGAATGTAGGACAGAATACAGAAAAGGCCAGGCATTTTAAACATCACAGTCAATATATATGTTAAAAAAAAAAAAAGGAAAACAAAACAAAACACATAATGCTTGGAATTACAATAGGAATGGGAATTATCTCATCTGAATGTCATTTCTTGTATTTTTAGCATATAACTAAATAGGAATTGTAAAGACTATAAGTTTCTTCTCAATGACCCATAGTAGAGAGAAGATAATGATTACAAAACTATATATTTTTGTATCATATTTTAATTCTCTCAGGTTTATGAACAATGAATTCAATAGCAAGCCATTAAGAAGATGTAGACAAATTTACCTGGGCCAGAAAGGGGGAAAGTGAGTGTCCTGTTAATATGATTTTCCATCTTGCTGAATGAGAACATATCTGTGCATGTAATGATCTTACTTTCACAATCTTTATATCTACACAGGAGGGGAATTTGCTGGATCAAGAGTTGATTCATAAAAAGTTATGTTGACAACTGTCAAAATCAGCAGACATACAGCAAGGAGTGTTTATTCGTTGGCCTGGTAAAGTAGATCCCAGAGAATCTTATGAAGTGTGTATTTAGAAAAGTCTTCTATTCCCAATATGCAGGAAATTACTCCTTAGATAGTTGATGGTAAATTCACTATTACTTCACTCTAATTTTTTTAAAAGGTAAAGAAAACTGTATATAAGTAATTTGGATTACCCTGAAATAATAAATAAGAGTTCACTGTTGAAGAAGTTAGATTTTTCACTTAATTTGTAAATTCAAATAAGATTTGACTTTTATTTCCAATGTCATTATTTGAAAGCCTCAGAAGAGGGACATTAATGGTGCCTGGGTGGCTTGGTCAGTTGATTTCAGTTCAAGTCATTATCCCAGGGTCATGGGATCGAGCCCCACATTGGGCTCCATGCTGAGTGTGAAGCCTGCTTAAGATTTTCTCTCCTCCTCCTCCTCCTCCTCCTCCTCCTCTGTCCCTTTAGCCCACTCATGGTTTCTCTAAAATAAAATTTAAAAATTATTTTTAAAAAATGAAAAAAATCAAAAGAGGGAAATTATAAAATCTATATATGACTCACAAACATATATGTATGTGTGTATATATATATACACACACACACATATATACCTTTATATGATATGTATGTGTGTGTGTGTGTGTGTATATATATATATATATAGTGTATAATAACATACAATTATGGAATAATTATTAAAGAAATTAAATTGCTACTTTGATCTTCAACACAGAACTGAAGAAAGAAGCTATACTGAACTGTATTATATTCACTTATTGAACCCAGTTTTTCTGGTTGTATTCACTTAAAATAATTAATTACTAGTAAGTCTTTTATTTGAATGTGAATTATAGAAATATTCAAGATAACACTGTTATAAAGACGATAGAAGGATATTTGTTACTAATGGTCAATAAGTACAGAAGTAGTGAATCCAGGCCTCTAATCCACTTGATTTCAGATGGATAAATTACTTTCCATCATGGTATTCTACTTATCCTGGTTTCTGTTCCAAGGCCACCACACTGTACAGGGTAATGGCTAAAGATTCACCTGTTATGCTTGCATTTCAGCCAGTGAGAGGGAATAAGAGAAAAAAGATACAGGCCCCTTCCCTTTAAGAATACTCATCAGAACTAGGGAGCCTGGTGGCTCAGGTGGTTAAGTGTCCAACTTTGGTTCAGGTCATGATCTCATGGTTTGTCAGTTCAAGTCTCACATTGGGCTCTGTGCTGCCACCACAGGGCCCTCTTTGGATCCTCTGTCCCCCTCCATCTCTGCCCCTGTACCACTTGCACACACATGCACATGTTATCTCTCTCAAAAATAAACATTAAAAAAAATTAAAGAATACTTATCAGAATGGTTTTTATATGCCACCAGTAAGAATTTAGTCACATGATTAAAACTGTCAACAAGGGTCTCTGGGACATCCAGTCTGATCTTCATGTCTATGTATCCAACTAAGAATCATATTTTCATTATTAAAAAACAAAGAGCACGTATTTTTGAGATAAGCAATTCCTCCTTAAAAATTCTCATAATAGTATCTAATACTGTAGTTTTCTACATAATTTATATAAGAAAGTTTATATAAGAATTGGCATCTTAACACATGTATCACTCTATAAAACTTTAATGGTATGTGATAGCCTAAAGGTTATCTGAATGCTATCTTTCCAAGAACATCTCATCTCTTTCTTTCTTTCTTTCTTTCTTTCTTTCTTTCTTTCTTTCTTTCTCTCTCTCTCTCTCTCTCTCTCTCTCTTTCTTTCTTTCTTTCTGAACATCCTTCTTGCTTCATCAGTAATAATTATATTGACACTAGTGATGCTCTTTCCTCTGTCCTTGTCTTTGGAAAGTTACTTACTTAAACCTAAGTGAAATAAATAATTGGAGGTAAAGTCACACACACACACACACACACACACACACACACACACACACACACAGGCCTAAATCAAGGCACATTGTTCTAAAAATCTAAAAAATGGCATAAAAGGAAGATTTGAAAAGCAATATACAGAAAGAGGAATTTGGGTCACTTACAAAAGATTAGGGATCTAAATAAGTCATGTAAAGGGTTTAAGAATCTAAATGCCATAAAATTTATTCATAGTCTAAAAGATAATGTGCAAATGTCTTCAAAATTCTAATAAAAAATGATCACCAACCTGAAAGTCCCTAGGTGGAAAAACTACAAATCAAATATGGTAAAATAAAGCCATATTAAAACATACACCACCTAAAATTTTGCCTAACATGCATAAACATATTGTAAGCACAGACATACTAACACAGTTAGTTTTCAATAGAACTTTGAGTTAACAATAATGTATTGGTTCATTAATTGTGACAAATACACCATACCAATGTAACACGTTCATAATGTGCTCAGTGTTTCACATGTATCCAGGCAGAGCAGTGGAGTTGCTGCCTTGCTTCATCTAACTGCCCACAGTTAAATTAAAAAGGAAAGACAGGAGTTTAAAATAAAGAATTTTTCAGTATTCAAACAAAAGTCAAGAAAATAGAAAGGCAGCAGAGATTTCTGGGTTTGAAATTTAAATTATTTCTCATTTCCACCTACTCAAGGTTTTCAAATAAAGAATGAGCTTCAGAACAAAAATTAAATTCAGCATGTAAATACAAGATCATTGGTAAAGATCTCAGAAATAATTCAAGAATTGCCTCAGAAAAGTGTTCAATTAGGTGAAAGACCCACAAGTGATCTTCTAGATGTACCTCATACTTTCCATTTACCTTTAGAGTGTCTGAAAATCTTAAGAAAGTTGTTCTTCAATAGACTTGCAGGAAACCCAAGGCAGGAAAGTTCTTACATTGGAGAAAATTTTTCATATGGTTTTTGTCTAACTGAGATTATCAATTGATTCATAAGAATTCACAACATTTTTATAAAGAGTTATTTCAGCTTAAACTAAAAAGGACAGAGTCAGTGCAAAATGAAAAGGGAACTTTGGATCCTCAAACCTCTGAAGGACAGCAGTTGGCCCACAGAAGTATTTAGCTGGCAACCTGTGTCCAGCAGTGTTTCAGAATTGCTAGTCAATCTGTGCACCTATGAGATGCTCCCCGTTACTCCCCTTTTTGAATGGGAGTGGTTATAGTGATTATTCTACTCCTGTTCCAACATTGCATTTGAGTTATGAGTGTCAGAGAACTTGTCTTTTTAGCTTTTGGGTGTCAAGATTGAGAAAAACTAAATTCACAGAGTTTTATAAAAGGAACCCACTTCCGACGTTCTGATTCAGATTAGCAGATCCTGGACCTCAAGCATGAGCATTATGCAGTAGATCACAGGTCCACAAACCACAGTCAGAAGGGCAATTCTAGTCCATGTGCCTTTATAAATAAAGTATTATTAGAACACAGCCATATATGCTCATTTGCACATAGTCTATGTATGTTTTCAAGTTCTTTTTTTTTTTTTTTAATTTTTTTTTTCAACGTTTATTTATTTTTGGGACAGAAAGAGACAGAGCATGAACGGGGGAGGGGCAGAGAGAGAGGGAGACACAGAATTGGAAACAGGCTCCAGGCTCTGAGCCATCAGCCCAGAGCCTGACGCGGGGCTCGAACTCCCGGACCGCGAGATCGTGACCTGGCTGAAGTCGGACGCTTAACCGACTGCGCCACCCAGGTGCCCCTGTATGTTTTCAAGTTCTAATGGCAGAGCTGAGTAGCTTTGACAGAAACTATATGACATACAATGATAAAATATTTACCATTTCATAGATGATTCTTCAGAGATGGGTCTTAGGAAGTGGTAAATGCATTTTTCATGTGAAAATAAATACTGCATAATCAAAGAGTGATGGTTTTAAAGCATATCTGCACACATCAATTATCCCACAAATATTTGAGTATAATTTCTCTCTCCTCAGAGTCCAGACTTAGTTTCTCATTTCTAAAGAATAGACTGCAATAAAAGTAACAGTGTCTAAAGCAAATACTGTATCTTTGGCTTGGCTTAATCTTTCTTAGGATACAAACTATTGGATCCAAATTAATGTGCTTTGAGGAAGTCCAGATTAGTTTACAGGGAAAGAAATATGGAGAAGCCCAAGTGAAGATAAATTATGAGACTACTTCAAAGTCACTAACCACCACCAAACACCAATGGGAAAAAGATTTAGATGATTTCAGCTCCATGGCAGAGAAAGTATGAACACAGATACAACATCACTGATTTTACCACATATCTCACCATTCAAAACTTGCCATAACTGAATTAGTTTGCCATCTTAGGAAAGCACCGTGTGAGTTGGGGCATTTTTCTCCTGTATGCAGTGTATAAGCTTACACATAGCATTGTTACCCACATAGCTAAAATATGTGAGTACAGGAAACAAGGAGTGGAAGTGATATTGGCCCCCTCTTTTAACCACCCCCTGTGATTTCCTATAGCTTTTGGCTCTGCAAATTTGAAATACTCTTTGTTCGTTTTGTTTTTAATTAGAAGTAGTGAATTCACATCTATTAAATAGAATTAAAAGGATTACAATAGACCTTGTTTGTTTCTTTGTTTTAGGATTATAATAGACTTAAATCTATGAATAACACCTGGTCATTTCTATCTCTCTCTCTAAAAGATGATTAGCAAGGGGGGGGGGAAAGTTACTTTATTATAAAGTCCATCCAGATCCAGATCCGTATAACCATGAAGGGTTAAGGTACTTGTACACAATTGTAGCAGGAACGGTATGTTTGGAAGTCAAGAAATTCATCAGGGTGCCTCTAGGTTCTTCCAGATGTGTGACAACAGTGAATGACCGATATCAGTGATCATGGTGCATCATAAATAATTGGACATTTTATGGATAAAGATGCAAATGACTACATCAGCCAAGAAACCTAGACATGCCAGATTCTTGAAGGAAATCAAAATGTTCATTTAAGGAAGAAGAGGATGTAGATCAATTAAAGCCCCAGAACCAGTTGCAGTAAGTAACAGGAACTGTTGCATATAGCATTAGGCCTTTTGTATCAGAATCTTAGGGAAATTGCTATTAAGAATTAACTAGAAGGGGCTCTTGAAGAATTAAGCTTAATGGTAGGCAAGAGTTGATTTATGTTGTCCAGCAAGTGGATTATATTTATTCTCCTTATGTAACAATTAAAGTCCTCTCAGTTCCTCTTCTTCCAGCATAACCATCATATCATGCAGGGTTGAACTGGTTTCATATGAGTGGAAACTGGCCGTATTTTGTCTGATATCACTTCTGGGTACCTCATACTTTTTGTTCTGGATATTTTCTATCATCATAAGGTAGGATGCCAGCATAAAAGTATTCCACCAATGCATGGTCAACTCCAGAGTGCAAAAGTGTTACCAGCTATAGAATTTATGATATATAAATACTGCTCCCTTAAGCCCAGAAGTATAGATACAGATATTATGTGTGTGAATATGTTCAATTGTCTGTATTTACACATATGCCTAAACTCTGGGTTTATGTCACTTCATTTTAAATACACTCTGTATGAACTTCTTGGAGGCAAGTAGAGTTTCTGATTTACCTCTGTACAAATTTTTAATTTACTCTTGCTCAAAGTGATCTCTTCCATACCCACCCCACACACGCACATACACAAAAAGAAAGAGCAAAAATAATAACAACATAAGCTAATGCACATAATTTAATATTCAGTCTGACAACCTGTCCCTAGTTAATTCATATTTTACTGAGACTATTTCTTTAAAAATAATAAATTCAAGAAGCATATCAAAGGTATATTTTTTGTTGTGCTTTAGTTCTCTTTCAGATATGTTAAAGGAACACTAACATCTTAGATGTTTTGTATATATGGGAAAAAACCTTGGAGAGTTTTTCCTTTTAATTTATAAAATATTGACATATACTCAGGTGAAAAAACAGGTGTTAGAAGAAGACTATCGGGGTGCATGGGTGGCTCAGTCGGTTAAGCGTCCAACTTCGTCTCTGGTCATGATCTCATGGTTTGTAGGTTCAAGCCTAGCATCAGGTTCTGCGCTGACAGTTCAGAACTTGGAGCCTGCTTCAGATTCTGTGTCTCCCTTTCTCTCTACCCCTTGCCCACTTGCACTCTGTCTCTGTCTCTCAAAAACAGATAAACATGAAAAAAAAATTTAAAAGAGAGAGTCTATAGGTTGTTAAAAGACAAGGTATAATTGCCTCCTTCAATTAATTTTATTCTAAGTCCTTTACCTATCTTTGTCACAGAAGTAAGAACATGAGCAGAAAGAAAGGCCGTAAGCCAGATCACACTTACAGGAATAATACACAGAGGGGAACTATACATGAAGTTATATTCCTAAGTAGTTGATAGTTTAGAGATAACCAATGCCTAAGGGGTCTTGTAAATTCTTTCTAAAATCTGAAACATTTTTACAGAGCTAAATCATTTAAATATTTGTATCAGGAAATATTTGGGATAGTTAAGATAAATGTGGAAACAAGTAAAACATAAAGAATACTTCCAGTTTACTCTTTATATTCCTCTGATTGTATACTTTGATGTTAACTTCAAACATTTCGGTCTTTCAAACATATGTAAGTATAGAAATGTTTTTATCAGGAAAAATACTCACAAAACCCACTATTGTAATGTCATTAAGTTGTAAGTTCAACTCTCAAGTAGACTGTTCAGTGGACACTGTTATTTTTTCAAAAAGTAAAAGGCAAATTGGTGAATTAATGAACAGACATCAATGTATGATAATATGTGTGCATATGTGGCAGAAAGAATCACTATGTGGCAGGTGTATATCTGAACCTGTAGTCAGATTTTTACATTCTTTTCTAGTCTGCCCATTGTATTTGTGGTCATAAATTCAAATACATTGGCCAAGAACCAAAAGTGCTAAATATAAAAGAGGCATATTGTCATTTTCAGGTACTAAATTAAAAAAAAACTTTCATCTTGAAATTTATAAAATCAGCATGTAAATCTATTCTCACAATTGAGGTAAAGTGGAAATGTCATTTGGAATGACACCACTACATTCTATCCTTTCCTATGATTTCACACACTGATGCAGACATCCAGTCTTCTTCTGTCCTTTTACACATTAGCTCTTTACTCCAGCTTTGTGCTGCCTGTCCTGTCACCCAGAAGATTCTGTACATAAAACAGGAATATGTGTTGTGTCCAGAGCAAGTTTGTAAAAAGGCAAAACAAATGACTATTCTCAATTGCACCATATTTCCAAATATGAGGCAGCAAGCTTAAAGCATAGGCTGAAAACTGTATCTGATTGCACACGCACATTGTTTTTCTAGATTTGAAATTACATGTTCTATCAAGGATGAGTTTGATCTTCCTTGGGTTTGAAGTGAATCCTCTAGACAATGTCTGACATAACCATTTCCTTCAGTACCAATCTTTATTTCACTGTCACCACAATTCCACTGCACAAAATTCACCCCTATTCTCTTAGGATTACTTCACTGGCTGATATTAAAGCACTGATTTTTCATCAGGATGATATTCACTATATTAACTGATGATACTCCTTTGAGTATCCTTTTCATTTTCTCTTTCTTATTCAGTTAGCTTGTTTTGTTTTGTTTTGTTTTGTTTCCCTCTCAATAGTTCACTGAATGGATAGCATGATAGAATACAAAAGGGTCCATTCTTCATTTTTTACTAAGAGAATGGTTAAAAAAAATAAAAAATTCTTCAATATGAAAACTAAAATACTAGAGTCAAAGTCAATAATTTTCATGCCATACATCACAGACGGGAGGAAAATGAAAGAAACGTCTTTGTAGGAAACTGATGTATATAGTCCTGATAAAGAGAGAAGAAACTTCTTCCTTCATCCTTCCTTCCTCCACTTGCTCCAAAGGTAATTGGAGAGGAGGTTGAGAAAGTATGTTTCAGAATAAAACAAGAAATTCGGGGGTGCAGAATATATATTAGAATAGAGCAGTGCTGCCCTCCTGGGTAGATTCTGGGGAAGTAGCATGGCTGTGCTCCCATTATGACTTGTCAGAAAAGCAGAGTAGCATTGAAATGGTAGAGATATCCTCTTATGAGAGTAGGTATTTTCCATATCTCTGGGGGCAGGAGACACCTTTAGAGGATTTTTGGTGAGGTACATCAGTCTGCAAGTAATATAAAGACTATCTACTAAAAGGATTTGTCACCAGTATTATTAGATGGCAAAGAAGGACAAAGATCTGTGCTCTTGCCCTGAAAGAAAAGAACAAGAAACAAACAAACAAACAAAAAAACCCTACATTTTTATTCTTCTTAAGGAACCTGTAAGATCAACATACCCTATCAAGAATGAGGTGAGAAGAGACCTTGAATTCATTGAGACTAAATGTCTAAGGCCCAGCAAGAGGAGATTCTAAGTAGAATTTAGATTCATTTATTAAAACACAAAATGCTATTTCTTCCCTATCCCTATGTATGATTTTTAACTGCTATATGTGCAAATTTAGGCATTTGAACACTAAATAGTGTAATGGAAAAATTTTAATGTTGAAAAATATACTTTGATATAATACATTTGACTATTGCATGAATATGGCATTAGGTTGGGACACAAAGCTAAGTGTTTATAGATGTATTATTTCAAAAAAAATAACAAGTCTTTGTTACAGATCTCATAATGTTCTCCTATATGTTATTGGCTCTTTAAAATACACAGGAGGTATCACAAAATATAAATGCAAATTAAAATCAACTCGAACTGACTGAATTCATCAGTCTGGGCTGACATGACAACATACGACAGACTGGGTGTCTTAAACCATAGGAATTTATTTTCTCACAGCTCTGGAGGTAGACATTCTAGATCAAGGACTGATCTAACTGGTTTATTTCTGATGAGGGATCCTCTTGGCTTGCAGACACCCCTTTTTGTTATACCCTCAAGTGGCCTTCTCTCAGTGAGTGCACACAGGGCGGGGCTGGAGTGGGGGGTTCTCAGTATCCTTTCTTACAAGAACAGTAATCCTATCAGATCATGTCCCCACCCTTATGACCTCATTTAATTTTAATTATTTCCCTACTCCAAATACAGCCACAATGGAAGTTAGAACTTCAACATATGAACTGGGAGTGGGGTAGGGAGTGGAATATAAATATTCAGTCCTTGACACTCACCATCCTGAGGCTAAAACAATAAATTTATGATTTTTGTAATGAATTCCATAATACAGTTTGCATATTACACACAAAGCTTTTTACATTTATTTTATCTTGAACACGTATATTTACTAAGAATATATAAGAGCATTTTTGATGTTAAGCATATATATTAGTACTGGGAATATAGATCATTTTTTATTGTCACCATACTAGGAGACCATCCTTGCATTTAATTATCGGAGACTAATGACTCTAAGTGTTCTACACAATACTGGGATAGTCCTGCTCAACAAAAATTGCCATGGCCAAAATATAAGTAAGTAATGATTCAACTTAGTAACAGCATTTCAGGATTTTGTTTTGTTTTAATTCACTTGTCCCCTCAAGTTACCCCCTATGCTAACCACGACCTTTCCATCAGGTATTCAATAATAGCAACATGGTACCTATATTCCATGCTTTGGTTTTTTTTTTTTTTGATCCAATGTGTTCATAACACACTACATGGCTTCCCTATTGCCAGAATAATGCTGATAACAAAGCACACCAAAATTCAGTGTAAAAAAATCAAGTAATTACTGAGTGCACAACTCTAGAGTTTAAGCAAGAATTTTTTTGTGGGCTTGCTTTGGCTCACTTGTGCATCTGCAGTCACTGCCAGTCAGCAAGGCAGTGCCGGTGATCTTGGCTGGACTCTCTCACACACCTCGGGCCTAAGTGGCTGTCCATTGTTTTACTGTGGCCTGGGCTGCAATGGGACACTGGGGAGAACAACTGTGGTCCATGTGTACTTTCCTTCAGCATGCTAGCTCAGGAATCCTCTCAAACCAAAGAAAGAATAATAGCAAGAGACTAAACTGAAACACACAAGTGTTTATTCCATCCTTTGCAATTTACCGACTAGAGTGGGTCATGTGGATGTACTGAGTGAGGATCAAGGAGGGATCCTGCTCCTCTTCATTGGAGGAGCTGCGGAGCTACATTGCAAAAGGAGTGAACATGGGAAGTGGCAAATAATCTGGCCATTAAAGCAATATATGTATCGTACATGCATGTGTGCACACATATTTACATATGGGGTCTGTCATTCTTTTCTCTGTATTAATGGAATCCTATTATCCAAAACCCCTTTTTTTCAATTCTTACCAGTAGACTGGTGGATATTTTTGCTGGTACTATTTAAGTCTTTCTTTTATCTGCCTGTGTAATAGTTGCATATACTTATTCTTTTCTAGATAAATAACCAAATGTACTATCACTATTAAGTACATCTTTTAATTCTCAAGACATATATTTAAAGTCCATATATACTTGACTATTTTTCTAGTCTTTTCCATTTATCAGAAAATAATAGCATGAGTAAGCATTATTTTATTATTGTATTAAACATAGGAAATAATAATAACAATACTTGATTCAAAATGCTGTGATAATATATGTAAAGTCCTAAAACAGTTCTTTGTATAAAAGTATTCTATGTTGGCTATTGACATTATCCCTAATATAATAATTATTATTCCAAGCAATACAACTTTGAGAAAGTACATAAGTGCTATAAACTTCAATCACTATTTGAAAGTGGCACAAATCATAATTTTGCATGTTAATTTAAAAAATAAGTGATAAAATGTAAGTATAGACACTATAGACATTTTTTCTATTGTATTATTTGCTTAACATACTAATTTTTAAAAATTAACACCTAAATAATTACAAGTTCATGTTTTTTTGTTTAACTTTAGGATAAAATATTTTAAACTATAAATTCACATTTTCATTTATTTCCATTTGTAGTTTTGCTTTTTTTTCAAGGAAATAGCTCCAAGTAACTATGACTAAGTATACTATGGACTGTGTTAAAAATAACTTATGTCCACTGAATTCACTGAAATTCAAAGAAAATGTAAGTAAGATGTGTTACTAAAACTAAAATATGACATATCGGTAAACTGTATTTTACTGTCAGGACATGTGTCTCAGTATAATTAACACATATACATGCTCACATGCATTATATATTATTCAGCTTCTAGCCCCAGTATAATTTATTTTAATTAGGCAAATCACCTCATTATATTTTTACCAAAATTATCCTTTAGAGATTTTTAGCTATGAACTAATTTTTCAGTATTTTATCAGGTATGTTATCTTGATTTTAGAATTGTGACAGGAAAATAGCAGTCGAGCAGATTTCCCAAAATTTGTCAGTAAATATGTAGATACTTGTAGTCAACAAACTTCTACTGGTATTTTGAAAAGGTACTTTAAAAAGATGCATATTTTGATGTTATGACTTATGTCTATATTCTAAGCTTGGGATAAATGCATGAGTTAATTAAAATTTAAAATTTTATATACTTATTTCCTTTTCTTCATTGAATGGAATATTACCACTGATAGTGTGTCAGCCTCTACCCCAAAGCTTAAAACCTTGAACTAAATACATCTTTTATAGACTCATGCATAATTTGCATCTATGGATAATCTTAGACAACATTCTTGAAATATTCATTAAGGTTATTATCTAAGAATTGTCATGTCTCAACATTTCATTTTGTCCTAAAAATAATATTTGTGGTTACTTTTTGTCTGTTTTTAAAATCTTCATTTTGTTTTGGTGGTCTCTGAAATTTTAGGAGCCCTAAGGCTTTAGGAATAAACATTATTTCTTTTTGTAAATAGTTAAAAAGGATTTTGTAGTTTGTGAACATCAGGTTCCCTTTCAACCAGAATGTCCTCATGTTATTTTGGGAAGGCAGCTAAGCATAGGTATTAACAGTGCCATCTATGCACTCAAAACCATCCAAGGTCCTCACTCTCCACGCTCCAGAGAGCTACTGGACTTCTGAATGCCTTAGTTGTGTCATCCCTAAACAGGGAACACTGATAGTACCTGCTCTATAACATTGTTGTAAGGATTAAAAGAGTGTCATTGTTTATGTTGTTAGAATACTTTCTGGGAGATAGTAAGAAATAAAAATGTAAGTCAGTTACTATTGCTTTTGTTGTGTTTGTGCTATTAAATGAAATTATTGCCAAATGTAGCATATAGGTTCTGCTTTTATAAATTTGCATGTTTTGAAATATATCTGAAAGCTATCCACACAGACTAAATATGAACTCTTATAGCTGTATGTATGTGTGTGTGTGCATATATATATATATATACACACACACATACATACATACATGAGAAAGAAAATAAAATACATTATCCAGTTACCCCAATGTGATGACTAGATGTATGATGTGTCTGAATTTCAAAAATGTAAATTGTTCTCCCAGGGTACAAATCAGTTGTGTTTGGAAGCTAATTTAACAATCAGTTAATTACTTTCAAACTTTACAATTTCAGTAAACCACATACTTTTTGTGTATATGTGGAAGTTAAATTTACTTGTCATAAAGTGTCCTTCCTATTAGCAAATACATTAGAGACTTAAAAACCTTTTATGTTTTGTATTTATTCAGGTTAATATTTGTAATAGCGGCAAACTTAAAATACTTAATTAACTAATGATTAATCTGCATCATATTCTTTACTTCTCTAATGAAAGAACAGTATTTTATCACATCTGACATTCATGTTTTAAACGACCATCATTCATCATATTAAATCCATTTTCACATTTTCTCAAAATCCATCCAAAAGTGATCTTTTTAGTAGAGTTTACCAGCTGCTCCTTTATCTTCCCACCTTTGTACATAAATTAATGGAATCTACCACATCTTCAGCATGTGGTCTGCACAGCACATAATCTTTAATTAATACAAAAATCTGTCAGTAATATTGTTCACATTTTACCTACACTGCTATGAGTAATACAAGGTTTTTGGCTGCCAATAATTAAAAAGAAAAAACAAGACTCATTGGTTTAAATACATGATCTGTCAAAAATGAATCATAGGCAATTAAATTTGACACTTATAGAAATATGTTTTTTTTTCAGTTTCTCAAAAAGCAGAATGATTCCAATTTTTTTCTTTCAAAGACAATTCAGATTCTAAGTACTAACATATATATGTATTACATATATATATATATATATATATATATATACATATGGTATAAACACATATCATACCACAAATTATACCACAAATCACACTCATATTTACTATAAGAATGATAACATACTGGATCCATAAGGAAACTTTGTGTATTGTGTATGTGTGTGCATATAAATATCCTTCTCTTTAAATCATAATGATAGGACTACACCAAAGCCACCTATTTTCAATTTGCTGCACCACTACTTAAAGGGACTGAGTGATCAGCTTCTTGTTTAATAAAGTTTTAGAATTACAAGAGATCTGGGGTGCCTGGGTGGCTCAGTTGGTTAAGCTTCTGACTTCAGCTCAGGTCATGATCTTGTAGTCCATGAGTTGGAGCCCCACATCCAGCTCTGTGCTGACAGCTCAGAGCCTGGAACCTGTTTTGGATTCTATGTCTCCCTCTGTCTCTGTGCCTCCCCTGCTCACATTCTGTCTCTCTTTCTCTCAAAAATAATAAACTTAAAAAATTTATAGAATTACAAGAGATCAGATTTGACTTAGCCCCTAATACAACCTTATTTCACAATTGAATACAATATACTTTAGATTAAGCAGGTAAACTATGTTGAATGAAGTGGATTATATTTCTCAGTAACACAAAAATACTAATGAGAGATATAAAAAAAAAAGTCTCTAGAATCCCAATAATTTTTAATATGGTATCTAAGGCTACAACCAAATTGCCTGTGATAAGAGCTAATTTTAATTTGCTTACTCCCAATAATTTTTAATATGGTATCTAAGGCTACAACCAAATTGCCTGTGATAAGAGCTAATTTTAATTTGCTTACTAGGACTATATTTAATTACATACATGTATAAATATATACCTAATTCCACATCTACTTGGAGACGAAAGACATTTTGAAAAGTACATCTTCTCTGATCCAGGTTTCACCTCAAGCAATATGCAAGACTTTTTATTACTAATGGGGTTAACTTCTACCTGCACTTAGTCACTGCTTTTGAAAGATGACAGTCATCAGAAGACATCATTTAGGTTTCTTTTAAGAGCTCTGCATACCAACAAAATTTTAATTATTTGGTTACTTATTTCATCTCTAATATATCTCTTTTGCATTATTTAAACTGTACAATTTATTGACAGCATATCTATATTCCATCAAACATGTGCCTTATCTACAGATAACATTTATTTCCATAGACAGAATTATTATTGTGATTTTCTATAGAGGAGAATATTGTAAATAACTTATATCTCCATGTGGAATTTTTACTCAATGATCCCAAGGTTCAAGAACAATAGTTGGGATGGGACACCTACGTGGGTCAATTGGTTAAACATCCCACTCTTGATTTCAGCTCAGGTCATGATCTCACAGCCTGTGGAGTCGAGCCCAGTTGAATGCTGCTAACAGCACAGAGCCTGCTTGGGATTCTCTTTGTCCCTCTCTCTCTGCCCCTCTCCCACTTGCACTCACTTGCTCTCTCTCAAAATAAATAAATAAACATTTAAAAAAAAAGAATAGTAGTTGGGGAAATTATATCTTTAATTGTTAAATTGTTAATATTATTCCTTAATAATTTATTTTGCTCTGATGATGTGTAAGTTTTTATGTGTTGAAGCCGTAAATAATCTTTAAGATTCCTTTCAGAAACAGTGAATACTAAGAAATGAAAGAGCATCATCTTGTCACTTTTAATACAGATCTGTATATTCATTAAGCACCACATAGAGTCAATTCTCCCTTCTCAGCTATAGAAGAAAAAATGTATTAAAAAGAGAACAAAACAGAAGAAACTCAGCAAAAGAAGGCATGTGGTAGGAGGAAGTGGGTGGCAAAAGAGAGGGATCGAGAGACTGATTTTCTTAAACTCCATTTCTGAATGACACAATCGCCCTCCCCTTCAAGACTGACATATTATGGTTGGTATCTTAATGACTGATAACTGGAGTAATAGATGAAACAAGATTAGCCGTGAGTTGATAGTTTTGAAGACATGGAATTCAAATATGAGGTTTTGTTATATCCTTCTACACAATGTTAAATACATTTGAATTTTTTCATAATAAAAAGTGAAAAAATATAAAACTATTACACAAGAGTAAACTTTTTTTTAACAAAACTCTTATGAAGCATGTAAAGTAGATGGCAATCTAACCCTGACATTTTTCATTTTGGGGATTTATGTTACTAATCGCCTGGATTTATATATGCCTAACAGAACTGATCTTCCATTAAGATTGTCAATCTATTGTGATGTAACCGGGCCACATGGTTCTTCCAGGAGAAGTGGCAAAAATTATTCCATAAACAGGTTTAAGGAACTGTAGGAAGCAAGAATATAAATCTGTACTTAAATCGGAATCAAGTATATCTGGGCATGAGCAATGGAATGCAGATTCATCCCATAAGTGGTACATTTTAAAGTGTTAATTTGAATGCATTGTATTAGTCAGCTTGGGTCTCCATAACCAAATACCATAGAGTAGGTGGCTTAAACAACAGAATTTTATTTCTTCACAGCTCCGGGGTCTGGAAGTCTGAGACAGAGCTGGGTTTCAGTGAAAGAACTCTCTTTCTGGCTCATAGCTGTCAGCCTTCTCCCAGTGTCCTTACATGGTTGATAGAGTGATCTTTCTCTTCCTCATCTTACAAAGCCACTAATCCCATCATGAGGACCAGTGCTCATAATCTCGCTTAACTTCCTCTTCAAATATTATGGCATTGGGGCTTAGAGTTACAACATATGAATTTGGGAGAGAACAGGTTCCTCCATACATATGTTTTTGTTTTTAAAAAGAGGAGGAATTTGAAAATGCCTTCTGAAAGGAATACAGTATGATACATATGATAGGAGTACTTTCAGAATCTGATTTCTTGACTAACATCAGACGGAGGCATTGGTTGACCTAAACTTAATGACTTCTACAATACCAAGACAAAGGAAGAACAAAATATAACTAGAAAAGTAAAGATAGATGGTGAGATATTTTTTCCACTTCTGCTTGAAATTCACCAGAGTGTAGCTAAAACGAGGGCTGTATTGCAATTTGGACTACAAGGTAATCCACAGCTTATAACCTTGAAACAGACATATCTTTCTTCAACTTTAGAGGCAGGGTTTGCTTAATGGCTTCCAGGTGACTGGAATTTATGCACTATTACTGTGTCTTTTCAGCTCTGGAAGAATTCTGTTACATGCAAAAAAAAAAAAAAAAAGTGCAAAAACATCCCAAGTCTGCTATGCAAACACAGATCAAAACTACAAAGAACTTTTTTTTTTTTTAAAAAAAAGAATGATAGTTACTAGTTAAGGGGAAAGAAGAAAATAACACAAATTGTTTGTATTTTCAGTACTGCACCTATTATTGGTGTATTCCTACAATCACAGAGGATCTAATAAAGGTATACATTTTTTAAGTGGTGGTAAAATATTAACAGATTCAACGTCTAGTTTACACTCCTTCTGTTATTTGTTCAACCCCAGCATCTGCTCTGCACTTCCAGCCTGCTTCCAAAAGGTCCTTTCATCAGTGTCTCCTAGGGACAGGGCTGAACTTTGTCCTGGTCACCATCATAGCTGCAGTAGTTCTAGAACCTAGGTCTAATTTAAGTAAGAACCACACAGGCTCTGGCTTCCCCAGGGGCTGCCAGGCAGGGCCAGTAACGCAGCACAGAACTGTGGGAGTGTGAAACCCATGAGGCAAACCCTGAACCAAGCAAGAGAGCTGACGTGAAGTAATGGCCGTATGACTAGCTGGATCCTCCTTCTCTCCCACCCTAATGAACAACTCCGGATGCAGTAATTTCATAATCCTCTCCAGAGATGTTCTGTGTGCCTGTATTCCCTTGTTATTACCTTGTGAATTTGTGGTCTTCATGCTTGTTCACAAACTTCTATTTCTTTCTTTCTTTCTCTCGAGTATCCCTCATACTTTATCTCACTCCTGTCACCCTGGTAATGCAGTGATCCTCCCACCACTAACCACCATCCCCAAACAAACAAACAAACATAAGCTACACCTCTGGCTGGATTGAAAAAAAAAAAAAAAAAAAAAGTCTGGGCTAAGACAACTGGTTACAACAGTGACCTTATAAATAAACCCTCAGAATGAGAGTTTAGGCTTACATTCTTATTGATCTGAAGTCAACAGAGATACGTATGTTATGTGTGGATAATTAGGTTGAGTAATACTCCCTGGCATTCACTGGAATCATATTTACTAAGGCTTTCAGCAGTGTTTAATTAGGCAGATGCTCAGCTGCAAGATAAGGAGTGGGGAAGGGACTGAACTTGATTAGGGTAAAGCAGATGATAATCATAAGACATGTTATGTGACGTGTCTGCTTTCACCAGATGTGGAGACCTTGCAAGTGTGCAAACACAAAGGCATGCATGTACACATGCATGCACACACATATGCCTGCACGCATATACAGGACTAGGAAGGATTGTCCCTAATATTAAGCATGCTATGAAAAACTCAAGAATTCTTTGGTAATATTAGAAGAAATTCTTAACAATTTCAGCTACAAGGGAGATTTGCCAAAAACCAGAGAGCGGTTATAAGGTTGTGAATGCTGCAACGAAGTCTAAATAAGCGGATGTAATACACCTGGACTATTATTAAGGAAGCATGGGACCTTGAGACCCATAGGGATATTTGTGTGAATGGGATTAAAAGTATCGAACACACATATTTTCTTGAATCCTGCTGCACTGAGAAGCAGTACTCTCCTCTTTTGCTAAGAAAGGCCTCATGCAATGACCTGGTCTATAGCAAATGCCTCATGGACCTCTAGTTCTCCACTGATTTCCTGCCACTGTAGGTTTAAAAGGGTCAGACTCAGCACAAATTGAGGAAATGCAAGCCTATAAACCAAGAAATTTCAGGAGCTAGTAAATATAGCAGCAAGAAAAAAGGGGCCTGGAGAGTTTAGCCTGGGGGAATGGGATGGTAAATAAGAAGAGGGCTGAGGTTCTGCCTGCCTTATGACTTGGGTCATAGGACAGTACTTGATGGTACTCTAGGAATCCATGGAAGATCTCGATGCCACATAAATCAAAGGTTCTGAATCAAAGCCAAGCAGCACATGTATTCTGTAGGGAACAGAGCCTAAAACATAGTTTATACATGGGACTTTTTGGTTTCCTGTGGATTAAATTAACCATTCTTGGATTGCTTTTCACAACTACACAACTTATTCAGACTTTTGCAGCCAATCTTTTTCTCCAATAAATTTTTGGGAAGATTTTTAACCATAGTCAGAATCATTTTACAGTAGAGGTATTACTGATAACATTAAGCCTGAGCCAAATAAATCATTTGAGTCTGTAGATGAATATGATAAATCAATAAACCCTTAGGTTAAATCAGAATATTACTTTATGACTTTTAACCTAAAGCATGTAAGGCTTTACTAAATGTCATATTGTATCTAAGTAAAAAGAGCAATGTCTCTTTAGAAACTCTCCTATTGATTCATTCACATCAGTAGACATCTGACTTAGCATGTACCAGCACAATTCAAGGCCTTGGTATTATAGTGAAATACAGCACAGACATTATCACTTCCATTTTGGAAGTCACAGGCACACTGCCAAGATACACAGTTCACATAGTAGTAACGTGAAAATATGTCACCCAGAGCGATGCAAGAAATACTGCATCTTGGATATTAAATCTTCAAACACACAATGAATAAGTGACTTCGGAGAATGATCAGTTTGATGAAAAATAAAATGGTCTGACTGTGAAGTATATGGAAAGAGATGTGCTTCAACTAGAGAGATCAGCTGAGAGCCAGGTCAGCTCATTTGAGAAGACCTAGCAACAGGGAGATACAGGGAAGAACATTCTGAGCATAATTAATTGCCAGTGTAAAGGTCAGGATAAGTTTGGAGTGTTTGAGGGTCAAGTATAAAAAGTAATGGTATTGCTGGGGCACCTGGGTGGCTCAGTCTCTTAAGCATCCAACTTCAGCTCAGGTCATGATCTCATGGTCCGTGAGTTCGAGATCCATGTTGGGCTCTTTGCTGACAGAGCCTGGAGCCAGCTTTGGATTCTGGATCTCCTTCTCTCTCTGCCCCTTCCCCACTTGCACTCTATCTCTCTCAAAAATAAATAAATATTAAAAAAAAAAAAGTAATGATTGCAGATTGGGAACCAAGTGACAGTACTGCTATATGAAGAGAGGAGGAGGAGATAAGGCCTTATATGTCACAGACAGAGACTGGCACTTTATTCTAATTGCCATGGAAATCCACTGGTGTGTGTTTTTTTTTTTAACTTTATTTTTGAGAGACAGAGCATAAGCGGGGCGGGGGGAAGGGGGCTGAAGAGAGAGACACAGAATCTGAAGCAGGCTCCAGGCTCCGAGCCATCAGCACAGAGCCCGACGTGGGGCTCGAACTCACAGAATGTGAGATCATGCCAAGCCAAAGTCGGACGCCCAACCGACTGAACCACCCAGTATTTTAAGCATGTAAGAAACATGATCTGAGTTGTACTATAAAATTGTCACCTTGTTTGCAATGAGGAGAGGAAGCTGTAGGGCAGTATGAGTAGAAGAAGACTGTATAGGAAGGCTGACTCACAGTTGTCAGTCATCAGCAACTGGCTGGTGAAACCATTTTGAGATGGAGAAGGCCAAAGGAAGATGGAACAGGTCAGGAACTGGATTCTCTCCTAGATCCCTCCCCAAGTAATGCGGCCCTGCCAAACCTGGATTTCAGCCCTGTGTGAAGAACTCTAAGATAATAAAGTTGTATTTTTTAAGTCACTAAGTCTTTTTTTGAGATATAATTGATACATAACATTTCATTGATTTCAGGTACACAACATGATTGAATTTTAAGTCACTAAGTTTTGGTAGTTTGTTAGAATAACAGTAGAAAACTATTACAGTCATGCTTTCTAAAACTGCAGTCTCCCCCCTAAAACCTCATATTTGGTGTTTTCTGCTTTATTTTTCCCACAGGACTTATACTCTTCTGAAACTATATATTTTTTTTAATATTTATTTTGAGAGAAAGAGAGAGAGCAGAGCAGGGGAGGGGCAGACAGAGAGGGAGAGAGAGAATCACAAGCAGGCTTCATGCTGTTAGCACAGGGCCCCACGCAGGGCTCTTCTGATACTATTTTTACTTATTAAATTATATTTATCACTAGATTATATATTATATAAGGCAGGAATTTCTGTGTCTTTTTTTAAATTTTTATCTCTACCCCAATAATCTTGAAGAGCACTTAGTGCACAGGAGCTCCTAAATTAATATTGTTTCAAATAACTAACAAATTAGGAAATCCAATCAGGTTTTCACTGACTTAAGTAAAATTATTCTAGCTCTGACATCCCCATGGCAGAAAATCAATGGATACAATTTTTTTCCTCTTTTGAAAGAGAGAGTGTGCACTCACAAGCACAAACAGGGGAGGGGCAGAAGAAAAGGAGAAGAGAGAGAGAGAGAGAGAGAGAGAGAGAGAGAGAGAGAGAGAATCTTAAGCAGGCTTCATATTCACCATGGTGCCTGATGTGGGGCTCAATCTCATGACCTGAGATGATGACCTAAGCTGAAATCAAGAGTGGGGTGCTTAACTGACTGAGCCACCCAGGAGGCCCATTGGACACTTTTATATCCTTATCTTTCTTGACCACCTAGAAGTCAAACTTCACACCAGAGAACCATGTTTATGTTACTGAAACACTTTTGCATCATCTTCCATGACACCACATTTTCCTAGAATTCTTCACTTTCTTTACTAAAAATCTTCAAGTAAAATGTCCTTCAGGCCCCAATGTAGGTTCTCATCTCTTTGTATACATGCTCATTTTTGCTAATCTCATTGATCCCTATTTTAATAATAATACCTACCTATATGGTAACCACCAAATGTACCTCTGTAGTCCACACCTGCTTTCTGGACTTCAGACATCCAAATCCAAATGTGTACTAAAGATTCCTTTGGTCGGTCACAGGAAGACATGTCAAAGGATCCTGTCCAATCCCAAATCTGATTATCTTCTTGGTTGGATGGAGAAAAATTTTACATATTCAGTGCAAAGTTTATAAACCACTATTTAAATCTGCAATCACCATGGGCATTTTATATTTATACTGTAGTAACATAATTTTCAGTGGAAAATCAAAAGCTTGTAAGGTGCTAGAGTCACGTGGCTTTAACATCATTCTGATAAGGGAGTAAAAAAGTATCCCTTCCTTCAAACACACAGTTCTCTTTACATTGTTTAGAATAAAGGACATTTCACCACTTCTGTCTTAGAATACTCACTGCTCATAGACATGGAGAGAAAGGAAGGGAAGTTAGGCTCAATTAACCTATTCTCTGTCAGTCATATACTTTTATCGAAACTTTCAGTTAAGGCAATTTTTCTTTTTGGCTTCCAGCTCTCCTACCTTGGCTTACCTTCCTGGTTAAATGATTATCACTTCTTCAGAAACCACCTGTCACTGGTGTCAGGTTATGTAGTGAACTACTAACTGAGGCAGCTTGCTGGTGGAATGCTCCTAATACTGGACTCATTTAGAGGGAAAAGTAATTGTATTCCTTAATATGAAGAATTGGTGAAATGGAAACAATACTGATATATAATAAAATAATTTATAAATCAGAACATGCACCAAATATCATAGGCTGTCTCCCACCTCTCAGTTTCAGAGGAAATAAATGAAAACTAAATTGGTAAATTACTTAGTTCTGGTCACATTGTTAGACAAGTGAAATTTCAACTAAATTTTCCTGACTTTTTATAAAGTGATTTTTCCAGCAAACTATTATTTTGTTCCTTCAGAGCTCTGGGGAAAGAACTCACCTCTATTCAAGCATGGAACTACTGGTATTATAGTAAAAACAATCATAGTGTTTATCAAACACTATGTGCCAGACTTTGTGCTTCAAACTCCATGTTTGATATAATTTCTTTAATAAAACATATTACTTTAATATTTTTGTTTTAGAGATGAAAGAAAAAGCACTAAGATATGAAATAACCTTTAAACAATCATTCAACAATTGTAGTAAATGGCTGAGATATATCTTGACAGGGTGACATTCTCAAAAGGAGTACATCCTATGAGCAATATGGCCAGTGGGGCCATCGTGTTGGTTACTAGGATTCTAAGTTGAGATGCAGAGAATTCAAACTCCCTATCCTATAAAGAGAATCATAAATACTTGCAATGTAGGTATTTACTCTAGGGATAATCAAGAGTTTTGCCAACCCATACTGCATGTCCTAGATCATACAAGCAATTCTACAGGGGGGAAATGAAGAGTTTAGGAGAAGAGTCGGGGGGGGGGGGGACGGGGTGTCATGGATCTAGTAAGAAGTATCTTAGCTTTTCCCTCCTATCCTTTGTCTTTGCTAAGATATGTATGGTCCTCAAGATTGAAATTACCTATCATGTTTTCTCTTAACTCTCCTTAACCAAACACATTAAACAATGTAAAGCCTGTAAGACAGAATAAGCTTCCTTCTACTCCAAGGTGAAACAGGAGGAGTCATTAAAAAATAACACTGAGATCGACTGATCTGTCTATCCATCTTGCTCTCTCTCTCTATCCCATACTGAAACCTGGAGAGTTTGTGGAGGTGTGAGTAAAAATCTGAATATGAGACTGACATTTTGAACCAGATACTAGATGATACATTCTGAGATACTATAATCAAATATAATCTGAAGCTTGTGAAATCTTCCCAAAATGATAGTGAAACATCACCATTACCATATTATGATCCACAAAACGTTACAGGGTGGTGATGAGATAAGGAGCTCATGCCAGAATGTAAATAAGCATACTGGGATTTGTTTGTTTGCGTTAATGTGTTAGTCAAAGTCATATTAAAACAACAAAAATTAGGGGAACCTGGGTGGCTCAGTCAGTTAAGCGCTTGACTCTTGATCTCAACTCAGGTCATAATCTCATGGTTTGTAAGTTCGAGCCACACATCGGTCTTTGCACTGACAACACAGAGCCTGATTGCGATTCTGTCTCTCCCTTTCTCTGTCCCTCCCCCACTCGCTCTCTCTCTAGCTCTCTAAAAATAAATAAGTAAAAATTCACAAAAAATTAGTATAGCAAAGCTTTAATAATAAGAAAAAAATAGTTATGCCCATACCTTTGCATACGTATGGCAATTGGGTACATTGGTTTATTTTCTGCAATGCTGGCGGTTACTTTAACATTTTTGCATATATTGTATATATTTGCATGTGTATATATATACATATACCTATGTGTGTGCAAAATTCCAGAACCTTTAATGGAAACATACATACATTTGAATGGGAACTATGGTTTATGAAACAAGTGGCTGGAAAATATAAAATATTATATACACGTTTTATTTTTATTTAAGATTTCCTGGACTCCCTGTATCTCTTACTTTCTACACATATGTTATTTTATCATTTTTTAAAAATTTTGGCATATTTTACTAAATTTATTTCCCAATAAATCTATTATGATATTTTAAATTTGGAAACCATGCTTTCTTGTTCCCAAATACATCTCTTCTATTATTTCATTTTCATATGATTCTTTTCACTATGAATCTATGATCTTTGCAAATTTTCTAATATTTGGAGTTATTAAATTTAAAAAAAGAATTACCTTCTACTCATCACATATCTATTTTTTAAAGTCAACTTTCCTGTAGCTTTAATATTGGTATTTTGCCTTCAATTTTAGACTTTTTCAAATACATCATAAATGTTTTTGTGTTTCTATGGTCTTATCTTAGAAAACTACTGGTACATGGCAAGTAATAAATAAGGAATCCTTTAAAATTACTAATTTTTTTGTAATAACAAGAAAAGCCTAGCTACACAGAGATTATCCCTTACAGTAAACATAAGAACTGCCCCATATATTAAGGTCTATCCAAATGTCAGAATAAGAAAGGCTATTCTTAAAGCAGCTACACTCATATTAACTATCCACTCTTTCTTCTGAGAGATTATATAATACATCAGAAAAGGATCCTACTTTTTTCCTTGTGGTAGGCAAATTCCTGGCCGCCCTGCAATCTCTAAATAAAGGCAGGGGTGGGAAGTGCGAATGCATAATACACTGTTATATAAATGACATTCAAGTCTTCAGTTAGTACTTCTGATTCCTGCCTCCACCTCTCACTCCTTCCTTCAGATATACCTGCTGTCTCCAAGTCCAGAATCCCTTTGGTTCCCAAAGCAGCTCAACTTTTGTTCTTCTCAGTACCCTCCATGTGTGGACAAGCTGTGATGTTCTCTGTTTCATCAATAAATAATCTACCATCCAGTTTTCAAGTTGCAGAAATTGGTTAAAAGTTTTCATATGTTGAGATACTCCTTTAAATGCTATGAAATCATGCTTCTTAATTCCTATAATATTGATTTGGTAAGATTGGGAAATAATGTTATGAAAGCATGGACTTAGACTATCATTTTATTCTGGAGGTCACTCTAAGTATATTTATGCCTTTAACTGTTTATCATTTTTGCAGCTTCCAACCCAATTCTAACCCAGATTGTGGAGTCCTGGAAGGAGAATCTCTGCAAATCTTACAGAATGAATGAATGAATAAATGAAGTTAGATGAACTAACTTCAAAATTACAACTTTTTTTAATCCATTGAAGGGAAGAAGTCACAGAGCAACCAGCTAGTATGAAATCTTTGAGAGAGAGTACATGCAGAGAACGAAGAATGTAGGGACTTAGTCATCTCGGGCAGATACAAAGGTGAGTTTAGTTAGAATAATTATAAGTGATGAAAGCTGTGTGTGGGCTGGAAAGACAGTTGAAACTTCTGGGAGGTCTATGTCCTCTTGCATAATTTCACCATGAACTCTACTGGTGCTCACAGAAAAGACTGGGAGGAGGGGGAGCGACCTAAGAAGCACCCACAAGGTGCAGACCTGGCCTAGGATTAAGCAGCTGTGCAGATGGGGAAAGAAACCCATGCGGACCCTCTTCTCTACCCACTCCTGAACAAAACCCACACTCTTTGGGAATGAATGGCAACTAAAAGCTGCAATCCCTAGGGCACTGATGAAAACTCATCACAAATCAGGGCTAAAAACAAAAGAAAAAAAAAGAACAAAAAAACAAACTCTACACACTGGCAAATGCCAGAGGCGAGCTGCGTAGGGGGTAGGGCATTGAGTGTACTTACCTTGATGAGCACTGGGAAATGTATAGGGTCGATGAATCATTATATTGTACACCTAAAACTAACATAATACTGTATGTTTATATTTAAAAACAAGCGAACACTATTTTTTGGAGTAGTTGGATTATGCCTTAGGCCCACAGCTAGAGTCAGGGAAGGGGCAGAAGACCCAAGAGACTATACCCTCACACCCACGGCCCAGAGTGAGGCTTAATTAGAACATTAGAGAATGTATCACTAAGACTACACCACGCCAGTAAGTGAAGAAGCTTCAATTAACAAGTAATTACCGAATATTGTTGGAAGGGGGGTAAGAGAAGAAAAGAGCACACAGAGACTCTGAAGCATGTCACAAGGGAGTAGAACTCTGCACTGGAGACACCACTTTAGAAAACCAGCCCCATCCTTTAATTTTTGTTTAATTAAAAAAAAATTATTATTTTTGAGAGAGAGAGAGAGAGAGAGAGACAAAGCATAAGGGAGGGAGGGGGGGAGAGAGAGGGAGACACAGAATCTGCAGCAGGCTCCAGGATCCCAGCTGTCAGCACGGAGACTGACACAGGGCTCGAACCCACAAACCGTGAGATCATGACCTGGGCCAAAGTCGGATGCTTAACCGACTGAGCCTCCCAGGTGCCCCAAACCAGCTTCATTCTATACACAAAGAATTTCTACAGCAATATGAAGGCTGTGCTACACTGAGGATAACCACAGCAACAACTCTACAAATCCAGCCCAGCTCTTAACTATGCATGACTTGATCTTTGTATTAAAGGCCTAGCCGAGAGTTGTGCCCATTTCCAAGTATATATATTATTCACCTCAGTTTTTCTCACCTTCATATGAAGTCTTCATGAACATGATATGGCATGTATATGTAAATGTAAGAGTAAACACACTAAGAATAGGCAAAGTAATAATCAGACTCAGACTCAGATATGACACAGAGGTTGGAAATGTCTGACAGGGAATTTTAAATAACTGTAATAAATGTTAATTAATATGCCAGGTGGAAGGGGAGAATTGGCAGACAGAAGCAATATAGCGAAACCAGAAAGGAGACATTCTTGACTGTTCCTTTCCCTGATGTGTCACAATCCAGGGAATGAAAAGAAACTTGACCCTGGATTAGCTTCATCCTGAAATTTTCCTTCCACCAAGTCCTTCCAAGGTAGGACCAGCTGCCCATTCTAAGCTCAGAGTAGCTTCTTCAGTCATAATGAGCCTTACCTGGCTTGTCAGGACACAAATCCTGACCCTTCAGATTGGGCCTGGCTGTTTTTTTTTTTTTTTTTAATGTTTATTTATTTTTGAGAGAGAGAGAGAGACAGAGAGAGAGACAGAGAGACAGAGAGAGACAGAGACAGAGCATGAGCAGGGGAGGAGCAGAGAGAGAGGGAGACACAGAATCTGAAACAGGCTCCAGGCTCTGAGCTGTCAGCACAGAGCCTGACACAGGGCTCAAACTCACAAACCGTGAGATCATGACCTGAGCTAAAGCCAGACTCTCAACCAACTGAGCCACCCAGGCGCCCCAGGCCTGGCTGTTCTATTTTGTACCACTTACTGGAGAATAGTGTCACCTTCTTAGGAGGTTGTAGTTCCTGCTCTAGGTTCCCATCCTCTCCCTGTGAGGGCCAAACTAACTCTATATGTCACACACACACACATATATAGCAGCACAGCAAGATGTAATTAAGGGCTTTGAACTTGGCTGCCCTGGGAAAGAAGTGGGGTAGACAGAACTGTCTTTCCTTCTGGGATGTCTCCATCTATCCCTACCTTTCCATGCCCCACCCTACTCCCACCAAAAAGTATAAAAATAAACAGAAACAGAAACAAAACCCACAGGATGCTTTTTCCTGTCCATTGCTTTGTCTTTTAACAAACACTTAAAAAAAGAAAAAGTTCTAATTAAAAAGCTGAGCAACATGTAAGATCAAAAACATAGTTTCAGCAGAGGGATAACAACTATATGAAAGATCAAACAGAAATGGTAGTAAACAGCAATTGAGGGGTGCCTGGATGGCTCCATTGGTTAAGCATCTGACTCTTGATTTCGTCTCAGATAGTGATCTCTCAGATGAGATCAAGCTGCATGACCAGATGTGCTCTGAGTGTGGAGCCTGATTGGGATTCTCTCTAACCCTCTCTCAAGATAAACAAACAAACAAAAAAGAAAACAGCAATTGAAACGAGGAATGACTCTGATTGGTTCATCAAAAAAATTTTTTTTAATTTATTTTAAGAGAGGAAGCAAGCACATGTGTGTGCACGACTGACAAGGGCCCCCATCCATGAACCCTGAGATCATGGCCTAAGATGAAATCAAAAGCTGGGCCCTTCAAAGACTGAGCCAACGAGGCACCTCCCACTCATCAAAAACTTGATGCACCAGAAGAAAGACTGAATTTAAAGAGAGGTCAATAGAAATTATGTAAATTGAAATACAAAGAGAAAAATAAAAAACAGAAAGTTCAAGAGCTGTGGAACAATATTATGTGTTCTAACTTAAGTGCAACTGATATCCCAAAAGAAGAAAAGAGACTAGAGAAAGAATATTAAAAAAAAAAAAAAAAACACACAGAACTTTCCAGAATTAATGAGACGACATAGCACATATCCAAAAAGCTTAGAGAACATTAAGCAGGGACAAATATCTTAAGTGTATCATATTTAAATGGTAAGGACCAAAGACAGAAAATCTTAGAGTAACCAGAGAAAAAGAAACATAAAGAGAGGATCAAAGATAAAAATGTCAGAAATTATGCAATCCAAAGATAATAGAGAAATATTTTAAAATGCTGATAAAAAGCAACTCAATTTTCCAATCCCCAAATCTGTAATTTCAACCATGAAACCTATATCCAGAGAAAGGATCTTTAAAGATTAAAGGGCAATAAAGTCTTCTTCAGAGAAACAAAAACTCACAGAATAGACTACCTGCTGACTTTCTCTACAAAAATGTTAAAAAAGGTTCTTTAAGCAAAAACAATATGATGTCCGATTAAGATATGGATCTACAAAGAAATGAAGAGCTCTGGAATGAAATAAATGAAGGCTAAAGAATTATTTGTCTTTTAAACTATTTTTTTTAATTTTTTTTAATGTTTATTTATTTTTGGGACAGAGAGAGACAGAGCATGAACTGGGGAGGGGCAGAGAGAGAGGGAGACACAGAATTGGAAGCAGGCTCCAGGCTCTGAGCCATCAGCCCAGAGCCTGATGAGGGGCTCGAACTCATGGACCGTGAGATCGTGACCTGAGCTGAAGTCGGACGCTTAACCAACTGAGCCACCCAGGCGCCCCTGTCTTTTAAACTATTAAATATAACTGTTTGCATGTTCACAAGGTAAGTAAGTACAGGCCATGACAAAAACATCAAAGAGATGGGAAAGAGGACTGATAATATACTATGGTAGGTTCTTTCACTAAATATAAAGCAGTAGAATATTGAGGGTAGACTCTGATTATACTAACATGTACACTGTAAATGCTCAACCACCAAACTTTAAGTCAGTAGAGGTCATTAAGTGAGATAATGCCCAATAGCACTGGAAAATGCATAAAAAGAAAAAAAAACAAGAATTGATGCAACATGTATAAAAAAGCCAACACAACGGTCGATTTAATATAACCATATTACAAATAACAATAAAAATAAGTGATTCTTGTTTGTGAATGACTTACTTCACTTAGCTTATGTTCTTAAGGTCCATCCATGTTGCTGCATATGGCAGAACTGCCTTCATTAAGGCTGGATGGTATTCCATTATGTATATACATTGCACTTTCCTTATCCATTCATGGGTTGATGAACATTTAGGTTGTTTGCATTTCTTAGCTATTGTGAGTAACGCTGCAATGAATATGGGAGTGCAGGTGTCTCTTTGACATCCTGATTCCAATCATATGAGGTATCTAAAATAGTCAAATTCATAGAATCAAATAGTGAAATGGTGGTTTCCAGGGCCTAGGAGTAGGAGGAAATAGTCATCAGACACAAAGTTTCAGTTAAACAAGACCAGTAAGCTCTAGAGATTTACAACATTGCATCTATAGTCAATAATAAGGTACACTCAATATTTTGTTAAGGAAATAGATCTCATGTTAAATATTCTTATCACAAAATTAAATGTAAAAAAGTAAATGAGTCTAATAGTTCATGTAAAAGATTATCAGATTTGATTAACAAAAAAGAGCCAACTGTATGCTATCTAAGAGAAACTCACTTGAAATGTAAAATTTTAAAGATGGGAAAAGATACATCATGCAAACACACACACAAAACTAATAGCAATACTGACATCCAAAGAGTTGGAATTCATAACAAGGAACACTACCAGGGATAAGGATAAAGATTAAATAAGGATAAAGGAGACTACATCTCTACAAAGACCTATAAATCCTAAATGTGTATGCATTTAAAAAATACATATGGGGGCACCTGGGTGGCTCAGTCGGTTAGGCAATCGACTTCAGCTCAGGTCATGATCTCGCCTTACCAGAGCTCAAGCCCCGCATCAGGCTCTGTGCTGACAGCTCAGACCCTGTAGCTTGCTTCAGATTCTGTGTCTCCCTGTCTCTCTGACCTTCCCCCTCCACTTGTGCTCTCTCTCTCAAAAATAAACAATAATTTTTTTTAAAAAATACATATAAAAGAGTATCAAAATTTGTGAAGCACAAAGCTCTTAGAAATTAAAGGAAAAACAGATAAATCCACAATTACATGCAGAGACTTCAGCATTATCCTTTTCAGTCATCAACAGAATAGGCAGATGATTGGAAAACAAAACAAAGAAAAAAAACAAAAACAAAAACTAAACCAGACCATCAACTAGACCTGACTGTTACAAAATGCTTCTTTCTCAAACAGCATAACTTCTTTTAAAGTGAACATAAAACAAAGAACATTTTCTAAAGAAAGTTCATATTGTAAGACAAATACACAAATACTAAACAAATTTAAAATAAAACAAATCAAGCAAATATGTTCTTTGACATATAACAGAACCAAGCTAGAAATAAATAGCAAACACATATCCATAAACCATAAAAATTAAATATCTTAGCATAATATTTTGGAGATATCAAATCATTGTTTTCTAACCTCATTAATTTCTAGTTTCTAGAAATGTATCTGGAAATGTATCTAAATATCCAAAAGCTATGAACTTACATCTAAACAACCATTAGATCAAAGAGGGATTCTCAAAGGACATTTTAAAACATAATCTGAACAAAAATGAAAATGCAACGTATAAAACTTTGCAGCTAAATCCTTGTTGTGTGCAGATAAATGTGCATGTTTATGTATGTTTGTGAGATATAATAATAATACACAACTAAAATTAAAAACATTTGTTTTACCCTTCATTACTTTAGGAATTACTTGATCTTTTATTTTAATGTCATAACATTAATGAATAGTTGATATTCCAGATAAAATGCACACTTGCATATGTGTATTGTGTGTGTTCGCACTGACTAAATTTTGATTACTAAAGGGCTTTCAGTTTTTTCCTGTGCATTTATTACATTAAAACCTTGATATGCATTCAGCACTTCTTTTAACCATATATTTCTTACTCTTTATTAAATATGTATACAACACAAAATTTTACACAAATTATATTTCCTGACAGTGAGGCCCATTATCATTAAAATGAAAACAAAAGTTAAATGTTCCTCTTTAGAATAGAGTAATCCTTAAAACAAAAGAATACATTCTAAAAGTTTTTTTTAACATATTTTTTTAATGTTTTATTTTATTTTATTTTCGAGAGAGAGCGTAAGCAGGGGAGGGCAGAGAGAGAGAAAGACACAGAATCAGAAGCAGGCTCCAGACACCGAGTGTGTCTGTACAGAGCCAGATGTGGGGCTTGAACCCACAAACCGTGAGATCATGACATGAACCAAAGTCGGACGCTTAACCAACTGAGCCACCTAGGCGCCCCCTAAAAGTTTTTTTTTTTATTAAACTCAAAGATTCTATAATTAATTTTATTGAGAATGGTTGTTTTCATGCTTGAAATGCTCATGAGGAAATAATAGTGAATAGAATATCTTTTCTCCTGTATGGAATAAACTGTGATCACATTTGATCAGGCATATACTTTGATATGAAAATTCTGGAACAAGTAGAAACTAGAAATTGATGAGGTTAGAAAAAAATGATTTGATATCTCCAAAATATTATGCTAAGATATTTAATTTTTATGGTTGAATTGCAACATACATTATAAAATAAATAGCAGGTGGAAGGATGGCTAGTCCAATAAAAGCTGTGGGGAAAAAAGAAGTATTTAGAAGTGAGAGGTGTGAGGATTTTCCCTCTGGCTTGAAACCAGAGTAAGACTTCTAAAATGCAAATCAACCATGTCTTTTCCTTGCTTTAAACATTTCCAAAACTTCCTATTGCTTTTAAAATAAAATTAAAATTACTTTATATGGTTATATAGAAGTCTAGCCTGTTTACCTTGCCTGTCTTTTTTTTTCTCCAACCTTCACCTTTACCTCCCCTATTTTAAGCTATAGTTATATTGAAAACCTCTCTGTTATAAGTATAAAATGTCTTCTCTAGCTCGTGGATTCTCAAAATAAGCATTTTTTACTCTGCCTCAACCAATTTTGGCCTTTCTACTTCAGTTATCAGATTAAATATATTCTTTCCTGACCATCACTTGACTGGTGTGGCTAGGTAATATTTTTACGTATAATTCGGGGAGCTTTTTTTCTTCCTGCCTAAACACATTTTCTTCTTTGTCTATCTCCAAAATTCTTGGAATAGCAGTTCTCATGCCTTTCTGCCTCAGGGGAGTTGTCTGCCAGGGGAAAATATAAGTAGAACAAGTTGGCAGGACTTCTGGGCTTTTGTCTTCAAAGTCTTAAAATCTTGAGGATGGATGGGATTTCAGTAAAAAAGAGTATATTAGAAAGAGTAGAAGGAAGAGAGTGGGCCCTTCCAGCAATTATATGAAAAATGACACCAGGAAGGGAGAAGCGCTGGATGAGTCCTGGATCCCTAGCTCTCGATACCTAGACTTTGTTCTCTCATTGACAAGAAGACCAATCCTCAAGACAGCTCATGCCCTGCAATATCTCTGGGGTATAGAAGGTGCGAGAACCGTAATAGTGCTCATTATAGATACTCAAGCCATATTCTTTGACTGAATGACTGTACCAGAGTATAAACCCAAAGCACGATACCACTAGAATTAATGAAACAGCATTTATTAAGGTCCTAGAGGCATTGAAGGCTTGTAGGAAAACTTAAATTAACTATAGAAGATAAAGTGACATGTCTTATACATGTGCATTTGGAGACCAAGCAGTATTGCTACAGTAGCATATTGTCCCGTAGCAATCTATCATTATTGTAATAGAATCTATTGCATTTTATGTCTATTGCTTAATCCTGTATTTTCCCCTAGAAAAGGGACTGTCCCCAAAGCTATGCTGGTTTGGATTTTATTCCAAAATGTCTAACATTAAATGGCAATGAAAGATCTTATGTTTAAAGAATTGGAGAAGAGACTACAAATTAAGTTTGACCACTGTAATGATTTCTATTCAAATTATATTGTTACAAGAAATTTCAAAAAAACATCTAATTCAGAGTTTTATGTGAGCCATATCATATAATCTCTTCACTCTGTAGCCCGTCCCCCTTTCTAAAACTGCACCCACATGCCCTGATGGCAACAGCCTTGTAAAACACTAAGGCAGTGTGTACATATTATTTATTCTCATCCACATTGAAAGAGAATATTCTCTTTCATCAGATTTTAAACTTATTTAGGAAGTAAAAACGCATATGAAGATCTATTTAAGAAGATGGCATATAGGGGAGCCTGGGTAGCTCAGTTGGTAAGCGTCCAATTTCAGCTCAGGTCATGATCTTGCAGTTCATGAGTTCAAGCCCCACATCGGGCTCTGTGCTGACAGCTAGAGCCTGGAGTCTGCTTAGGATTCTGTGTCTCCGTCTCTCTCTCTCTGTCTCTGTCTCTCTCTCTCTCTCAAAAATAAACAAGCATTAAAAAGAAATTAAGAATATGGCATATGTCTATCAGCAAGTGGGCTTCATAAAACATTAATTCCATTGCAGACTCCCTCTTTGGGTTCCCCTCTCCTATAAAGTTTTCAAAAGGGTAATAAAGAGGTAGCTGTGTTATCTGCAAGCTGGTAGCTAAGAAAAAGAGAAAGTTATTGAGCCAGAAATTTCTAGTTCATTCTTCCCCAATTTTTCAGTCAAATATATGGAAACCCAGGCTTATCTTACAGTCACTGAAGGCCAGGCAGCAAGTGGAATTTGTCATCATTGTGTGTGCATAAGAAAGAAACTTTTAAGATACATGTTAGCAGCTGCAAAGAAAATCCTTCAGACAACAGTAAAGTGCTTTCTTAAGAAATGTGTCAAAAAATAAATAAACGGGGGAAAAAAAGAGAGAAATGTCTAAAACCAACTCTCTTGCTGTCCCAGATGATATTTTAGGGAGAAATAAAAACATTAATAACTCTGAGTGTGAATATACATTTTGGACATACCTTCATTCACTTTTATTTATTTATGTATACACAAGAATTTTACATTACAAATATCTAGATCTAAATAAACTTAAATTAGTTTTACAAGTATAAAACTAAATGCAATGTGGTCAGAACTTTTTCCATAATTATATCTGTAGTGCCTTTTCTTTTTTTATTAGTGTCACATACAATAATGGAGTGCCTTGCAGTTAATGCCATCTTGTATTAATAGATCATTAAAATATACTTATAATTAACTAGTCAATATAAAGTGGGATCAAATGAAAGTAGTACTTCTTTGGTATTCCAGAGGTAACCAAACACCAGGCTCTTCTGAATAACTGACTATGGATATTAATTTAATTCAGATCATCTAAGTTAAAAAGGCAATAGAGAAAATTCTATGTGAACCAGGATTCATAAGAAACTTGCTGGACATATGACTATTAATAACTTAAGAGTTATTAATCCTCTTGTAAATAAATTCTGGCTTCCAAAACAGTTCTGTCTTCTAGAAAAAGAGTGTCAGGATCCATTTTATTTTCTTTGCCCCTCTGGTGCAAGAAATAAGATATTATTAGACTGGGCAGACTAATCTTGGCTATTGAATCCATACAGTCTTATAGATCCCTTTCTTACAATATAAGATTTACATCTTCTTTTATGACTAATCTGATTTCAGAGCCTGGCTTCATTTTCCTTAATTCTTGTTCAGTGTGCACATTTTGACCTTACACTGCCCTCCCTGGCTCCCAGCACTCTCACATTTCAATTTTACTTAAATGTGCATGTGATGGATTCTGCATTCTCTACTACAGATCCTCCTTTTTATTACAACTCAGCCCTAATATTGGGTCAAAACCCTTTACTGAAATCCTGGAACCCACAGCTCCTGAAGAGTCCTCCATCTTCCTGGCAGACACCACATTTCACCATGAAGACCCCCTAGTGTTGGTACTTTAACCAATCTCCTCCAATCTTCCAGTAATTTAGACAAATAAATTTCAACTAACTTCTCTAGATTTCTAGCCATCTTAATTTTTACAGGAAGAATTAAGCCACTAGAGTATGCTTAAGAACTGTTCTAGTTGTGCTCACAAATAGAGGTTATCTTTTAAAGTTCCAGAGCAGTACAGTGTCGATTCATGCTGGTTCTTCAGTATCTAGCTTAATATAATCCTGGAACTGTTTTTATAGAAGTGCTTGGCTTATTGGAGTAGAAATGACTACTTCACTTTATGCACATAAGATCTCACCTTGAGCTGCTATCCCTGTCTAACTTGTAAACACTTTTGACCTCAATGACTTTATAGGAATTACAGAAATCATTTTTTTTAACAAGGAGATTCAGAGATCATATATATAAATAAAGTACACACACACACACACACACACACACACACACACACACACACACACAACCTTAGGACCTTTGGTTTTCCGGTGACTTCCCAGTGCTGAAAGAGGAATGGCCTAGTCCTCAGTGTGACCTTCCTCACCCTGACTCCTCATTTCCACTGTAATCCCCAGGCCCTGCTCCCCACCTGCCACAAGGTTCTCTTGTTCTAGTGAAATGAACTACAGTCACAGATTTCTTCTAAAGCCGAACTGTTAAAGAATTACTATTTTTACTGTAGTAAAAACAAATTATAAAATTAACCATCTTAACCACTTTTAAGTGTATTATTCAATAGTATTTTTCATTTTCATTGTGAAACAGATCCCAGAACTTTTTCATCTCATAGAAATTCATTACGCAATGACTCTTCTCTTTCCCCTTCTACCAGCTCCTTGGAATGACCATTCAACTTTTCACCTCTATTATTTTGATTTCTTTAGATGCCTAATTTAAGAAAAATCATTCAGCCTTTGTCCTTTTGTGACTCGCCTATTTCACATAAAGTCCTCAAGGTTCATCCATGTTGTAACAGGTAACAAGGTTTCCTTTTTTTTTTTAAGACTAACATTTTATTGTGCGATATGTATATAACATACACCCATATATCACACCATATATATCACTGTTTATCCATTCATCTGTTGATGGACCATTAGCCACAGCCCATGAACAGGTATATAATCATGATTCCTGCCATTTCTCCTTACATGTAAAATGAACAACAAGGTGCACTGCTCAATATTCTGCTGAGAGGATATTTCTTCACCATTGTCTTCAGGGATCTTCTAGAAAGGGGCTGTCATGATACAGGACTACACTTTTTGGTGATGACTACATATTGTGCAGAATCATCTATAAACCAGGCCTGAGTCTTCTCTTCCTCAGTCAACTGATCACAGAAAATTCCCCATGAGGTAACAGGTGCAGGCTGGGGGAGAGAAGGCAGTGTATGTAGTAGAAATGGTAACTATGCACATTTGGGCTCATGCCTCATGTAACTTACAACTTCAGGGTCTGCTCAGGCCCAATCTCATATATAACACTTCTATTTGATGAGGAGTGCTGCTGTACATAATCAAGTTATGTCTTTGTGGGTGAGATAACTCCCAGGACAAGATGGGAAGCTCAGATAACGTGGAAACTTGGTGGCCCATGGTTAAGCATTAGGTCTGTACTAAAGCCCAGTGGCAGCTAAAAGCTATAGCTCACAAGGGGAGTAGTTAAAACAATCTGCTTAAAAAATGGGCAGAAGACCTGAATAGACATTTTTCCAAAGAAGACATACAGATGGCTAGCAGGTACATGAAGAAACTAATCATCAGGGCAATGCAAATCAAAACCACAATATCGCCTCACACCTGTTAGAATGCCTATTATCAAAAAAATCACAAAATACCAAGTGTTAGTGAGGATGTGGAAAAAAGGGAACCCTTGTACGCTGCAGGTGGGAATGTGAATTGGTGCAGTTATTATGGAAAACAGTAGGGAAGTTCCTCAAAAAATTAAAAATAGCTCTGCTATATTATCCATTGATTCTACTTCTAGGTATTTATCTGAAGAAAGTGAAAACATGAATTCAAAAAGACACATACACCCTCATATTTACTACAGCATTATTTATAATAGCCAAGATACAGAAACCACCTAAGTGTCCACAGATGGATGAATAAAGAAGAAATGGGGTGGATACACAATGGAGTACTATTCAACCATTAAAAAAATGAAATCTTACCATTTGTGACAACATTAATGAAACTTGAGGGCATTATGCTAAGCATAATAAGTCCGACAGTGAAAGACAAATGCTGTTTGTTCTCATGTATATGTAGAATCTAACAAAACAAACAAAAACCAAGCTCATAGACACAGACAACAACTGGTGTTTGCCAGAAGGAGGGGGAGTGGATATGCAAAATGGGCATAGGGGGTCCAAAGGTACAAACTTTCTTTTTTTTTTTTTTTTTATGTTTTTATTTATTTTTGGGACAGAGAGAGACAGAGCATGAACGGGGGAGGGGCAGAGAGAGAGGGAGACACAGAATTGGAAACAGGCTCCAGGGTCCGAGCCACCAGCCCAGAGCCTGACGCGGGGCTCGAACTCACGGACCGCGAGATCATGACCTGGCTGAAGTCGGACGCTTAACCGACTGCGCCACCCAGGCGCCCCAAAAGGTACAAACTTTCAGGTACAAAGTCGGTCAGTCATAATGTAAGGATAAGTCATTCTACAGCATGATGACTATAGTTAATAATACTGTATTACATATCAAAAAGTTGCTAAAACAATAAATCTTAGAAGCCCTCATAAGAAAAAAGTTATAACTATGTATGGTGACGAGTGTTAACTAGACTTATTGTGGTGATTATTTTGGAATGTATACAAATATCGAATCATTATGTTATATGCCTGAAACAGACATGTTGCCAACTACACCCCTAACAAAAAGGCAAAGAGTAGTTATATGCGGAGAATGACAGAATTTTGCCCTCAAATCCTAAGGATCTGTCCTATGATTCACACACAGGAGTTTGCCAAAGTCTCTAAATAGCATTCCTATCTGCCACTAACACTTCACCACTAAAACTCCTCGATCTTATGTCCCAAAGTGGCAGAGCAGCGTGAACTACTACTACCTTGAAGAGGCTTCTTCTGTTCTGGGCTCCACTCAAAACTAACAGCTTTTTTAGTCACTCAGTAAATGAGCTATAGTAACATCTCTTAATCTTTTTTTTAAAGTTTATTTAAGTTTTAGAGAGAGAGAGAGAGAGAGAGAGAGAGAGAGAGAGAGAGAGAGAAAATGAGAGCAAGCTGGGGAGGGGGAGAGAGAAATGGAGAAAGAGAATCCCAAGCAGGCTCTGCAATGTCAGCACAGAGCCTGACATGGAACTCAAATTCAGGAAAAGTGAGATCATGACCTGAGCCAAAACCAAGAGTCGGACACATAACCGACTGAGACACTCAGGTGCCCCCTGTAGTAACATCTCTGAATGAGGAATATGTTCCCTCAAAAATCCATTGAGGTTCACAAAGTGTTGTGTTTCTTTCTTGATTGTAGGTGGGACCACAGGTAACTATCCTTCTTCTCAGAAGGGGTATCTCAAGATGTTCCACATCACTGGAGCCCTGGAAATTTCACTTAGAAGGACCCTGAGTTTTTGTCAGATTTACTTTCCATCATTTAACACACACACACACCTATCTTGCCAATCATTCTAGAGTACTTGCTACTTCTCACTACAACTGTGTTCAAGTCCTATATCCTTGCTTATCTTCTGTCTTGTTATATCTATTGTATCTATGAGTGATACTATTTCCACCTTTCTACTCCCCTCAGTTCGACCATGGTTTATATTATATATTCAGGAGCTTTGATGTTTGGTGCATGAATATTTCCAATTGTTCTATCTTCTTAGTGTATTTTTTTAATGTTTTATTTTTATTTTGGAGACAGCACAAGCAGGGGAGGAGCAGATAGAGGGGAAAAGAGGATCCAAAGTGGACTCTGTGCTGCTGACAGTGAGACTGATGTGTGGAGCTCAAACTTATCAACTACAAGACCATGACCTGAGCTGAAGCTGAATGCTCAACTGACTACGTCACAAAGGTGCCCTTTAATTCTTTTAATTTTAAAAAATGTTCTTTATCTCTTGTAACTTTTTTTTTTGTATGGAAGGTCCATTTTGTATGATATTAGCATAGTGATCCTTATTCTCTTTGGGATACCATTTGCATGAAAAGTGTTTCCAATCTTTTGCTTTCAGCCTATGTGTACCATTAGATCTAAAGTGAGTTTCTTGCAGATGGCAGATAGCTAGAGCCTGTGCTTTTGATCCATTCAGCTAAACCAGGTCTTTTGTTTGAGAAGTTTAATCCAGTTAAGGTAATTACTGTTATGAAAAAATTATTCCCATTTATTGTTTTCTGCATATCTTGAAGCTTTTCGTCCCTCCTTTGTTAATGCCTCCCCTTGTGTTTTTTGTTTTGTTTTTTGCTTTTGTTTTTTTGTTTTTTGCTTTTGTTTTTTTGTTTTTTGTTTTTTGTTTTTTTTTTTTGGTGGTGACATGCTTTGATTGCCTTCTCATTCCTGTATCTGAGTGTATATCTCACAATAAAATGTTTATTTCCATAGGAATTATATCTGTTTCATAAATGTTTTAATGCATTTTTTAAAAACAATCAATTCCCATATAGTTGTTACACAGTGCTATATTAGTTTCAGGTGTACAATACAGTGAGTGATTTAATAATTCTATATATTACTCAGTGCTTATCCAAATAAGTGTACTCTTAACCCCCTTCACCTATTTCACCCATCTACTCACCTACCTCTCCTCTGGTAATCATCAGTTTGTTCTCTACAGTTAAGTGTCTGATTTTTGGTGTCTTTTTCTCTTTGTTCTTTTGTTTCTTAAATTCCACATGAGTGAAATCATATGGTATTTCTCCTTCTCTGACTTATTTCATTTACCATTATACTCTCAAGATCCATCTATGCTGTGGCAAATGGCACAATTTATTTTTATGTCTAAGTAATATTCTATTGTATATCTGTGTGTATGCAAATAGTGTATGTGTGTGGATATATATATATACACATACATACATATACATACATATATATAAAACCCCCATATATGTGTGTGTGTGTGTGTGTATAATCTTCTTTATCCATTCATCTAATGATGGTCACCTGGGCTTCTTCCACAATTTGGCTCTTATAAATAATGCAGCAGGAAACAAAGGGGTGCATATATCTTTTTGAATTACTGTTTTCACATTCTTTGTGTAAACAGTTCAGCTACAGTAAGTTCAATTACAGAATCACGTAGCAATTCCATTTTCAATTTTTCGAGGAACCTCCATACTGGTTCTACAGTGGGTGCCCTAGTCTGCATCCTCACCAACAGTGCAAGGGGGCTCCCATTCCTCCACATCCTCGCCAGCATCTGTTGTTTCCTGAGTTGTTGATTTTAGCCACTCTGGTGTGAGTGGTATCCCATGTGGTTTTGATTTGCATTTCCCTGATGATGAGTGATGTTGAGCATCTTTTTACATGACTGTTGGTCATCTGGATGTCTTCTTTGGAGAAATGTCTATTCATGTTTTCTGCCCATCTTTTATTGGGTTATTTCAGTGCTTCTGATGTTGAGATTTATACGTTCTTTATATATTTTGGATAGTAACCCTTTATCAGACATACCATTTGCGAATATCTCCTACCATTCGGTAGGTAGTCTTTTAATTTTATTATTTCTTTGCTGTGCTCCTTGTCATTTCCTTTTGTCTATGCTCTGTAGACATTTTCTTTGTGGTTATCACTGTAGTTGCATAAAAATAATTTTTTCTAAATTATTTAAATTATATTTTAAACTGATAAAAGACTAATTTGAATAGTATGTGAAAACTATACTATTATATAACCATGTGCCCAAATTTATGCTATTGCTGTCACATGTTATATCTTTCTTTGTATACTGTGTGCCAATAGGTTATTTTTTGTAATTTAGTCATTTAATTGTATATAAGAATTGAAAGTGAATTTATGCACCAAATTTACCTTAATAGAGGTTACTACGTTTGCCATGAATTTACCTTTACCAAAGAACTTTGTATTTTCCTTGGCTTCACATTACTGTCTACCATCCTTTGCTTTCACCTTGAAGGATTCCCTTTTACATTTCTTTCAGAGCAGGTCTAGTGGTAATGAACATCCTTAGCTTTTATCGATCTTGGTAAGTTTTCATTTTGGAAACTTTTCATTTCATTGGAAGGATATTTTCTGAACACAATATTCTTGGTTGACAGTTTTTTTTTTCTTTCAGCAATTTGACTATGTTATCTCACTCCTTTCTGCTCTGATACATCTTCGCTGAGAAATCTGATAATCATATGGAAGCTCCCTTGTATGGGACAAGTCACCTTTCTCTTGTTGCTTTCAAGGTTGTCTTTTGATAGTTTGATTGTAACATGTCTCAAAGTCAGTCTCCTTTATTTGGTTGGAATTCCTTGAGCTTCTTGAATTTTATATGCCCATTTCTTCTTCAATTTTGGGAGTTTTTCAACCATTATTTCTTCAAATAAACTTTGTTTCCTTCTGCAACTCCTATTAATGATATTAATGATAGCATTAATGATATTAATGATATATTGATCTGATGATAACATCACATAACACCCTTAGACTCTCTTCACTTTTTTTTTTCCATTTTGCTCTCATGATTTGATGAATTCCAAAGAACTGTTTTCAAATTAACTGATTCTTCTCCCTATTCAAGTCTGCTGTTCAGCCCATCTAATACATTTCTCCATTCACTATGTTTTTCAGCTTCAGAATTACTGTTTGGTTCTTCTTAACATCTTCTATTTGTTTGTCAATACTACCATTTTGTCCATGCATCATTTTTCTAATTTTGTTTGCCTATTTGTTTTCTCTTTTAGTTCAATAAGCATCTTTAAGATAGTTATTTTAACTCTTTTTTTTAAGGAATGTCATAAATTTGCATTTCTTTAGGATTGGTTTCAGGAGACTAATTTTGTTTCCTTAGGCTAGGTTTCCCCATTTCTTAGAATGGGATAAAATATTTTAAAATTCAGATGTATTATAAGGAATTTGTATCTAGAATATATAAAGAACTCTTACAACACTGTAATTAAGAGAAAAATAACCCAATTAAAAAGTGGGCCAAGGATGTGACATTTCTCCCAAATAGGATATACAAATGCCCAATAAGCAAATGAAAAGATGGTCAACATTCTTAGTCATCTAAAAACTGCAAAACAAAACCACAATGAGATATAACTTCACACCACTAGCATAGTGAAATCAAAATGTCAGAACAAGTATTGGTGAAGATGTGGATAAATTAGAATTCTCATACACTGTTGGTGGAAATGTAAAATGGTGCATAGTCTCACAATTCCTCAAATGATTAAACACAGAGTAATCATTTCTCCAGCAATTTCTACTCCTAGGTATATATCCAAGAGTTTGAAACATGTTCACATACAAACATATATGAGTATTTACAGAAACATTACACATAAAAACCAAAAGATGAAAACATATTGAAAGTCTGTCAATAGATATATAGCATACAAAATGTGGCATATCCATACAATGGAATATTATTCAGCCAATAAAATAAAGGGAGTATTGATGCATATTACAACATGGATAAGCCTTGAAAACATTATGCTAAGTGAAAGAAGCCAGGCACAAAAAAGCACATAATATAACATTGCATTCAAATGAAAGCCCAGAATAGGGAAATCTACATACTCAGAAAGTATAGTAGTAGCTGCTCAGGGCTGTGTGGTGGTGGGGCTGGGAGAATGGGGAGTATGAGAGTTAAAGAGTTTAGATGTGAAGTGATAAAGATGTTCTAAAATTGAGTGTGGTGTTTGCACAAATCCATAAATTTGGTCACTGAATTGTAAACCTTCAATGGGTGAGTTGGATAATGTTAAATATATCTCAATAAGCTATCAGTAACATTCCTAAATGGGTAAAGGTCTCAAGTGAACATTTCTCCAAAGATAATATATAACCAACAAATACATAAAAAGATGTTAAACATCATTCATTCTCATGGAAGTACAAATCAAAATACAATGAGAAGCCACTTCACACCAACTAAGATAACAAATCAAAAAAGTAAAATTAATGTGGGCAAGAATGTGGAGAAATTAGTACCCTTATACATTGTTGGTGGGACTGTGAAATGATATAGGTACTGAGAAAAACAGTTCAGCAGTTACTCAATAATTTAAATACATAATTACCATCAACCCAGCTATTTCAATTCTAGATACCCGTAACAACTAACGACACGTTTTCAAACAGAAACTTGCACACAAACAAAGTTGTATGGGGTATACAACTTTATGGGTATGGGTTTTCCTTTAGGGCAAAGAAAAATTCTGGAACTAAATAGCGGTGAATGAGCTAAATGTTAATAAATTGTACACTTTAAAATGTTTCTAGTAATTTTATGCTATGTGCATTTTACAATAAGTAAAAATTGGTTTGTGTATATAGCAGTATATAAAATTTAATCATCTTTATCTTATAAATTAACACGCATTTAAAAAAATTAATGTTTATTTATTTTTGAGAGAGAGACACTGAGCATGAGTGTGAGAGGGACAGAGAGGAGAGGGAGACACAGAATCTGAAGCAGACTACAGGCTCTAAACTGTCAGCACAGAGCCTGATGCAGGGCTTGAACCCACAAAATGTGAGATCATGATAGGAGCCCATCAGATGCTTAACTGACTGAGCCACCCAGGTGCCCCCATTGTAAGATAATGAAAACTGAAGAAAAATGGATTTAATTCATTGTTTCAAATGAATTTTCTTCCAGATATATAATGTGAATAATGTTGAAGGATCTTTAGAGTTTTCTCCTTCATTTGTTCAAATCTGTTCATATTTTTGAAAAGAAAACAATTCTACCTATTTGCCTTTGGCTTAATCACTGAGTGGCTCATTTAACATGAAGATTTTTATTTAAATTTTCACCTTTCTCATATTTGTCAAGGTGGGATAGCACAGTGTTTTATCCATTTAAATATGAATTATTAAAATAAAGGCATAGGATGATTTTCTAGTGTCAGCCTGCCAAATATTTTTTGTCTGGTTTTTATTTATGTTTAAGGTGAATATAAGTTGTTGGTAGTGTTTTCTAGTATGTATGTCAAGTACATCTCAAAGATTAAATTAAAACAGAAGGATAATATCCCTGGTTTGTGAGGCAGAACCACTTAAACTATTCCCATTAGGATAGTGATCTGTGAAAACGGGATAGGGTCTATGTTATGTGAATGATATTAAATCATGGTAACAAAGAATCCAAGGCATGTAAAATTTAAACTTTAGAGAGTGACACGAGCAAGACTGTGGACTTGGAAGTTTCGGGCCCTCCTTCTCTCACATAGGGACCAAGTCAGCAACAATATGATGACCAGAACACATTCGTGAGAACTCTAGAGACCAGTCGAGAAGCTACAGCACACAGATCAATGTAAAACCAAAAAACTGGTCCAGAAAAAGAAGAAAATCTGTGGCATTTTGTATACCCTTCCATGCCCTTTCCCCTATTTGACTTAAGTGGTGAAACCAGGAGGAAACCTGCCACACTGAGGTTTCTGGCAAAGAAATCTCAACTAAAATGTCCTCCTTTGGGACAGAAACAAGACAGCACATCAAAAGTCCAATGTTCTGGTTAGTCTGGGGGCTGCCCTGAAGGACTGAAATCCATCGCACTTGACTTAAAGCACTGACATGACGGGCAGCATCTTTTGGAAGCCCCTGAAAACAGACTCAGTATTACTGTATCACGTTAGAGGTGTTCTACAGGCACAGACCAGGTGGAACAAGAGATGGTGGGTTTCTGAAAAGAAGCACTGATAAATTATTTGGGAAATTTGAGAGAACTAAAAGCATATTCACACACTAAAAAAAAAAAAAAACAGACAAGGTTTAAGAGGTCTTAGACCTCTAGTTGTGCCCATCAGGGAAGGTCATCCCCTCTACACTAAGACAGCCCATAAATAGTGGGAGAAGTGGTTGTTTTTTTTTTTTTTTTTTTTTTTTCAAATGTTGTGGTCTCAGTACAAATCACAAGGCATGAAAAGAAACAGGAAAACATGACCCAATCAAAGAAATAAAATGAAGCTCCAGAAACCTAGCCTTAAAAAAGGCAAATTTATGAGGTGCCTTACAAAGGATTAAAAATATCTTAAACATGCTCCCTAAGCTAAAGGAGAACACAAGTAACCACATTAAATCAGGAAAAAAAAAAAAGATGCATAGGAAAATTTATATTATCAACAAAGAGAAGCTATCTAAAAGAACCAAACAGAAATTCTGAAGCTGAAAAATACAATGAATTCAGAAATTCACTAGATGCTTGAACAGCAGATTTGATCAGGCAGAAAACAGAATCAGTTAGTTTAAAAACATATCTTCTGAAATCAACTTAAGAGAAAAAAATGAAAGAGTGAACAGAGCCTAAGGGAGTTATGGGACACTGTCAAGTATACCAGTCTCAAAAGGAGAGAAAGAGAGGGGAAAAAAAAAAAAAAGAGCCAGACATGGGGCTCCATCTCACAAACCATGAGAACATGATCTGAGCCAAAATCAAGAGCCAGACACTTTATGAACTCAGCCCCCGGATACCCCAAAACAAGTTTCTTTTTTAAAGCATGCACTCTTTGATTACTTCTGGCAAACAAATCTGAGTGGTTGGTGGCTCAGTCATTTAAGTGCCTTTGTTTCAGGTCATGATCTCATGGTCCATGGGTTCAAGCCCCACACTGGGCTCTGTTCTGACTGCTTGGAGCTTGGAGCCTGCTTTGGATTCTGTGTCTCCTTCTCTCTCTGCCCCTCCCCCACCCACACCTCTGTCTCTGTCTCTCAAAACTAAATAAACATAATTTTTTTTAAAACCTCAACTAAAATGTTCTGTGATTTTACTGAATTTTATTATAAAACATAGCATATACATACATAAAATGGAAAAAATATAGTCATTTGTACATATATTCTTGGGGGATCCTTTAATGCTACCTCCTTTCAAGCAAAAATAATTTCAAGAACTACATTACATACTTTAATAATCACCACTGCTGTGTAGGGATAACGGGAAAGAACAATGAACAAGTAAATGTGATGACATTCTTGAGATCCTGTGTTATAACTGTGGAATGCGGGAGATACAAAAAAGGCAAAGAAGCCTGTGGCATAGAATAAAATTAGAAGTGCAAATATGAATACCTTCTATATATATTCGATGAAAGAACCTAGAAGCAAAACCACCCTGATAGCATAAGAACAGTTAGCATGCAAATTTTGGATAATTTCATTCCCCACTAACGAGTCTGAACTTCCTGGAAAAGTGACTAATTCAAGTGCTAACACAGGCAATAACTAACATGAGCCTGTGGTAGCTCACATTTCAGAAAGTAAAAAAGTCCTCTTACAAAATGAAATTTTAATAGGGCATGTTAAAAGGGGACAAGAACCAACTTGAGGAGTTTCCTCTAGCCGAATCTGGGACAATTTGAACATTACACTAATTAAAAAATAGTGATGAATTCTAAATGAATGACAAATAGGAAGGAAGGGAGGGAGGAATAAAATATATATACATTCTTTTTTTTAATATTTTTATTTTTGAGACAGAGAGAGACAGAGAATGAGCAGGGGAGGGGCAGAGAGAGAGGGACACACAGAATCTGAAGCAGGCTCCAGGCTCCCAGCTGTCAGCACAGAGCCCAAGGCAGGGCTTGAACTCACGGACTGTGAGATCATGAACTGAGCTGAAGTCAGACGCTTAACCAACTGAGCCACCCAGGCACCCCTATATACATTCTTGATGGAGAAGGTAGGGATCTTTAAAAAAATATATATTTTTCATAGAGAGAGCGAGCATGAGTGGGGGAGGGGCATAGAGAGAGGGAGACACAGAATCCAAAGCAGCTCCAGGCTGTCGGCACAGAGCCTGACGTGGGGCTCGAACTCACAGACCACGAGATCATGATCTGATCCAAAGTCGGACATTCAACCGACTGAGCCACCCAGGCGCTCCAGAAGGTAGGGATCTTTCTTACAGGAAAATGGTGACTGATCAATTGGCAGAAAAATGAATTTGCGAAATAATTTTGTAAGCATCATAGAAAGACTGTCCAGGCATGAATAATGAATGAATAATAAATTACTGGGGACAGTGGACAGAAGCTGTAAGGAGAATATTTCCATCATCTTAAATGTCTTCCTACAGACTGCTTGTCATTTGCAAGGAGAACATACAGTGGAGAAGCCAGAAAACACCTTGACCAGGTGATCAAACTTAAAATCAGAATTGAGGGGCTACTGAGTGGCTCAGTTGGTTAAACGTCAGACTTCGGTTATGATCTCATGGTTTGGGAGTTGGAGCCCCACGTCAGCCTCTGCGCTGACAGCTCAGAGCCTGGAGCCTGCTTTGGATTCTGTCTCCCTCTCTCTCTGCCCCTCCCCCACTGCACTCTGGGTCTCTCTTAAAAATAAACATTAAAAAAATTTTTAAAAATCAGAAATGAAAAAGAAATGGAAGGTGAAAATACCCATTATTTATGAAATATTCTGAACGGAAGGATCTGAATCTAAGCATGGATTGTTTCAGATTAGGCACATTTATCAAAAGAATACATAGCAAATGAAAAAAAATAAAGTTGATAAATATACTTGACCTCTCATGATATGGAGCCCCACACTGATGAATAAAGATTTTGCATCACCTTTGGTATTCGATCAACAGGTAGCGTAATTCCTTCTCCAGAACACTTCCCAATTACTTTGTGGTATTATATTTACCTCAAGTGTGTTTCCCATAACAGAACTGGTAGAATCCATACCAGAACCAAAGAAGTGTGACTTGCTTTAACCTAAGTTCAAATTAAACTCATGGAAAAGACAAGTAAGACATTGAGAGGGCTTAAAAAGTGGAAAGGTTTTAAATTACCCCCAAATAATTTTAAATTGTATCAATTCTGTTGTATCTTTAACATTTCAAATTGCACATTTACTGCTGCTTACATGTAATACAATAATTTGCAACATGTAGCTACCTTTATTGAATTATATTTACTTCTATAATGTGGACTCTAGTGATAACATACTTATATGACTTACAGGCTTTCTGTGTTTGCTGTGATCTTTTCATAAAAGGTATAGGTTTTTAATTACATTGAGTATTTTTGCGTATATTTCCTTGTGAATATTTCTGGGAAAGATTTTTGTTGTTGTTCTTTTTTTGGGGGGGTGGGGAGTGATACTGAAAATGGCTGTAAAGATTCTGTGAATTTCATTCCCTCTATATAACCTTCTTTCCCAGACTCAATATCCATAATATTTTTTTTTATCTCTGTGGCTTAGTGTATTGCTAGAATATATTTTGATTTAACTTTATTAAATTTTCCTGAAACCAGGTGATACCTATCAATCTACAGATTCAAGCCTTCCCTTTTCACAATTGTGAACGTTTTTTTGTATCCTTTCTTTGCTAATTTAAAGATATCACTTATCCAGATGTTTTTATTGACTGTCCTTTTTTTTATAACCTTTATTCTTTTATTACATTTATGTATTTTTTCTTGTTCCTTTGCATTCTGTGAAGTTTCCTCAAGATTACCTCATTTTCACCTTTCCTTTGAGTAACTTCCATACACTGTTGTAAGAATTTGTAATACTTCTACTTACAATGCTTATGATAATAGTATTGCTTTTTTATTCCAATTTTCTTTCAGATATACAGAGAACAGGTAAAACCAGATTTATAACATCACAGATCATAGTTACCTGATGTCTCTGCCACAGTTTTTTTCATCATTTAATTTTAATCTTTCTCTTCAGATCTTATTTCATCCTATGTTTTAATGCACCCAATAAAATATGATATATGGGTTCTTAAATAGTATTATTTGCTGTATCTTTTTTAAAATTTTTTTTAATGTTTGTTTGAGAGAGAGTGTGTGTGTGTGTGAGCAGGGGAGGGGCAGAGAGAGAGAGGGAGAGAGAGACTCCCAAGTAGGCTCCGTGCTGTCAGCAAAGAGCCCAATGAGGGGCTCGAACTCATGAATCATGAGATTATGACCTGAACCAAAAATTAAGAGTTGGATGCTTAACCAACTGAGCCACCCAGGCTCTCCTCATGTATCTGTTTTTAATTTTCATCAATGATACTATGTTACAAACTACTATCTATTTTTACTTTTTTTACACAAGTCTTGTCTTTTGTTCTTTCTTTATATCTTTTAGCTATGTATCCATTTTCCTAGTAATGGTAACTTAGATTACATCCAAATATGTTCTACCACACACAATACTATTATAAAAATCTTGTTTTAAATCAAGTAATGGAATTTCAGTTTTGAAGCATGCACATATTGGTTTACTTGAATAATACCAGATTATTTTCCATAACATATGTACCAGTACAAATTCTTACCAGACATGGATAATAGTATCAATCTCTCAACATCATCACCTATGTGTATTATCCAATATAAAAAGTTTCACAAATTGATAGCTTTAAGGCAATACTTTGTTTTAATTTGCATTCATCAACTTATTAGTAATAACACAGATAATCATCATATATAGCATTTAGTAAATTTATCTTTCCCATCTATTCCTCTGTATTATTGTCTTTCCATTTCCATAATGTGTTTCATTTATCCACTTGTGATATGCCACCTGAAGTTTCTGTCCAGTGTTTCCTTCCAGATTTGCCTTTTCCTTCTTAATTTATAAGGTTGCAAACAAAAAAATGGGGTTTAAAAGCATCATATATGTTATATATATTATATATAAAACAAATTACTTGCAATGGGTTTATTTAATATGAATTTGAAACACACTGTAGTTTGTTTTATAATATATTCACCTTTTGTCCTTAGTTACTATGAAAGCTTATTTTGGGGTTCAGAAAATGATTATCAGGCACTGCCAGCTTTTTATTTCTCACTAGTGACAACATTATCAATGACAACCACCACAGAAAATGAAACCATCTAAAGTCCAAGAAAATCCTCAATCTCTATTACCCACTTATGGATAATCATGAATTAACTATATATATTAGGGTGCTGATATAAAAAGTTCCCCACTGGACCATTATTTTACCCAGTAGTGCAAGGTTACCTTTCAAGGTACTATGAATTACACACTACAGGGAGTTTCTATAAAGAACAAGATTAACTTAGGAATAACAAGGTTTTAAATCTTTGTTGGAACACTGAAATCCTGGGAGCACACTAAGAATATAGTTTCATAGCCACTGGCGTACAAATACATAAATCACGAAGGTTTATGTAAACAGAATAATATACACAGAATAGAGAGATTTTCTATGTCCAAGGTAAGTAACTTTTTGTGCTTGGACTATATCTTAAAACTTATAACCTAAAATATTAGTGCACAAAAGCACTTTGAAATGATAAACTTTCAGTTTTAAATTTATAAGTGAAAAATTATTAATGATAAAAAACACTCCACTATATACTCTGTTGATATTCTTCTTCCTGTCATTTCCCCCAGCCCTTTCAGGAGCTTTAGGACAACTACCACCCTTAGTTGAGTGAGGGTATTCTGAGATGTGATTATTTAAAGTTGAATCTCTTGGAAATCCTGAGGAAGTTAATACTGTATGTAAATATTTTATTAAGACATGTGACATTTAAATTCTAATCTTTGCTCTTCTTTGTTTAGCAACTCATTCCTCTGGCTCCAGAAATACTTATTATCTACATATACCTCTGGAATCTAGGTGATTTAATAATCTCCTTTCCTTTCCATTTGTCATTGATGTTATACTTTCAGACATTCTTACTTTCCTGCTTCTTTTAGACTAGTCTCAAATCATTTGTGATACACCTTGACACTTTGTCCTCTTGCTGTGTTTCACACAGGCTACATACATTTTGATACAGTTATAATTTAGATTTGTTTCATGCTGAGACAATTCAGCAAATTTAGTTCAATTCTATTTGCATCTACTGAGCGTCTATTACATGATAAAAACTGAGTTAATTTTGAAGTCACAAAGTTGACTAAGGCAGTTGCTACTGTTTAGTATATTAACTAAATTAGATAACTAAATATTAATTGTGGATAAAGATAAATGCCAAGCTTAGGGGAAAATATTGTACTTTGTCGAACATGAATTGCTTGGGCATATTTACATGTTGTCATAAATCTAACGAGTCCCTCTACTTTTAGTCAGAAACATGGAGGAGATAATCTAAATTTAGGCTGAACCCTATTAAAAAAATCAACTGGTTTACGTGATCCTAATATAATTTACCAACTGCCAACATGATGTCAAATTGAAAACTTGATAAAAAAAAAAAGTAAGTTTCTATCTTAAGGCTTCTGGGAAATGTATTCCATTATATCGAACCTAAAATATTTGTGTAATTGAAAAATTCAATATATTCATATTTAATACATATTTTAATAACATGATGATAATATGAATAGGAAACTAATTTCCAAGAAAATATAAAATTATCCAAAGTGAAAGAAATTACATTGTACCGTAAAAAAAAAAAAAAGATGTAATATTTGTTTTTCAAAAACAGATGGCGTGAGTAACAGAATGTCATGAAAATGAAAGCAGTGCCTCAGGCACAGACAATGTAATATATCAATACAATATATTGTTATAGGTAATGGAATCTAGAGACAGGAATCATGATACACAATATCAATGAAGACAGGATTAGTGATAGTAACTCCTTAAATGAAACCTACACTCTTAAATTTACATTCAATATGATTTCATTTTTAGTTTTTTTGTTTTGTTATAAATAAGTAGAAAAGAAACACAGTCAGTTATAATCTGACATCCCAGACACCTGCAGTACAGACATGAAATGGTTCTTTGTTTTGCTTTTGCTTTTAGTTGTAAAATATTTCACAAATTAAGGGAATGCTTATGCAATTACATCATTTTAATTATATATGAACATATATACACACATACATATTTGAAAATCTTTGTGAGGAGCAAAACGTTAACTTAGTTGTTACTGATGCTATTACTCTCTTGAAAATGTTGAAAATCTACAGCAAATATGGTGAATTTAGCTCTGCACTAGAGCATATGATTTAATACTTCTTAGAAAACATATGCCTCCCCCCACCTCACACACACACGTGCACGTGCGTACGTACACACACACACACACACACACACACAAACTGAATTAACAGAGGGTACCTGTTTGCATGTGTACTAAACTGGAGGGTAACAATGAATGCAGTTAAAAGTGAAGAATATTTATCTCCCATCACATAATAGCAATTTTTAACTAATTATATAATACTATCAGTCACAGCATCAAAGTCATATTGTTTGTGTTATGTCAGAGAAAGAAGGAAATTATTTTCTTTTTTTCATCTGTTCTGTCAACAAATGTTACACTCCTTAGAGAGTGTTAATGGGCTGAAGAATGAGTCCACCAAGTGGAGTATAGTTGAGGGGAAAACTCCTATCAAAGCAGAAAAAATAACTACAGCAAAAGAAGTAGGAATCCTAAAGGTGTATTTGATTATCATAATAGGATGATTAGAAGCTGTGTTTCCAGATGTAGACTTAGCAGCATTTACATGGCAGCAAAGCCTATAACCAGATCAATCATAAAAATACACAACAAAACAGAGATTTCTGTCCTCAACAACACATGTCAAGAGATTGTTATCTGGTTGAATCACATACTGTTGTAAAATAATTCATAGATGATACAATATATGATTAAAGTCAAGCTACAAAATATCTATGAGAGCAAATACTCCATGAAAATAGTCACATCATTCTTATTAGCATCAAAGGAACAACTTGCCTAACTTATATACTAACTTTCTGATTTAATCCAGTCACTGAAATTCCCTACTGTCATTCTAATCTAAGAAGGTTGTAGTTCCTTCATGTTATGAGGAATTAAAATGTCCAGAAAGAGGTAAGAGACATTGCATAAAATGCCCACTTCTCTGGAGATGTAGTCTTAAGTAACATCTGGGAATAAATGCAGTGGTTAGATAATTCATGTGTGTCACATTAATGAAGTTTTCATAATCATGCAATCTGCTTGTTGAAAATTATTCTGTAACTTATCACTCCTATAGTATTTACTAATTAGATCATAGGATATTTACATTATGTTAAAACTTTACAGTATAGGGGTGCCTGGGTGGCTCAGTTGGTTAAGTGTCAGACTTTGGCTAAGGTCATGATCTCACGGTTTGTGCGTTAGAGCCCTGCATTGGGCTCTGTGCTGACAGCTTAGAGCCTGAAGCCTCTTTGGATTCAGGGTCTTCCTCTCTCTCTGCTCCTCCCCAACTCATACTATGTTTCTGTCTCTCAAAAATAAACTTAAAATTAAACTTTATAGCATGAAATAGGAAAACTTATCAGGAAACCAAATCCCAGTATGGATTCACTTGCAAATGAGTATGATGATGATGATTTCTTAGTTATCAGTATGTTATTTATCAAGTGATTCTCTCTCCTTTTCTCTCTGGTCCTATTGTCACATTAGCAACCCAGTTTATAGAATACATATATAGTCAACCATGTAAACCAAAGGAAATTTGAAATGTCCACCATGCACAGTTCAGTTGCAGGAACAATTCCTAAGTCTTTCAATATACTTGAAATTGACATAGTCTGCTCATACACCCATAACAGGCCACTCTGAGTATAAAAATTTACTCAGACTTGTTGGAAAAAGGTATCTTACATTTTCACAGGTAGTATGCCACTGCACTTTCCGGGCCAAATATTATTTACTTACCAGGGAAATTTTAAATAATTGAAAATTTTATCTATGTTTACATTGCAGAAAAGAAAAAGGGTACAATTAACAGCCCATCAAGTTACAATTTTTGGAAGTGATGAAGTAGATTGAAATAGATTAAAAGAAACATTGATCAGCGTCAAGTAACACTGGAAATTATTTTGAAGTATTTTGAAAAAAGTTTGCAACAACATAAAGTCATGATATTATGTGTGTCCATTCGGCTAAACAGTTCCATGTTTGTTTTATATATTTAGGTTTCTTTAGAAACTGAAAATCACTCAAACATTACCTTATTTTTATCCATAAAAATTCAGTGGTAAAATGTTTCCAATTTTTAAATAATTTATTAAAGACTGCACAAATAATAATTGAGAACTTAAATTCAAACCCCAGCTTTTGGGATCTTTTGAGTTCATGATACTTGCTCCCAAATAGCACTATCTGTATAAATATTTCATAATAATAACATATACAATATATATATTATATAAAATAAGTATTATATAAAATTATATAATTTTTGTCTGAATGTTTAAGATTGCTAGTTTTGCCTCAACTTTTCTCTCCTTCTTTTCCAGAGAAAGACTACTGAACAGAGTACCATGCACTATTTCCATCCCAGGGAAGAACTATAAACACTTCCATCTATTGCAACTTGGTATCAGAGTTGCCAAAGAAAACAGAACACAGACAATAACTGGGTGTAGCAATGCTTTATTAAACATAGAAAACAGACAACAAGATCAGTTTCAAAGGTGGGTGTTGGTTAACCAGGGACAGGACATCTCTCATAGAGATTTTTTTTCTATTTTCCAAAATGTTAGAGAGAGAGAGAGAGAGAGAGAGAGAGAGACGCGCAGAGAGAGAGGCAGAGAGAGGGAGAAAGAAAATCCAAAGCAGGCTCTGTGCTGTCTGTGCAGTCAGACATAGGGCTTGATCTCACAAAGTGTGAGATCATGACCTGAGTTGAAATAAAGAGATGCTTAACTGACTGAACCCCCCAGGCACCCCTCTTTGTGAATTTCCTTATGCATATCCCTTTCATACCACAGTGGAAGGAACACTGTCCTCTCCCTAAGGAAGACAGATGTAACAGTGGGGTTGACCAGGTATCATGTAACGTACGTGCTTTAAGAAAAGACAAAAGAATACTCAATGAACATGAAACAAGAAAGATACCCACACAAGGTGGTCATTCCAGCACAGGCTGTTTAGGCTCTTTATCTCAGAAGTGTTCCAGGCCCAAGGCCCATTCTAATGTGGCTGAGTAAAGGTAAAAAGACTGTGCACATGAGACAGTCATTTGGATTAAAAAAAAAAAAAAAAAAAAAGGTACAATTGGAAATGTGAAGTTAGACCGGAAACCCTGTGAAAAACGTTCTCTTAAATAAGCTTTTAGTAATACGAAAATATATATTCTCTAAGAAAAGATAAAATTTTCACTGCTGTGATGTTACAATTCCAGGGGCAGAAGGAAGTCATTTTTATTGTTTGTAACAATAAGTGGAATATCAAACATTTCTAGCTATTGTCTGTCAAATCTGTATTCATTTTCTTCTTAATGTCTGTTTCCAAAATAGTACTGTCAGGTATCTCTTTTTGAATGCAAATAATGTCGTAGTCTGAAGGTGAATATAAGGTCAACATTTTTTTTTAAGTTTATTTATATATTTTAAGAGAAAGAGACAGAGAGACCAAAGGAGAGGGGCAGAGAGAGAATAGCAAGCAAGCTCCATGGTGTAAGCACAGAGCCCAGTGGATACAGGGCTGGAACTCATGGACCGTAAGATCGTCACCTGAGCCAAAACCAAGAGTCGGACGCTTAACCAACTAAGCCACCCAGGCACCCCTCTTGGGGACTGATTTATAGAAACACCCCAAGTTCTTTTATTTTTTAGTTTACCTCTTCTAGTTCCCATTAGCCCAATCCCCACCACTGTCCCACTTCTCTCTCTTATTCTGTACCTTTCTATAAAATTCAGAAGTGAATTTGTAATCTGAATTTGTAAACCACGCTGGTGAGAGCTTACATGCTGCATGGATAAGTTCAGATTTGCCTGATCCTTTTTTTTAAAGCTACTACTTATTTAGAACAATTTCACCACATGGAGTATCGGGTGTTTATAGTAATTATTTCTAATTCTCCCAAAACTTTTGTAAGAAGTGTGTGAGGGAGCATGCGTGGAAAGCACGTGGCTTGCTTGGTTTTAGGCAGCTAAGACGCAACAAATACTTGTTTCACCTCTGACTTATAGGACTCAAAATCATATGCTATTTTCAAAAGATTGATAGGATCTGGAAAAATAAGAGGAGTAAAAATGCACATCTTATAGTTTAAAAGCTCTCATTGTGAAGTTGATAGTAGGAAAATTAAAATACTAGAACAGGGGTCCACAGACTACAGAGTCATCTGTGAACAGAAATCAGGGAGTTGTGAATTGAAGTGGAAAGTATAAGTATAGCTTCATTTTTATTAAACTAAAAGAGAAATATATTATTTCTTTCAATCATAAATGTAAGAAATAAATAAAAGTAGCATATTTGTCAGTAAGAGAACTCAAAAATATTTTGCTTCATCAACTGAGCTACCCGGGTTCCCCTGAAGTCAACATTTTTAAAAAACACAGCTAAAGGTAAAAGAGATCATAGTGCCAAACAATTATACCATCATCTTTTACATCAAAATAAAAAATTTCACTGTTTTTCAAGGTTTTTTTTATTCTACTTACACATTATTTTTAAAAAGTTTACACAGTACAGAATGATTTCAACGAAAATAAGACTTCAAACATTTGGGATGATAGGAAGTTATTATACCATGTTTCATCAAGGAAATATTTCATTTTTTTTTAAATTTAATACCTGCCCATCTATGACTCATTATATTTTTCCAGTTTTATTAAGCTATAATGATACAGAGCAGTGTATGTAACATAAGGTATACAACATAATGATCTGAATTGCATATTTTATGAAACGATTACCACAATAAGTTTAGTTAACATACATCATCTCATATAGATACAAAAAAACTACCTTGTTATGTGAACTCTTAGAATTTACTTTCTAAACTGTCATATAGGTATACACATATATATATGCATATGCAGACACCCATATCATACAGCATTGTTAACTATAGTCATTTTGTTAGACATTACAACTCTGGAAGGTATAACTGGAAGTTTATAACTTTTGGTCACCTTTCTCTATTTCCCCTATTCCCACCACCCCTTGCCTCTGGTAATCAGGAATCTGGTCTCTTTTTCTATGAGGGTTTTTTTTTTTAATTATTATTTTTTTGAGATTCCACATATTAAGTGAGATCATACACTATTTGCCTTCCACTGACTTAGCACAATGCCTTCAAGTCTACCCATGTTGTGTCTCAAGATATAATTTCTTCTTGTTTTATATCCTGATACTATTTCATTGCACATATCTACATATACCACATCTTTTTCCATTCATCTGACAGTTGTTTCCGTGTCTTAGTTTTTCTAAATAATGCTGCTATGAACATAGGGATGCAGGTGTTTCTTCAACATAGTGATTTCGTTTTCTTCAGGTAAATTACTAGAAGTGGAATTGTTGAATCATATGGTAGTTCTATTGTATTTTCTGATAAGCATCCATTCTGTTTTCCATAGTGGCTATGCCAATTTACAGTCCCACCTCCAATGCACAGGGTTCCCTTTTCTCCACATCCAGCATTTGTTACCTCTTGTCTTTCTGATGAGAGCTATTCTAACAGGCATGAGGTGATACCTCACTGTGGTTTTGATTTGCATAATATCGTCAAGCATTTTTCCACATATTTGTGGGCCATACATATATCTTATTTGGAAAAATGTCTACTCAGGTCCTTTGCCCATTTTTAAGTTGCATTATGTATTTGTTTTGCTATTGAGATGTAGGAGTTCTTTATATATTTTGGATATTAACCCCTTAACAGATAGATGGTTTGCAAATAGTCCTTACTACCCCACAGGCTGTCTTTTCATTTTGGTGATCATTTCTTTGGCTATGCAGAAAGTTTTTGGTTTGATGTAGTCTCACTTGTTATTTATTTTATTGCTTTTGTTTTAGGTGTTATCTCCGAAAAAAGATCATTGTCAAGGAGCTTTTTTTCTATGTTTGCTTCTAGGAGTTTTATTTATGGTTTCTGATGTTACATATAAGTCTTTAATACATTTCTAGTTAATTTCTATAAGTGGTATAAGATAGGGGTCTAGTTTCATTCTTTTAGCTATGCATATACAATACTCTCAGCACCATTTATTGAACAAATTGTCTTTTCTCCATTAAGTATTCTTGGATCCAATGTTAACTACTAGTTGACTGTGTATGCATGGGTTTAGTTCTGGGCTCTCTATTCTGTTCCATTATTCTATGTCTGTTTTTATGTCAGTAAGATACTATTTCAACTACCATAACTTCATAATATAGCTTGAAATCAGGAAGTTTGACAGTCATCATTAAGATTTTTTAACATAGAAGTAAATTTACCATGATCTTTCTAAATGATCTTCAACTCTTAATTTATTCTTTATTCTCTTTTAAAAATGTAAATACTCACTTTAAATAATATTGGGAATTATGTATCAATGCTCAAAAAGTGAGAAGGCATAAAGTTTGGATTAACTATGCCAAGTATACAACTAAAGAGAAATGACATAAAAATAAAAAGCAATGGAGAGATTGAAGAAGAGGATTTCATAAAACTCATATATTAAAACAGAAATCTTTGTCATCAAAATTTTACAAGCCCTTGAATACCAGCTTCTTAATATTAAGAGTCCTAACGTCTTACTCTTTAGAAAAATATGGCTCATGCATATAGATGCATTCTGCCTTTAGAAAGTTCATATTTGACTCTATATAGAGTTAACTCAACCTCTAAAATATGCATTTCCTGTTATCATCTCCCATAACAAAACTATAAGGCTAGATTCCTTCCCATTTCTTTTTCAAATGTGGTCCATAATAGGCTTCAGTGATGAAATAAAATCATTATTATTAACGAGAAATCAGTAAGATATTGACACCTACAACATGAGTTTATCACACATATATTTATGTAAAACTGTTCCATTCCCATACTTTGTCAACTATTTCCTAGTATTTACTCACATAATCTGGATTTTGAATCCAAACTACCAAACATTATCTAAAATGTGCTACTAAAAGTACACTTGGATTCCCATAAATGTCACACATTCAACAAACAATATCTTAGCAGCCTAAATGCTTCAGCAACTTCAACAACTAAAAATTGCCATCTAATTCCTCCTGTATACAGCATTCTCATTATCAGAAATAAATAGGAAACCACATCTTTAGATACTCAGTTTGCTAAGGAAGACTTACCCTATTAGTCATGGTAACTACTAAGTAGTTCCATAGGCTGCTGTTTTGTTTTTTTCCCCACAATTGTTCAAGGCCTTAGATGCTACACATCACTCATTAAGTAACACTTACCTGTGTTTTAACCCAAATATTTACTTAGCAAAGCAATTTCCACATATACATCCAGACCAGACAATCCCAAAGTGAAGCAAAACCTTCACCCATAAAACCCATAATAAATGATAGAATTTTTTTTCTAAATTAGAGAAAAAATACAGGATCTAACGTAGTATAAAACAATCCGTGTAGCTCTTTAACTATAAAAAAGTAGGATACTATAAGGATTACCAAATCATCATAATTAACATAATGCCACAATAGTCCATTTGCTTATACACATTAAGAAAACCATAAAACCATATTAAGAAAGAAGACTCAGTATAAAGGAAGTTAATGGTAGGCCATGGCCAGTAATCAGTTCTTTTGGATTTTATTTCCCCCACATTTTAATTTCTTTTCAGCAAACGACTTTAGTTACAAACCTTGAACACTTCAGTATAAGAGAGAACGAAGTCACTGGACTTCTTTTAGCCTCAACATTTCCTCCTAGAAGAGTCTTTCATTCACTTTCTACTCACAGCACACAGTGATCCAAGATTAAACTCCTTTTCTTTTCAACACCAACTGTTTTTCAGTCAAAACTCTAAATCTCATTTCTGTCATTTTAAATTAAATTATTTATAGGAAACTTTATTTAGGTATAATTACATTATCCTACACACAAAAAAAACGGTTACCACATCCTGCTACTTTCTATTTTAAAAAGTATCCAATTACCATTATGTCACAAATTCCTTCCAAAAGCATATTTTACTTTTCTTTCTTGTTTCTAACAAACTTGAGAAAACTATTTTCTTTGATATATATATATATATATATATATATATATATATTACATATATATATTACATATATATATATTACATATATATTACATATATATATATATATATATATATATTACATATATATAATATTTGACCCTTTATAACACTGTTTTCACCTACCCTGTTGTATGGAGACATCTTTAACTGCTATGCTTTGCTCTTCAAGTTTGCCTTTGTTGTTGACATAATCACACCCTCCTGTCCCACTGGCCACTGCTCCATCATCTTGTTCTTCTGTCATCTCCTGTTGAACCTGAATATCCCTTAGAGAGAGAGAAACAAAATAAATCAGGTTTAGGCAACACCTTTTCATGTGGTCAAATACAATAGAACTTGTACCCTACTTTGATAAAAACGTGTATAAATTCAGGTAACAAGGAAGACACAAAAATATTAACATGGAGATATAATTATGTATACTGAAATAAGACACTTTTCTAATCAGTAAAACTGTGATTAAGAATCCTGTATATCTAAGAAAATTTAGACATACTGTTTTTCTTTCTTGACTCTAATTTTTTAATTGGAAATGTACCTCATATGCATTAATTGAATTTAACTGCATTAAGTCAAAATCCTATAAAAATCTAGTCATGGAGTTTTTAAGTCACCTAATAATATATATTTAATATATACAAATATTAAATATATGGAAGGAGAAATTACTCTTCATTTTTAGATATAACTAGAAAATTTACTATAAGCAGTTAATAAATATTTATATGTAGTCACTCTCTCTAAAATAAAGGGTTATTAATCAGAGAGTAAATATATATATATTAAAAACATTAATTATAATAAATGCTACACATCATTATGAATGAAACCAAATGACTCAGAGTCTTATACTGCAGTGAGAATCCATTTGAGTGTTAATTCCCAATATGCAGGAGCCATTTGAGTTATTAAATGTGCCCGTTAACTCATAAATACTACACATTACAGGTTGGATTGTGTTTCATATATTGAAAGTCCTATTCCTCAGTATCTCAGAATGTGACATTATTTGAAAATAGGATTGTTGCAGATATCATTACTTAAGATGAGGTCATACTGGAGTAGGATAGCCCCTAATCCAATAAGACCTGTGTCCTTATTAGAAGGGGATATTTGGACACTGACAGGCATACAGGAAGAAGTCTGTATAAAGATGAAGGCAGATTTCAAGGTGATGCAGCAGAAGCCAAGGCAATGCCAAAGATTGACATTAAACTACCAGAAGCTGATAGAGATACCTGGAACTGATGTTCCTTCCCAGCCTTCAGAAGGAACCAGCCCTACTGACAGGTTTATCTCAGCCTTCTAGCCACCGCAACTGTGAGACAATGACTTTCTTTAAGCTGACCAAAAGGGCCTTAACATTCCCCTCAGCTTGACTAAACTTTAGGCAGGTTTCTTCTTGAGTTTTTGTGCCGAGCTTCCTTATCTTAGCACATTTACTTTAGAAAAACTTGCATTTATATATATTTTCTCTCTATTCCTTGGAGATGGAAATCTTCTCCCCTCCTCCTTCCAGTTTTACAAGCCAGGACAATCTTTCTCAAGGACCCAGGAGACATTCTTTTGAAATGTAAACATCAAGAACAATAGGGTCCCATTATCCCCAGGCTCTGTAGGGGAGAAGGAGCCAGACTTCTTTAAGCAGCAAACAGGGATGACCTAATGGCACTGACCAATCTATCCTCCATTGTCTTGTACTTGGCTACCTCACCCCAGTGCTGAAAAACTCTCCTGCCTTTTGTCTGAACAAAGGTGAGTTCAATCTCTCATCCTTACTGCATTAGTCTTGAATGAAGTCTTACTTGACTATTTAATTCTGTCCAATCTATTTTTCATTGGCAAAGCCACCCAATTTGTGGTATTTTGTTATGTTAACCCCAATAAACTACTATAAGTAGTATCTATTGAATTTCTGGTAAATTAACAAGGCATAGAGCTTCAAATACTACATTTAGAAAGAGTGGACTTGGAGCAGGAGTTCTCTGTCTAGAATTTTATAGTTAGAATTACACTTAGCTACCATTTATACATACTTAAGAAATAGCATTAACAGCTGAAAATAGTATAAAAAGACCATCAACCACAATGTTATATGGAAACATAAGTCAGGTAAGATAGTATTTAGGGCAGAGTTTAGCATCTATTTATAATCTCAATAAATCTCAATATATATACATACACATATACATTTCATCCATTACTACTAAATATACATATTTTAAGTTTTGTATATAGGTGGGTATAATTAATATTATATAAATGTAAAAGTACTGAATGATAATCTGATTTTTTTTTTTCATTTTCATTTTATGGGTAGATATTAAAGTACCCTTAAGATCTCATTGGCTTATAACTCTTCAGTCAATCCTTATCACAGACCAAGTCAATAAAATCAGCAAGTACAATGAAATCTTCCTTAGATACTATAAGCATCAGATCTCACAGCTCCCCACTATGTTCTTGCAATGTGCAAGTATCTGCCCTGAGTTTCAGTCATACTTTTCAGGTCACCCTTCTTTTACTTATGCTATCCCCTTTTCAGGAAAGTCACTGGCCACTTTCCTTCACCTACTATGCTCTCATTTCTCCAAGTCACCTCAGAGTTCATCTCTTCTACCAAGTCCCACCCCAGAATGTACAAGCTGGGACAACTGCCCTACTGCTGAGCTGTGGGGGTACTTCTGGGCCTTCCTTCCCCCTCCCCCTACTTTCCATCTTACATTCAAAAGATCAGATTATATGCCTCAGTCCCCTCATATAACTGAAAAACACTTGAGAGCATAGTCTAAGGCTGGTATGTAATAAATGCTGAATAAATGTCTGTGTAAACAAATACCTATCAATTCTGGTTTTTCCTAGGTAACATATAGGTAAGTGATTATTTTTTTCACTTATGATAATATCAGTTGTCACTCTTATATCCAGATTAATAAAACAGGATTTTAATGCATACCATTAGAGACTTATAATTTCAACATCAGCAACCAAACCTGTGTTCCCAGAAGAAATAGCTTTTCTTCCCCTACGACTTTCTACCTCTGTGACAGCCCTCAAAACATTCAGTTTATTTTCCAAAAGTTCTTCTTCCCCATTCCTCCCAGGAATGCTGAAACTTTCCAACTGGTTTCAGTCGCCATGTGTGTGTTTAAACAGTGAAAATAAATCATTCTGTGGGGAGGGGAATGAGAGAACATATAGTGTGTGTGTGTGTATATATATATGTATATAAAATACTGTATATTATACAATTTAATCTTAGATATTTGATATCTAACCCATAGTCTGATCTATTGATACCAGTTGTCAAACTCTGCTTATCCTTCTTACCCTTCATTTCATGTAAGACCACACTGTAATTCACTAATTAGCATCATGCACTAATTAAATTACAAGGGGTAAGATTTTCTTCTTGGGTAATGATTCCAAGTAAATCAATGTTCCCAAATATATCCTCTGGCTTCCTAACCAAGCCACCACTCCCTTACACTGGACAACTGGAACTGCTTCTTAATGCTTGTCTGGGCCTTCTCATTTCCACTCCTATAATCCATTCTCTACACAGCAGTCAGCGTGAAATTTTACCACAGAAATCAGATTATGTTATTTTCTTTCTTAAAAACCCTCCAGCGGTATTCTATTGCCTTGAAATAAAATCCAAACTTCTTCCTACAACTTGAAGGCGATACAGATGGGGCCACTGCCTATTTCTCCCACTTCACCTCCTACTTCTGCCCTCCACATACCAACCTGTAGCCTGTGGGCCTCCTTCTGATACTCATGTACACCAAAGTTTTTATGCAGGTGTCTTTGCATCTGTTACTGTTTCCTCCCTCTAGAAAAATCTGATTAGGAATTTTCCCGTCTCCTTCTCATTATTTCTAATCAGGCTGGTTTATCCCTAGTCTATAGGATATCTGTGGTCACTTTTTATTCCCTTGGCTGTGTTCACAGTGTTTCTTTACCCAATGTTACAGCATTAGCTTATTGGTACAATCATTTACTTCTCTCCCCACCTGTAGAATGTAAGTTGCACAATGGCAGGGAATTCACCTGTCAACTTTATACCTATGACATCACAAGGCACATGGTAGCTGCTCAAGAAATATTTGTTGAGTAAATGAAAAAAAGACTGGGCATTTAAACATCTTTAAAATAAATCACGGGCGCCTAGGTGGCTCAGTCGGTTGAGTGTCTGACTTCGGCTCAGGTCACGATCTCATGGTCCGTGAGTTCAAACCCCGCATCGGGCTCTGTGCTGACAGCTCAGAGCCTGGAGCCTGTTTCAGATTCTGTGTCTCCCTCTTTCTTTCTCCTCCCCCGCTCATGCTCTCTCTCTTCTCAAAAATAAATAAATGTTAAAAAATAAAATTAAATAAATAAAATAAAATAAAATAAAATAAATCACAATTCTCTTTCAGGACCATTGGGACATTCGTGTTTGTATCCTTGCCAATGACTGGTATATAGTAAGCCCTTAGCAACTAGCTAACACTTACCAGGTTGTAACTATATGAGGCAGTGTTTTAAGTATTTTACATGGATTGTAATACTTAACACTCAAAATATGCCAAAGAACTAGATACTATATAATTATCTTCTTTTTACCAAGGAGGAATTTAGGTACAAAGAGGTTAAGTAACTTGGCCAAGATTACACACCACGTCAGCGGCCACACAAGGATACATAAATAAGTGCCTTTATTAGTATACTCCATTACAATGGGAATCTTTTTCTTCCACTATTCACAGAGCACAGTTGATTCATGTATTAAAGCAGAAAGTATGTAACTGTGAAATAACAAGCAGATACTACTGTAACTTGAAAAATCTTTGCTAATCAAGGTCCAGGATGAGTAGATGTCTATTCTTAATAATAAATATTTGTTCTCATTTAACTTTCCATATGAATAATTGCACATCTTACATTTCTATATATATTCGTGGTTTATTTTCAAGTACATCTTTTGATCTTAGAGATCACAACTGAAGTCACTATGCATAAAATAATAATGAGATGTATATATAGGAATATAAACATTCACTTACTGCTTTGTGTGTGCACATGGATAAAACTGGGAAAGAAAAGGAGGTGATAATATTGATATAAAGGAAAAATACAGATGAATAAAAAATGCAGATGATTATACATTTCCAGCAGATGATGCTAAATGGCAATAGTTGCTACATTTTGTGGGAAAGAGCACAGTTGGCTCAGTGATCCCAGTATTCAAGAATAAATGCATGGTAACCGGCACAGTATGAAGGAATGCTTAGGGTTTTGACAGGCAGAAATGAATAGGAACCAGTTTTGGTTTTGCCATTATAATACCTCTGCTAGGACAGGGAATTGACACAGGGAAGGGCTAGATTCCCAAGAAGCTAAGGCACCAATGGATGATCTAATTAACCTGAGAAGGAAGTCACCCTGGAAAGCGAACTTGTAAATATAAGTTCTGTTCTCTACATCAATACATGGCACATGACAATGGTGTCCTGTGTGCATGTTGAAATCAATAAAAGGCTCTGAAGAAAAGGAGAAAGAGCACAGAGATGTTATCTCCAGAAAACAAAAACAAATGGATTAAATCTCTCTCCATTCCCTTCTTTAGAATGAGGAGGAATTTAAGAAGAACTATGGTGTATATGCAAATACACAAGGCCTTGATAACTTGCATTTGATAAACTGTGTTGACTATGAACTGATTAGATCCCAATGCATTGTCCCCAGGACATTGTCCCACTGGCCATTGTGGGAAATGATATCTTTCCTGGAGAAGAGACAAAAGAGCATATTTAGTAGGGCTCTCACAACTACAAATCTATGAGCAATCATGAAAAGCACTTAATTCCACATTTCACATATGGAGAAGGTGAATATATTTGGGGGACATTAAAATATTTTTGTGACAATGGTTGGTTCTACATTTCACATAATTCCAGAGGTGGTGTTGAAGAATCAAATATGTTTCTGTGATATTTTACAAATTTTTTTTTAGTTGCAGGTACTACAGACGTAGACTTAGGTTTTCACTACTCAATCAATTCTTTTTCAGGAAAGTGCCTGCTGTTTGAGGCTCAGCCTGGCTCCGGGCAGGCTGTGCTACTCATGATTAGGGGCTGTGGTGTCTGCAGGAGCATGTCCCTTTTGCTCTTTATCAGTTCAGAAGCCATAAAGCCACTTTCCACTTCAACTGTAACTTGGAAGAGGTCACATTTATCTTTCTCAGTTTGGGTGGAAGAGGGATTCCGCCTTCCTAAGTATTTCTCATTTTCAATCATGGTCTGATAACCCCTCAGCTAAACACAGCTGGCAAAAATCCACAGAGCTGAAAAACACTTGATTATGTTGAGAGAGAATGAAGAGAAGGTGTTCTCTAGAGCAGCCAGTATGTTCCAGTTTTCATCTTTCCTTCTGGAAAAATAAATCCCAGTTGCTGTGAAAGAGACTACAGAAATAGTAACGGTGACTCAAGTTTGTATAACTTGGTTCACACTCTCCCATAGCAGATTTCCTCAAAGTGCCAACAGATCTACTCCTGGACCAGAGCTACTTAGTTTTTGCTATTATGTAGATCCCTGAATCAGATCACCCTTCTTTGAATTACATTATCTATAGAGGAGAGTGTGGACATCTGTATTGTTTAATACCATCCACAACTTAGGTTTACACAAATTATTGAAAAAAAGATTGTTCCAAAACTTCTCATCTGAAAGTACAAATTCCGGGGCACCTGCGTAGCTCAGTCGGTTAAGCATCTGACTTCAGCTCAAGTCATGATCTCATGGTTCACAAGGTCAAGCCCTGTATGGGCTCTGTGCTGACAGCTCAGAGCCTGGATCCTGCTTCAGATTCTGTGTCTCCTTCTCTCTCTGCCCCTTCCCACTTGTACTCTGTCTCTCTCTCCAAAACAATAAAAACATTAAAAACATTTTTTTAGAAGTACAAATTCCTTGGGTCAAACAGTAAAATAAATCGAAAACTAACCCCAGCACTTTTTTGTTTTTAATTATCAGTTTCCTCTTCATTTTATTTAACAAAAACATAAATAACATTCATGATATGCTAGCCACAGTTTCAGGTACTTTACAAATGTCAAATGTCATGGAAGTTCCACTATTTCACTACAGTTGAAGCAGTTCACTATTTCAAATATATATATATATTAAATATATAGTTCACTATGTAGTTTTCACTATACAGATACAGTACACGCACATGCACACACACAAATCAAGCAACCTGCCTAAAGAGGAATCAGTATAACCAGTATATACATACCCAAGCAATGTAGCTTTTCAGCCCCTCCATGTTTTCCCCTCCACTACACTATTTTATTACTTGAAACTCTACATACTGAATGTATAGGGTTTGGTCCAACTTACTGGATATGGAACTTTTGGAGACCTTTCTTTACTATATTATTCCTTTTTGGAAGCAGACATGTTTTTTTTTTTTTCTTTATCCAGAGTTGGCATTTCTTGGACATGAAATGTAAATGCCTTTCCTTGGTGCAGCCTTTCTCAATCCCTATCTTCATCTCCAGTGATTTAGAAACCTCCCTGCTTTGTGAAAAATAAATAGAACACATATTTCACAGAGTAATATATCATCATATTTAAAGTAGGGTTGGTATTTGAGGAAATTCTCTGAGAACCATAAAGTGAAATATCAATATTAAAGTACAGAAGGATAAAACCTAAAGTTTACTGAGATTAGTATGTGTCAGATATTACTCTCAGTTGCATTTTTTATATATTTGCATATTATGTCCTATTAACAATACTGAGTTAGGTATCTATATCATTTACTTTTTTTCATATAGCTGAGGAAAATGAGGCACAATGAGGCTAAGAATAATAGATCCTAAGAACCAGAATTTGAATGCGGAGATTTTGACTTTAGGGGGCAAAAATTCTCAACAAAATACTAGCAAATCAAATCCAACAGTACATTAAAAGAATCATAACCACAATCAATTGGGATTTATTCTTGGGTTGCAAGGGGGTTCAATATTCATAAATCAAACAATGTGATACATGACATCAATAAAAAAAAGCATAATAACCATATGATCCTCTTAATAGATGCAGAAAAAAACATTTGACAAAGTACAGCATCCATTCTTGTTAAAAACCCTCAACAAAGTAGGGATAGAGGGAACTACCTCAACATCATAAAGGTCATGTATGAAAGGCCATCATCTTCAATGGGGGGAAATTGAGAGTTTTTCCTCTATTGTCTGGAAAAAGGTAGGGATGTCCACTCATATAGTACTGGAAATCCCAGACTCAGCAATCAGACAATAAAAAAATAAAAGTCATCCAAAACGGCAAGGAAGAAGTCAAACTTTCACTATTAGCAGACATTATACTCTATATAGAAACCCAAAAGATTACACCACAAAATTAAAAAAAAAATTTTTTTTTACATTTATTTTTTAAGACATATAGAGAGAGAGAACACAAGTTGGGGAGGGGCAGAGAGAGAAAGAGACACAGAATCCGAAGCAGGCTCCAGGCTCCGAGCTGTCAGCACAGAGCCCAACGCAAGGCCGAACTCACAAACGGTAAGATCATGATCTGAGCCAAGGTCAGACGCTTCACCAACAGAGCCACCCAGGCACCCCAGAAAAACTTGTAGAACTGAAACACACTTACTTCTCTTTACTAATAAAACTTTGCAAGATTGTTCCTAAGGTGTGTGTTTCTTGCATATATACATGAGATTATATGTGAGTATGTACCTGTTTATGTGTACATGAGTACTTGGTATATTTAAAACTATTCTAAATAGTTTATTTTTATCTTGATTGGATTCTATTTTAGAGCATTATAATTTGCAGGTGGAGACCATATTTATTCTGTGTAATATTTATTGTAGAAAATATGAAAGCTTAGTTTAGATTGAAAGAAAATCTCAGGCCACAACTTGTCTCTTCTGTAGGTTAATCTACATGATTGACACAAATTGGTAACTCAATATTCTGAGGGAATTTAACCTATTTTTTATTTATGGTTAACTATATTCTTAAGTGGATATCTATTTCTTGTCTATATCCAGAGGAAACCATATTTAATATTGCCTGTGGAAAATTTAAGACTTTGTTTATATTTTCTTCATACATGTATGTACTTCCATCTCTGCAAAACCCTAATGGTTTTATTATCATATTAACTTCATTTAGAAATCCACAAAACACCTAACATAAAGGTAAAAGAGAAAGGAAGGTACTGGGCATATGGCAGTTTTGTGTTGCAATAAGTTCTCCTTTCCCAGAAAACAACCTGGGATTTATTATACAAGGTCACGTCCAGAAGATTAAATACTGCAGCACCATTAAAGTCTACAATAACTGCTCTCTTGCACCTTTATAGAAGTGCTACATGATTGACACATTTTATTAGCTAGCTCTATGCCTGTAGCTTTGTTACAGCAATTGCTAAATTAATTTACAAATTTCAACTTGTTGCGTTTTTATAACTGTCTCCCTGAATATCCTTCAAAAGCAATACTAGAATTCCCCTCCCCGCCCCCCCCGCACCCCCCTTCCAGACAGAACAGTGCTGTTCAAACTAATCCTTCCCTTGTTAAATAGTTGTGTTCTTTTGATTGCAGCATAGGTCTAAAGAGTAAGCTTCTTTTCAACATGTGCTATTTTGTCAATGATTACTTCAGAAAGTCATCAAACTGCAATGTGTATGGGATGAAACCTTTACCCTGTATTGTGACAAAAGCCATTGTAATTTGCTGTTTACTATAATATTTAGATTATAATGTATTGGCAAATTAGACTCTAGGTAGAATAACAATGATACAAAGTGAAGATAGCCTGGTGGTTACAATAATATTTATAAGGGAAATGTAGTTTTTAAATAAATCTAATAGTTTTGGAAGAATATTTATCAGAGGAAGTCTGAAACATTGGGTAGGGACAACAGGACCCTTTTAGTTTCCTACTGACATCATCTACTACAAGAAACCAATTTTCTCTAAAAATAATCAAATTTCATATATCATTTATTCTGCTTTAGATGAAACCTGATTTCTTTGAGATCTATCTGCAGGAACATAGAGAAATGTAGAAGACATGCCGGGATTGTCTTTAGACCACAAATGCTTGAACCTAAGTTGTTATCTGTGGAAGTTTCCTTTTCTCTCTCAACTTCGTTGAAAATACTCTCAGAAATTCATGGGGAGAAAGGAGAGGACAACAGGAGTATTTTCATGAACAGCGGGAGGGAAATGTAGGAAATGGGGTTGTTGAGACCTAATAAGAGAACTTTAATGTAGTGATAGGTTTTCTTGATGGTGAAGAAAAACTCTCCCCAATAGGTCTGTGTGATTTTCCTTGTTGATTCCAAGTAGGCAGAAATAGACTCCTGTATTTCATTTAGACACAAAACCACAATAGCAGCAACAAACCCAGAATCTCATAAAAATATCTGTGTGAGGCCCTTTCTTCCCTTTCTAGTTAATCACACATTTCTAGGGTGTTCCTGGGTGCTGGCATCTGACCTTGTGCATGGTCCTGAAGACCCAGATTTGCAGTTGGGTATCATCATCTCCTTCTTTTGAGATTTTTGTGAAACACAAATTTAGTGAATACTGAAATAGACATTGTCCATAAATTATTTTCTCAACAAACCTATCTGTAATTCAGTTCTCAAAAATTCTGTGTGTAAATAATAAAGGAATAAATTGAAGTGCACCAATATTAAGCCACATAGCCAAGGTAATATACCATACAAGTTGCAAAACCAGAGGAAACACCCAAGCCTGGCTGATTCAAGACTTTGTCTTTTTCTCAAAACACAACTCATTTTCTGTTAAGCTTCTTCTATGTTTAAGAGTCACCAGGCATTATATGAATTTCACCTTTTTGAAATTAGGTCTTATTATTTTTTGCATGATTTGTTATGCCATCAGCTAGGCCAGCTAACCATAATTCAGTTGATGAACTTTAGGCAATGAATTAGAAAAATAACTCCCAGTTTGATGCTCATATTTAAAATCCATTGTACAAGAAAATACTGCATTCACCCTGATGTGCAGCTCCATGTTCAGAGTCCCTCCTTCAGTACCCTTAAAGAGTCAGGTAACTTGGATAAAAGGAAAACTGTAAGAACAGCATAAATGTGCTCTATGCTCCATAGCAAGGGGTACACAAAATCTAACTACCCAATGATCTTGAAATCTGAAATCTAGGTACAAATATAAAAAGAGAAATATTTTGCGATAAATACCACAAATTCTAAATCCTATAGGTTAGAAAATGAAGGATTCACTTCTACCTGAATGGATCTAAGAAACTGAAATTGAATCTTAGTATCAATTTTACCTTTTTTTTTAAACAAGAATAAGATTGTGAAAACATGAAGGTCTTATACTCATTCAACAAAATTAAAATACCCAAATTTATGAATAATAAAATGCTGCATTAAAAGTACAAATATATAGTGCAGGGGTATTTGCTTAACATGGGTTGGTTTAAAATATCAATCCTGGGATGCCTGGGTGGCTCAGTTGGTTAAATGTCTGACTTCAGGTCAGGTCATGTCCTCGTGGTTGGAGCCCTACGACAGGCTATGAGCTGACAGCTCGGAGTCTGGGGCCTGCTTTGGATTCTGTGTCTCCCTTTCTCTCTGCTGCTCCATTGCTTCTGTGTTCATTCATTCTCTTTCTCTCTCAAAAATAAACATTAAAAAAAAATACAATCCAATGACACTGAAATTCAAGTTTATTTTTAGCAAACAGCTCCATTTTAAGGATATTATATTTAGAGATACATGCAGTATAAGGAAAAAAGTGCTAATGAGGAGAGGATATGGCAATAAAAATTAGGTAATATTAGCTTAAACCACATCAGTTACAGTGGGAACAGGTATAAAGAAAGCACTGGTATTAGTTGGTGCCTCTCAAATTCTTGTACTTACATAAAATGATGCAAAAGGAGTAACAGTAGAGAAACTGGTTGCCTGGTATCGTTGAGGGTCCCACCAAAAAGATAAGACACACTCAAAATTGAATAAAATGATAATTTCTTTACTTGGGAACTTGTGGTAGGTAGAATAACGCCCCCCTCAAAAAATAAAATGTCCCTGTCCTAATCCCCAGAACCAGTGGACATGCTACCTTACATAGCAAAGGGGATTCTGTAGATGTGATTAAGTCAAGGCTAAGGAGATGGGAAAATGATTCTGGATCATCTAGATAGGTTAAATGTAATCACACAGGTCTTTGTAAGAAAAAGAGTGAGGTGAGAGAGAGAAGGAGACATGATGACAGAAGTAAATGTCAGGGTAATAGAGAACCATGGGCCAAGGAATGACAGTAACCTCTAAAAGCTGGAAAAGGTAAAGAATCTCTTCTAGAATATCCCAAAGGAAAGCATGCCAATGACACCTGGACTGTAAAATAATAAATAATGATAAAAAATAATAAATGTGTATTATTTATACAACTAAGTTTGTGGTAATGTTACAGCAGCAGTAAGAAACTGATAGAGAATTCTATATACAGTATATGCAGGGGAACTTAACAAGTTAAGGAGGCAACCTGAGTCTGAAGGACAAGGGAAGAGAAAAATTACCAGAATCCATAGATGCTGAGTTCATACCATCAGAACCCCCACAAAACAAAACAAAACAAAACAAAAACAAAAAACAAAAAACAAGTAGTGACCTTTGCTTGAGGGATCAAGCCACTTAAAGGTGACCTTGAAGGTTGAGAGCGAGGGGAACAAATATGCCACCAAGCTCACTTTCGATCTGTATTTAGTGTCCTACTAGGCCTTCCCAAGTGATGACTCCAACTGAAACCATCCTGACAGGGAAGGACTACCAGGACTGCACCGCTGTAGGGAAGAGTGGAGAGAGACCTGGTGCACCTCCCTGTGGCATTTCCACATGCTTACAATGCACAGTGTGTGCTGAGTTATCAGTAATAGGTCTGCAGGTAAGCAATTCGCTGCTTCTACCTGCCTATGCATGCAGCAACAAAACACATTTTCTGATCTTGTTTCTGAACCCTCTTCAGGACTTTTTATTACAAGGAGAACAAAAAGGTATTGAACATCTAAGGAAATGTACTCTTGGAATTTTCTAAATAGAATGAAGAGACTAAAATAACAATAACAGTATTACAATTGGAATAGATAACACTTGCCCAGAACTGTGCCGGCCACTGTACATAGTCTATCTTTATGCCTCTAAACCAACCTGTGATTTAGATACTGTCCATCTTATAGTTTGTTTTTGTTTTTCAGGAGGCATTCAAATAGTTCAGTAATTTGTCCCAGATCACACAGGTAGTATATGGGACAGGTGGACTACTAAGCCCATGTGTTCATCAGCAACATGTGTTCATCAACATCATCTATGCATCTATGTGTAGAAACACCATCTCTATCCTTTTCCAATCAAAAATGGAATATGGGAGAACCTGGGTCGGTTGAGTGTCTGACTTTGGCTCAGGTCTTGATCTCAAGGTTCATGAGTTTGTGCCCCGCGTCGGGCTCTGTGCTGACAGTTCGAGGCCTAGAGACTGCTTCGGATTCTGTGTCTCCCTCTCTCTCTGCTCCTCCCCTGCTCACATACTCACTCTCTCAATAAATAAAGATTAAAAAAAATTTTTAAATGGAATATGAACACATACTCAGATTGGCCAGAAGTGTTTCATAGATATTTAAGCAAAAGAATGATATTTTTCAAATACCATAGAATGTTAAAGTAGAAGCTCATGAACTGTGCCTGAAATTGTAGCGCATACCCAGGAATCACACTGATCTACAATGAAACTAAGAAAAAAAATAGTATTTATATTAAGGGCATGCTTTATACATTAGTGACTGTGATTTTCCTCCAACATGAGTTTTCCAATTATTTTAGCACTTGTATGCTGTCTCCCTGCAGCTTCCTTTACTCCACTCTTCGTGCAGAAAAAGTGCTTCATGGTGCATATTTTTTCAAACTATTAAATCAATTTGGAATTCTCTTAGAAAATAATTCTGAATCATTGGAGATGTGAATGGCTGTTTCTAAATCCCTACTCATGTCCTGATTTTTTTTTTCTTTCCCATAGGAAATATAACTAAACTCATTGTGTCTCTATGTATGAGGTTTCTAATCTATATGCAATGCAGGAGAAATCAAATAGCTAAGCAGGTTCATCCTAGCTATTACTGAAGGGCATAGGAAATTTCTGGATCTAACAAAGGCCACTGTGTACTGGCTGTCCCCTGAACTCAAAATTAATCATATTTGACAACTGACTACAAAATGCAGATTACTTGGCAGATAGCACCTTATGTTTCATGTAATTCTCCTTCTTCTCCTTGAAGTACCTGTTTATTTTCTACTTCATGAACTTGGTGTTTTATACATAAGCTATTTCACAAAGTTGCTTTAAACATTTGGTACTTATGTTTCCATTTAATTATCTGATATGTTAGCAACATGTCAAGTAAGTTCAATTACAGTGAAGGATATATGATTTCAAGGACACTTATTTTGTTTGCCAAAGAGCATAATGCATCTTTCCAAATGTTTATAGAGTCATACTTTTGAAGCAGGAAGATAAGACATTGAATTCCTCTGCCATATTACATATCATTTTTGGATCATTCCAGAATGGAATTGATTCTTGTGTATTAATTGTAATCAAAATAATTTTCACTGTCAGAAAATTTATTTTCAATATACAATGCTGTATGTACCACTTAAAATCAACTGTCCATGATTTAATTTTCCAAGTGTTATTTTCTAAAAAATACTGGAATTAGACCAAAAAAAAGTTGGATATTATCCAAAGTTGGTAGGTGATTTGCAGAATAGCATTTATTTGAAATAAATGTGGTGTGATAGGAACCGGAATTACATAAGTAATGAAACAGTGGAAAAAAATTAAAAATGAAATAACATTCATATAGCAAGATTATGATAATATTCAAGCAAATGAATAAATATCCTCTTCAACATACCTGCAATTTTATATTGCTATTTGCTTATTGATTGTGCAAGGCTAGTAAAAGCATGCAAATGGATTATTGTTTAAGATAAATCAATTTAAATATAGTAAACCAAAAAATGTTCATTAATAAATGAATTTATTCCATTCAAGTGCAGGAACATATGTCACTATCACACATTGGAGGAGCCATTTTTAGGTATGCATACATGGATTGAAACACTACAAAAAACTTTTGGCTATTATTGTTCTTCCGTATTTTATGAATAATCAATAGGAAACCAGCAATCTGAGTAATTATTCTCAACTTTTATTTTGAAGTACACTGGAGTATTGCAGACACTAATGCTACTTATAGTAATGACTAATTTTAATCAGTCATTTTATGGAAGTGGTGATAAAAAAAGATGATTAAAAAATCTCAGAGTGAAGTATTTCTTTAAATAGAACATTGCATAAACAGTAAAGTCAGGACATATTCTGGGTCTAAGGGCAAAATCAGCAAAATTGAATACTATAGATAGTGCAGCATTTGTAGCTATAATGTATATGAAATATATTCAAAGGCCATATACATGCAGTTATACATTTAAATCTTCTGCAAAGACTCTCTTACCTCAAGTCAAAAGGTTGTGATATACATCCATATACTTTTGCAAGGTGGAAGTAATTCTACCATGAGCACAAAGGAATACTTAAAAACTCTTCAAAATACTGAAGAAGGATTAAGAGAATGGTTCCTCTTTGCCCTAGTTCAGTCACAAAAAGAAAGCATTTACCATAGTATGCCACCACCAAATCTAAGTAAAACGGTGGCATAGTGTGCACAGTTGTGCCCACCGAGCTACAGCCACTTTTATTATTTATGTCTACGGTCAGGATACCAGATGAGTTCATTTGTTCAATGAAACCACATGGTCATGGTAGCTACAACTGGAGTCACCATCTGATGGAGTCTATGATAATCTACTGTAATTCTACAAGATCCATCTGCCTTCTACACAGGATAGGTTAACTGAATGGGGATGCAGTGGGAATCACCATCTCTACATCCTTCAAAGTCAAGACAGTAGTACAAATATTGGCAATCTGTCCAGGACTGTGATATTGTCTCTAATTTACTATTACCCTAGGTAGATTCAGTGCTAGTGGCTTCCACTTGGCCTTTCCTATGATAAATAGCCCTCACTCTACAGATTAGGGGACCTATGTGGAGATTCTGCCAACTACTGACTATGTCTATGCCAAATATGCATTCCAGAATTGGAGAAATAACAAGATGGGTCAGGGACTCATTAGGTCCACTGTGAGACACACCTGATCTCCAGAGCCTCACCTCTGGCTGTACTATAGTGATAAAATGATTTCCTAGAATTACTATTAGTTTGGGGGCAGTGTCCAATAGTCTTCAAAAGTTGTGACTGTTTCCTTTCTCTAATGCACAGTTACTCTGATGAAATGTCACAGATCCTTTTGAGGAAGGCCAGGAATAAGTATAAAATTTTGGCAAGTTATTGGGGGCCTTCCTCAAAGGGTCCTGGGTCTGTAAACTGGCCCAAGTACAGGAAATGATTGAGAAATCATGACTGATTATATGATTCGGGGTTAGACATTTGTACACTCAACCTAGAACTTTTCTGCTTATACAGATCAAGTAAGAGTTTAATAGGCTTCTATTTCTCTTCTAGGGACACCATGATCAGCTAGTTATTAGACCTGTGTGAGTCAGACTAGTCTATTCTTCGACTCTGCCATCCACTAGAGTAACTATGCCCACCTTGCCTTTGATGATTGAATGTTGCCATTTGGCCCCTGCTACCCTGAGATGCAATTCCAATGCATTTCATTTTCCTGATTCAATCACTCTAGTCCCACTGTAAGAGCTAGACTACAAAGAAGAGAGATTTGATAAGTTCTTCAAAGATGAGAGGGCTCCCCTCACAAATTTACTTCTCACAGTTTGGTGAAAGGTAAGTCTTTGAGATTCCAAGTCTGGATAAACAAATCTTAATTATAAATCCACACTAAAATTTTAATCTCCATAACCTTATTAATTAATTTTTCTTCTACATTAAACCAAGGCAGGTTTGGCATTTCCAACTCACTAACTGTAGGCAATCTACATGAATTTCCTCATGAATCATGCTTACTACCTCACCTTTAGGAGTCAGCTAGAGAATGAGTCTAGAAAGCAAAGAGAGGTGATGGGGTGGGTCCCAGGAGGAATCCACTGTCTTGCATGACAACTGCCTTAACTGGTGCCACTATAGGCTCCTTAGTCAATGCAGGGTTAATCCCCTCACACTGTAGGTAGGAAAGCTGCTTCCAGGGTCAAAGACTATTCATCAGATATAGGTGCTCAGTGTCCTAGGTTTCATCAAGATCCTACCACATGTACATATTCCAGTTTTCAAGATCCATTTCTTACCAATCAAGGTATCAGTAGACACCCTGAGAAGCTGGGAGTTCAACTTGCATTGTCTATCAGCCTGATGCAGGATGAGATTATGAGTTTGATGGCCAGTAATCTCAGCCCTGCTGTTACAGGAGATAAGAGTCTGCCCTTCAGGGCACACACGTAGGTTTCAGGTCTTTAATATAGCACTTGGACTAGGAATTTGAATCCCTGAACTCATCTTTTTCCTTTACCACTTTGTTCAGTGGGATGAGTAAATATCAGACCATCTTATTACATTTGTGAGTTTGTAAAAATAACTGTCATATACAGTTACCTAGCCCCTTGCTTTTTATAAGTAATTAAAAGTAACCAATGGTGACATTTCACCTAACTCTATGCCAGATCACAACCATAGACAATCAGTTCTCTCTTTTCTACTAGAAACAGAATTGTTAGCATCTTTAAATATATTCAGATTAGAGAGTCAATTCAAGAAACCTTCTCACTCATAGGAAGGGTGGGCTTTTTATTTTTACCAGATCTTCAATTGATTAGAAAAGGCCCATCCACATTACAGAGAACAATCTGCTTTATTTATTTTCCCAATTTAAGTGTTTATCTCACCCCCAAAACACCCATATAGACATACTTAGAATAATTTATCATGAAATATCTGGGTACTCAATGGACCAGTGAAGTGACACATAAAATCAGCCAGCACAGACAATAAGTATTAGCAATTTCTACTAAATGAGAAAACAATTTGTTCTTATACATAAATAGGTTGCATTTCCACTGCTGTGTAACAAACAAGTTTAGTGACTTAAGGCACATTAATTGTCTCATAATTTCCATGGTTAGGAATCAGTGCAGATCTAAGGTGGGTCCTCTGCTGACAGTATTTCAAGGTTGCAATCAAGGTGTTGATTGGGCTGGGTTCTTGAGAAGCTCTGGGGTAGAACCCACTTCAAAACTCATTCTAGCTGTTGGCAGAATTCATTATCTTTGGCTGTATGATTCAGAGTCCAGCTTCTGTCTGTTGAATATAGGTCACCTACAGGTCCTATAGTCCTTGAGCAGTTACTTGTCAATTGATCCTCTCCACTGGCTGTTCACAACATAGCTATTGACTTGCTTCTTTAACCACAGATGAAGAGTGTTTTTTCTCCATTCTTTTAAGAAAGAGCCTAATATAATGAATCATGATGTTGGGCGTTCCATCCTATTGTCTTTGTCATGTAATGTAACCTAATAAAGGTAGTGACGTTCCAAGATCACTTTTGTTATATTTTATTGGTTAGAAGCAAGTCACAGACCCCATCTGCAATCAAGAGGAGGACATCATACAAAGTGTGACTCATTATAAGTTACTTTAGGATTTGTCCATCACAGTAAGAAAAAACTGTGCTTTTCTTCTATTTGAAAACTTATTAAAACTAAGTTTTCTTATGTGCTTTGTTCATTAATCTACTCATTCTGAAGTTTACCGAGGATCGACTATATGTCAGATATTTCAAGACAGAGGATAAAATGGGAAAAAAAGTTACGCATGTAAGTAAAATTGCTATTTACATTTATACCGTACTGCTATGTACAGTAATCTGAGACAAAAGCAATACTGTGACAGGGAACAAATGGATGGTGTGGTAATTTAGATCAGGACTGTCAAAATGAGATGTGAGCTGAGGAGTGCATTTTTTTTTCCAAAGTCAATCACAAACTATTTATAAAGATTTATAAAGATTTTCCAAAGTCAATCACAAACTATTTATAAACATGACCAAATTTACATATTCAAAACGATGCTCTACTTATAGAGAATGTCTACGAAGAATGGCAGTTATGTGGAACATTGTAAAAGTAGAACATTAGTTAAGAAGACGGTGCACAGTTAATGTTACAGACAGCTGTACCAGGATGGAGGTAAAAGAGAAAACAAAACATCCAGAATTACCCTATACACCAGATCTAGAGACTTGACAGGTTTGATGCTGGAAGTACATCCTTAAGGCTATTAAGAGAAAACTAGGGGTAGCTCTCAACTGTGAATGTTCCTCCTACACCCTTAAGCAAAAATGCATTGACTACATCTCCAGATTAGAAAAGAGGTGAAAATATTGCTTGATATAGTTACTGTGGTTGTGAAATAACCAAATAAAATAGAAAATTACTGTATCAAGTAGAATATATGTGTGCACATATTAAGACATCTGCCAATGTATCATAAGTGAACCCAATAAGCACTGAGATCATGGCAAAAAAATGATGTTGAGCTAAGATGTAAAGAATATTTTAGAGGCTGAAATAGTCCTAAGAAAAATCATCTGCAATATTAAGTGTCCTTCCAAGTAGAAGTCATGTCCTTCCAAATCCAAGAGAAGAGAGGATATCTAAATAATCACATACACAGGAAATACATGTTATTTTTGGAGGTTTCTGGAAAAGGACTGAATGTCCAGTAATTTTGATATTGTTTCATGTGTTAGATTTATATGTAGCTGAGCTGTTCATTTTATCAAAAGAAACATCTTCAGAATGTGTTTCATCTTAAATTTGCCTCAAATGCATTCTTTTCATCTATTATATTTTTAAAGAATTCATGAAATTGTTTGAATATTTGTGACTCTAGAGTGAGGACAGAGATGATCATAGGTCACTTTTATTACTTTATACCTTCTTTGAATTCAAACTTAAAAGGAGATATTAAGATTCATGCATAAACTTCTGCCTGGGGCAACTGACTGAATAGAGTTTTACTTAATAATAGAATGACCGAAGATTAGATTGTATTGTTTCTTATTTTAAAAAATTATTTAGTGAGAAAATATAAGATATATCAAGTAGAGTGTAAAATATGTGGGCCTAAAGTAAAATCCAGATAAGTATTATAAACTTTGCAATTATTAGCATACAACTGGAATATGAAACACAAGAAATAGGTCACTACAATTTAAAAATCACCAGAGAAAGGCTTACTCGGAAGTTAGGTATGTATCCAGAGAAATGAGAAAACTCAGGATTTATGCCACCTAAGGCTGGTTCCATTGACAGGTGACCGGCGATCACACAGGGCCTCATATTTGGCATAATGCTTTGCCACCATTTAGAAATTTTTAATAATTTATGAACAATGCACTCCACATTTTAACTATTTCCTGCATTCCATAAATTACATGGCCTTGGTGCTATGGAAGCCAAGAAAAAACAGGGACCTAGAATATGACCTTGAATATGACAGGGTCTAGGTCTCACATGACCTAGAATATAAATCTCTAATAAGATGTGGATTATAAAATGTCTTTGGTTCTGACATGGAAATCATTATGGACTTAGCAAACTATCTTTGAGTGAAGATTTTGAGGGTGAAGCCATATTGCAATGAATTGTAACACAGATTTTGAGAGACTACTGTAGAGTAAAAAGAAAAACATGTGAACACAGGATCAAAGAGAAATATGGATCAGAGAAAGATTTTTGTCTGTTTCTACAGAGAGATGATCCTCAGGCGTGTTGAACATGATGGGTAGGAATACAGTAGACAGAAGGTGAAGATACAGCCAAAGAGAAGGCTAACCAAAAGAGTGAGGTCTGTGAAAAAAATCAATGGAATTATATGTAAAATGTGTGGAAATGTTGACTTCTCAGTGATGAGAACCTTTTCCTTTGTTTCAACGAGAGAAAAGACAGTTACCCAATTCAGGTAGAATTTTAGATAGGGACATGGAAACATGATGTATTTCCAATATGAGAGCCTGCATGCTACGAGTGATCAGTTCACAGTGAGAAGATAGGCAATATGTTGAGAAAAATCAAAAAGACATAAAATAATCATCACAAAAAGAGTGTGGTAGAAATAGTTTACCAAAAAAGTGATGGAACTACTGCTGGGTTTTAAGTAACTCTCTGCCATTGAATCCTACTGCTCAAGCAGAAAGTATATTAAACACTTTGTATCCCCACCTTCATATTAAACTTGAGAATTAGTCCCAGGTAAATTCCACCATGGTAGTAGTATTTAAAAAGTGGAATCCCTTTAATAAATAAGAAAATGGATCTTTCAATGAAACCATGTGGTAAAAGAGAAAAAAAAAACAGGAAAGCAGGAGTATTTATGAATGTTAAGATACAAGTTATACTTTACGTCATCATTCTTTTCCTTATAGGAAATTACCCAGATAATTTTTTTTTCTTTTAATTTTCTCACACTGACACTGGTAGTAAAAGACATACTTAAATATTTTAACTGTATCACAGCATCCCATATTGAGAGGTATAAAGCACAAAAAAATCATAAAAAATATGTTTCACCATTTTTTAAAAAACAAAGTTATCTTAAATTATGTTTTTTGTGTTTTTTTCTTTCTAACAACAAAATAAGAATTTGACTTTTCTGGATATGACCAGTCGAATATTAGAAATTTAATATGGATTCTTTTTATCCTGTGGTATGTATGTATGTATGTATGTATGTATGTATATACTGCAGTTTGAACTTTTTATTTAAGATAAACCACTTCTTAAAAAACTCATATACCATATTCTACTGCTCAGAGAATTATCACAAAGTAAACATACTGCTGAAACCACCTGTGGTAAAAATAAGTCTAATAACCAGCACCCCAAAAGCCAATTCATCCCATGACATCACCCAATTATTCTGCCTTTGTGCCCAAAGGTAACAACTCCTGAGATTACACCCTAAATATGTTTGCCTCTTTGAACATTACAAAACTGGAGTCTTAGAACATATATTCCATCTTTGACTTCTTCCAGTCAAAATTCATCTTACAATTACACCATGTTGTAATTGTAATTAGTTAACTACACTTATTAGCATTCCATTTACAAATCATTTATTTTTTTTATTTTTTTTTTAATTTTACAAATATTTTTTTTTTATGAAATTTATTGACAAATTGGTTTCCATACAACACCCAGTGCTCATCCCAAAAGGTGCCCTCCTCAATACCCATCACCCACCCTCTCCTCCCTCCCACCCCCCATCTACCCTCAGTTTGTTCTCAGTTTTTAACAATCTCTTATGCTTTGGCTCTCTCCCATTCTAACCTCTTTTTTTTTTTTTCCTTCCCCTCCCCCATGGGTTCCTGTTAAGTTTCTCAGGATCCACATAAGAGTGAAACCATATGGTCTCTGTCTTTCTCTGTATGGCTTATTTCACTTAGCATCACACTCTCCAGTTCCATCCACGTTTTTACAAAAGGCCATATTTCATTTTTTCTCATTGCCACGTAATATTCCATTGTGTATATAAACCACAATTTCTTTATCCATTCATCAGTTGATGGACATTTAGGCTCTTTCCATAATTTGGCTATTGTTGAGAGTGCTGCTATGAACATCGGGGTACAAGTGGCCCTATGCATCAGTACTCCTGTATCCCTTGGATAAATTCCTAGCAGTGCTATTGCTGGGTCATAGGGTAGGTCTATTTTTAATTTTCTGAGGAACCTCCACACTGCTTTACAAATCATTTATTTGTATATACTCCACTCTAGGGCTGCTTGGGTGGCTCTGTCAGTTAAACATTTGAGTCTCAATTTTGGCTCTGGTCATGACCTCATGGTTTGTGAGTTTTAGCCTGCATGGAGAACCTGCTTGATATTCTCTCTCTCCCTCTTTCTGCCCCTCCCTGCTTGCTCACTCTCTCAAAATAAATAACTTAAAAAAAAATTATGTATTCCACTCTACATGGACATTTGAAACTGTTTTCCATTTGGATGTATTGAAAACAATTCAACTACAGGGGTGCCTGGGTGGCTAGGCTGGTTTAGCATCCAACTCCTGATTTCAGTTCAGGTAATGATTTAATGGTTCATGGGTTGAAGCCCCACGTCGGGGTCCATACTGACAGCACAGAGCCTGCTTGGGATTCTCTCCCTCTGCCCCTCCCCTGCTCATGCTTTCTCTCTCTCTTGAAATAAAAACTTAAAAAAATAAAAAACCATTCAACTACAATCATACATATTTTTCTTGTGCACTGGAACACATTTTTGAAGTATAACAATATTTCCAAGATTAGGGTGGCAGCCTTTAGCATTCTTATTTTCCAGGATTACACAGTCATACACTGAACTTTAAAGATTCACACATGAGAATAAGGTGGGTTGTGTAGGTGATGTAGGTGTAAGCAGCAAGGCACAGGCAATGAGGGCATCCACTGTGCCCACGATCAGGAAAGGCAGTGTTTATTAACATTCTTTTCTTGTTCTTTCAAATCTCCAGGATAGACCTGAACCATAAAACATGACAGTGATTTCAATCAGGTCTATGGAAGCAGAAGTCAGATGTAGGAAGTGGGAAACAGAAAGTTACAATACTCTGTATGAATTTAATAAAATGCATGTATCATGAGCATTTGTCTTTGTTATTTTCTATAAATAAACCATGGAATGCTGAAAATATTTAACCTTAGGATATATTAAGGAAAATATGCCATTGTAATTACAAAAATGAAATTTGCTTAATTTTTGGACATATCACAACTCCCCACTTGCCCCCCCACCCCCCAGGTTTCCTAAACTTTCAGTTCCTATTACTGACTCAACAAATATTATGCATAGAAAATAGTCTTGAAAAATTTAAGATGTATTTTCCTTTTCCAATGAAAGAATGTAGTATTCGATATAGTTGCATTGATGTGTGTCTCAGAAATTAGTGTTATTTTAATTAGGTAATTATACATAATTGTAATTATACACATGTAATTATAATTATACATAATTTGAATTATACTGTATATTATGTAATTATACATAATTTTAATTATACATTTGTCATAAAATCTAAGAAGTTAGAGATAAAATATCTACTAGGTCACCTAGTCGGTCCTTTTCTTAGAATTCTGCCCCAGAGATTTTCTTAAGGATTATTCTTATCCTTCAAATGAGTTAAATAATGAAGCTGATTTATGCTCAATGATCTTTCTTTATAGTCAATAAGCAGCTCAACTTTTTTTGTTCATCCGTTAAAGCCTACTATTACACCTTTCAGGGTGTACTGTGAGGAACATTGTGATGTGTTTATTAATACATACATTTGAAAACTTCAATGTATTGAGTCTCATTTACAGATAGATAAGTTTTATAAGTTGAAGCTACAGGAGAGATTCCTTTCCCTAACTTGATTGATAACTTGATGCTGACAGGACAGAAATGTATAGAAGAAGCATTGCTAAAGAATCATGACTTAACAGCACCCTTGCCTTGCATTATAGCTGGCCCTGACCAGATTGGAAGCTTGCTTTTCTTCAATCCTGAACTGATGGCACAGCTATTCAGATCCTATGGCACTAGTGGAGAAGGTCAAAACTGATACTACACTCACAAATACTAAAGGTGCTATTTATTTTATATGCTGGGTTTTGATATCCAGATCACTGGGCAGATGATTTTTAACTTGAAAATAAGTTTAAACCATAAGGTGAAGCTTTGTGCAAGCAGCATTAACTTACATGATCAGCACTTAGAAAATCACCTCAAGGCTGACTGTTTGCAGTATTCACATGCAAACACTATGGCTACATTAGAAATAGGTACACGTCTCCTTTCAATGGAAGGCAAGGTAAGTCTCTGCCTCCACTCTGTCTCTCCACCTTGACAGATGTGCACGGATATGTGTTTGTATACTTGCACACTTTTATGTTTGTATTATAGTAAGTGTGTGTATACATATCCATTATGGATAAGAGGCTATTTTCCTTTTCTATGGATCTGTTTAGGATATCTATCCATTTATCTAAAATCACAATCATCATCCAGTGGAAATAGTTTAAGTAAATTGTACATATATGTCTTAATCTTTCAAGTAAAAAAAAATGGAGGTGTTCTACTGATAGCATGGACAGTGATAATTACTAAGACAACTCTTTCTTAAGTAGGAAAGTCAAATTACATTATCTTCTACTTTGTTATCAATAAACTAAGTCCTAATGGACATATGATACCAACAGAATGTGTTCTATCTGGCAGTGTGGCCAGGTGCAGTGAAAAGAAAATGAGCTTTGGATCCATGAGGAAATGTCTACCATTGAATAAGTAACATAATCAATTTGAGAGACGTCTCTTTATCCATGAATGAGAATTGGTTATACTTTCCCTTCTGAAGCTTGGGTAAGAGTTTTCTCTAAGGCTCTACCACAGTGTTTAGCCCAAGGTGATTATTCAATAAATGCTGATTTTTTTTTTCCCCCTATGTGTCTAGTCACCATATTCTGTTCAAACCTGACTTACATGTTCTGGCCCTGACTGAGCCATGCTTCTGGTTACCTTATGTATTTTGACCTGAACCCTTTTCAAGGTATCTATATTTGTTAGTGCCCTTAATAACCTTTGGCATTTGGTTGCATCCACTGTGCATCGCAACTATGGGTTTAGGGTTCACACAACAAAAACAAACAAAAAATTGTGCCTTGGATATGCTTGTATTTTAGTAGAGGACTTGGTCCTCAGCCTAAGATGAGCACTGATGATGTCTTATGCAGGGAAATAAGGTAATATAAAAAATAGTATCTACATCATCATGGACATTATATCCTTTTCCAAGACAGTTTCCATTTTCCTTTCTGTAAATTAGGAATAAAGACGCTGCTCCACAACATCTTTGTTTGTGAAGATGGAATGAACTAGTACTGTATGAAGTGCACAGAGCAATTTCTCACATATAATAAACTTGTAATGGTTTGGAAAAGGAGAGAAATTTTGTTTTAACTCCTGGATTAAGACTTTCTTAAAGAATTAAGCCAAACTAAGTGAAGCAGGCACTAAGCCAAGTAATCTGAACTTGCTAACTTGCCTCTTTGCTAAGCCTCTGAAGCCCTCTTGACTTTTCCCAACTTACATGAATAATTTACAAAGTAAGCTCTTATGTGTTCTAGTGATTGTACATATTGGCTAGCAGCATGCTTTTTTTTTAAATTTTTTTTTTAAAGTTTATTTATTTTTGAGACAGAGAGAGACAGAGCATGAACGGGGGAGGGGCAGAGAGAGAGGGAGACACAGCATCGGAAACAGGCTCCAGGCTCCGAGCCATCAGCCCAGAGCCCGACGCGGGGCTCGAACTCACAGAGCGTGAGATCGTGACCTGGCTGAAGTCAGATGCTTAAGCAACTGCGCCACCCAGGCGCCCCTAGCAGCATGCTTTTAATTAACCAACTCAGTATTGTATGTTAAAACGTGTACCGTGTCTGTGATGTATATTAAGTACCTAGGGAACAGTCCTCACCTAAGCGGTGGAAGCACAAGGAGTAAGAGGAGATATTTGGAAATTCATTCTGGTTGTTCTACACTGAATGCAATCTGAATCCAAGAGGAGCTTTATCCTTTTCCTTTTATCTACCTGAGTTTCTTAAATTTTAGTCCACAATCCCTTTCTTTATACACTTAGGATGATTGTCTTAGTAAGTCATGGCTTCAAGGATGCAAGTTCAAAAGTTGGCACCATCTGTATTGTATTGCTAGTGGTCTGTACAAGAATCACTATTAATGACGTTAGAAGCTACATATTTCAGATCTATTTCCTAGGTTCTACTGCCAGGTTTCCAGGGCCTACTGGATATTATCCGTTGTATACCCCATAGGCATAGGCATCGTGAACTCATTTTGTCCAAAACATAAATCATCACTTTTTTTCACTTGAACCTAATATATTTCTTATCTTATTTAATAACACTGTCACTCACCCAGTTGCCCAAGGCAATTTCTTGGGAATCATTCCATATATATTTTTTTCTCTCCGCTTCTCAAACATAAGTCTCCTGTCTCTGATCCTCTTCAGCTCCAATGAAATTGTCCTATGGCCATTCTATCTCTAGTCCAAATTATGATAGCAACATGCTGCTGGTCTGCAGCTCTCCAGTCTGTTCACTATTTTCTCAATCATCTACAATTCCATCAAGGCCTCTTCATTAAACACAAATACAATTGTCACTGCCCTACTTAAATTGTTTCTTTTTCCATTTCCTACAGGCTAAAAATTAATTTCTTAGAAAAGTCCGTAAATGATCTATGATTCATTGCTTGTCTATACACTTTGTCTCATACCAGTAACAACAACAACAACAACAACACAAAGAGCTTAAGGCATTCTAAGTGGCATGAATTATGCCAAATGAGACCTATCGCCATCAGACCTCCCATTTTTAATGCAGGTTTTTCTTTCAGCCTGTCATGTTCTCTTCTACTTTTGGTACCCCCTGTTCCTCCTTTAAAAATCTGAGGGTTTCCTACCCTGTGAATCCTTCTTAAACTGATGAGTCATGTTTATAGTCCCTTTATATGTTCTCCCATAACTGCTACAACATAATTTAGTTACAAAAACTAACATATATTGTAATTGTGTGTTAATGGGGTTTTCATCATATCTTTTCTGTGAGTGCTTGGTAAGCAAAGACAGAGAGTCCTGCGCCTAGTATTTGAAGTTCAATAAATGTTACTTCAATGTATTAAGAGTTATCTAACTTGAAAATCAAGACTGTGGAACAGCTTTTCAATGTCAAACTGGGGCAGGATATAACAAGCTCACCCATAGATGAATTAATTCTTTTGAGAATTTATCCAGGTCTGACTTTGTTATTTATTATTTAATTAGAGCACTGTCACTGTGAAGTTACATTGTTAACCTGGAGATTTCTATTCAGTAGAAAAGACAGCTCCAATAGTTAGGATTGCATTGTCCTTTAGGACATTAACGAGTTTTGCATTGAATACAGAACGTAAGAAGTGAACCTCAGCCAACAGAAGAATGATTCAGGTTACAGGCTAAATGGATACACCGAAATGAAATAACTATTTAGGTGCTATTATTTCTTTGAATTTCTTATCGCCAATCAGCCCAATCATATTTATTTCCTGTTGTTTTCAAGAAAATTGATGGATATATTAAATATGAAATATACCAATTTCAAATTATAACACATGACCATATGAACAAATGTCTCAGTTTTACAAGTCTCTTCAATAGTATCATTTGAAAATGCCACAAATTAGTGAAATTTCTGATAGTGTGACAGACAATAAATAAAATATTCAAACAAAAAACATTTCTATCAACACTCCTGTCTTCCTTCCAAGAATGTTTTATTCCCTATATAAAACCCAATGCTTCTTATAATTACAACTGAAATTCTTCAATATTAATTTGTATTCTTCAATGCAATTTATCCTATAAATAATAAACCATTAGAAAAATTCATAATGGTTAAAACTCATTACATTAAAAGAGTTTATTTAATAATTTGGTGTATAACATCCAAATTCAAACTTTTTAAAAAAGATCTATGTAGCAAAAATAGAATTCATCTGATAACAAATTATGGACTGTAAGAAGCAATTAGCAACTAACTATGCATTATATTCAGGGTTAATAACAGGGTTTTTGTTTAGAGACTCAACAGTATATTTCTAGCTACCTCTATCAACCTGACTATTCATATTATCACACTTATTCTGGCCAATATTTAATAATAATTTAATAATTTATTTTTCAATTGCACATCCTAAGAATAACACTCATTTTGCTGTTTCCATTTTGCAAAGATACAATTGAGACAGGAAGTCATTTCAGAAATTCAATGTTACCTATAAAGAGCAATACACTGTATTTCAAGGCAAGTATTTTCTCTAAAATTTAAATAACCTCTATTAACTATGTTTGCAAAATACATGAATAAATTAAGAAGAGTCATTTATCGAATTTCTTTAAATTGACAGATTTCCAATGTAGTTTACAATATTTTCAAAATCACTAGATTTTAATCAGACCCAAAACTTTCTCAGAAATTCCCTAGACTGATTATTAGAAAGCAGGAGAAGGAAACCAATTCATAGCTGTTACAGAACAACCAGGGATAGACTGTAAATGGATCAATGAAGTGTCACAGCCACCCAGCTCACATCCTGTCAAAAGGTCCTCACAAACTAGTAATGAAAGACAACCTCTGTCAGCAGTAGTCATGGGGCTGGTAGACACTTTTAAAAGAGCAATTCTGAGTTCACAATGTGCACAGAATCTTACTTGAAATGGCTCAAATTAGTCCAGTTATCTCAGGCGAGGCTATAACTGAATTAAGAAAAGTTTTCCATGCACATTAAGTTTTAGACTCCAGGTACGTTTAAACGTCACTGTCCCTGTTTTTACTTCTCATGAAACTCATCTCTACCAAAAATTATGGATGAGAATGACAATGGGAATTTTGAATAATATATATTAATATATACATATATTTATATAGACTTTTTAAAAACTAACTTATAAACTTAGCAGAGAATATTGGCAGTTCATAATTGACTGAAATAAAGGCATGTATTTAAATGGAGAGAGAGGAAAAGAGAGCCTGTGGAAGACAGGGGGAGGGGTGGGGGAGGAGAAGGGAGGGAAGAGGAGGGTGTAGGGAAGCAGAGGGACAGAGAGAGGAAGGGGGAAGAAAGAGAAAGGTGAAGGGGGGAAGGTAAGAAAAGGAGAGGGAGGAGGAGGACAAGGTAGAGGCAGGGAGAGTGGGGTGGGGGAAGAGGAAGGGAGAGAGGGGGAGGGAAAGAGGAGAGTTTGTATCTTTTCTCCGATATGACTTTCAGATGTTCAACTCATCCTTTTTCTATGGGTCTACCCCAGATCCTAATTTTTTATCTAAAAATATCACAGATCTCTTCAATTCATACATGACTGTGTATTTGAATAAAAGAAAGAGAAAGATACCCACCCTGATTAACAAACTATACAACTTCCAATTAGCTAAAGCCATTTCCCACATTGAGATTTGCTTAAAATCTGTGTCAGTGCACAGTACCAATCTCAGCTGGAACAGCAATTACTGTGCTACTTATATGCGCTGACACTATCCTGCCTCCTACACCTCATCCCACCCATTAAATACAGCTATATTTGTGATCGCATGTGTGAGTGCCTTAAAAAACAGGAAGAATAGAGAGGAATACCCCTTCCTCCTTCCCCATAGATCCACAATACCTATATAAACAAATACTTCCTTAGATAGCTATAAAACCAGTTCAAGCAATTTTTCCCACTAATGTCAATACACTGTGTAAAGGCACAGTGCACTGATGGCTGCAAAAGGTAATAAATGCTATTTATAGATGTAGATAGACTCAGAAATTCTGATTTTTATACTGCAATTGTAAACGAATAGTGCAGTATAGAACTATGCATGTATTTTCCGACTTCAGTTTCTAAATCAGCAGGTACAGAGTATAATTGACATCTTTAAAGGAGAGTTGAGCTATTACTTAATAAATCCCCCCTTCTGGCACTGGAAAACTATTAGTCATCATTTTCCCCGTGAATGTATGTTAATACACCTAGTAAACTGCGTGGCAGTTAATTGTTCAATGATGGCTAGCAAAACCTCCATCTGATTCAGCTTATTCCGCAAGAATTTCCAGCACCATATCACAAAACAGTATCCATCTGCCCCCGTATCCATTTGTAAATTGAGCGATACTGAAAATATTTAATGATAATGGACAGAAACAGGCCAATATTGTTACCCACTGTTACCCATACATTGAAATAGACTCCTTGAAGTATTTTGTGATTTCAAGGGTTAAAAAGAACCTCCTGGAGGTCTTCAGGGAGGGGACAGTTGATGAAGGAAGAGCAACGTGGGAGCTAAAATGACATTTTACAACTTGCATGGGGATGAATTTAAGTAATTGAACAATTGGTATGGCTGTACTGGTTCATAGAGACTTAACATAAGCCCTACTATGAGAACATCTTCATCTCTAAATCTGTAACTTGTTAATTTTTAAAACACATAAATATACAAATTTTACCTTTTCCCAACTAAAGAGTATATTTATACCTAGAAGAGCTTCAGCTAAAATATACTTTGCATTCATAAACCTGAGTTCTATTAATCATTTCTTATCTTAGCAACTACCTAACCTTAGGCAAGTCATTTAATCTTATTATACTTCAATTTTATCACTTGAATTACAAGTTCAAAATAATATATCCTATATATTATGAGATTTAAAAGACATTATTATTGTGTAGAATATGATTAAATAATAAAACTTTACATTATATTGTAAAACAAAATAGCCCTATATTAACTAAAATGTATTCAGGGTATACTATATGTAATAAACTTGTCTCTTTTTCTAGTCCTCAAAACTTTTTGGAGTAATACTGTTTGTTTATTTTTGAGAGAGAGAGAGAGAAGCAGAGAGAGACAGAGCACGACTGGTGGAGGGGCAGAGAGAGAGAGGGAGCCACAGAATCCGAAGCAGGCTCCAGGCTCTGAGCTGTCAGCACAGAGCCAGATTCAGGTCTCATACTCACAAACTGCAAGATCACAACCTGAGCCAAAGTTGGATGCTTAAAAGTAAATAATACTTTTAGCTGCAGATTATAAAATAAAAAGTAAGTAAGTTTCTCAAGCCTGAACAACTAGTAAGTGGCAGAGCCAGTTTTACTTCAAGGTGTTTGGCTCAGTACCCTAAACTAATTATTTTACCTCCTTTCCATGCAAATATTTAGTATGTGTATATATAACGTTTTATATAAACAAAGAGGGGCGCCTGGGTGGCGCAGTCGGTTAAGCGTCCGACTTCAGCCAGGTCACGATCTTGCGGCCCGTGAGTTCGAGCCCCGCGTCGGGCTCTGGGCTGATGGCTCAGAGCCTGGAGCCTGTTTCCGATTCTGTGTCTCCCTCTCTCTCTGCCCCTCCCCCGTTCATGCTCTATCTCTCTCTGTCCCAAAAATAAATAAACGTTGAAAAAAAAAAAATTTATATAAACAAAGAATAGGCTGACAGAACTAAATTTAGCTAAACTATTATTCTGATTATAAACTAAATTTTTTCCACTGATTGTATTCAATATCAATAACTGATAGAATTAGAGAGTCAGTAAGTATACAGAAGATTTGAACAACTCTAAACACCAACTGAACCTAACAGACATTACAGAAAACATTTATCCAGAAGCAAATGGATATACATAGTTCTTAAATGCACACAAAATACTTTTGAAGATTACATTATGGTCTGGGCTATAATACAAGTTTCCACTTCATTAGAAGATTTTTGTTATACAAAGTATATTGTATGACCACAACAATATTAAAATAAAATTCAGTAACAGAAAAATTCATTTGGAAACTAACACATCTAAATAGCTCATAGGTCACAAAAGAAATCAAAAGGAAATTGTAAGTTATATTTACTAAAAGGAGAAGCACAACGTATTACATATTCAAAAGTGCCACTAAATTTATATCTAGCATAAAAACTTATAGGATCAAATACCTATATGAGAAGAGAGGTCTGAAATCTGCTTTGCCAGCTGGCTTCATTTTCTACCTTAGGGAAACTAGAAAAAGGAGAGCAAATCAAACCCAAAGTTGGAGGAAGGAAGGAAGTAATTCGGATCAGAGTAGCAAAGAACAATGAAACCAAAAAGTAGTGAAGAATATAAAATGAATTGATAAACAACACATCTCAGAAAAAAGAGACAAAACACAATTTAGTGTTGTCTATAGAGACCACAGGAATAAAACAGAACAGATATCATTTTTAAATAAGAAAATATAACTTTATGATAATGAATTATAGAACTTAGGTAAATTGCTTGAAAGATACTTTTAAATTTCACTTAAGGAAAAAAATGGACAATCTAAGCAACACTGTGTATATTTTAAAAAATTTGTACTTGCACATAAAATATATTCCAGACCCTAATATCTTCACTGTTGAATACTATGAAATATTTAATGATGAAATAATGCAAGTTGTTTGCTACCTCTGTAATAAAACTGAAAATAAGTAATTCCCAACTTTTCTACAATGGACACTGTTTCCATGACACCAAAACAAGGTGGCAATAAAATTTCAGATTAATATTCTCTAATGAAGAAAGATGCAGAAATTTAAAAAAATATCGAACCAAAGCTAAAAATATATAAAAGTGATAATGCATCATAGTCAAGCATATTGTGTCCCAGAAATGAAAAGTTGATTTAACAGTAAAAAGAAAAAAAAATCATCAATGTAATTCATTATATTAATAATCACAAAAGGGATTGCATCTCAGTAGATGCATAAAAGTCATTTGACAAAATCTAACATTCATCCCTAATAAAACTCTCAGCAAGGGGTGCCTGGCTGGTACAATCACTAGAGCTTGGGACTCCTGATCTTGGGGTTGTAAATTCAAGCCCCATTTTGGTGATAGAGATAACTTAAAAATAAACTCTTAAAAAAAAAAAACTTTTAAGGCGCCTGGGGGCTTAGTCAGTTAAGCCTCTGAATTTGGTTCAGGTCATGGTCTTGTGATTTGTGAGTTCAAGCCCCTCATGGGGCTCTGGGCTGACAGCTCAGCCTGGAGCCTGCTTCGGATTCTGTATCTCCCTCTCTCTCTGCCCCATCCCCGCTTGCACTCTGTCTCCTTTTCTCTCTCGAAAATAAACATTAAAAAAAATTAAAATAAAAAAAACTCTCAGCAAACTTGGACTAAAAGGAAATGTCCTTAAAATGATATAAAGAGCATCTACAAAAGTCCTAGAGCAAACATCATACCTCATATTGAAAGGCTCTAATTTCTGCCTTTAATATCAAGGACTAAGTAAGGATGCCTGTTTTCACCATTTTAAATTTCATTGTATTAAAGTTTTCAGTCAGTGCAATAAGCAAAATAAATAAAAAATCATCTCAATTAAGAAAGAAGTTAAATTCTAGTCATAAATGGCAGGACTGTCTATGTTAATAATTCAAGGAACTTTGCAAATAAGCTCCATTAACAAATGAGTTCAGCTTATACGCAGGGTATAAGATCACTATGTAAAATTCAATTCCATTTCAATATACTAGGGACAAAAAACTGGAAATTAAAACTTTTTAATATACCATTTACAACAGCATCAAAATGCAAATTATTTAGGGATAAATCTCATCAATGCTGTGCAAGATTTGTAATCTGAATACTAAACATGGCTTAGAGAAATTAAAACAGACCCAGTAAGTGTGTCAATATACCTTGTGCAAGGAAGACTAAGTTACCTTTCAAATACAGCTGAAACACCTAAAGTGAATTCTGAATTGCTTTTTACTTCAGGAATGAGAGTCTCTAATTTGAGTTGTAACAAGTTAACTTCCACCAACAATGCTTTTTTTAGAAATCAATAATCTTTGGAGCAATTAAGAGAATTCTATATCTCCACAATATAGCACTTATATCAATGATGCAATAATGTAAGGTTCAAAATATAAAGACCTAGGAACCATAATCAATTCTTAAGTTTCAAGACAATACATGTCAATCCCAAAATGACACAGTTTAAAAAAAAAAAACAACACATTTAGAGTATAGTAACTACTCTCAGTGTGGTAAAGTAATAACACATATCAGTGAATGTAAATCTAAGAAACTCAGCAAAGAAATATAGAAAAGGAAATTTTAGAACTAAAAAATATGTGGAAAATAAAATAGCAGAATGAAGATGAAAAACAGTTACATGAAGAAAGATAAAGTATCCAGCTTGAGTAGGAAAAATAAAAACATTGGTGAAATATAAAGGTAGCCTCATGGGCTTTGGGACTATATCACATCTAACATGAGAGAGAAAATGAGTCAAAAAATATAAATGAGAAAACAATGGACAAAAACTTCCCCAAAGTTTAGAAAAACACAGCTCTTTATACATTCAATAACTCAGCACAGCTCAAAAGGCTATATTTGAAGACCACATCACCTAGATAAATCAAAGGAAACACCTGGAAACCAAAGATAAAGAGAAAAATCTTGACAGAAGCCAGAGAAAACTGATAAAATGATAAATATCATTTAAGCTTCTGATCAGAAACAATGGAGATGAAAAGTTCATGGTGCAATATTTTTGAGATGCTTAAAGAAGAAAAGTCTGTGCTTTTTCTAGATCTGGCAAAAAATCCTTCAAGATAAGGTCAATGACAGGTATACTCAGATAAAAGAAAAGTAACATCTTGGTTCCATACTAGTAGTATAAGAAACTCTAAAAGAAGTTTCTCAATCTGAAGTGAAATAAAACTAAAACAAAACTATATCTTCAAGGCTGACTGAAAATAATGGAAATGATAAATATATTGGTAAAATGTGATTTTTTTTTAATTTAAATATGATTGCCCAAAGCAACAATTATGAAATGTTATTATAGTGTACTGGAATAGATGTAGATGTACTGTATATGTCATAGAAGATTGCAGGGGAAAGGACTCATGATTGCAAATTTTCTATATTTTATCTGACATAACTCTAGATATACTGGGAACATTTAAGTATAATATTGTACTCCCAAGATTATTTATAAAAAAAAAAAAACAGGAAATCTGCATTGCAAAATATGACAATATATAAACTAAATTAAAATGTAGTTACATAATTTAAAACATAATAAATACGAAAACAGAAAAATAGTAAATACTAAATGATTTATATAAATTCAATCATACCAATAATTACATTAAATATTAACTAAATGCTGAAATAAAAAAGCAGACATGTTGAATCACTACTTTTTATACCTGAAGCTAATATAAACTGTGTTGACTATACCTCAATTAAAAAGATATTTTCAAAAGAGTTCTGAGATAATTTTTTATGAATAAATTTCCATAAATAAGCTAATAAAAATAAATATCAGATATAAAAATAGGTAAAAACATGAGACCCAATTATATATTATCTATAAAAAATTCATTTTAGACATGTATGTACATGTACATACATGAAAACCATAAACATAGAAAGGCTTGGGGTAAACATAGAAATAGTTGGGGTAACATCAGATGAAATAAATTTGATAACAAAAAATACTAAAAAGAGAGAACATTTTAATAATGATAAAAGGATCACTTTCTCAGCAAGACTGAAGTATCCTAAATATATACACATCAATTAGAGACAATGATCATTTTTAAAAAGGCAAAAACTGAAAAGAATCAATGGGAGAAATAAGTAAGTGCACATAGATTTTAACACTCCTTCCTCAGCAATCAAAAGTACTAGTTGTCAGGGGCATCTGGGTGGCTTAGTCGGGTAAGGGTTCAACTTCGGATCAGGTCATGATCTCAAGGTTCATGAGTTCAGGCCCCATGTCGGGCTCTGTGCTGACAGCTCAGAGCTTGGAGACCACTTCAGATTCTGTCTCTCTCTGCCCCTCCCCCACTTGCACTCTGTCTCTCTGTCTCTCTCTCTCAAAATATCAATAAACATAAAACAATAAAAATTAAAAAAAAAAGTTAATGGTGGAGAAAAACCAAAACTAAATTTGAAAAAACATAAGCCACTGAAAAAAAAATTTTAAGTACTATTTGTCAAAGAATTAAAAAATATAGAGTATTTGAGCAACACTCTCAACTGTCTTGGTCTAAATGATACATATACAGCACTATAAAAAACAAAGGCAGAATATTCTTACAAGGTGCAGTCACCAAGATAAACATGCTGGACCAAAGAAAAAACAAAATGAAAAAAATAAAAAAGAAAAAAGAAAAGGACTTGGAAAATGTAAAAGAGTTTGATGTAATACACAAGTAGTAAATCAATAATAATGAATCTGGTAAAATTTCAAATATTTGGAAATTATTCCTCATAGTTTGAAATAATGCATGGGTCAAAAAAAAAAATCTCCAGTAAGTAATTTATCCATAGTTATGCCCACTGATTGCAGAAAAGTAGTTTTGCTTCCTTGGTGGCACAGAAACATAACTACTAGGAGTATGCTTCATCTCACTTTATGTTCTCCTCCTTCAATTTTCTCTAATTCTAACCAGCATTCATCTCTAACTATAAAAATGTAGAGTCTAAGATAACAAAAATATAACAGAAGAATTGAGTGAGGCAAATAAAGAAGTATCTAGAGGGAAATTTATAGCTTTTAACGTTTATATTTAAAAAGAATAATTATTTTATAGTTCCAAAGAAGTCCAGGTGTATAGGATTCCACTAAAAAAATAAAAAAAAACAATGAAAAACAAAAATATAAATTAGAAGGAAGAACACAATAAACGTTAGAAGTTAATGAAATAAAAAATAGACATGAGAGATAACAAAACCAAAGCTAGGTCTTTGAAAGTTAAAAAATGATGTGTATTAGACAAGACAGAGAGGAGAGGGATGGAAGGAACACAAAATACAAATATCAGGAATGACAACATTGTTATTATCACAGATCCCAGATAACAGGAAGTACTATAAAAATATAATTAATATCAAACTAACAATCTCATATTATCTTTCCAACAATTCAACAAATTAGGGAGTGCCTTAACACTTCTGTACCTATTAAATAAAATGAATATGTAGTTAACTTTCTGGACAAAGAATAGTTGTGGCCCAGAAGGTTTCACTGCTGAAATCTACAAAACAGAAAGAAGTATCACCAATCGCAAATTGGTTCTCTCATAAACACAAGACAGAACAATTCTTGTGGTAGGCAGAATAATGTATACCTTATGTCCTAATTTTTGGACCCTATGAATATGCCTTGTATGGCTAAAAAGATTTTGCAGATGGGATTAATGACCTTGAAATGGGAGAGTATATTGGGTTGTAGAGGTGGGAACAATGTAATCACATCAAAATCAGAGAAGCCTTCCCCAGCTGAGTTCAGATGGCACAAGAAAGAATAGTCAAGGTGTAACATAGCTAGTGTGAAGATGCAGGGAGGGGAATGTGAGTAGTCTTTAAAATTGGAAAACGTAAAGAAACAGATTCTTTTCCAGAGCCTCTAGAAAGAAACACAAACCTGTCCACACCTTAACTTTATCCTGGTGAGACTAATGTCAGACTTAAAACCTACATACCTGTAAGACAAAAAGTGTGTGTATGTTTCATGTGGCACTAATTTGTGGTAATTTGTTATGGAAGCTATATAAAACACATTAGTTTTAGATTCTCTTAAAAAATCACCATTATGCTCTTACCAGAAACAAAGGAAAACAAAAGAAGACAAAACTTCAAGCAATATCTCTCAAGATTATAAATGAATAACTTTTAACTAAATTTAATGATTAAAGTAACATATGAACAATGAATAACTGGGTTTTATATCTCAGGGATGCAAGGTTGATTTAATAGGCAAAAATCACAGTATGTAACAGTCTGTTAACAGAAAAAAGAGATAAATCACATCATCATTTCTAAGGACACAGAAAAGGATTTCATAAAATTCCACACACATTCGTGATAAAAAACTCTCACAAAACTAGTGGAACGGAATTCCCTTCATCTAATGAAGACCATGCACACAAAACTACAACAAAAAACTTCAATGCTCTCCCACCAAAGATGGTGTAGAAAAAAGACTGTCCGTTCACTTCTACATACCATTATGTCACCATTATTAGCCTTTCAGATAAGGTGGAAGGAAGAAAGGGGCTATAAAAATTGAAAAGCTAAAACTTTCTATTTGTATTTGATATGACTTCTTTTGAATTCAAGTTACAGGATTCTACAAAACAACTAATAAATTTTATAAAGTCAGGTTACAAAGTTCACATACAAAACTGTATTCATATATGAAATAAAAAAATTAGGTAAATGAAATAAAAGAACAGTTTGATCCATACTGGTGTCAAACAACATGATATACTTACGAATATTTTTTTTTTTTTAATGCACACACTGCAAACTACACAGTCCTGAGATACATTAAAGGCCTAAATAATTGAAGAGACTCAATATCTGTAGTTTGGAATATTGGTAAGATTTCAATTTAACAAAATGATCAGCAGTTTCAGGTAAACTCCATACAAATCCAGCAGGCATTCTGGATTAAACTAGTAAGTTAATGTTTTAGCTTATATGAAAATTTAACTACCAAAACAAATTTGAAAAAGTAAAATTAGGGGTGCCTGGGTGGCACAGCCTGTTAAGCGTCCGACTTCAGCCAGGTCACGATCTCGCGGTCCATGAGTTTGAGCCCCGCGTCAGGCTCTGGGCTGATGGCTCAGAGCCTGGAGCCTGTTTCCGATTCTGTGTCTCCCTCTCTCTCTGCCCCTCCCCCGTTCATGCTCTGTCTCTCTCTGTCCCAAAAATAAATAAACGTTGAAAAAAAAATTTAAAAAAAAAGAAAAAGTAAAATTAAAGTTCTTCCTCTGCTGAATTTCAAGATTTATATAAAGAAATGCAAAATTAAAAACTGTAGAACTGGTGAAATGAAAGACATATAGATCAATGAAATTGATTAGGAGTCTAGCAACAGAGCCACACGTGCATGTTCGATTGCTTTTTGACAAAGTTACCACATAATTCAACATGCAAAGGAAAGCTTTCAAAACAGAGTCCTATGGGGATAAAAGGGACCATCCACACTCAACTAAAGCTGTATTTTTTCAAGTTTACTCATAACCCTAAATGTGAAAATTAAAACTAAAATATCCTAGAAAATTCTTTCTGACACATGGGTTTCTTACCTAAGACACAGTAAAACAAAGTGAAGAAAAATAAACAATTTGAGCTTTTTGAAAATGAAAAAGTTTGGTTTTATAATGTTATCATTAACAAAGAGAAAAGGTAAACTATATAATGGGAGAAAGTATTGCAACTCAATATAACTCAGTAATAAGATCAATAACCACTGTTGATTGAAAGTAACATAGTACTTACATTTTGGAAAAGTTCAGAAGTATCTTATAAAGTTAGCAAGCACTTAAAACCCAGAAACACCACTCCTAGATATTTAACAAAGAGAAATGAAAATATATTCTAGTCAAATACCTATACATGGACATTCATAATACCTGTAATCATGATGGCCAAGTTTGTAAATAATACAAATGTCCATTAAGAGGTCAACAAAATATACTGTGTGTACATGACGGGGCACTAGTCCATAGTAAAAAGGAATGGACTGTTGATACGTTAAAGCACCAGGATGGATCTCAAAGCATTAGGTTCAGGGAGAAAGAGTCAATCGGAAAAGTTTAAATACTCCACGATTCCATTTATATAACATTACTGAAATGACAAAATTATAGAGAAAGAGAACAAAATAGTGGTCGTCAAGAGACACGGATGGTGGGGAGGTGGGACAGGGTGAAAACATAAAGGAATGGCATGAAGGACTTTTGGTGACAGAATAATTCTTTATGTTGATTTTGTTGGTAGTTACACAAATCTCTACACTGGGCAGAATTGCATAGAACACTGTGCACACACACTTACACGACTACATGTGAAGAAATGATGAAAACTGAATAAGATATGTAGTTCACTTAAATATATCATGTTTCTATATCATACTATGGTGATGCAAGGTGTGAAAAATGGACATGACTAGAACAACAACTGCAGAGAAACTGCCTTACCTGCCTTTGTTTGAACTGAGCAAACCTTTGGGCTGTACAAAACAGCAACTGTTTTAAGCAACTGCTTGAGAAGTCAGCAGGACAGACATCCTGATCACAGGACTCGTGGTTGTGGACTTTCTGAAGATAGTCAGTGGTCAGTCAATGCATGATCCAGAGTAGTGTAGCTTGTTAATCCCCATAGAAGAGTGTGTTTTTTTTCCTTTGACTCATGTAATTTCCCACCTTCCTTTTCCTCATGAAAACACTTTGCTTTCACCTTCCGAGCAGTACACTATTTGGGTTTCTACTAGAATCTATGTTTCCTGAATTGCAATTTTTTGATCCCAAATAAACACCTGTCTGTCTCTCATTGCACCCATTTTCAGGTTGACAAAAGCATCAAATACCATTTTCAGGTTGACAAAAGATACTGTGGGAGTATCTGGGTGAAGCATTCACACGGACTCTAGGTGATGAGTGAATATTACTCAACCAGCTTCATGTACAGTGTTGTAAAGTAGATGTTTTCTGTCTATGAATGTTATAGTCAGGTCAAAGAAAACTATCAAGAGAAACTTTTTCCACTGAATAATATGGTCAGAAAAAATTTTTTTAATCATCACTATTTATATAAGCATTGTTGGATGGAGGTGTGGGGAAAATAAACAGGTGAATCCTTAATGAAAGCATATTTATGTATTTGTGGCATACTATTCATTTATCTTTTTTTTTTTTTTTTACTGTCTTTAGATTTTACTCTAACTGTGGTTAATCTCACAGTAAACATGTGGAACATTATTTTTACAATGAGCTGATTTTAACAGACTCTATCTGGTGTTTTTCAAAGACTGAATTCCCCAGGAGCAGACTGTGAGATTAGAAATTTTAGGGGGATGGTTTATTAGAGAGGAAATAGAATTTCCAGGAAAGGCCAGAATAGGGTGGGAGAGCAGGCTTAGAGAAGAAGGAAATTTGTGGCATTAAGTCTCACTCAGCTCATAACACAGTACAGGACATGTACTTCACTTTTCAGTGAAGTCCAAATCAGCAGTCCCACGCCAATCAGACATGAGTGCAGGAGTGCTCCTGAGGGGATGTCGGTTCCCAGGCACTTTCAGGTACTACAGCTGCAGAGAACAGGATCTCTGGGTGAGGAAGGGGAGCTCCTCCACGAAGGCACTCTGAGAGGGTTGCTGCTAATAGAGGCCAGCTGGAGAGCAAGCAGTGTGCACAAAACTGATGAAGGGGAATGGCAAGGCATAGAAAAGCAACGCCAGCATCTGCTTCAGCCTCAGACACACTCATGCTTCACACTAGATTCTCTATACTGCTTCTTCAAGGTTGTTACTAATCATGATTCCAGAAAGAAACAGTACAAAAACACAATCACTGTGATGAGCTGTAGTCCCTGTTGCTGAGGTTGCTGCCAAATCTGTAATTGCCACAAAATATTTCAATCTTGGTTAGGAAGAGTCACTGCCCTTTCGAACCACCCATTGTTATTTACCTCAAGACTGAGCCAATACCTTTGTAGTCAATGGTCTTTTCTTAGTAACCTGCACTGCTGACAGCCCCAAGCCTGATTACCATTCACTTGTCTGTTAGTTGTCTATTTACACTTAGATCATACTTGGGAGCATACAGAGGTGCTCAGTGGATTCCCTTGGTTTCCAGACTTAACATATATGGACAATACTTCAAACAGAAATCTGCTCGTATTGTCCATAAACAGTATCACCCACAGTGTCACTTCCTACCCACACTAAGTATCTAATATCCTATCTTCTCCTGTGATCATGAGTAAATATTCCTTTACTTGCCTACTTGCTTACTGTAATGAGTATCTAAAAATAACCATGAGGCAGCAATACATCTATTTTCAATAGAAGTCTTAATCTGTCCCCTGGTGTTTTCCTGGATCTCTAGACATACCAAATTTTAGCTTGTGGAGACAGGAAGCACACATTTTCCAATTAACCCCCATGGCTTGAAGATGAAGGGAGATGCTCTTAACATCCAACGCTGGGTCTCCAGACAATTTTATTCCTTTTCTCATACACATAGAACCACATAATGGCCATTGAACCCTGGCATGTGTTGTGCCTTGAAGAACGAACGGTATCTTAGTCTCATGGATACTTCAGTATTGCCCTTAAGTATTTCCAATATTCTATCATAAAGTCAGGTCTAGTGATTCACCACAAGGTATGACCAATAAGTCTCATGATCATGCTATCATACTCCTCTATGAAAAATACACCTCTTGGACTACACAGGGAAAATGTTATATGGGATCCCATGATAGTAAATCAGATACTCTTAGCCCTTGGATACTAGTGCTATCATAAGGCACTGTGGTGGGAAAAGCAAATCTTTACACAAGATACAAGTTGGTCCTGTTCACAATGAATTACCACCCTTTAAAAGCTTAAATAGCTCTAATGTACTCAATGTGATAATTCCTGGTGAATTTCTTTAAAGCTCATATTGAGATACTGGGTCAGATATTACAATTCACAATTTAGATTTTCTGTAATGGCAGTGATGTTGGTAAGGAGGAGACTATGTTGTTGGGCCCATGCACAGCCCTATGACCACTTATTTTGGAGCCCATTGCTCAATTACTGAGAAAAGAGGCTGGCTGATATCTATGTGATATTTCTGCCCCTATGTATTTAGTGGATAATCCAAGTCCTGCATTAACCTGAGATTCAACATTGCTCACACTTTTGTCCCATTCCTACTGGTGCATCCACATGTCTTTTCTCCAGACCTCCTTTATCCCATTCTTCCAGTACTTTTCCTTTCAGACCCCCAACCACCAAGCTAAGCCGTTAGTCACCGAATAGGAGTTCAGATACTCTTACCTAAAGCACTTTATCTTTTTACACACAGTGGCTAGGCACATCTCCAAAGGTCTGCCATTGGGAAGACTTCCACTTACCCCCTATACCCCAGAGACCTCCACACTTGGTATTGCTGCTTTCTGGTAGCAGTCATTTTCAGCTGATAAAAACATACTGAGCTAAGCTAAGCTCTCCTCAAACCAGAACTTTATTTTTCTTCCACCAGTGGATCCTAAGGAACCTCTATTAGGACATAACTGTAAGCTGATGCAACATCATTAACTAAGTCTAACAAATGTACTTAACCTGGAGCTTTGGCTACCTATTCACATAACTTTTTTTGTCCTTTGGCTCTGTATGCAAAGGACAAAATCTCTATCCTAGGTATACGTTATTTTTACAAACTAATAGCTTCCATGCTTACTCAAACTTTGCAAATGATATATAGTCCTTGTAATAGACAGCATGACCTTGGTCTTAAATCCTACATGTCTATACTGTAATTCCCTATTAAAGCTTTTGAAGTTTCCAAACGGCATGCTATCTACCACCAATCTGTCTAGTAGCACCACTACATGTGTTAGGTTGCACAACAAAAGAGAAAGTGTGATCGTACTTTCTCACAATAGACAGCCTTTGAAATTACTCAATAAGTATTCAGAGTAATATTACCAAATAAGCCAAAAATCCAATCTGGCCTACCAAGCACAGAGCGGTGGTGATAGTAATTGCAGTACATAAAAACTATTCTTTCAACTTGGAGAATACTTTTTGTCAAGCTCCTTCCCTTTGTAATCCTAATTTTCTACAATATAGAGGGCCCCTAAATTTTCACAGAGTGTATTTTCCATCCTTTAGACTTTATATAGCTTTCAAGAGGATCTGCAGTAATTACCACTTTCTGTTCTTCAAGTCCAATTAACATAGTATCACCAATGGACTTCTGTGGAATGTCCAAATTTTTAGGTCCCTCTGGGATACATTGTAGCAAAGGGCAGATGAGTAAGTACAACCATGGACAGAGACCTTCCATGTGAAGTACTGTCCATTATACATGAATAATTTTTGTCCTAATACATTTTGAAAAGAATACATATGCCAGACACATACAACATCCAACGTGCCAAAGAAGTTGTATTAATGTCTTCTAGTAAAGATACCACATCAAGTACAAAAAATGGTTAAACCTTTTAAGTTTGTAGTGGTGTACCATCACCTATCATGAACTGCCTCCCCCCTCCCACCCTCCCTCTCCCAGGGAGCTAAACTGTGAATAAATGGGGACATGATAGGGACAACCAACTCTTTATCCTTTCCAGCTCTGAAAGGGGCAGTAATCTCTGACTTTTTACTCAGTATATGGCATGCTTTTAATTTGCAATCTTGAGCAGAGGAGAAATTTCAAGAGGCCTTACTCTAGGGTTCAAGGAAACAATTGTTTTTCCAGATGCTAAGTGTATCCGTTTAAATACAAGCTCAGGGACCAAGAAATAGTTACCTCACACATAGTAACCACTGAAAGACACACTTTGGCCATCCCTCCATTTACTCTCTGGCTTGCACTGACCTCCCTGCAAAATGTTAACTTGGATACAATGTTAAAAATCTCTTGAAAAATCTTGGCTTTTCTCTTCCCCTCCCCCTGGTATACAATTTCTTAGATGAATGGTCATGGATCCTTTGGGGTAAGGACCAGGGAGATTATTGTTACATACACTTTGTTTCATATCATGATCCTTCAAGGGATATTAGCCTCTTCAATTGATTGTCTGTGGTCTGAGAAATGTCTCAGACATGGTAATGTATGAGATTGTGATTTTCCACTGGAGCAGCTATCAGCCTTCTAATCATCCACTTCTTAAAATCAAATGTATCAACTGATATTTTTTGCTGTCAATCCATATTTTCCCAAGGAACACTATAATCAATTGGCCAAGGTTACAACTCTCTATGGGTCATGTCCTATGATTTCCATCTGATCTCAAGTCTTTTATGTTAATTACATCTGTTGTGCCTCTAGTGGTTAAATGCTGCCGTTGGGTCTCAGCTTTTCCAGAATTGTATTTCCTCTACTGACAGGGAGCCCAGGTTTAGAACATCTCTTAAAAATCTCCCTTGGTCTACAGAGCCTTAATTTAGACACAGGTAATTTTCTAAAGCTTCAGAGTTAGCTTTCTCTCTAGTTTTCTAGACTTATGATAAAGATCTTTTGAAATGTTTTCACCAAGACATTTTGATATGCTCATTATGCCCTGAGTTGGTAATAACCTGACTTGTTTAGTTTTCCTTATTCTGGGCACCAAACTTAGCAAAAAACAACCAACTCCATCACCTTTATAATTACCATTTTTTTCACATTTATCCAATGCTAGCAATTTTTCACAAGGTAGCAGATCCCCTTCAAACTGAATCATATCCAAATTACCTTAGCAATGAAGCATACCTTTGTAATATAGTATAATGCTACAACATAGCAGGGCTAAATAACTTACTGTGAACAATATGGCCCCTGTTTTAATCTGGCCAGAAAGGGATCCAACCCCAGAATCCCATCCTGAGAGTCTGATAGTTAAGAGCATTTCCAGAACCAGCTGTCTCAGTTTGGGTTCCTAAGAAACAAATGCTGAAATACAAATTTATGTGGCAGGTGCACAGAAAATGTTCCAGGAGAAGGCTGGAGTACTATGAGAGTGGGGAATTGAAACTTAGAAGCTAAGGACCTCAAGCAAATATGCAATAGCAAGCAAATCCACAAAAGGTTACCGTGATTCAGTGCTACATTGGAATTTTGGTGACAATGTAGATCCTACATAAATTGTACTAATCAGGAGCAAGGCAGCTAGAATATTTACACCCCTATCAATCATTGTTTAAGGGTTTTTTGTTGGGGGGCATGAATTCCCTGGCACTTAAGCCTCTCAGTACACTGGTTGCACAATGTAATCTAAGGGACTAGGACAGATTCCTGATAGAGAGGCAGACGCTGATGCTTGAGAATCAAAGCGCATCCGAAAAACAAGTACAGTACGTGAAAAAGGTAAAGGCATCAGAATTAATCATGGTGGAACACTGATATCTGCTCTCATGATATTTAAAGTACTTTGGAAGTTTCTGGATTTTTTTTAATTCCATCAGTCTCAATAGGATATTACAATAATTTTGGTGTCTCCAACTCATTCATGATTATTTTTAATGCTCAGAGATAAAAATCATTTGTGTAAGTCTGGCACAGGAAACAGCTTATATGCTTATAACATCACATAACCGGAAATAGTCTGACATTATTTTCAACTTGCCTTTAGTATTGTCTTTACACAAACGTACAATTGTGCAGTTTAAGCAACCTGGATAAATCATTCAAAATATGTCTTCCCCAGAACAGTTACTAAGTGGTACATAAAAGTTTCATTTTCAGTAAGTCCTATATTTGTATATATAATTAAAAATAATGTAATAGCAATGTTCCTGATGAATTATATAACATTTTACTCCACAGAGATAATTTTTACCATTAAAAAATAACTACTAATACAAAGGTTAAAAATTAGTTATTTTAAGTACTATATATTACACAATATAGTTATAGCAATAAACTGATATAATCAATAAAGTTATGTATTATTTATCAAAACTGGAAAACCAAGAAATCATAATTCAGCATATGTATGGTTATATTGAAACACAGTTTCTCTACAAGTACAGTAATGGCTGTATTGTTGAGTGTTATTGGATAGGAGACAGGGTTGACTATAATCTAAAGGAAGTTGAAAATGTTGAGCTTTTTTTTTCTGCTTGTTTTAGAGATACTTCAAGTGGCTACTAAGAATAAAATTTAAAGTAATTAAAAATATCAATACCAAATTTTAAGTGTATACATATTTACTACAATATACTCTTCATTTTCACCAAGAAAAAGTTTCATGGATAAAGGTCAATAGTACATAATAGTGTTTCTTTAGCCATTCAGCATGTACTAGAGTAGAGAAAGCCTGTCAGTTTTCAATGAAAACATCTACTGGAACTGAGTCAAAAGAGATTTTGGTATAAGCAAATAAAATACTAGTTATCAACAAGGCAAAGAAGAAAAAAGAGGTATATAGAATAAAATCAAAGATGGGTAGAATTGTATTGGATTTATGTCATGAATAGATAATTGCACTTGAAGAGGCAATTTACTATATAGTGACCCCATTCCCTGTCCTCTGTCAAATTCAATTCCCCTCACCCAGATGACATGACCTATTCGTAGGTTCTGTCTATACAAAGTAAAATGGGCAGTTGAACATTTATCCAGTGACTTTAATCAATGCAGATAGATTCTTGGTAAATTCTTCGTTTTTAAGAAGAAACCATTTGTTTTTCATTATCTGGATAACTGTTTCCATTTTTCTCTTAAGTATGACCCTCCAAATGTCTTCTTAGGCACTAATTTGTTCATTTGTAATCCAAAATTCTTCTACTCTATTCTATGAAAAACAACCGGATAATTTTACATATAAAATTCTTGTCAAAACCCAATTCTTTGCCTATATATTTAAACGTTCTCACATTTTAGAAATGAGCTAAAATAAGAATCATACCACTTGAAATGTCTAGTTCATTTTTCTTATCACATGATTTGGGTACTGAGTGTGATGTTAACTTCCAGAAGCAAGTTCCAAACAGAGTAGCTGGCCGTTAGTTGTCTTGGCATATATTTGTGTCTGCCAACCTCATAAACACCTTTGAGATTCATATTTTAGTATGATTTCCTAATATATCTGTTCACAACACAGTTTGACTTTGACATGTAATATATCATTTAATAAGATCTTTAATAACTGACATCTGACCCAATAGAAAAGAGAAACATCTACGGAACAATGGTATGCTTCTAAAGTTTCCAAACAAAATTTGAAAGATGAAAATACAATTTCTCTACTCTCACTAATTAAAAAAAAAAACTCTTTCCAAATGCATGTCACAAAGCCGTATAGGCCTCTGATATTGTATTTTACTCTAACAATATATCACCATCTATTGAAGGATTAGTAGTGTCACATAAAAGATCTTGCTTACATAGGTCATTAAGTCTAAAGCAGGAAATAAGTTGGCTGAAGAAAAGGAAGAAGTAAAGGATACAGAGAAATCTTGATCAAAAGTCAACTTTTTAAAGTTTATTTATATTTGAGAGAATGTGTGAGTATATGTGAGCTGGGAGGGGCATGAGAGAGAGGGAGAGAGAGAATCTCAAGCAGGCTCCTCACTGTCAGAGCAGAGCCCAATATAGGGCCTCATCTCACCAACCGTGATATCATGACCTAAATTGAAATCAAGAGTCAGACACTTAACTGAGCCACTAGTCAGACTTTTGAGCCCCAGAAGTCAACTTAATAAGAATTCACTCCAGCTAGAGATGGAGTCAGAGCACTGACAGAAGCCCTGCTATACTTTAATATATTAATAAATATGGTTTCCCTGAAAACTTGTTGAAGAAATAACACAATAGTGTTTGGAGTAATCCATATGAATAGTTCCATAAATGTAAGAAAGAAGATTCAGTAAAGTAACTGAACATTTTCACCTTTACTAAAATTTCTAATTATGGTCAAAACTGAACTAATTTACTTTCATTTTAAAAGTGCCTAAGTGTTTACATGTCTCCAAATTCCTATTAGCTCCTGATATTACCAAACAGTTCTCCCCATCTGAAAGGTATTATATAGCATATTATTTTATTATAAAATGAATGAAATATAAAATACATGCAATATTTATGTGTGGTTTATAACTAAGATGAAAATATGCCTACTCTTATTAAGAGATAGAACCACACCAAACCCTTGTAATACAGTGTGCACATCTTTAGTTTATGACTCTCCATTTCCCCTAAGAAGTGCTTTTTATCCTGAAATTTTGCTTGTTTGTACATCTTTTCTTTCTTAATCAGATACAAATATCTCTTTATCCAAATGGAATCATACTATATGAATTTTTGTTCAACATGTCTTTTTATTCAACATATTTAGGATTTTAGATTTGTGATATTTATAAATTCATATTTTAGCTGTGACTTAATCGTTTTCATGAGTAAGCAGCAGTCCTATGCTAATATTGAACAATACATCTATGAATTCTGCTGGTAGACATTTGTTACTAAGGTTTTGTTCTTGTTGTTATTTACACATAGTATTTTTTTTCATGGCTTTGGAGACAATGAAACAAGAATTAATGATTAGGAACCAACTGTTGAGAACAAAGTCACCTTATAAGTCATATACAGATGAATCAAAAAAGTTGGAAAAAAAAGATAAAAGGGAAGCTTGCAAAATGGAGCCATGAGAAATACTATAGATTTTGTCACCATTTAATGCCCATCATTACAAAATTATACTATTAAGAACTGAAGAAGGTTTCACAAGTAGTACTTCATGCACAGAAAATAAATAGAATTTGAGAAGAATGATCAGGCAATGGATAAGTCTGAGAGGCGCTTTCTTAATTATCCCCATACATCAGCCAACTGCTATTGAGAGATTAGTCTTCCTTCCTCCACCCAACCCAGGGTAAAAGGGTGGAAGCCTGACTCCAGGCATGGCAGACTGAGAATATCAGGACCCAAGTGTTTGTGAGGTAGGAGTTCCATGCTGAGAAGGCTAGCTGAGTAAAACAGAGGCTATTATCTCCAATCCATTGCCCTGCTCATAAAAAGTGGCAGTCACTGTCCCCACTCCTGGCTCCAGAGCAAGGGATCTGCGATTGTGCGCAGGAAGAGAGGCGTTCCATTAAAACAGAGAACTCTAAAGTTCTCCCCAGGCAACTGACTATTTGAGACAGTGTTGGGAAATTCAAATCCTAGGGCACTATTAAAATGATGGTGATTTTGGTGGTAAATAATTAAGAGTAATACCTAAACTATAGGCTAGTTTACTAGAGGAGACCCAGGGAAAGAGAGAGATGAAGAGTTTTGGGTCAGGAAAAAGCCTCAAACACTTGACTAAAAAAAGTACCCTTTCAAAGGAGCTGAAGCTTAATTAGGTCAGATAGTGAAGTAATTTGTGACACAGAGAATTTTTGAGAATACAGCAATCAGCTGACAAACAGTGGAACCTAAAATTTAAGTGTGATAACAACAGAGGCAGGTGGCTTACCAGAGAGACCAGGGAAAGAGGTCTGGATTCTAAAAGCTGTCATCCAAGGATGATTGGGAAAAGCACAAGGCTGTATCCTCTGTGAATGACATCAGAGATTTAACACTAAAGGGAAAACAGTCTTCACTAGAATAGCCCACTCAGGGCACTAAACAAGTAACAGCAACACAAGAACTGGAGTGACAGGTAGGAATCAGTATCTTAAGTGGCTACATACAGCATCATACACAGAAAACAAGGCAGGCTTGTGAAACCACTTGTGAGCAGGACCAAATCCTGGATTTAAGACATCAAATCAAAGGAAAGCATGATAATAGTGTCTTAACAAATAAAGAAAATCAATAAAGAGACAGAAATTATAAAGAAGAACCAAATGGATATTTTGGAGTGGTCAGCAGATTTTATCTGGCAGAAAAGTGAGATATATAGTGATTATATAAATTGAATATTCCTAAAATTCCCAGATAAGGTAATCAATCTTCTAATACTTTCAATGCATCAAAACAAAAATACTCACAGAAACCAATCTAAAAGTTTTAAGAATTCCATAATTTACACAAATCTTTGGCAAACAAGATTAGTTTACAGTATTGGACAAATAAAAATAGCTATGTTTTCTGAGTTGCCAGTATTATGTGGAATATAAGCATATTTTTTTATTGTACCTATGTATATATTCTTCCTAAATTTTCAGGTTTGCTGACTGAATAGCTACATTATACCTACTCAATGTTTGAGATTATAAAAGATGTAAGCTTACATTTAAATTACTATTGTGACAAACTTTATTCCAACAGTGATTATTTTCTAGCATGTCAGCTTGTTTCAAAGATCTTTAAATAACTAAAAATATTGGATTTTTCTAAATGCATATTAAGTACATAATTTCTACAACAGACAACTGAAATATTAATGAATAAGCATAACATTAAGTTTCTTGCACTTGTTCTTATTTCTAGAGGGTACAAGGAGGTGTGTACATGTTTGGGTATGTTAATGTGTTTATTTTTGCTATATTTGAGAAACTGTACTCTAAGGAAGCATATGGCTATAAAAAGTTGTGATATGTTCATAAGTACTGCAAGTCTGTGCAAAATGCTGATTTACTGTGGACAACTGAAATGATCCACATCCTGGTTTTATGAAGATGAAGTTACTGTGGTTAGGCACAATTAATATTATAAATAAGACTCTACTAGGACTAACAGTGGCAAAAATCAACTATGTATGTAAGATATGCTTGCTGGTTGTGTTTTATTAAGGAAAAAAAAGAGTAGTTTTGTCCTAAAGTAAAATGCTTGTTTTCAGAATGAGAAATAGAGAGGACAAAACCTGAATGGATACAGAAAGTTGTAGAAAGCTCACAGAAAGGGAATTTTATTTGTCATATTCAAAGCTAGCCAAAATGTGAGGTTTTTTTTTAAATACATGTAGTTTTAAATACTGCAATTATGCAAAAATAAATTTGGTTTTCTCTGTTTAAAAAAAAAAGGAAAAAAAAAAAACAGGGAGATGACTGAGTAGGAAGATACTAAGCACACATTGTCCCATAGATAAAATTAGACAACACCCATTACAGTGTAAATAACCCAGATAATGACCAGGAGACTGTAAGAATAGACTCTCCAAAGCTAAATGCAGAGAAGAAGCTACAGTGAAGAGGGTAAAAAGGGTGGAGACAGGGTCAGGAGCTAAAGGGACCCAAAGAACTGTCTGCAGGAAGGAGGGAGAGATGCTGTGGGCTCAAAGAGGGGAGAGAAAGGAACCCCCACACCAGGCACCCCAGGCACAGAGAAGCCTTCACAGGAAGACGGATCCCCATAACACTTAGCTTTGACAACCACAGGGGCCTAATCTCTCCACTTATTACAATCAGCAGGGCTTAATAAGGTAGAACTTTAATAGTCAGCAGGCGGGGCTCTGGCAGAAGGAAGAAAGCAGTAGGAAACAGAGTCCCCACCCTTAAAGCGACAGCACAACAAACAGTCCCACTGAAATATACCCTAGAAGCAGCAGTTTGAAAAGCACCTGGGGTATAAGAGAAGGAGATTCACTTAATCTCCACGTGTGTGCTGGACGGGCAGGGATCTTTAGGAGAATTCTCTGGGAAAAAAATTGCTGGTGGGCACCATTTCCATCCCCTAACCCCCAGACTAGACACACAGACACCTGGCTAACCAGCACAGTACCAACACTTTCCACCTAAGTTGCTCACAGGACACCCACTCCAGTCTTCTGCAGACATACCCCTTGTGGCCAGGCCTCAGCTTCAGGTCTCCTCCCACAGCAGAAGTGAGTAAACTTTTCTCATTCCTACCTGTGTTCTGCAGAGCTGCCCCCTTTGACCCAGCAGGCCTTTTCCCGGGCAGTTGCAGGTCCCCTCCCACAACACACCTGCACAAACCTTGGTAACACCTCAGGACCAACCTAAAGTTCTCTTGCAGACCCAGCCCCTCCAGTAAGCAGAGGCTGGAGTCCATCCAAAGAAGTGCCACAAACCTGGCCACGTGCAGGCAGTCCTGACAGGTGCCAGCACCACTCTGAAGTAACTCCTGCCCTGGGGAGAGGGGAAGATAACCACACACAACAGTCCTACAACAGTGGGCTCAACAGTGGGCTGGGTGGGGGCAGAAATATTATCTGACTGCAGGCCCCACCCACCAACAAAAGCTCCTCAGGGGCAACAGGGAAAAAGCACCCTGCATTTCAATGCCACTGCAGCTCTGCCAAACACCTGGCCGGACCCAACTCAAGCCTAAGGCATCCCAAGACTGGCTCACTAACAACAATGGGACCAAACTTTGCCCACAAGTCAAGAAGAGCCATTGCAGGTGACTGGACTGAAGGCCAATGAGCTCAGCCACAAGAGCAGGGCACAGGCAACACACACAGGACACTTGTAGCTCCAGGTTCTGGTGAATGGGGACACTGTCCTGCACGGTACTAGAGGACCTCTTCTTCATAAGGCCAGTACTTTCAAGAGCAGGAGACATAGCTGGCTTTCCTAACACGTCAAATAGACACAGAGTTACACAAAATGCGAAAGGAATATATTCCAAATGAAAGAACAGGACAAAATCACATCAAGAAACCTAAATGAAAGGGAGATAAGTAATATGCCCAATAGAGAATTTAAAGCAATGGTCATAAAGACACTCATTGGACTTGAGAAAAAGAGTAGACGGATTCAGTGAGACCCTCAACAAAGAGACTGAAAATACAAAAAAGGAATCAATCAGAGATGAAGAACTCAGGAAATGAAAGAAAAAAATATACCTCATGGAGTAAACACTGACTAGAGGAAGCAGAAGAACAGATCAGCAACTTAGAGGACAGAGTAATGGAAAGTAGTCAAGCTGAACAGGAGAGAGAAAAATAATAATAAATAAAAATTGACTTAGGAAACTGAGTGACACCATCAAACCTAATAACATTTGCCTAATAAGGAACCCGGAAGAGAGAGAAAAGGAGGCAGAAAGTGTATTTGGAGAAATAATAGCTGAAAATTTCTTGAATGTGGAAAAAGAAACAGAAATCCAAATCCAGAAGGCATAGAGATCCCCCAATAAAATCAGCCCAAAGAGGTTCACAACATGACACACTATAATTAAAATGGCAGAAAGTAGTGAAAGACAGTGTTAAAAGCGGCGAGAGAAAATAAAATTGTTACAAGGGAAACCCCATAACGCTGTCGATTTTCTCGGCAGAAACTTTGCAGGCCAGAAGGGAGTGGCATGATATACTGAAAATGCTGAAAAAGAAAAACAAAACAAAACAAAACCAACTGCAACCAAGAATACTCTATCCAGTAAGGCTACTATTCAGAATGGAAGGAGAAATAAAGAAGCTTCCAGACATACAAAAGCTAAAGGAATTCATGGCAAATAAACCAGCCTTACAGGAAATGTTAAAGGGGACTTTTTGAGTGGAAAGGAAAGACCATAAATAGGAGCAAGAAAATAGGAAGCATAAAAGCAGTAAAATTAAGTATATCTATAAAAATCAGTCAAGGCCATTCACAAAATAAAAGGATATAAAGCAGGACATCACATTCCTGAAACATGATGGGGGTAAAGGAGTGAGGAATGGGTTCAAACTTGGGGCACCTGGATGGCTCAGTCGGTTAAATGTCCGACTCCTGGTGTGCACTCCAGTCATGATCTTGATCTACAGTATCGTGAGTTCAAGCCCCACTTCAGGGCAGCGCTGATGCTTGGGATTCTTTGTCTCCTCTCTCTCTCCCCCCACTCGCACTGTCTCTCTCAAATTAAGACTGTCTCTGTCTCTCTCAAAATAAATAAAATTTTAAAAAAATTAAAAAAAGAATACGTGTAAACTTAAGCAACCATCAACCTGATATAGACTGCTATATACATGTTATACAAAAATTAATGGGAAAGAGAAAGCAATCCAAGTATATCACAAAAGAAAGCCAGCAAACTGTGAGAATAGAGTAAAACAGAGGAACAGAGAAGAATTACAAAACAACCATAAATAAGTAAAAAAATGGCAATAATACCTATCAATAATTACTTTGAATGTAAATGGACTAAATAAATGCTCTAATCAAAAGACATAGGATGACAGAATGGATGTTAAAAATAAGACCCATCTATATGCCACCTACAAGCGTCTGATTTCAGACCTAAAGACACATGCAAATTTAAAGAGAAGGGATGGAAAAGCAATTATCATGTGAAGGGGGCTCCTGGGAATATCACAAAGGATTTATTCTTTCACCTTGTATAAAGAGAGATGGTAGAAATAATTAGGTGATTTGATATGAGTTAGAGTGAAAGTGCTATCAACTCAGAAGAGCAAATAACCCTTCACAGGGTTAAATTTGAGTAAAATGTTATTAATGTAGTAAATATTGCAGAAATCCTATGAGATTTCCATAGCTTTGTCACTGCACTGTTTCTATTTGTTTATCACTGTCCTGGTATTAATTTCCCTGATATTAGGCCATGAGAGTTTAGTATGATTCATCATAATTCCTGTCGCTATTAAAATATTGATTTGGTCACAATTTTACTTATTAAATTGAATCCAGAATATTCTAGTGGTTTTCACTTGGAGATTCACATCACTTATGAAATTAATACACAGTTACTTAGTATCTTCCTCAGGCTTACTCTTTTTACTTGATAATCTTAATATATTCTTGGTCTATTATGATACAGTAGATCTCTGGGTTATTATACATCAGGTATTTTTTTCTCTGTAAGGAGATTATGTTCAACTTTTTTCATAAATTAGATGTAATATCCTGTTCCTTGAAAATAGAGACTTTCATTTTGTTTATAGATATTTTATATAAAACTCTTTTTGACTGACTTCAGTTTGCTTTGCATGTCACAAAAACAAGAAAATTTTCTTGTCAGTTACATTGTTCCTACAATAAAATCTCATCAGGTCTGTCACTTTTGAAATTTATCGTTAGTAAGTCAACCACAGTGATTTTAGATCTTTTTCATCTACAGAGAGTTGTTTTACTCTGATGCTTCCCTGAAAGTACTTGCAAATCAGCTACCACAAAGTTCTTTAATAAAAAGGGATTCAGAGACCCTCTGAAAATTACTATCCAGTAAAGTAGTTTTGGGTAGAGATTCCTGAAGGCATTTCATAAATAAGTTGAAGACCACATAATAGAATAAATTTTTCCATATTTCTAGTAGAGAAGCAAATGTGGTCATGAGATTGCTAAACCAAGATCAAACAGAATAAGAATTAAATACATAGGACCAAATGACTAAGTTATGCTTGGAGTATTGCTAATATGATAATATTCTATTTTCTGGATATATGGAACCACTTTCTCTTCTTTTAAGCTATATATAACTCAAAAACAATTTAGGAGACTATGGTTTTACAAACAGAAATAAAATGTTTGTACTTTTGTCTTTGTTGTACCCTCCAGAATTTGGAAACTTTTACTGGGTTATTTTACACTCATGGCAATATATTTGTATAGACTCAATAAGTGTTTGTCTGACATGTTAACAGGACATGAATGGAAACTTCTGTTATGAAATTTTTAATTGTTCCATTTTCTTCAATATCAGCTCCAAGCCTCCAAACTGACATTTCCAATTTAGCCCCAAGAACTATGACCTGAGCACCAAGATCCTTATCAGAACTCTCCACTGATGCATATCTAGTTTCCCCTCAGAATCCAAAGAAATACTAAGAGTACAAGGTTAACAAACTGACATATTATTCAAAGGACTCATCAGTGCATCAGACCAAACGCAGGCTGGATTTCTCCCTGAACAAGTAAGCCAATGTCTGGACCATAAAGTATGTCTAGAGAAACACTTGGGTCATGCCTGCCTCTGTACAAAAGGTAATCAGTACTGTGGACAACATCACCAAGAGCATTGACACCTTATTTGTTTTTTTAATTTTTTAAAATATTTATTTATTTTTGGGAGATAGAGCACAAACAAGGGAGGGGCAGGGAGAGAAGGAGACACAGAATCTGAAAAAGGCTCCAGGCTCCGAGCTGTCAGCACAGAGCCTGACATCAGGCTGGAACCCACAAACTGAGATCATGACCTAAGCTGAAGTATAATGCTTAACAGACTGAGCCACTCAGGCACCCCGACGCTTTATCTTTAAAAACGTGTCACATTTTATGAGGAATTAGCACAGTAGGAAGATTTTCATTCACCATCCTTTTGGAATTTGCTAGAATGAAGAGTCTCAGGATTCATCTCCTGACTCTTTACCATAACTTTTAAGATTATTTTTTAATGTTTATTTATTTTGAGAGTAAGAACGAGCAGGGGAGGGGCAGAGAGAGAGGGAGAGAAAAAATTCCAACAAGTCTCCACACTGTCAGCACACAGCCCAGTGGGGGGCTCTATTCCACGAAATGTGAGATCATTACCTGAGCGGAATTCAAGAGTAGAATCTTACTACCTACCTACCCACCCTACCACCCAGGCGCACCACCACAACTTTTACATGAATATTTGTCTCTTCCATTTCATGTATCCCTCTTTTAAGAGGTCTGATCTCCAGGACTGTAAATCACCTGATGTTTTTTATTATGCCTCAAGAGGTTCAACTGGCTTTGGAGTTTGTGAGAGATTATTTGTTAGGCCCACATTAACCCTACGCAGGAGGTTTATGACTGCTTGAATTTTTCAGTGATGAATGATAACCATCATGAACAAAAGAAATGGCTATTTTGAACTTTGAGATGACATACCAAAACTTATGATACATAACTAAAGCAGTGCTTACAGGAAAGTGTATAACTGCAAATAAGTATTTTAAAAAGAATTTAAATCAATAACCTAAACTTTCCCTTTAACTGAAAAATAAGAGCAAACAATACTAAGCAGGTAGAAGGAAGGAAATAACAAAGATTACAGTGGTGACAAAAGTCACATGTTACCTGATACAAGATCCTGGACAACAGCAAGTCTCTCCATCCTTCTGTGTTCTGAGAAACAGATTTCAACCAAAAAGAAACCTGTCCCAAATAATTTCAGTGAAATGGGGTGTCCATTCCTCCTCATGACTACTCTAAGACTCAGGGACAACTCGTTTACCTGTGAAATGGCCACACAGATATTTCCCTTTCATCTGAACATGCTGACAAGCCAGACACACAGGACCACCACCTCCATTTTTTATCTCATGAAAGATGAGCTGAACTATTTGTCCCTGTGAAACTAGCTAAGTACACAGATAAACATGTCCTATCATCCAGCAGTTTGAGACTTCCCATGATCACAAAAAAAAAATCCAATTTACCCAGTTACAACTTAATTCTCTCTGGGATTTTCCTCTTATTGCAATAACCTAAATAAAATAAATTTCCTTATTTGATCAGTGGTACACTTGGCAGTATAGTGAAAATCAACAAAACTTCATCTAGACGGTTACCTTTTATTGTGGCGATGGTATTGTGGGTATTTGCATATGCCCAAACTCATCAAATTATACATATTAAATATATATAGTTCTTTAGCTATTCCTCAATAAAGCTGTTAAAAATTATATAATAATTATTTTCAAGAGGAAATAGAATGTATTAGTAAATTTGGTAAATTGCTTAATATAAGACTGTTTAAGATGACTAATAGAGTGTACTCTTCAAGCTTATTTTGTTGGAAACGTACATAAAATAGGGCAAAAGATTAATGAGACAGAAGGCTAAATTGAAAATGTCTATGGATTTAAATATAATTATTACTGGAAATAAGTCTACTATTTTACTTAAGTAGACTGTAAAAACAGGATTAAACCTCAGGTAATTCTGTAACAGTGTTGCTCTACAAATGACAATTCATCCAACTCCATCATGGTAAATTTTAGAAGCCATCAATGTGGTGTAATTATTTGCATTTTGGAACACTAAACACAAAGCCGATAGCTGCTTCCTTTTAATATTTGACATTAGACCCCAGCTACACCAGCTTCTCAACCTGCCTCCAGACATGTTAACTTGGCACACTAAAAAGTCTTTTCTTATTTGGGGAGGGGGAATTGTAATACATGCTATTTGGTCTCATCATGGAGAACTAGAATTCATCTTCTAGATTGAGGCTGATGTAAATACAACAAATTTACATGTGGTAAGCAGCCACCTTGGTCAGAAAGATGTCCCAATTTAGAAAGCCATGATTTACATTTAAAATTCTAGTAAGAACTTAAAAGAATTTCTGGGGAGCCCGGGTAGCTCAGTCAGTTAACGTCTGACTCTTAACCTTGGCTCAGATCCCAATCCTAGGTTTCTGGGATTGAGTCCCTTGCCTGGCTCCATGCAGATTGTAGAGCCTGCTTAAGAGTCTCTCTATCCCTCTGCCCCTCTCCTCTACTTATGTGCTCTAAAATAAAATGAAATATTAAAAACAAAAAAAGAATTCCAGGGGCACCTGGGTGGCTCAGTCAGTTAAGTATCCGACTTTGGCTCAGGGTCATGATCTCACAATTTGTGAGTTCAAGATCTGGTTTGGGCTCTGAGCTGACAGCTCCGTGCTTGGACCCTGCTTTGGATTCTGTCTCCTTCTCTCTTTCTTCCCCTCCCTTGCTCGCACACTGTCAAAAATAAACATTAACAAAATAAAAAACAAAAAACAAAACAAAAAACAAAGAATTACTGCTAAACGACCCAAAATGTTTTCTTTACTATATTAAACTTATCTAAGGTAATAATAATGCCAATGATTAATGACATATTGAGCACTTACATGTATTAAGCAATATGTAAATTTAGAGTTACTTTTTGCCACTTAGCCATTTGCAATTGTAGACAATTGAAACAAGGAACAATTAACGTCACTTTGGTTAATTGCATTTATGTGAAAACAGTGGGACTGACGGAATTCAATGGGCCTATCTTTTCAGAAGTCATGAATCCTGTGAATTTGGAGAATTGAAAAGAATACCTTTTATAAAATTAAACATTAAACTAATTTCTATAGTAAGTATAAGTAAAATAGTCATCACTGAAGCAAACACAATTAAGTTTTAACACAAGCACATTTCAAACCAAATGTAGTTTGATTCCCAACACAGCCTGTGTTCATTTCCCTAACTTTTCACAATCTATTTTTTATTTATTTATTTGAGTAGGGGGAGGAGAGGAAGAGAGAGAGAGAGAGAGGAAGAGGAGAGGAAGAGAGAGAGAGAGAGAGAGAGAGAGAGAGAGAGAGAGAGAGAAGGGGAAGACCAGAGAGAAGATCCCAAGCAAGCTCCTCTCAGTCAGCACAGAGCCAGACTCAGGTCAGGATCTCATGAACTGTGAGATCATGAACTGAGCTGAAACCAAGAGTCAGATGATAACTGAATAAGCCCCAGAATTCAGGTGCCCCCAGAATCTAGTTTTAATGATCCTTTAAAACAACGTAAGGGGTGCCTGGGTGGCTCAGTCAGTTGAGAGGCTGCCTCCTGATTTCAACTCAGGTCATGGTCTCATGGTTTGTGGGTCTGAGCCCCATGTTGGGCTCTGCACTGACAGTGTGGAGGCTGCTTGGATTCTCTTTTTCTCTCAAAATAAATAAACTTAACAACAACAACAACCTTAATAACAACAACAAGGTAAATCCCATCACTATTTCCTCTTATTCTTGAAGTCTCCACATGAAACCACTAGGAGTTCCTTCCCATTAAAACTTACATTTTAAAACGGCACTCCTGGGGTAAATGTAGATGTTCACATGTAGACATGACTGTTTAATTATGCTATGCCTCCTTTGCATATTATAAAGGGCCATTTGTGATCCTGATGCCTTAACTGGATGTGAAGAACTTGTTTACAAGTAGGTTTAGACTGAGGAGAAGGGCAGTATGGTGGGATATATGTCTTTGGAATACAAGTAATTTTGCTCCTTCAGTTTCCCTGTTTTTAAGATTTTTTATCTTATTACCAATACAGATTATGTTTGCTTCCTTCCACTGCCAATACAACAGTGGTTATTGCTCACGAGAAATGCATTTAATATGCATATAATCTTATAACTCTGTCCTCTCAGGTCTCTATTTGCAACAGTCTAGGAATTTTCTGAAACTCTAACACTCCATCGTGATACTCCACACGTTAACAATTATATTTCAGTGAAAAAAAAAATACATAAGAGGCTTATACCATAGGGTTTATTAGTCAAATTTTATACCTGATTTATACAGTAAGTAAAATGGCCCACTGAACATTTGGCTAAGGGATTAAAGAAAAATTATGTACCATAATATTAGGTGTAACTTTATTTGAACAAATGTTTCATATATGGTGCTTTTCTAGCAAAATCATAATATATTGGTCTCAGAACCAACCAATTGCTCTGGGAATTGAGGTATCCTACTGCCCCTATTCACACCACACACAGGATAAATGCTTTTAATTTCTGTGACTAATGAGAATATTTCTATTCATGTACAGAAGTTTTCAGACTAATGGGCAGGGACATTTTAGCCAACACACAATAATATTTGCTCTTCTTTAGAGGCTGATAGTGCCACCTAGCATAGATGAAGCAAACTGGTAGAATGTGAGATGCTGATGGAATTATTTGATCTTAGACAACTCTCAGGAATGATGATTTTGGCTCAATGTAGAAAAGGTTTCGATTCAGCCGAAGGCCCACTTGAAGACAGGAATAAAGATAATGGGAAATGGAACATGAGAGTCACAAATATCAGTTTCATAGAGAGGCCACTTCCGGTTTTTCCTTGCTTGCTAGATACACATGCATTATACACACATACCAAGCATTTATTATATATGATAAATACATAATATAATAGTTATTATTATTATATTATTATTATAAATAATATCCTTTTCTCTCCCTTTTCCATGCCATTGTGATGAAATCACAGGAGGGCTGAGGCCAATTGGAGACTACATCATCAGAGGTCAGTGAATCCATAAAAGTGTCTCTGGCTGTGACTTTGTATCCTGTCCTAATAAGACATTACATAGTCTCCATGAACATTTTTTAGAATTATTTAATAGTGTGTATGCGCAGGTATGTACACGTGCATTTGCTTGACAGCCAAGGGGTAAAATGTAGGGAACACTTGTTTTTTTTTAATTATGGTTTTATCTCAGCATTTATCCACATAAGGAACTGCTCCTGCTATCTGCAGAAAGGAAAATACGCAAAATGACACAAAAGAGTCTCCACCCTTCTAGGACTTGAATACTGAGTAGAGCATCTGAGGGAAACTCTAGTTGAATTACCCAAAGAAATAATGCAAAACCCCCTACACAAGCTCCAACCACCCTAACAGCCCAAAGTTCTCTTCCTCTGTAGTTTTCATGGAATCTTTCCTCAATTGTGTGAACTGTTTCTTTCTGATACAGTTTTGCTTATGTTAGGTTTGATTTCTAATTAATAACGTGGAGGGGAAAAAAGAGCCCTCCATGTTTTGATTTTGATTTTTGATGAACTATATTTTCAAATGTCTGAGTTTAAATAGTATGTTCTGGTAAGTTTCTACTAAATAGCCCGTATCACTTAGAAATCCCCTTGCCTTAATGTAAGAGCAAACCTGATTTTCTGTGGCTTTTACAAATGTGAGACTGCTACTCTTACACCACATTTGACAGGTTCAACGGGGATTTTGAGTTAAAATGTGGAATGTAAATTTATAAAATCATCTAACTTTAGGTTCTGTAAATCTAAAGCTCCTGGTTTCTGGAAATGAGATAGGACCACATACCACTGGATGTAGTATGCAGCCCAGTAAAATTAAAGTGACTGCTGCTAATGCTCATTTGGAGCTCTTATAAAAGTAGACATGTATGTAAAGAAAGGAGTTACTTTCCAGTCAAGAGAAATGACCTCTTTATATACTTATTATTATAAATAATCTTATAATATAAACTATATAATAATAATAATATTATTAGTATGGAATGTTTCTGCCACAAAATGTGAGCAGTGAGAGGTAAATTCAGTGGATTCCATGAGTGTGTGCTTGACTCTGCAGTTGCAATACTGATGGCCTGACATAACATTATAATTGGGGGCTTAGATCCCTAGGAATAAAGATCTAGGTTACCCACTGAGAAAGCCACCCAGACCAGCAGGTATGCTTCTGAGAGTAAAGAGCCCTAGAATGGGTGGTAGAAGATGATGAGGCCACTGATTACTGACTTGGAACCAACTTCATCAATTGACAGAGAATGCTGATTCACTCAATAAACTCTCTTTTTAAAGTTATTAATACCCACTATACAGAATCAGCAAAAATACACTATAGATTTGATATGTAGTACATGACTGGCTTTGAGTAGAGCAAAGATCCTGCCTCTGACCCATCCACATCCCCTCCACTTCTATTTCTATAAATACTGGCCCAACGTCTACCTACCAGCACTTATGTGATTTTGGCTGAAAATTTTGACAGCGCAGTCTTCTCTGACTGCAAGGAGGCCAAAAGTACTGGGACACTGACTTTAGAAGTCCCTTACCAATGGACAAACACACCTACTTTGTCGCAGCTCTGGCCATATGACCGAATCATGCATCCTACTGACTCTTAAGAAGTAGCCCACAGGGGGCACATGGGTGGCTCAGTCTTCGGCTCAGGTCAAGATCTAACATCTCACAGGTTCGAGCCCCACATCCAGCTACTGTAGTGACAGCCCAGAGCCTGGATCCTGCTTCGGATTCTGTCTCCCACTGTCTCTGCCCCTCCCCTGCTCGCACTCTCTCTTTCTCAAAATATTAAAAGAAAAAAAAAAAAAGCCCACTGAATTTTTCTCCAGGTGCTTATCACAGTAACATCTGATAATGCACTTTTTGCCTTCCTTCTCATCCTTATCTCATTTTACACTCACCACTCTTCACTGAGACCTTTTGACATGTAAAACACTAGCACCCAAATCATGGTCTCAGGGCACTTCAAAAGAATATGGATGCCATCAGCATATAGTTACGTTACAATCAGAAACTTGGAAGACACTGCTTATGGAGACTTGGTAAATCATAGAGGTACAAAGATTCATAGTAAGAAACAACTTTTATGGACAAAGGGGAAAAGGTCTACAATGGTCCTAGAAAATAATCAGAAAAACTGGAGAAAGATAGAGTTTGCTATTAATAAGCTAAAAGCTGGCCAGGAAGGCAGGAAACATACAGTGCTAACAACTGCAGAAATGCAAAGTATTTTAAGTAAATATTCTCTATTGTTTATAGCATCACTGATAGTATCTATGGCATGTAGAGGCAGGTCTCTGATTTCAGTTAATGGGAAGTAAAAGAGGTTCATTTGGTAAGTGAATGACAGAAGCAATAGAGAAAAGCAAAATTTGTTGGCAAAGGAACTATAAAATAGAGAAATGTTGAAGAGACGAAAATAGCGAAGACGGACAATGAAATGACTGGGGGACAAAAAGGGACACTAGGGATATCAGGTCAAAGATATCTGGGTGAGAGTACAGTGTGACAAAGCAAAAAAATATGAAATGGTAATAGTCTGGGGAAGAGAATACCTAAAACTAAACTTTAAAAGAGGAGAGGTTGAAAAACATTTTTTCTATCAGGATATACTTTTCAAATGAAAACTGTTTTTGTGACATGCAACCAAACTCTTTTAAAGATGTGACAAAATATAAGGTCCTTCTTCAAATAGATAAACCACATAAAAAATACTTAATGAGAAATACTTTTTTTTTTAAACTGAATTTCAGGTAGTCACTATCAAAATAGCCAAAGATTTATGAAGTAAATAAAAAGTCTCCGCTTAATTAAAGCTCACTGAGGCTTAATTAAAGCCCCTGAAGGGATCCTTGAGTAACTGACACTTGCCAAAATTATTCTAGACAAGTCAGGGGGTATAGAGGAGTCGTCATTCATGTAGGATTTGGGGGCTAAATAATACTGTTTGGTGATCTTTATCCTAGGTTTACTAAATAACTGTCACGGTTTCATTTAACTTTTTTACTTAGTGACTTGCTTTAAAATTTTTAAATTGTAAATTATGACCTGTGTACAAAGATGAATAACTCAAACACAGAATCAATGAATTTTCAGAGTGAACGCATGTTTCACTGCTACTCAAGAAGAAAAAGCACATTGCCAGCAATAGAGAGCCACCTTCTTTCAGCTTCAATCAATATCCACTCTCTACTCAAAGTAACTAATTTCCTGATTTCTAACATATTTCAGAATTGCCTGATTTTGCACTTAACCAGAATCATATAGATTTCTCTATATATGACTTATATCCAACATTACTTTTGTAAGATTATCCATGTTGTCTCATTCATAGTTAGTGCATTACTCTAAACTAGAATATCCTATAGTGTGAATATAGTCTTATTTATCCATTCTACTTTTTTTTTTAGTTTATTTTGAGAGAAACAGCAAGCAAGTGAGAGGCACAGAGAAAGGGAGAGAGAATCCCAAGCAGGCCTCATGCTATCAGCGCGGAGCCCAACACAGGGCTCAAACCCACCAAACATGGGATCATGACCTTAGCCAAAACCAAGAGTCAGGCTTAACTGACTGAGCCACCCACCCAGGCACCCAGATCCATTCTACTTCTGATGGTAGTTGGAACTTAATCAATTTTGTGCTGAAAATTTCTTCTCCCCCTTTGTGGTTTAGAATCGTTCTTTAGTGATGCCATTATGTTCAAGTATATATTCCATCTTGAAAGAATTTTGTGCATGTAATTTCATACAAATTAGAAATACAGCTTTGAACATTCTCACACATGTCCCCCAAGTGTGCACAGAATTATGAGGTAACAGATTACACACATGTTCAACTTTAACATGGAAGGTCATCAGTGTTTGAGAGTTTATTTAATCCTCACAGCTTGGCTTTGACAGTTATTTTTTAGCCATGTTGGTTTGGCATTTATTTCTGCAATTTGGACATTCCAAAGCAGGTTACATACTGGTATGTTAAAAGGATTCAGACTCACTAGTAAATGTAAATCAGATCAAATCATCAGTCACAATGGAACATATAACATTAATACGTGGGCATTTTGAACTAGAAAAGATCATACAATTGGTCTAGCATAACCCTTCTGTACACACAAAAGTATTAATCTTTGGAATTAGACTGGAGTTAGACCTGAAGCCTACAGGCAAATTATGTAACATCTTTGAATCTAACTTTTTTTTCTTATTTAAAATAAGACTAATAGGATCTAAGTTTTAGATAATTTTTGACTGAAAATATCTATTAAATAATCAAACAGAATGTCCTTGAACATTATATGTAATCAGTAGATCTCAGATTCTTTATCCCTTTATTTTGCAAATGTAGAAACAGGATCAGAGACTTAACTTAATCTACATTACCAAAAATCCTTAAAAGATGCCCTGGGGTAAAAACAGGACCTCCTAAATTCGCTTCCCCAAGTATTCTTCTAATGAACCTTGTGATTCAACTTCACTGCACATGAAATAAAGAAAAACTCTGACTATGGGAGTAAAATATTGATACTTTAACTGAAACATCTAACTCTATGCAACTTTCCACTGAACTTTCATTCTTAAATATGAGGTGCTCTGAAAAAAAAATGATAAAGTTACTAGTGATACAAAGATACATTTTTAGATTTTACATAAAATTATTTTCCATTTATTTACAAATGTTCACTAAATTTTGATTAACCAATTACTTATAAAACTCAAACTCAGCAGTTTTACATGTCAGGCCTATGACTTCTCTTAGCATCTTTGGAATACCTTCATTACTTCCTGTTACTTACAGGAGACATCTCCATCTATGTGCCTGGAATTTTTTTTTTTTTTAACCTCTTGCATGAGCCCATTGTTTGTATTGTGTATGTATTTGAGTATGTCTTTTTTGCAACAAAGGCTTATAAAAAAGGTATAATTCAATGTCTAACAGAGTTTTGGGAAAGCATTTTTTATTCCTGTCTATTATGCTTTGTGGTGTTTCTACACCTTTGCCCCAATTAACCAGGGTATTGTAAGTTAGCCAGAGGGAGGCTAACTTAAGTCAGATGAGCTAGCTTAATCAGAACCTATATGCATTATGAACAGAAGACACTAACAGCTCATCTGGGCTGTGAAAATATGAGATGGATTCCACAAGAATATTCTCGTGCCAGCACTGGGCTCTGTCATCTCAGCACCAGTGTGAAAAAGAGAGCAATTTCTTCTACAAAGATTTAATTTAGATCTAGCGTCCATCATTGAAAGAGCTTTTTTTTTGTTTTGTTTTTTACATCTCCTTGCAAGCCCCTGTTGCACATTCCAAAAAATTCTCTTTTGCTGCAGTGCTTACAAAATACATCTCATCAGCACTGTGCATCAAAGCCCAGCACTTTGACTGTAGTAAATATATGCAGCAAATTTTGTATCCATATTCTAGTGATTCTTCTCTTCCAATAAAGCATAGCTACATTTTGAGGTTAATTTCTCATTGCTATTAACCATCAGATTCTGTTCATCCTCATTTCTCAATCCTACAATTCCTAAGGGTTTTGTGTGTCTTCCACAAATCCTTGGCTCCAATAACATTACCTTGGTATGTATTTTAAACAGAGCACTTGCAATTATTTTATCCTATAGAATGCTTGAATAAAACATCAAACACATTTCCTTCCTCATTTGTTCACATGATAATGTGAAAGACTAAAACAACAATTAAAAAAAAAAAAACCAGCATGGGTTGCTGCTAAGATGCTCAGGACATTTTTCCTCTGAAGGTTATATTAATAATACAAATTTAAGATAACCTGTATGCTTAATGAGAACAATTAACCTGTCAATTTGCTATACTCTTACATCTGACCTTCTATGGATGAAGTTATCACCTAACTAACACTTTTATTAGCTTTTGATTTTTTTTATAATGCACATTTAAAGTGACAATAAGTCACACACCATGGCCTAATGATGCTATTAAAATTCAAACCACTGCTCATAAAACAGTTTAAGTCTCTTTGCCCTTTAAAAGCCACATTTCTGTAGACACATCAGTTGGAGGTGGAGAAGTATAAAGGTGTCTTCAGGCTTTTCTCAGCAGGTAAGCATGTTTCTCAAATACTCATTGGCACCAATTCCTTCTGTGCCACTGATTCACATGGAGGTACACAAATACAGGCACAGATGAGTTCAGTCTTCAAGGACTACTCTGGCTACATCTCTGCATTTTCATGAAGGTCTAATATCTACTTTAGAGCTTCACCTTCTGCAGCCTTTCCAGAAAATGTATTTGGATCGGATATTTGCTTAAAAGCAGCCATTATTAAAGTTCTAATGTCAAGTGACTTAAAAGTATCCCAAACACTTCTTACAGGTAGTGACTGCTCAGGTGCCTGAAAAGAACTGAGGGACACGTTTAATGTAGAATACCAGTGACATTTCAAATGTTTTCATGAAATAGAACTTGCAAAAATACATGGATGATCCTCTTTAACTTACACGTCACTAAAAAACTAGCTTCCAGAGAGGGCATTCTATAATAGTGGTATTTTAGTCTCAATTCAAACCTGATCTTTTTCTATCCTGGTTGGCCTATCCATTAGTTTTCGGTTTCACTCATAACTTAAATTGTCACCCACATTCAAAATAGTGTTTTTCTTTTCAAGGTCAAGGATCAAATGTAATCCTCTAAAAAGACCTATACCATTTCTCCAAAGTCATATTGTTCCAAACATCTCACATATTTACGAAAAAATCAGATTATGCTAACAAAAGTCTTATCTACACTTATGAAGTAGATTTTCTTGATTTCTAAAATGCCACCACAATCACATATAAAGATTGTGTGCATATGTTTATAATGTTTCTGTGTATGTGAATCTTCTCTGAATAAACACACATTCACCTTCATGAATTATTTTCCTTCTAACATCTCATTCCCATTTCTTGTCAGATTTAATTGAAAGACCACTATAAGACCTGCTAATAGAAAACAATACCAATATAATTGAAAGACATGCATCTGTCAGGAAGGAGATTCAGGACCATCAGGATAAATCCAACATGAATTACTCGACTCCTCTATCACTTGACTTGTCTAGGGTAACTTTGGAAAATGCCAATTGCTCAAAGATCTCTTTAGAAGCTGTATGGTTTTCCATTTTGTTAATTGTGTAGCATTTATTCATTTATTTTATTTTTATAACAATATTATAACTTAGGCAGAGAAGGTACTTCTACCTCAAGTAAACAGATATGGAAACCGAACATCTGGAATATTCAAGCAGATTTTAAAATGCCATCTGTCAGGCTGCCCAGCTACAAAATACAAAAAAAAAAAAAAATCCAAATACCTGGGATTAAAATAACAATATAATTAAAAATACATAATTTAAATATTGTCTATTTAGGTTTGGCATGACAACTCCAAGATATTTTTCAGTTCCCAGACTCTCAGTTGCTACCAATTTTTTTTTTTTTAACATTTACTTTTGAGAGACAGAGAGAGACAGAGCATGAGCAGGGGAGGTGCAGAGAGAGAAGGAGACAAAGAATCCAAAAGCAGGCTCCAAGCTTTCAGCACAGAGCCTGAGGTGGGGCTCAAACCCACAAACTGTGAGATCATGACCTGAGCTGAAGTCGGACACTTAACCGGCTGAGCCACCCAGGCACCCCAATTGTTGCTACCCATTCTTAACACAAAGCTCTTGCCTTGACAGGTCAATATAACAGTTGAACTTCCAATGAAATAAGTAATATATGTTATTCACATATACCATTGTCTAAATTTTAGTATCACGGCCACATCTAGCTGCAAATGAAGTGAGAGAATATAATTTCACTGAAATAATATAATCAGTGCTGACTGAGGTAAATGGTGAGATCACATTTTTGAGTAGGCCACTAAAATAATTTTCAAATATGAATGAATTAGAACATACGTCTCTAGGATTAGAATCTTCTCTTTCTGTTGTTAATCTTCCCTAAATATTTCATAATTATTTGCTTTTCTCCCTAAATTCAAACTCTATTTATACATGCTTTCACATATCCTAATAATTCAGATAAATATTCAAGTAAGGAAATCTAATAGCAGCAGATGGCTAAAAATAGTATATATTATTCCTATTATATATTATTTCTATAGTAGTATGCTAAACTATATATGTATCTAATCACATATGCTATTTTTACATGTAAGGGAAATAGGCAACAGATTAATAAATTTAAAGCCATATATCTCATAATAGGAATAAAACCAATTTACTATAATGAATCATTCTTGGATTAAATTTCAATTTATTTACTTATAAGGAAACCTAAACTCTTCACTTTGTTTGAAAAACAGAAGTCAGGGGCACCTGGGTGGCACAGTTAAGCACCTGACTCTTGATCTCAGCTCAGGTCATGATCTCATGGTCCTGAATTGTCCGCTGACAGCACAGAGCCTGCTTGGCATTCTCTCTCTCCCTTTCTCTCTGCCCCATCCTTCTCATGCGTGTGTGTGTGTGTGCGCGCGCGCACTTTCTCTCTCTAAACAAGGATTAAAAAACAAAGCAAAACAAACAAAAAACAGAAGCTAGAGGGGCGCCTGGAAGGCTCAGTTGGTTAAGGTCCAACTCCTGATCTCTGCTCAGGTCATGATCTTACGGTCCTGAGATCAAGCCCAGCACTCCATGCTCAGCATGGAGCCTGAGTGGAATTCTGTCTCTCTCCCTCTCCCTCTCCCTAGCTCACACTCTTAAAATGAATAAACATCAAAAGAAAAGAAGCCAGAGAAGCAATAAAAATACTTAAGAACACAAAAGTGAAAAATCAATACCTAAAAGAATATATTACATGTTCTTTAATATCTCTGAATTTTTTTTTATGCCTGGATTACTTATAAATGATCTAACAAATTATTTCACGGTCAGCTCAGTACCTGATGTGGTTAGGATCTGCTATACATCAGACCTTAGTTCAGTAACCAGCAATGACAATAACATTAACAGACCACTTTAAGTGCTAGCAGTTAAAAAGGTTTTCAGTTACTGCATAAGGTTCCCTACTTTGCATTTGCATTTCATTTTAAGTAGAAAAAATATTTTTCCCCCTAAGGAAAAATTTTATATGTCTGATTTTCTCTTAAGTAGGTATCTTTAGACTCCAGAATCTTTTAAGAGTCAGTGATATTCCTTTGTATGTGAGCAAAATTTATTCTTCAGAGTTTGATGCTCCCTCAGGAATTTATTTCAAACCTACTACCTTCCTGTAATCCAGTTACAAAAAAAATATATTGCTATTTTCCTTAGAGATTTTATCCAAAACATATTCCTAGTTTTACCAGAGACAAAAAAAAAAATCTAATGTACAACTTGAATTCTTCTCACTAAAAATTATATATATAGGACACAAAATTAGAATTATAAGGTTACAAAAATATCATCCAACTTGAAACATATTCCTTTTAAAGAGGCCCTATTATCGACTAGAACAGAAACCATGATCTTAAATTGTCATATCAGAAAATTCTAAATGTTATTATAATTTAGTACAGATTTAACAATGAGATTAACAAACGTAATCAAGCGTGGGGCACCTGGGTGGCTCTTTTGGTTAAGCGTCAGATTTGGCCAGGTCATGATCTCGTGGTTCGTGAGTTTGAGCCCCATGCAGGGTTCTATGCTGACACTCAGAGCCTGGAGCCTGCTTCCGACTCTGTGTCTCCCTCTCTCTCTGCCTCTCCCTTGCTCACACTGTCTCTCCCCGTCTCTCAAAAATAAACATTAAAAAATTTTTAAAAATGTAATTAAGATTATTTCCAATGTTTTCTTTAGGAGAAAATTAGCAGAAAATTTTAGAAGACCCTTAAGTAAATCTAACTTAACCTACATGATTCAAATGGTTAATCTTACTGCATTATCTAGCACAATGAGCACTAGAATAGACATTTTAGACAAATTGAGGGACCTAAAACAGCTCTAAAATGTAGCAAAAATGCTCTTAAGCTAATACAGCCAGACTTCTACTAAACACTCTTAGACCAGACCAATTATCCCTGTAAGAACAACAAAACAAGCAGGACCAAATTTTTAAAAATCGGTTTGACGTCATTAGGGCATGGCAAATTAGAACACTGAACTACCTCAAAGGAGAAAAAAAAGAAAAGAAAAGAACACCGAGCTACCTCTATGTACCTAATAGATGGCTAAACTCCAAGAAACTGACCACACTAAGTTCTGGCAATGATGTGGAGCGACAGCAACTTTCATTCATTGCTGGTAGAAATGCAAAAATGGTACAACCACTTAGGAAGATCGTTTGACTCTTAAAGATCTCATCATACACTTACCATAACAGCACAGTTACCAAAGTAGTTAGAAACTTACATACACAAAATATGTCACCAAAGGAGTTGGCAACTTACATCCACACAAAAATCTGTAAACAGATATGTATTTGTCATAACATGAATGGACCTTGAGGACACTATGCTAAATGAAATAAATCAAAGACAAAAGACATACATATCCTCATATATGTACTAAAGCCTTTTTCTGATATAAAATATGCAAAGAAAGAGCTGACAATACATTTGCAGAACATGAGTACCTTCTCTCTGTACAACTAGCTGTATAGGCGATTGCTGGTACCTCGTCCAGCCGTCTGTGTTCCTGTGCTGATCTCAACCAGCCACCTCTGTCTCCTCCAGAGAGACCCTCAACCCTTATTTTTGTGCTAGCCATTAGCCTTGCTCTGCTTTACAGTTCTACTACATGTATGGGTATCTCATGCTTACACACTGTTTTTACATGTTATAAAGGAATTCTTAGAGTATATGATCTGCTAGCTCTTGGGCTTCATGTTCAGTAAGATAGGTTTTTAAATCCCTTCATGTGGTAAATGAGTTCTAGTTGATTTTTTTTCACTGATATATAATATTCTACAAATATTTTCCCAACATTTTATGAATGTGCTGGAATTTATTCATTCTGCTATTGGTGGGTATTTGGTTTCTAGTTTTACTTATCTAATTTTGAACATGTATAAGTATTCTGAATTGTCTTCTGTTACACATTTTAAAAGTCACACACACACACACACACACGCACACACACACACACACACACTCCCCCCCCCCCCATATGTGCAACTTCATCTTTCAAGTCTTGTGAAAACATGATTTTACCTGTAGTAGAGGATTACCATTTCTCATGTATAGCCCTAACACTTATTATTGCCCAGCTTTCCCAGGGTTTACCAAAACGGCTAGTTTATATGATATTTATTGTGCCTTTAGGTGTCACTGTTTCCACCACCTTTTGTTTACCCTTTTGGTGAGGAAGTGACTCTACCTGGGGGTTATGAGGATGACACTGGACATTAGAAAGAGAAGATCAAGACTAGTTTTTTAGTTTACTAGTTTATCACATGAACTCAGGGCATAGGTGTGGGGGACACAGCACGTCATGCAGGGTTATATGTCTGGATGCTGGACTCAAGAACATGGTGAAAGGCCAGGGGATATGGTGGGGAGCAGGCTTTGTAGCATTAAGAGGGTGAGGTAATCCTTGTGTCCTGCTGAAAGATGCAACTGCTTGGTTGCACAGTTCTGAGGGCTGGTGAGGAACAAACCTCACCATAAGCAGGTGACATAACTTGTTCCATTTGGTAATAAGGACTTTTTAGAAGAGGAACCATGGGAGCAGAGTGAGAAGGGGAAACTGGTCAAGCTGTGGCTCTCAAGATCTTAACGGCTATCATGGCAGCACATTATAGTATTATAGTTCTTTATTCTTTGCACGTTTATTGATCACTTATTGATCTTCTCTGAAATGCCTGTTCTTGATATTTTTCTATTTATGGTCACATTTTTATATCTTGCTGATTCAGATATACTTTATATTCTGATTATTATTGTCTTATTGCAATTGGATTTTTTTTTTGCAGTATTTGGTGTGTCTTTCATTTTATGATATTTTTTATGTATAAATCCTAAGTTTAAATATTAGAATATTTTCAAATTTCCCCATATTACTTGCAAGCTCTGTCATAATACATCCTTAAAATTACTAATTTCTGTACTACCTTCTAAAACATGCAACTTGCACTACCCCCCACACCATAGTTTTTTTTTTTTTTTAATGTTTATTTCTGAGAGACAGAGCATGATCTGGTGAGGGGCACAGAGAGAGGAAGACACACAGAATCCAAAGCAGGTTCTACACTCTGAGCTGTCAGCACAGAGCCCCATGCAGGGCTCTAACCCATAAGCCGTGAGATCATGACCTGAGCTGAAGTCGGACACTTAACTGACTGAGCTACCCAGGCTCTGCTAATTTTTCTGAATAATCTACAGTAAAAATCAAATCTCATTTTCTCAGTCATTTGTAAGGCCAGCTCTGCAATAAATCAAATGTGTATATTTATATATCTATTTTGAGGTCATTTTGCCTTTTGTTTTCTTTTTTCCTCCATCCTTACACGAATGTAACCCAATACTAATTCATATGGTCAAAAGTCTCAATATGTTTTAAGGCAAATATCTTGCTTTGTTCTCACTTTTCTTCTTGGCTATCATTGATGCTATCCTTTCTTACAATATTAGTGTGAGCTTGTCAAGTTACAGAAAGCTCTTCAGGAAGTTTGATTGCATCATATTAAAAATATGTGTGTTTTTTCTTTTTCTTCCTTTGAAATGCTCTCAGTTCTCTGGTGTCAGTTTTTTGTTTGTTTGTTTTAATCCAGGAGTACAAGCTAAAAGAGACCCCTCACACCAAAAAAAAAAAAAAAAAAAAAAAAAAAAAAAGACATAAGGACATACCAGAGTTTCCTAATCATCATTTCATCAGAATGTCCAGGTGTTTCTCTGCCTCCTTAACTTACTCTTAAATTTTTCTCCTTCCTCCTGACTTTTGTATTTTGTTTTACTTTTCTATTCATGTTTTCCCTCAATTACTAAAAAAAAAAGGATCTGCTCAATTTGCTGAAAACTACATTTTTTTAAATTAGCAATTAACCTTTGGTATGAATTCAGTCAATGTTTAACAACAATACAGTTCAATATTGGCTGAGTTCTGTTAACCTACAATAACATAAGAAACTTTGAAAACTAATTTGCATAAACTTTATTCATTAGACTCAATATTTAAATTCAAATTTTCAAAGATAATCTCTATAATTAAAATACATTTATTAATGATACCTAAGTATCCTAGAGTACTTTTATCTTGCTGATGAAATTAATTAAAGTCATACTACATATACCAACTTCAATATGCTGGGCAGGAACAGATGTGAGCAAGTCAGTCAACTGCATTAACAAGTTATTCTAGCCACCCCACCCAGATAATTATTCATATGTATCTTAAGACAGGTGTCTCAGTGGTTACATATAATGGTAGCAATATATTTACTGTATGACAATGATGAAAATTTAGGGAATTAACAGACATGCTAAACTTTTTCAGAAAATAATGTTTCATGTAAATATTTAAACTAATTCAAAAGTTCATTACAGTTGTGTCTTTTCATGCACACAGTTTCAATTTTTAAAGATGAAAGGCTAACTCTATGATTTACTAAATGGTGAATGTGATGTTAATTAGGATTTTGAAAATGTATATAAATAGCAATATAATTTCTTTTTAGGCTGACTTTACAGAAGAGTTGGAAGTAAAATGAATACTCTGAAATCTCTGAATACTAAAATTCAGGTTTATCTCACCAAACAGGAAAAACTGGATTTTCACTGTGGTTAAAAATAACAGTCAATAGAAGTATTTTTATTTGCCACTTTCTAGCAGTTGTTTTTTTCCTTCAAATAAGCTCAAATCTGTTTGTATGTTTTTTGCCTAATTATTCATTTCTATCAAATTTCTTGGCAAGGAATGAGTATCTTTTTGTCATAATGAAATCTGACAAACCACGATTAGAACAATGACACATTTAGCAAGTGCACACTCTGCGTTCTTTTCAACTTAACAGTGGTTGTTATTTTAGTGATTTATTGTAGTTAGCATTTTACCATGTATACATTCCAGTATTTTTCCATGATTTTAGATTTTTAAAAGAGCACTTATGATCTTGGCATCACATATTATGATGTTTGTTAATTTGGCAGCAAAGTGACTTACATAGAAATATACAGATACTGTGGGTCATTGTTGCAAATTGTATTGGGTCTCCTATTGGCATGAATATGAGATATAACATCAATTAAAGTTTAGTGGGTTTATCATCATTAATGGAAATTATGCATGAGAATCAAATGGAGTAACATTAGACTTCCCTAACTTAAACCTTATAACATCATGAGTATTTAAATTAAGAACAATTATTTCCAAGAAATGCTTAAAATTGAAGCATGGAATATTAGGGTTTTAGGTAATTTCCCCATAATATATGTCATAGCGTGTACATCGTTCTTATTCTGAATTCATGATCTCTACCATATAAATCATTTTTTCTGCTGGCAATAAAAAGTGCCAAGTGCTTCCTATTTAGCACACCAATGCTATACAACACAAATTAGCTTAATGCCTACTCATTTTTCAAGGTCTAGCAAAAATGCTATTGCCTTCCGGAAGCTTTTCCAAAAGCCACCATTACCAGACAAATTCAGTTATTAGTAAAACCTGAGGTGTTAACATATAATGTGGCATTCACATCTGTATTTAAATATAGAATGAAAATAATACCTACAAATTATTTTAGAGGGAAATTTCTATATGTATATAATTATTTGTCATATGAAAGGTGTTGACTTGGCAGAAGCCCCTTGTAAATCGAAATAAAATTCCTTCAACATAAGCAGCTAATTTTAGACATCTTGGAGTTCAATAGACTATTCTTCAGTATATACAATATGAATAAAAATATCAGAAAAAAAGTAGATATTAAAGGTACATAGTGTTATGACTAAAAAAGAGAATATAAGAGATATAACACATACAGTCATGGGGCACTTGGGTGGCTCAGTTGGTTTAGCATCTGACTTCGGCTCAGGTCATAATCTCAGGCTCCTCAGTTCAAGCCTCACATCAGGCTATGTGCTGACAGTTCAGAGCCTGAAGTCTGCTTGGGATTCTGTGTCTCCCTCTCTTTCTGTCCCTCCCCCACTCACACTCTCTCTGTCTCAAAAAGAAACATTATATATACAAAACAAAAAAAACCCATACAAATCATTGTTCTCTTTAAAATACACAGTTTCAAAACACAATCTTTTATTACTAAGTGAGAAAAACATCACTTAGTCATGTGTTTCCCTTTGGGAAGAGAAAAGCTGTCAGATTCATAGAAAGTTTTATCTGCCAAAGGGAAGGAAGTATCTTGCCAATTTTTTTTTTTTTTAAAGACTCGGTGTTCTTTAAAAAGAGAATTACAAGTATCTAAATGTATCATTTGAGTGACAGTCTCATCTAGAGTTGCCTACTTGATAGGAGACTAAGATTTCTAATCATATTATACTAATTTTCTCAATGTTTAAATGGATATCCTTAAATAAGTTATATAATCTACATAACACTTTTGATCCAAAATCTCCCTATTCTTCAGAAATCAAGTAATGTTCAAGATTTTTGTGACTTTCAACATAGTAATTTAATTTGGTTTCCTTATATTGCCTTTGCTTTTCCAAAATTTTCATTTGCCCTTCCAAAGCAGTGCCTTTTTGGCAGCCCCTTTAGGAAAGGTTTAACTTATGAATGCACATCATGCCATGTAAGTAGATGTGGAAAGTGTAAACAGACTATATATGTCAATATAGTCACTGTGCTGGTATCACCCATGAATCCATTCTAAGTAACCATATTAATATACAGACTAAATCACATACACCTAGTACTTAGCTTTTTAATGGTTAACCGGGACTTCTGGAAGCTGCCACAACTATCTAGGCCAGTAGGATAATATTTTCTGCATTAAAGCAGCTTAATAAATTAGACAAGTACAAAAATCTTCACTGTACCAATCCATTTGTAAAGTAGTGATGACAGCCGAAAAGGCAGTCTAAATCCCCATGCATTGTTTTATTTGTTCTTCAATCAAGTATTACAGGCTTAATGTTTTAGGCAATGTGACATTTAAATATTTTTTTTAAACTAGGCACAAAATTCAATCTACAAATATCAATCTTACTTTTAAAGAGGAGGAAAATAGGCAGAGATTACTCCCTCTCCTTTGTCATTATAACTATTAATTATCGAAGATTTTCTCTTAGCTCTATGTAAAACTAATAATCAAATGCTAGTGAAGACCTTGGATTTTCTCACTTGAGAGTCAGAATATCTGAGTAAGTATAGAGAAACCATCCATGGATGCTGAAATGTAAGGTAAGATTCTCCACAACTGACATTTTGGTTTAATCATAAATTGAGCAAGATGGCCACAGTATAAGCAAGAATAAGTACCTACTATAGAAATCTCTTTACCTGTGAGATTGATAATCTACTATGAGTACTAAATTTAGTCTAGATGTGAAAAGTTTTGACTACTGCCTCTCATTCAGGGTAGAATTCTTGGGCAATCTCCTCTGGACCACCCATATCGTGTAAGGTTAAATCCAAGAAAACACTACCCTTGCCTTTCCCAATTAGTGGAAGTGAAAGCAAGTCTGGGAAATGGGTTTTAATAATCAAACCCTTTTCCTGACAAAGTTCTATAGCCAGTTGACTCCATGACCACACCTGAATTCCTTAAAAAAAAAAAAAAAAAAAAAAGTAATCAATGCATGTCTTCCTCTCTTCTTAAATCCAACATATAATGGTCACAAAAACAGTTAAACAAAGTCACTGAAATACAAGGAGACAGTTTAAACCTATACCGTCTTACATAATGAATAATTAGTGAGGCAGAAAATAAAAACCCAGAAAGGGATGACATTGGAACACTCAAGAGAGACATATAGATGCAGGGAGATCAACAGTCTCCTATCTCCAACCAGTGCTTAACAAGAGGCATAAACTCAGGTACAAAAAAATTCATATATATATTTAAAAATACTATATATATATATATATATATATATATATATATATATATATAGTATTTACCTGAAAAATAAAGCCATTTAGCAATGTGTAAGTAGGATGAAAAGCCTGGTACATGCATCCTGGATACTAGCTGTGTGAAAAGGCAAATAAAAATTGTTGTCTGGTGGCAGTTCATGCCCTTTTTTTTTTCTCTTTCTCCCTCCCTTTAACAGCAAAGCTTATTCTACCTCAACTTTCACTCCATCCAGTGACTTCAACTAACTATATAATCTGGATACCACAAATGTTAATTTCTCCAAGGTGAAAACTGCTTTGTTACTCAAAGTGAATGGGAAACAGTAATTTAAATCCTAGTTGTCCCTTAGTCTTTCAGTAGAAAGCCAAAAGATACTTAATGTTCAGTTACATTTAAACTATGTGTAAATGACATTTCAAACAAGACGTATCAAGTGTCAATAATTTGAATTCTCTAAGAAAAAAATTGCGTCTGGGTGGCTCAGTTAAGCATCTGACTTTTTGGCTCAGGTCATTGTCTCATGGCTCCTGAGTTCAAGCCCTGCGTCAGACTCTGTGCTGACAGCTCAGAGCCTGGAGCCTGCTTCAGATTCTGTGTCTCCCTCTCTCTCTGCCCCTCCCCCAGTTGTTTGCACTCTCTCTCCTAAAAATAAACTTTTTAAAAAGGAAAGAAAAAAATAGCTTTAACAGAAGTCTTATCTTGTAACAAAAGCTTAATAGAAAATGTAAGGATACAATCTGTTTCTGTACTTGATATCATCACTGGCCAGTATTTGCTGGGAGCCAATAGAAGACAGCTGTGAGAACCCCCACTACAGATGTTATCATTCCACCTGAAGTCATGTTTCAATCCAAATATTTAGTTTATACCCTAAGAACTAAATACTTTTATTGCATCACAAATCTCAGCAAATACTGCAATGAGGCTCCTTAGTAATTGAAAAAATAACGCTGTGATTATTCCACTCTTGTTTGGGCAAAATATTTTAAGTAATTTGGCTAATCAGAGTTTTGGCACCTCATCAAGTGTAACATCAGTTAATGCACTTGGCTAAAAGGAATTTGTGCATAATAAATGAGCTACTTATTGAGGAATTATTTTATGGAAAACTGGGAAATAGTTTACCTTATTTGTGGTGATATGAATTGATGCTTTATTTTTCAGTGACCTAATATAGTAGCATCAACAAGTAGTGTTGTTTACAAGTGTCCTAAATCTGCCATAAATCACCTCATGTATTAGAAAACCTAAAACAAAACATTCTACATTTAAGTTATGTTTTGTTATAACCATTTAAATGTTTTTTCCTGTTTTCTTTCAAAGCTATTTTTGTAGTAATAGTGATAATAAAATAGATTATCTTATGTGCTCATCACACTATTCTAGACTACTTCAGAGAAGTCAACTGTATTGTAGAGATGGCCTTTCTTCATGCAGAGGTCATTTAATTATGGTTAAATTCTGCTTTAGTATATGCTCATGGATAACGCCTTTTACACTTAAGAAACTCCCATTATGCAAATCTGAAATGGATGATCTGTTTGGCAACTAAGTAGCAAAGACTGTATGGCCAATCATCTTTACCCATATCTCTACTTATGCTTATATGTGTCTCTATCTTATTTCTGTAAATACACACACACACACACACACACAGGGTATATAATGTATGTGTGAATTCATGTCTCTGTTGATACCCTATCAATAAGGGATACTTGTGTGTGTGCGTGTGTGTATAGATAAATCTGTAACTATGGCATTCAAATCATTGTCATTGCATAAATACTGAAACTTAATTGACCCTGGGCTTTTTGTATTGATGTACTAGAGTAATAAAATGTTACAGTTACCACACATATGCCCACCTTATTTGGATTAAGTTTCTTAAGTCACACTTCCATGTGACTAATAGAAAATTACTCCTGCTTGCCTGTTAAATCACATCCACTAGCACGATTCTCCAGTTTTACTGTGATGTTCCATTTCTGACTCCACTATTTAGTACATCATTATCCCCTTTCTTCATCTCTTTATTTCTATGCTCTGTAACTGCAAAAGCACACTTTAAAGTACATTAAATCTCCTTGTGCCTGTTCTCATAACACATGTATATTAGTTTGAACAGGCTAGTGCGAGGTAAGAAACATTTAATACTAATGACGGTACATTCTAGTTGATTTGGCCCATAGCTTGTTCTAGTAAATAAAGTTTTGTAGAACACAGAAATGTTTATGTGCTGTCTATGTCTGCCTTTGCATTAACAGTCACACAGTTGCATAGTTGTTACAGAGACCTTATTAGCCAACAAAGCAAAAACTGTTTACTATCTGGTTTTATGGCAAAAAAAAATACTATTGCTTTTATTTAACCTAAATTTATTTCCTGCTCACAGAAAAGTCTTGGTTTGTCGTAAGTTTCATTGGGTACCTCTCTTTCACGTGGTCTTTTATGAAACTTGTTTGGTGGTTGCTGTGCCATATATAGCATGTGGCTGTCGAGATTGCCTTGCTATTTTTATTTCACTCAGATGAAAGGAAGACCACAGAAGACTGGATGGGAATATTTGATGTGTCAGGCCTGAATATGCCTAAGATTAATTTCACTCACATATCTTTGGCTGGAAATCAACCACTAGTCAGTCCACTTGCAAGGGAGGATGGAGTTAAGTGACCCAGTTTTGTATCCATGAAAAGAATTATGCTGAACAAGTAGTATTTGCCACAAGCTCTGAGAATTTCAATCCTGGAAGAAGTCAATAATTTGATTTTTCCAGGTCTGCCACTGGATACCCTAACAATGCAATGGAAGTTTAAAAAGGAGGGTGGATTATTGCCACAATAAATAAAAAGCCATAATTCTCAAGTGGGTTGTCAATCTGGCCTGAAAATCATGTTATATTTCTCTGGTGAATGCTGATACTTTCAAAGTAACAATTACAAATTTCCCTTACTCTGTCCAACCATTTATGTCTCTTCCATCAGTACCATCTCCTCTGTCTTAAACAAAATTGCCTCTGATGTGGAGAAAACAAACTATCAGATGTTGCCTCTTAACCTGTGTGTTTGTGACATCAACTTACTGCAGCCATACAAGCACCCCTTCCCCTCTTTCTTCCTTTCACAATACGGGAGTAGTCCAATGTCTAACTAAAGAACAAAACTTATACTAGAGCCATGTATTTTCAGTTAAGAATGTTACCTATTTTCCTTCAGGCTTCTTTTATTCAAAACATTCTTCTCAAATAATGATTCCCCTTTGGAAAGTCTATTTTATTTTAGCTAAAACAATAAATTATCCAGCAATTGCCATATATATGTGTGTGTGTGGGTATATATTTATATACATATATATGTATATGTATGTATATATGTATATATGTGTATATATATACATATATATATGTGTGTATATATATACACACACACACATATATATGTATACACACACATTTTTTTTTTCCATCTTTGCATGGCCTCTAATTGGTACCATTCTTCAAAACTGAAATTCCACTCTCTTCTCTCAAGTCAGAGAGAAGGTGACTCATTTACAAAGACTATCTACCTATAGCTGTGGCCAAGGTCAGCAGTCTCCTCTCTGAATCTGTACTCGAGATTTATGTGTTCTATTGTGCAAAAATATTCTAAAGGTCATCCTAATCCTATTTTTTCTTCCATGGTCACAAAGGTCAATGAATACAAAGACCACTCAATCAAGCTGCACAACCCAGAAAACAAATAGATCTAAACATAATGAACCTAAATAGATCTGTCATCTTCAGATCTTCCTTCCTCTGCCCACTGACTCCATGACATGTCCATTGTAAACACACATGAACTTCAAAATATACAATATAAAAAACATCTCAAACAGTTCCTTCTGTCTGGTCCAAGCTATCATTTACTTCAAATGGCAGAATAATCTCATCTCATTATATCCATTAGAAAGCCATTTTTTGCTCATTTCTAGCCTCCACAACATAGGCACAGCATTAGTATGAAAATACAATAATTTCCCTTTGCATTAGTTCCTTTCCCAAATATAAGTGTTCCCCTTTAACATGCTCAAGGCCAAATTTAAGAAATTTGGGGAAAAAAGTGTTTAAATAGACAAGCTACTTCTCATCTTCAAACTCACCCTTTATCTGTTATGTCCCAGCCTCACACATCTTTTCTCCATGGCACCTTGAGCATTGTTTCTTCCTTTAGTTGTCACTTGTCCTACCCCAAGATGTCTCCTCTCTGAGGAGTTAACATTTGTTCAGACCTCAGCTCTAGTAATATTTCAAGGAAAATTAGGATTATACCAGCTTCCCGGCTCCCCAGTAGTATACCTTTTACTTTACTTTCATAGCAATTACTAGAATTGACAGCTGGTTTTAATGTGACCACTATTCACGTACTTATCCAATTCATGTTTGTCTAATTCTTTAGACTGTGAACTCAGGGAGAGCAAGACCTTTAATTTTGCTCTCCAGTTTAATTACAGCACCCAGAATAGTGCTTGAAATTGGGTAGGAAATGAACAAGTCTTTAATGAAGTATCTCATAAACAATATGAATAAAATCAAAGCAATTCAAATTGTCACATGAATTCATAGTGCTGTCTTGCCCAAACTTAATAAATTTTTGACTCTCTACTTTCCCATCAGATACCCAGATATTTTTCACTTGTGCATTACTGATGAGGAAGTAGACTTTAAAAAGGCAATACATTCCATGGACAACCTGCTTAATATGCTGAAGTAAACTTTGCTCTGTTGCATTAGTATCTTTCTAAACTGCCACTATATCATGCCTTCATAAGAGCAAAGCGGTGTCTGCTCTGTTGACATGTTTTTATATGTGATTATATAGTATCTTCTATATATAGTTCTTTTCTATAATAAGTACAAATAAATAGCTTTCTATTTCTATTCAAGGTGTCTTAGTCTGTCTGGGTTGCTATAGCAAAACACCATAGACTGGATGGCTCATAAACAAATTTCTCACAGTTCAGGAGGCTGGGAATTCCAACATCAAGGCACTGCCAGATTCTGCAACTGGTGAGCACATGCTTCCTGGTTCATAGACAGCCACCTACTTACTATGTCTTCACAAGGCAGAAGGATGGACGAGCCCTCTGATTTCTCTTTGATAAGGGCACTTCATCCCATTAATAAGGACTCTAAATTCAAGTCCTTATCTACCAAAAGCCTAATCTCCTAATACCATCACTTTAGGGATTAGGTTAACCTATGAATTTTGAAACTACAAAAGACCATGAATAGCCAAAGTAATTGTGAAAAAGAAAAGCTGGAGGCATCACAATTCCAGACTTCAAGCTATATTACAAAGCCTTAATTGTCAGAAAGTATGGTACTGCACAAAAAGACATAGATAAATGAAACAGAATAGAAAACCCAGAAATGAACCCATAACTATATGGCCAACTAATCTTTGACAAAGCAGGGAAGAATATCCAATGGAAAAAAGATGGTCTCTGCAACAAATGCTGCTGGGAAAACTGAATGGCGACATGAAAAATGAAACAGGATCACTTTCTTATACTGTACGTAAAAATAAATTCAAAATGGATGAAAGACCTAAATGTGAGACAGGAAACTATCAAAATCCTAGAGGAGAACATAAGCAGAAATCTCGCTGACATCAGCCACAGAAATTTCTTACTAGACATGTCTCCAGAGGCAAGGGAAACAAAAACAAAAATGAACTACTAGGACTTCATCATGATAAAAAGCTTCTGCACAGTGAAATAAAAGGCAACCTTTGTAATGGAAGAAGAAAATTCCAAATTACATATCTGATAAAGGGTTAGTATCCAAAATCTATAAAGAACTTAAACTCAACAATTAAAATCAATCCAGTTAAGAAATGGGAAGAAGACATGAATAGACATTTTTCCCTTTAAAGAAGACATCCAGATAGCTAACACACACATCACAAGATGCTCAACATCACTCATCGTCAGAGAAATACAAATCAAAACTACAATGAGATACCACCTCACACCTGTCAGAATGGTTAAAATCAACTCAAGAAACAACTGTTGGCAAGGATGTACAGCAAGGGAAACTCTCTCACGCTGTTGGTGGGAATGCAAACTGGTGCAGCCACTCTGGAAAAGAGTTTGGAGGCTCCTCAAAAGTTGAAAATAGAACTACTCTATGATCCAGCAATTACACTTCTAGGTATTTACCCAAAGAATGCAGAATACTGATCTGAAGGGATACATGCACTGCAATGTTAATAGCAGCATTATCAACAACAGCCAAATTGAAGAAAGAGCTCAAATGTCCATTGACTGATGAATGTACACAGAAAAAAATATTACTCAGCCATCAAAAAGAATAAAATCTTGCCATCTGCAACAACATGGGTGGAGCTACAGTGTATTATGGTGAAATAAGTCAGAGAAAGACAAATACCATATGATTTCACTCATATATGGAATTTAAGAAATGACTATGCACATTGGGGGAGAAAGAGGCAAATCATAAGAGAGACTCTTTTTTTAATTTTTTTTTCAACGTTTATTTATTTTTGGGACAGAGAGAGACAGCATGAATGGGGGAGGGGCAGAGAGAGAGGGAGACAAAGAATCGGAAACAGGCTCCAGGCTCTGGGCCATCACCCCAGAGCCTGACGCGGGGCTTGAACTCACGGACCGCGAGATCGTGACCTGGCTGAAGTCGGACACTTAACCGACTGTGCCACCCAGGCACCCCAAGAGAGACTCTTAACTACAGAGGACAAAATGAGGGTTACTGGAGGGGAGGAAGGCAGGGTATGAGTTAAATGGGTGATGGATATTAAGGAGGGCACTCACGATGAGCACTGGGTGCTGTATGTAAGTGATGAATCATTCTATGCCTGAAACTAACACTAAACTAGATGTTAATTTAAAAATTGCATAAAATTATATAAAAAATTGAAAAAAATTGTTCTTTATAATTCAATTTTCTTTTCCCCATGTTGAATGGAAGTCGTCTTTATAATACTTTGCTCACTGGAGAAGGGAAAAGAACACCATGCTGAATAAAATATTTTACTCTGGAAAAAATACGAATTTTGGGGGCAAACATTCAATCTGCAGCAAAAGTCCTATATTTCTAATAATATTTATGTAGCATTGAGTTTGAGCTAAAAAATGTAAATATCAAACTGAAATTGAATTAAGTTTGAATAATTAATTTTTAAGTCTAAGAATTACAGGCTCAAATGAACATGTAACAATACAGAGATGACATGTCATTTGACACTTTCCCTCAATGGCAACATTCTACAAAACCATAATGTCATGATGAAGATATTAATATTGATAAAAAAAAAACACTGCTCTAGTATCCTGATATTTTGTTTTAATTTCATTTGTTTACGTGCATATATTTAGTTTTTAAAAATTTTACCAAATGTACAGACTCATTTATCCATTACCACAGCCAAGATAAAGAACAGTTCAACATATCTATCCCTTATATTCGCTGATAGCCATGCCCATGATCTCCAATCTTCCCCGACCTTCATCACTAACCTCTGGCAATCACTAATCTGTTCTCCTTTTCTAAAATTTCATCATTTCAAAAATGTTATATAAGTGAAGCCATACAGCATGTAACCTTTTTGAAACAGCTTTTTACAAGCAGAATTCCCTGAAGTTAGGTTTTAAAAAATCTATAGTTCATTTTATTGACGAGTATTCCAAGGAGTGGATGGGTAGGTGTGGGTATATTTGTGTATCAGAGTTCAACCATTTATTCTCGAAGGGATATCTGTGCTATTCCCAATTTAGAGCTATTACAAAGAATGCTGCTATGAACATGCATGTACAGTTGACCCCTTGAACAACATAGGTTTGAACTGCATGGATGACTTACATGCAGATTTTTTTTTTAAGAGTTGACAGCAAAATCTAGAAGGCATTTATTTATAACTGCTCACCCCACTTTCCACAAGACCAGTTCAAAGACAACTAGTGCAGAAGTTGCACCTGCTGCCCTATGCATCAACAGTGAAGCCCACCAAGGCTGTTGACAACCCACAAGGGCCTGGGAAATGGGCAGAGCTTCAAGTTGCCCCCTTGTGCCTATGGGCTGTTTGGTGGAGCTCAGGCTGGCAGGAAAAATGCTGGGCTGAAATGGAGGAATGTGCCCAGAAAACAGGAATCTTACTGTGCAAGACCTCAGTACAATGGGCTATGAGGCTGCACTGGTATGGCCTTGGGCCCTGGCCCTGTGGCCTCTCAGACACCAGCACACTTGTGTAGCTGCACCTGCTGATGGTCATTACCTGGAGGTACACCTCCAGGCACATAAGGAGCTTCACTTCCTGTGCATCCACCTTGAAGCCATTACTGCTGAGGCCACGAGGCTGCAGAACATCACTATCCCTGGGGCAGGCCCACCGCTGCCACAGCTCATGTCCCAGCTGGCCTGGCTCATCCAGTCCACATCTACACAGAATTTCAATAAATAGAAGTATAGTTCTGTTAATGTTTTTTTTCCTCTTTATGATATTAACATTCTTTATTTTATTGTAAGATACAATATATAATGCATAGAACACAAAAATGTGTTAACGGTTTATGCTACTGATAAGGCTTCTAGTCAACAGTATGCTATTGGGTTTTGGAGGAGTTAAAAGTTATACATAGATTTTGATTTTTCAACTGTACACAGAGTCAACACTCAACCCCTGCTTCATTCAAGTGTCAACTGTATATGATTTTGTGTAAGCATATTGACTATGCTCTGGGATAAATGGCAAGAAATGCAGTTCCTGGGTTATATGGTAATTGCAAGGAATTATTTTTTAAAAACTTCTCTCTAAACTTTCACAAATTGCCATAAGTATTTTCTGAATAGCTAAACTACTTGAGCACTTGAAGACTATTAGCATCTTTAAATAACACGTATTTGCAAATCAAAAATTAACTTGATATATTGAGATAAAAGGTCAACTCACAGAAAGGATAGCTTTTATCCTCAGCAAAGTTTTACTAATAGTTCAAAGGATTAAGACAGTCATAAAACACAGGTTAACAAACTTGGCAACACTGGAGACCAATACTGAAGCTTTTCAGATAATTTCTTCCCATATTAGAGCAAGCTCTTATTCAAATTTAATATACAAGTTCCCAAAGACACATCAGGGCATCACTTACACAAATGGGGTCATTTTAGTCATACAATATCTTCATTTATACTGTGATAATTATAAGCTGTCACTGACATTTTCTAGCAGCCTATGCCCTATACATCCATAATGTTGAGGTTTATAAACCATTTAAACAGACAAGGTATACCCTGTTAAAAGTATTTGATAAAAATTCTACATTGTTTCTGCTAGTAAACAACATCAAGAGGTAAGATTAGCTTCTTTACAAGGAGGTCTGACCACATCACTGATTTTTTTTTTTTCTTCGTGAGAATTATGAGAGCAAGGAAAATAGATTGCAGACCAGTTACTAAAGCCACCTTTCTGGTCCATAGGAGCCCCCTGAAAGTATTTTTACAATAAGTATGAATGTAGTAGAATACACACACACATACATGAACAACTTCTGTACTTTTCATCTGTGTTAGGAAGAAAAATGAACCGTCCGTAACTTCTCTGTGTAGATTTTTTTATAGCATAATTTACCTAGGATTTTTCAGAGAGAAAAATACTGATAACTCTCACCATACATGCATTTTCAACCTTTCCTCCCATCTCTAAAACTTGCTTGCAGTTCTGACCTACACACAATATAAAGGCTAGCCTTTCTTGTACTGATGTTTTTTTCCCTTCTTCAGTCTGTGGTCATGTTTTGCAATGCCTATGGATAGGAATTTTATATCAGCTACTAATAGTTTTCTTAGGACTCAATTTATAAGACATTTTCATTTAGTATTTAATAAGAACTTTATAAAATACAAGTACTTCAGTGAAAGTGGCAAAAGGCCAATAGTAAATGAAAATATTTAAACAAATGAGCCTATGTGTGAAAAACAACTGCAATCAATGGCTTGAATACCGAATGTAAGAACAAACCCAACAAACAAAATTTTATAAAGATGACCACCACAAATCAGGAAATTAAGGTAGTCACTGTGCTTTGAATAGATCCACAGGTCAAGTTGAATTCCATATTGCTTTGAATGTATTGCTTTATATAAATCAATATGCCATGCATGTTGTTGTGATGGGCTTACATGAAGTATCATATAAATATTTTTCTATTTCACTGGTATATGCAATCTAAAACTGTTCATTTCAATTATGAGAAATAAAGCTCTATCTCATTAAAATCATATGTAAAAGCTAATTTTGACAGTGTGAGTAAAAAAAAAAAGACAACAAAAAAGAAAGTATCAGCCAGATATAAAATTTGCTGTATGAAAAATTAAAAATTTAATTTTCTGAAAAACAGAGAGGTGCTTTTCACCTTTTTAGTTTTTTAACGTTTATTTATTTTTGAGACAGAGAGAGACAGAGCATGAAAGGGGGAGGGGCAGAGAGAGAGAGAGAGGGAGACACAGAACCTGAAGCGGGCTCCAGGCTCTGAGCCATTATTAGCCCAGAGCCCAAGGTGGGGCTCGAACTCACGGACTGCAAGATCGTGACCTGAGCTGAAGTTGGACGCTTAACCGACTGAGCCACCCAGGCGCCCCTTAGTTTGTTATTTTTATTATACACTTATTGTACAAAAAGTAAAGCAACACTGAATTTAACGTTTCACTTTTGAGTATATTTTGTATTTAATACACTGAAATATACCCTGTCTTGATTTTCTTTTTACAGTCTTGATTTAAAAAATAGAAATGGGTCCAAAGTTCTCATAACTTATTATGTTTTTCATAAGCAAGGTCATTATCTCTAGCTGTACAAGGACAAACCACATTTAAAACCTTCAACTTCGTTTCTTTTTGAGTATTGTAAGAGAAATCCTTGCTCTGAAACTTCCAGGATTTCCTACAGAGACAGTCTCTCCACAGTACCTACTGTGAAAGATCAGGGGGCCTACAGAAACTAGAAATTCCAAAATAGAGTATAGGAGTATATTATCTTTAATACACCAACCACACCTGGTTTTATGTTTCTAGGATTGTCTTAAATAATAATGATATTAGTACTAGAATATGTAAATACCCAAACGGTCCCTAAGGAACTATGATTCTGAAGTTTTGTTACACATACCCCATTCTTCCAACATATCTATCGAGCTGATCACTTTACTATTCTTATAATTCCTCTTCATTCTCTCTCCTCCAAACCTCATTTAGAACTTTAAAACGTAGCTAGTATTGCTTTTAAGGGTCTTATCAATATGTGAGACACAATTCAAACTCATTACCTCAAATTTGCTTTTCTTAATCTCTTTCTCATCTCTATAAAAATTAGGCTTGCAAAGTTTGTACAGTTCTTGCCATATTTATTGGATTGCAAAGTCCCCAACTATGTTTGAGTTTCTGGAAAACAGCAATATTTGAACCATCTTGGTAGCCTCACTGCCCTTTCTCCATAATACATGCTCCTCTTCCATTCAGTCAACTGAACTGCAAAATATCCAATGAAAAGATCCATCCAAACAGGCCTAAAGTGCCAACATTGCATTTGTGCAATCTCGGGTGTCTTCACTTAACAAAAGGGTCCTTTTGAAAATACTGAAAGTTTCCCAAAGGATTGTTATAAAGTGTTAAATGTTAAATAGTCTTTTTTGTTGAACCCTACAACTGTCTCAAGAAATAAAAAAATTGTTAAAGGCAACTGAGAAACTAAATTTTTGTTTTTGTTTTATTTTGGTGACCCAAATTCTCTTTCCAGAACCCCTAACTTAGGTTTCTTGAGTTAAAACATTCTATTGTAGACATTCATATTTGTGGTGTGAGTTTTTTTTTATATGAGCAAACAGAAGTAATATTTCCTGATTATTTTGGCATGCCCACCTCTAACTCAAAGAGTACATTTTCTGTTTTTATGTATTATTTGGGTGTGAGAAATTAATTTCAAATGTCCAAGGTTTTTGCTGTTTTTTAATCTAGCTGTAGGTTAAACTCTGCCAAATTAGACATACATCATAATGATGCCTTAATGTTACAAGATTAAAATGTCTGCACATGGTCTCATACTCATACGTAGCATCCTTGTTGACCCGAATTGTTTGAATTTGCAAGCCAGGAAGCTGGTGGTTCTACAGACTCTGGGTCATTTGAGAATTCCAGCTGTGCTAGCTGTGTACTTGCCAATAAATCCTGACATCACCTAGGGCTTTTCCTAAAATCTGTGCTGACATGGATTTAGAGGCCCACTGATAAATGATACGAACGCTTGATAAAAATACCACCAGTTAGCTTAGTCCTTTTTTTTTTTTTGTCATCATTCTTACAGATTTTGTGACAGAGGCAATAACCTGTATTTCTCAGTGAATGGATACAATTTTATCTTTAAAAAGCCCCAAGTTAGCTTTATTACAAAGACTTATGTATTTTTTTGTGTGCTCCTGAGGATATATTAGACAGCAAGAAATACAGGACTGGAAAATCTCCCCTGCCAATGAAGTAGATGACCGTCTAAGCCCTCTGCGATGAAGAGAGTGTATCACTCACTAAACACAAGCTAGGCAGTGATTACATGAAACAGACATTAAAGGGATGTTCTTAGAAGACACTACCATATCCAACTGATCCATGGGAACAGGGTACAGTTTTCTAGGTTGAAAACAAAAAACTAATACTTACACCCTATGTAACAGTTTGCACAACAAATTTTGGAAGCATTCATTTTTATATTTCAGGCAAAGAAAACAGTATGAACAAATCCCCACATTTCCCTACAAACATTTTTGAAGGAAAAGACTTCAGTTATGAGGGCTTATTTACACATAAGGTAAGGTAGGTTTTACCAGCATTGCAATATGTAAGCATGTGTAGCAACTCTAACATACAAAAACTTGACCTGCTTATCATATGATAACACAGTACTGGCACACATCAAGTAGTCAATAAACATTTGTTGTTGAATTAAAGCTTGATATCCCAAAAGGGTATTTAGTATCAGAGGGGTAATTAACAGCACTTTAGGGACTCTTGGGTGGCTCATTTGGTTAAGCTTCTGACTTCAGCTTAGGTCATGAACTCTCATAAGTTTGAACCCCATGTCTGCACAGACAGCACAGAGCCTGCTTCAGATTCTGTGTCTCCCTCTCCCTCTGCCGCTCCCCTGTTCACACTCTCTCTCAAAAATTAACATTAAAAAAATCACTTTAATCCTTGAAAATGGTTATGCTATTCCTTTTATTAACAGAAAAATGTAAAAATATTTTATCAAATATCACAATGTGTATTTATTTCTTCAGTAAATACTGGGCAAATTCTATGTGTCACAAACAGATGAAGGCTAAGAACATGCCAGTGAATGGAAAGAATGACAGAAAAATAATTCTTCCCATGATGCTTGCATTCAGATAATTGTTTTAATCATTTTCAAATAGAAAGCAAGTATTTTTTTAATAAACAAGGAATTATTCACACTAATTTCTTTATAAAAAATTCAATTTGAGTGTTAGAAATCCCGAATTATAGATCGTGTAAGTCATAGCAAGAAGCTCCTAAGTGAAAAAGCCCCCATGTTGGCACTGTTCACTTGGTCACTGATATTTCCCTGCAAGATGATTCAGATGCGTGTATCTATATTTGTTATGTGAATAGAAAAACATGTAAAACATATTTCATAAAGAGGCTTTTGATTAATACTAAGACTTTGACTTAATATTAAGACTTTGCCTTAATATTTTGACTTAATATTGGGGTTATATCTGAAATAAACTTATGTGATGTTCTGGTAAAAAAAAATACATCATCTAACTTTCCATTAATGTCCATTCATGTGACATGATTAAACTTTCAAAATTGTAGAATTTTTGATAAAATTCCTAATGCTTTGCTTACAACACTAGTTTGTCATTCTATATGCAAATTTTGTATACCATTTACAGAATCTAAAAGTCAAACTGATTCATTTTCTAAATAAGACACTAGCAAGATACTTGGAGATGAAGAATATGGTTTATATTCTTGAGGTATCAGCAATCAAGGTCCTTTTGAGTAATGCTGAAAAGGGATGCTTAAACTGATGAATCACTCCCAATAAAGTTTGCTCATCAATCATCATGTAGGCTAAAATAAAGACAATAATCTAAATAAATCTTTAGAAATTATTACTAGCACTTTATTTTTATGAGAAAATTTTGGGTGGGTAGATAATGTGAAATTTTGTTTTAAAGGTTGGATTATAAAAAATCACCGGGAATATTTTTTCTTTTTTTTGGTACAACAAAATTTTATCACTTACCTGGATTCTAACTCTCTCAGCTTTTAGATGTTTGAGACCTAGTATATTGCTATAATTGTTTTTTTTTTTTGTTTTGTTTTTTGTTTTTTGTTTTGTTTTTTTTACAAACAGAAAATCTGGATAAGTCTCAATGATAAAACAGGTGATTGACATTTGGGGGCACTGAGGTAACAGGGAGATACTGTGATAAAAAATGATAGAATTGATCCAAATACATTAATCAAAATTCAAGTGATACATTCTCAATTCTATCATCTGCATATACGGTTATTTTAGGTAGAATGTACATTTATGAGCTTAATTTTATAAACTGAGATTAAATAATACTAAATCATTTCACCTAAATGTGTGCCTTTATAAACATATCAAAACATCAACTCAGATGGACAATGGACACATGAAAAGCTGCTTAACATCACTAATCATCAGGGAAATGCAAATCAAAACACAAAGAGTTATCACCTCACACCAGATTGGCTAGTATCAAAAAGACAACAAAAAGCAACTGTTGGTGACCATGTGAAGAAAAGTGAACCCTCGAACACTGTTGGTGGGAATAAAAATTGGAGCAACATCTGTGGAAAACAATACGGAGGTTCCTCAAATTAAAAAATAAAATTACTGTATGATCCAGTAATTTCACTTCTGGATATTTATCCAAAGAAAACAAAAGCACTAATTCAAAAAATACATATGCATCACTTTGTTCACTGTAGTATTTACAATAACCAAGACATGGAAGGCAACTCAAGTGTCCATAAATAGATGAATAAAGACGATGTGGTATGTGTGTGTGTGTGTGTGTGTGTGTGTGTATATATATATATATGTGTGTGTGTGTATATATATATATATATATATATATATTAGTCATAAACAGGATGAATCTTGCCATTTGCAACAATGGACAGACCTAGAGGGTATCGTGCTAGGTAAAATAAGTCAAGAAGACAAATACTATTTGATTTTACTTAAATGAATATTTTTAAGTGACTTAGAGTCTGTTCACTACTAGATCATATATCATCTTATGTTGTATATAATTATACTTTCCTAGTTCTGAAATGATTCATATATCAAAATCGGAAATAAATACATTTCCTAAAGTTATTTTTGGCCTTTTATGGAAATTACATTATATATATTAACACAAAAATTATAATTTTTTAAAGTGCTCAGCAATATGTGTGACAAATTAAAAAACAAAAAAAAAACAAAAACTGGGGTAGTATGAAACCACTCAGAAGAGACACTTTCAAAAGTTAAAGAAATTCTTGATGAATTCCCCTCATACTCTGAAACTTTGGTATGTGTGAAAATTTGGAATCTTCCTTCAAAATAGAACTGTTATAGAGGGTAGGTAGACCTAGAAGTTTAAGATTCAACTCTTTATAGAAAATAGAAAATGAATATGCCAAAGTGATTTAAAACAAATTTTTAATGTTTATTTTTGAGAGAGAGAGACAGAGCATGAACAGAGGAAGGGCAGAGAGAGAGGGAGACACAGAATCTAAGGTGGGCTCCAGGCTCTGAGCTGTCAGCACAGAGCCCAACTCGGGGCTCAAACTCACAAACTGTGAGATCTGACCTGAGCGGAAGTCAGATGCTTAACTGAGCCACCCAGGCGCCTCCAAAGTGACATTATTGGCAGAACTTGAACATACCACAAACATTGTGTCAGGAACAAAACAGAAAAAGAACCAGTTCTTAATACCACAGGGTTCCCAGACCAGTACCTACGTCAAACTTATTAAATGATTATGCTAATATATAATACATAATAGTAACAGCTTACTATGTCTGTACAGATGAGGAAATAATTCATTCTTCCCCAAGAAATCTCCAAGTAGCAAATTTACGTATAAAGATATCCAGGCAAATCATGTAATAGCTAATACATGTAAAATTAACCATGACACTTGGTACAATAATCTTAGTTATTACTTCATATCAAATAATGGAAAATAGAATATCTAGGTTCAAAAGCATAGTGTATTTACTATTTATCTCTTACCCACCAAATTCATTTGCCTTCATTCACATAGCAAAGACCCTTTCTACCTCAGCTTAATTACATCTGAGAAGCCCTAACATTCAAGTATTTAAGTGACGGTCAACACTGTGCTTCCAATTCGCACTCTAAATTTTTCTACACTGATAAATGCTGTCTCTCATGGCATATATCCCCTATTCAACTTTACTTTTGTGTAGCATAACCTTTAATGCTAAATTATTTTTCTCCTGAAAAATAAACTTTTACACTAAATTATTTTCTCCCTTTGGTAAATTTATGCATACCCTCCTTAAAAAAAAAAAGTACTATGTTCCTCTATCTGCCTTAGCTGTTTTTTCCCCAACCTGTTGTCATTCGTTATAAAATCCACCTAGACCATATTTAGAAGAGCACATACATTTGTTATTTTATTAATTATAGTAACTAAAATACAGAAAGATATCTGCCCAAAACTTGATAGGATGGCATATAAGAGCACCTCTATATCCTACACTGCCAGTAGGACAAATTTATCTGTTTTTACTCATCAATAATCTTTTGTGATCATAAACTCCATTTTATGGTTTTTTCTGGTTAAAATGAAATTGAAGTATTTTTGAGATACATGGGTAAACTAATCATTGCAGTCCTGAATATCTGTGTGTGTTTGCATGATTAATCCTTTGTATTATTTGCCTTGCAGGTACAATTTCTGCCAGTATGCGTGGCTTTACTACAAGAACAACCCCAAAATGAAGCACATCCAGAAGTACTTTGGACCATAAAATGCCATTACACCATTTACAATTAGCTCTACATGGGCACCCGGGTGGCTTGGTTGGGAGTCCAATTTCGGCTCAGGTCATGATCTCATGGTTTGTGAGTTTGAGCCCCCCCAATGGGCTCTGTGCTGATAGCTCAGAGCCTGAAGCCTTTCACCCTCTCTCTGCCCCTCCCCCGCTCGCAGTCTGTCTTAAAAACAAACATTTAAAAATAAATAAAATAAAATTAGCTCTACATTTTCAAAATCCATTTTGGTTGGTCTTTGTAACTATGGGAGAATATAAATTAAGCTATATAAAAGTAGTTTTGAACATCGTTGGTGTGAAACCATTCCTAATCTATAGCCTAACCTCAAATATATAGGCTTTCAAAGACCTGGTCAGAATATATGATTGGTAACACCGATGGTCTGAAGTGGCAGCGACGGACTCAAGTCTGTGTCAGCAGAGTCTCAGCTTTTAGTGGTGTATGTTCAGTCAAACCCTTAGGAACAGATACATTTAGAAGAACAATCTAAATAATTGCACAAGGTAGTTTGCATCCTTCATTTTTCAGAGGGTAAAGATTTTTACAAATTTGTTGTGGAATAAAATAAATGCAGTAGATCAATGTTTTGAAAAGATTAGATTAGGTCTCCCAAGCCACTAAGGCCACCTAACCACATGCTGGGCATCTTTGCAATAGCTTGTATGTAGACTATCCTTCCTTATCCATGCAGACAAAAAATACTGTCATAATTTTCATGTTAGAATGTCAGCATGTTAAAGATTACCTTTACTGTTTCTCCCCCAACTCTTTCAATATTCCTCTTTCCTCCTTTATCTGAGGACACATTTTCTGCTGCCCTGAAAGTAAAAGAAGTTTCCCTCTATGCCATCCAGCCAGAATGCTCTTTAGTTAGCACTTAAGCTTCAAAATCATTTGAAATTATTGAAATAATTCAAAATTATTTGGAATTTAAAATCCAACAAGCTACACTAATGAACATAAAAAAAATGTAAATGACTCATCCTATTCCTGAAGTAATAGCTTCTGAGAGTTATTTACACTGTTAACCCAGAGGAACAAGTATTACCTGGATCAGAGTGGAGAGATCAAGTTGTATGTAAGGAGCAACCTCCTATGTAGGTTTGTAATTTCTCTGCTTATGGGGAAATTGTTCTCTGTCTGTAGAGTTAGAAAATACTACAAAGCTATAACTTTGTTCTATTTCCTTTTGGTCTAATATAGTTTACATCTAGAAGACTTTTAATACTTTACTATCTTTGTTACCATGGATTGAGGAGTGTGGTTACCCCTGAGAAAACAGAAGGGAAATGCCCAAGAGCAAATAATCATTGTTAAACAAATGATTTCAGTTTATTAGTGAAGTTTCATTTGTTGCATTGGAGTATTACACAGATGGGTTGTAAATACATTGTTACTTATATATTTATAGAATATATTTATAAAAATTGAGAAGGCCAGTCTTATCCCAGACATCATTAATTCTAATATCCAAGTATGTATGCATCTTTAATAAGATCCTCAATGCTTCTCACATAACCAAAATTTTAGATTCACCAATTTAAATACAGCTTTTCTCAGTCTCTGCTTAATTTCATTAGGGAAATGCAATAATTTTTCAAAATTATAATTAGCGAATACACCAATCCCCCTTTATCTGCAGTTATGTTTCCAACGTTTCAGTGACTGTGAATCATGGTCCTTAAGCAGATGATCCTCCTGACAAATTGTCAGAAGGTAAACATCAGCCTAACACTGTGACACAGTGCCTATGTCACCTCATTTCATCTCAACACATAGGCATTTTTTGATTTGAGAGAGAGAGAGAGGCAGAGAGAGAGAGAGAGAGGCAGAGAGAGAGAGAGGCAGAGAGAGAGAGAGAGGCAGAGAGAGAGAGAGAGGCAGAGAGAGACGAAGAGAGAAAAAGGGAGGGAAAGAATCCCAAGCAGGCTCCTTGCAGTCAGCCCAGAGCCTGATGCAGGGCTGGAACTCTCAAACCAGGAGATCATGACCTGAGCCAAAGTCAGACACTTAACTGACAGAACCATCCAGGCACCTCTCAGAAATGCCCAATAAGCATCTTATCCTCTCACATCACTACAAGAAGGGTGAGTACAGTACAGGAAGATTTGAGACCATAGTCACATAACTTTTATTACAGTATACTGTTATAAATTGTCCTATTTTATTATTGCTAACCCCTTACTGTGCCTAATCTATAAATTAAACTTTATCATACGTATATGTCTGCACAGGAAAAAAATGCAATACATATGATACATATGGTACTACCCCTGGTTTTAAGCACCTGCTAAGGGTCTTGGAATCCATTCTCTGCAGATAAGAGGAGACTACGGTGCGATAAAAATTTTGACCACAATGTGGTTTAGTGTTTTACTAATTTTAGAGATGGTATCTCCCTGGTGCACTAGATCATGCATAAATTATAACAGCTGCCACTGAGTTGATGTTTCCACTCGCTTCTTAATGATGTCTGAGTTTTTGCAAAATATTCTAAGTCAGATATTAATGGAGGAAATATGACTTTCTATAGTTACATATGCATATATATGCTGTCATTTATATGTTATTCATCCTTAACACAGACCTTTTGATTTATGATTATTATAAATATTCAAAGAAGTACGTCGTTTTAAGTGATGAATACAGGGACACTATTTTCCTGGAGAGGGGGCTGTCTAAACAATAGCATATTATGATAGCATTATATAGATTGCCTAAGATTTGAAAAGCCAGTCATTTGTGCATGCATCTTATGGGTTACATTTTGAGGAAGCTTAATTCTATGACAGGTAGACAGCTTAAAAATATTAACTAAAGAAATAATTGAATGTTCTTGAAGCCACTTCATATTTACATATTTGTCAACCACCAACACAGTGCCACTTGATAGCATAATGCAACTAATTAAAATGATATGGAAAACAAAACATTTTCTATAAAACCAAAGTCAGAGTCATATAAATTTGAGGTGAACTATTCTGTATACCTCTAAATCATTTTCTGTATCTTCCTATCTTCTAGTGGTGATTGTTTTCATTTAAGAATGATAAATTTAGCCTATTATATTTGTACTATCCAGGCCAATACACTTTTAATGAATAGTAAGCACACAACTGTAATTGGAAAATATATTTATTATTTATGATATATGTTCTTGACAGTGATAAAGGAGGAGGTATCAGGTGCATAATCAAGGCAGTTAAAATATTGCCAATACAAAGTGGAAAAAAAAAGAAAATTTAATGTAGTCTAAAGTGACATTAGCTATTATGTTTATCTAAATGTGTAATTAAAAATAATATATGGCTTCATTACATGTCCCAGATTTCTATGTGGTATATTTCTCCTAATTATATGTTAGGAGAAAGTGGCAAAAAATGAATCTGGAATTACTGAAGCAAATGTGTCTCCTGAACATATATCTTAACTAATGGGATAATTTACACATTGTACTTTTTCCTTTTCCATTCTCATAGTAGGGTGAGAATTCTTCCAAATAATGAAGCTTCTTTACCAAAAAATTCTGTACTGTCACTGAAATAGTCCATCTGACATATGTATTATGACATGTGTTTTTTCTTATCCTTTAATGAAACTGGATGATTATTTTCAATGTTTCCATTTTTTCTCAAATTGATACTTACGTAAAACTTCTATTCTTGCAAAAAAAAACCTCAATCATCTTGTTTTCTTTTATATTATAAAATGCAAGAGAATTCTCAAGATGTTATCCTATTTGGTATTATGATTTTAAATAATAGTAAATGATGGAGGAATGGGATAAAACAAAATTTAAAACTAAAATCATAAAAGTACACACATATTTTTATACACAAAATGTATTTTGACACATTCTCAGAAACTATAAGCGTTGCATCTTTTCTTTAGGAGCGAAGAGTCTATTTCTTTTGGTTACCTTTCTTTTTCTGGCACTTATCTACCTAAGACCATACTAAAGTATTCCTTGGAGATTTTCATTTATATTAGCATAAACACTGGGACCACCACTGAATCCTATCCATAAAGGAAAGTGTTTGTTATTTGTTTTATCATTGGTTTCCTTACCCCATTTCAACGTACAATCTTCAATCATTACCTATTTATGCTTGTTGTAAACTACTATGTGGATCTTACATAAACTCTTTATAAGTGCATTATATAACAAAAGTCACATTTAAACCTAAAATTTTAATCTCTGTAACTTAAAAACTGGAATTACCTCTAGGATGCAAGAATGGTTCAACATATGCAAATCCATAACTGTGACACATATTAACAAAATGAAGGGGGAAAAATCACATGATATCAAATACAGAATAAGCATTTGACAAAACTCAGTACTTGTTCATGATAAAAATACTCAAAAAACTAAGTATAGAAGGAACTTATCCCAACATAATAAAAACCCACAACTACATCATAGTGAATTGTGGATAATGGATACTGGAAGTCCTTACTAGAGCAATTAGGCAAGAAAAAGAAATAAGAAGAATCCAAATGGAAAAGGAAGAAGAAAAATTATCTGTTTACAGATGGCAGGATCCTGTATGTAGAAAACCTTAAAGATTTTACCAAAAAAAATGGTTAGAATAAATTTAATAAAGTTGCTGGATAGAATATCAACATATAAAAAGCAGTTGATTTCTATACACTAACAATCCATCAAAAAAAATCCCATTTAAAATAACATCTAAAACAATAAAGTACTTATACATTAAAAACTACAAAACAATAGATGAAATTAAAGCACACAGACATCTTGTGTTCATGCATTGGAATAATTATTAAATATTTCCATACTGTTCAAAGTGATCAACAAATTCATACTATCTCCATCAAAATCCATATGCCACGTTGTACAGAAATGGAAAAACAAGGGTGCTTCAGTGGCTCAGTTGGTTAAGCATCCAACTTCAGCTCAGGTCACAATCTCATGGTTTGTGGGTTCTATGCTGACAGCTCAGAGTCTGGAGCCTGCTTCAGATTCTGTATGTTCCTCTCTGTCTCACCCATGCTCATGCATGGTCTCTCAAAAATAAATACACATTAAAAATAAATTTAAGAAATGGAAAAGCAATCTGAAAATTCATATGAAACCACAAAAGATTAAGAACAGGTAAAGCAATATTGAGAAAGAAGAGCAAATCAGGAAGTACCCCACTTCCTGATTTCAATATGTATTACAAGGCTGCAGTAATTAATATTGTAGGATACTGGCATAAAGGACAGACCCGTATACCAGTAGAATGGAATAAAGAGTCTGGAAATAAACCCACATATAAAGTCAACTAATCTTTGACAAGTATTTCAAGAATACACAATGATGGAAAGATATCTCTTCAACAAACGCTACTAGGAAAATTACACATCCATATGCCAAAAAAAAAAAAAAAATGAAGCTGGATCCCTATCTTATACCATGCACATAAAGCAACTAAAAATCAATTAAAGATTTAAACATAAGTTCTGAAGCTGTAAAACTCCTAGAACAAAATATAAGGGGAAATCTTCTTGACTTTATTCATATCAATTTCTAGGATATCACCCCCAAATCATAAGAAACAAAAGCAAAAATAGACAAGTGGGATGATCAAACTAAGTTTCTGTACACCAAAGGAAATAATCCACAGAATGAAAGGTTACCTATAAATAGGAGAAAACATTCACAAACCATGTATTTGATAAGGACTTAATTTCCAAAATATATAACATACAACTCAATAGCAAAATTTATCCAAGAGATACAGGTATGCTGTTTCAAATGGGCACATGCACCCCAATGTTTATAGCAGCACTATCAACAATAGCCAAAGTATGGAAAGATCCCAAATGTCCATCGATGGATGAATGGATAAAGAAGATATGTGTGTGTGTGTGTGTGTGTGTGTGTGTGTGTGTGTGTGTGTGTGTGTATACACAAAAATAATATAAAAACAGGGAGGGGGACAAAACCTAAGAGACTCTTAAATATGGAGAACAGGGTTGCTGGAGGGATTGTGGGAGGGGGTTGGCTAAATGGGTAAGGGGCATTAAAGAATCTATTCCTGAAATTGTTGTTGCACTATACACTAATTTGGATGCAAATTAAAAAAATAAAATTAAAAAAAGTTAAAAAATTTAAAAAACCAATCTAAAAATGGGCAAAGAATCTGAATAGATATTTTTCAAAAAAAGACATACACATGGTCAATAGGTACATGAAAGGTGCTCACCATCACTAGTTATCAAGGAAATGCACAGTGAAATATCACATCTATTAGGATGGATGGTTTTTATCAAAAAGACACAGGTATCAATTGCTGATGAGGATGTGAAGAGGCCCCTGCTACACTGCTGGTGGAAATGTAAATTGGTACAGCCATTACAGAAAACAGTATGGAGATTCCTCAAAAATTAAAATAGAAACATCACATAACGCAGCAATTCCAGTTCCATCAATAACTGAAGAAAACAAAATCAGCATCTTGAAGATATAGCTGAAGTGCATACAAGCATGTTCACAATACCCAAGTTATGACAACAAACTATCTATTGACAGATGAATGGATAAAGAAAATGGGGTGTCAACACACAGTGGGTTATTATTCAGCCTTCAAAAAAGAATGAAATGCTGCCATTTGCAGTAAGGTGAACCTGGAGGACACTATGCTAGGGAAAATAAGCCAACCAGAGACAAATACTATAAGGATTCCACTCACATATAGTATCTGATTAAATTAATAAAATTAGAAAAAAGAACAGTTATTGTCAGGGGCTGAAGGAAATAGGAAGCTATCCAATGGACATAAAGTTTCAGTTATTCTAGATTCAGTTATTCTAAGTTCTAGAGAACTGCTCTACAACACAGTGCTTTTAGTTAATATGGTATTGTGCATTTCAAAAGTTAAGACCGTAGATCTCATGTTAAGCATTCTGCCACACACACACACACACACACAAAAATAAGGGATGACACAGAAAACTTTGGGAGATATTGGATGTGTCTATTCCTTGAATATGGTAATGGTATTACAGATATTTGCATAAGTCAACACTCACCCAATCGTACACATTAAACATATGCAGTTCTTTTGTATACAGTTCAATAAAGCAGTTTTTAAACAAATATACATGACATGAGTTTTAAAGAATAGGCTCTCACCTTAGCTGAAAAAAAATTTTGTTTCATAATCTAGAAGAAAATAACCCTGGACTCAGTTTGATCCAACCAGACCCAATCTGAACACTTATAATATAACTGAACTATAAATGCAGTTACTACATTCATGTTAGTGTAATTAATTGTTGTAATTTCTTACATATGCACATTTTCCTTTTAATATATTGTGAATTTATTCACTCAATACACATTGAGCATACGCATATTTTGGACCTTAAATATACACATTTCAGGACAATAAACTCCTGTTTTTTAAATGATCATACATGCCAACACAGAGTACATATGCATTAGGGACATTTATAGACATATTCTATTGCTATTTCTTAGACTAAATGTTAAATGTAGAGGAATCTCATAAACCATAAGCCTATATAGAGGAGAAGCTCTGCTCCAAACAGGTAGTGGTACAGGAGGAAAGGAATTCTAGAAGTAGTGAAAGTTTAGCTAATGTCTGAAGCAAACAGAGACTAGCAGATAAGGAAACATGAGAAGGGAGTTTAAGCTTCCTAAAACACATTATTGTTACTGTTCTTTTTACTGTGAGGGAAAATAAAATAAAGCAATATGGAGGAAGAGTAGTAAAGCAGTTACTAAAGAACGATATGGTAAATAAGGATATTTTTACCTTGCTATTTTAGCATCTGCTCAATGGAAAAGGCCAATAGAGAAAAAGTGACAAAAAAGTCAAAAGAGGGGCTAGGAGATGGAGAACATTTTATAATCATAAACACGAAATTCTGATATTTTTCTTAGATTCATCTCAAACATAACTTCTATAAAGAGGTTTCCTTGATTCCCAGGTAATTAGCCTCATATCAAAAGCAACTGTACCCATTTCTGAACTAGCAAAGGCTTTAATACTCTTCTATAACAGCATTCATTTATCATTCATCTTACCTTATTTCTCCCACTAAACTGTAAGATAATTTGCAATACCTTACATTAACTTACATTACTGAATTGTACAATTATCACATGATGATTATATTTTCATGCATTTAGCTAATCAAACTGGTGAGCTCACAGTGTGCATTGTTGGTAACATACATCTTTGGTATCATGCCAAACACTACAGTTGACCCTTGAATGAGGGGTTTGAACTGCACAGGTCCACTTATACAAAGATATTTTTCAATAAATGCATTGGAAAATGTTTTTAAAGATTTGCAACAATTTGAACACACTAGGAAACCATGTACCTAAAAAATATCAGAAGTTAGGTATGCCATGAATACATAAAATATATTTTATCATTTACTATGATAAAATACATACAAGTCTATTATGAATATTACAAATATACACAAAATCAGAAATTTAAATATATAATCAACAGTATTATAAACATACACAAAATCTATCATCAAAACCTACATAAATCTTGCAGACCATACATGGTGGCAATTACGGTTGAGAGAAATGTAAACAAACATAGTAATGCCATATTAAATCACAACTGCATCAAATTGTAGTACCTACTATACTAATATCCATTTTGGAGCAACCTCCTGTTTCAACTGCAGTAAGGTCAAGTGTTGGAAATATTCCCTTAAAATGACATGTGACACTCATCTCTGCGTGAGCAGCTCCTTTCTACAATAAATTGCATAATGCAGTTTAAAAATGATCTTTCCTGGCTCTCACGTATTTTTCATCATATTTAGGCAAAAAACACAAACCTCCAATAGAGCCATGAGACCCATCTGAAGTACCACCAGTGATGCTGACAGTGGCTCTACAAAGCAGAGAAAAATTGTCACATTACAAGAAAAAGTTGAATTGTTTGATGTGCACCAAAGACACACTGAGGTCTGCCACTGTGGTTGCCCACCATTTCAAGATAAATGAATCTGGCATAAGGACCATTGTTTAAAAAAATCCATAAAGCTGTCACTGCAGCTACACCAGAAGGCCCAAAAATCTGGCACTTTTTTGCAAAACACCATTTTATCTCATGTTGAAAATGCAGCTTTTCTGTGGGTGCATGATTGTTATAAGGAACACAGACTGTAAGGAACGTATCTACAGACAGATATAATTTGACAAAAAACAAAGTCATATGACAATTTAAAACAAAAGGTGAAGGATATCTAATGCCAGAGAATTTAATGCCAGCAAAAGATGGTTTGATCATTTTAGAAAAAGGGTTAGCTTTTAGAATGTCTAGATAACAGGAGAAGTAGCTTCAGCTGACCAAGAGGCAACAGGTGAGTTCCCAGATGCCATTAGGAAAATAATAGAGAAGAGGGACTCCTGTGTGGCTCAGTCAGTTGAGCAGCCAACTCTTGATTTCAACTTAGGTCATGATCCTAGGGTCATGGGATAGAGCCCTGCATCAAGCTCCACGTGAGCATGGAGCCTGCTTTGGATTCTTTCTCTTTCTCTCTCTCTCTCTCTACCCCCCCCTCCCTCCCTCGCTGCCCCTCCCCTGTATATGCAGAAGGGCTCTCTCTCAAAATAAATGAACATTTTTAAAAAAATGATTGAGGGGAAGCCTTGGTGGCTCAGCTGGTTAAGCATCTGACTTCAGCACAGGGAATGATCTCAAGGTTCATGAATTCAGGCCCCACATTACAGTTTTGCTGATAGCATAGAGCCTGCTTCAGATTCTCCTTCTTCATCACTCTCTGCCCCTCCCCCACTAGTACCCACATGCTCTCTCAAAATTAAATAAATGTTAAAAAAATCATTGAGGAGAAATAATATCTGCCTTGAAAGGTTTTGACGCAGATTAAAGTACCCTATTGTGGGAAAAAAAAAAAGCCACAATGGACTTGATTAGTAAGGAACAGAAGCAAGCATTAAGATTTAAAGCAGAAAGGGATAAGCTAATTCTGTTTCATATAAATGTAAATGGGTTTATGGTCATGACTGCCCTTAACTATGAACCTGATAACCCCCCGAGTCTTGAAGGGAAAAGGTAACACCAGCTGCCAGTCTTCTGGTTGTACAACGCAGACTGGACAGCCACCCTTTTTTTCTATATTCCATTGCATTGATGCTTTGTCCCTGAAGTCAGGAAGTACTTCACCAGTAAGAAACTGCCTTTTAAAGTTCTTTTGATATTGGACAATGCTCCTGACCACTCAGAATCCCAGAAATTCAATACCAAAAGCAATGAAGTGATCTAGGGTGCCCCAAATACAATGTCCTCAATTCAACCTCCAGATCAAAGGGTCGTTAGGGTCTCCAAGGCTCTTTATACACAGTACTCTATGGAAAGGATCCTCAATGTTATGAAAGAGAATCCTAATATAGAGTCAATTGTGAAAGTCTTGTTAAGATGCCATCATGGCTATAGAAAAATCCATGAAAGCCATCAAGCCTGAAACAAGTTGCTGCTGCTGAAAATTGTATCTAGATGCTATACACGACTTCACAGGATTTATGCCAGAGCCAATCAAGGAACTTGGATTATGGATATGACCAAAAAAAAAAAAAAAGATGGGGTATATGTGTGAAGGGTTTCTAGATACGGATTTTAGAAAAATTAACAGAAGATGACTGCACGGAGAAGAGTGCTTCTGATGAAGATGAAGTTCCAGAAAACAAATCAACATCACACAATCTGGCATAAGGACTCCAATTATTCAAGGCTACTTTTGACTTCTTTTTATAATATAGACCCTTCTATGATATAGGTATTGAAATTAAAGCAAGCAGTGGAAGGACTGGAAGCATGTAGAAATATTTTTAGAGAAATGAAGCAAAAAAAAAAACAGCAGAATTTGTCATTTTCATAGTTACACCAAGTGTACCTGCTTCCCCTGGGTCCTCCTCCCCCTCTGAGATAACAAGATCAGTTCTCCCCTTTTCTCCTCTTCAGCCTACTCAATGTGAAGACAACGAGGATGAACCCCTTTATGATGATCTGCTTGCTCTTAATAGTAAATAACCATCATGCCATACAATTAACTTATATTGTATATGTGTGTGTCTTCATTTGAAAGTCTAAAAACTGTACAGAAAGAACTGTAAGATGTTTTTTTGATTATTGCCTAAGTATTTATCATATAGAACATCATGTACAAAACTTGTATAGAAGTAGATATCCTATCCTCATACTGGCATAAAGTAAGTGATATTTAATATGAAACTAATGTGTTTTTTTGTTTTATAACTTTGCTATGGAAGAATTATATCACCATACAATATGTCTCTTTCTCTCATAGAGAAACTGCCTATAAGCCAATGATCACAGGTAAGTGCTTTTTTAAAAAAAAATGTGAAAATCTATCCAATACTGTATTATGAATATGACTGTAATACTGTATGCCACAAAAAAATTATGAATCATTCATTAGTGTATAGGCTAATTGACTCCAAGTATCAATCATATTATATTAGGCTACCAAAAAGCAACCATATTGCTGCTGGTTATCAATGCATAAATGATTATATCAGTAAATAAATATGAGTTTTAACATCTTTTCATTCTTTTGAGTGAGAGAGAGAAATAGAGAGAACTCGTGTGTAAGTGGGGGGAGAGGGGTAGTGGGAGAGAGAAAGAATTGTAAGTGGGCTCCAAGCTCAGTGCAGAGCCTGACATAGGGCTGGATTCCACAACCAATCCAAACTGGAACATCTATAATGGGAGGTTCAGTACGCCTAATCATCACATTGGTCAAGGGTCAGCTGTAGTATGGATATTTTTTAATAAAAATGTGTACTTTAAAAATATTTTTTTAACTGGCAAACATTCTAGAATATGAGATACTGATACTTTCCATGAAAATGAGAAGTTTGAATTTAGAAATTCAAACGTATAGTAATTATTATTGTATCATATTTACCTAAGAGATACAGAAGCAAAACCATGTGAAAGTTAACGAGGCCAAATGAAAAGAGCAAATACATTTCTCTTTTCTTCTATGCCTGGTCCTTGCACAAAAGTGATGTATTCTCATACAGATGTTATTCTCATACAGATGTGTTTTTGTCTTATCTTTAAGCCATGAAGTGTTTGATTTACTAATCACAACTTTGACCTATTTTGTTCTCCTTTATTTGTTAAGAGTCTAATATTTCACTCTTAAAATCTTTCCCTTTCTTCATTTATCAAAAAATATTATCAGATAGTTTTCTATTTAATAATTTTAGTATTATGAATATATATGCTTAAAAAAGATATTTCTGCTTTAATAGAATATTCATTTGTAATCCATTACCTAAAACTACTCTAACCAAATCCTAGTACTATTAGCTTAATGGTTTCCTTTGTTTATATATTTATTGGGTTTGCGGAATGAATAAAGCATCCATGCCACATCAATAAGAGGAAGTAAAACACTTAAGAGACGTACAAGCCTCAGCATACATTCAAATCCTTATATCCCATGTAAACTCTGAGTTTACTGTAATATAAACAAAACACTTTGACAATTCAGGATTATAAAATATATGCCTAGATTCTGCTTCTGAAATGGTGGTATAAGCCCTCAATAGAGTAACCATCTCAAAAATCAACCACAAACTGTGAAATACAAAATAAAAATAAATTTTTCAATGGAAAATGGGCAAAAGAAGTCAGTGTTGGTTTGTGTGTGTGTGTGTTTATATGTATGTGTGTGTGTGTATATATATATTCATTTATTTTTTGAGAGGGAAAGACAGAGTACAAGTAGCATAGGGGAAGAGAGAGAGGGAGACACAAAATCAAAATCCAAAGCAGACTCTAGGCCCTGAGCTGTCAGCATGGAGTCCCATGCAGGGCTTGAACCCATGAACCATGAGTTCATGCCTTGAGCTGAAGTCAGACAGTTAACCAACTGAGCCACCCAAGTGCCACAAGAAGTCAGTTTTGAGAGGAGTAAAACCTTATGAGGACAGTTAGGACCATTAGGTGAGCACCATATTTTGTGGCAATGACATGAGGCGAGGCTTCAGTTGTATGGGACAGGAATGCTAAATCTCTAATCGATAGTCCTGCTGCCTTTTCACAAATGAAGAACCAAGAGATGGAGTATAGGAAACCATGACTGCCAAAGAGCTGGTCAGAGCACAAGTAGGGTACCAGATTTAATTAAGCATCAAACTGATGCTGACATTTTCCAGCTAGAATATAAAGAAATTTTTAAAAATAGCAACGTTCTTCAGAATCTTCAGAAAAATGTAACCCAGAGCCCTCAAAACTTAATATTTACAATGTTCAGTGTACAAAATGTATTAAAGAATCAGGTAAATATGGGCCATTTTCAAGAAATAATATAATAAGTAGGAGGTGGCCCTGATATGACCCTGATTTTGGAAAAGAGAATTTTAAAACAGTTACCTTACAACCTAGTGAGGTGAAGGAAAAAACACCCATAGTAAGTGAAAATTTAGGAAATCTTAGAAGAAAACATATGGAAGAATCAAAGGAGAGGTTAAAATACAAAAAAAATGTCTTAAACAAGGAATTTGGGGGTTTATTAGCAATATAAAGATAAGAGAGAAAAAAGACAACAAAATAATGAAATTCTGCATCTGAAGACAAAAAAACAGGATGGAAAAACCACAGAATTTCAGGCACCAAAATACACAAAGAAACATAATCATATAAAGAAGTCTTACCTATCAGCAATATATATAGTTCCAGAGTGAATGAAGAGAAAGTGATAGAAAAAAAAAATGGCCAAAAGGTTACTTAATTTGATGAAAGGCATAAATTTAGTGTTTCAAGATGCTCAATGAATCCCACCGCAAATACAAAGGAGACCACACACAAACATGATTGTTTAAATACTAAAATTCAGACAGAAAATCTTGAAAGTTACAAGAGTAAGTTTAAATAACAGAGCAAACAGTGGACTAACGGAGTTTCTTTCTCATCAAAAACTATGGAGTCCCTCTACACTCTTCTCCAGAACGGCTTTCCCAGTTTGTATTCCCACCAACAATGCAAAAGGGCTCCCCTTTCTCTGCATCCTCACCAACATGTTTCCTGAGTTGTTAATTTTAGCCACTCTGACAGTTGTAAGGTGGTTTTCATTTGTATTTCCCTGATGATGAGTGATGTTGAACATCTTTTCATGTGTCTGTTAGCCATCAAACAGAACTACCCTACAACCTAGCAACTGCACTACAAAGGATTTATCCAAAGAATCCAAAAATGCAGAGTCAATGGAGCACATGCACTCCAATGTTTATACCAGCACTATCAACAATAGCCAAATCATGGAGGTGCCCGAGTGCCTCAGTCAAACAACTGACTTCAGCTCAGATCATGATCTTGCAGCTCATGGGTTTGTGCACCATGTTGGGCTCTGTGCTGACAGCACAGAGCACGGAGCCTGCTTTGAGTTCTGTGTCTCCCTCTCTCTGCCTCTCCCTCCTCACACTCTCTCTCAAAAATAAACATTAAATAAATTAAAATAAATAAAAACACAATAGCCAAATTATGTAAAGAGTCCACATGTCTGTCAACTGATGAGTGAATAAAGAAGATGTGGTATATACATACAATGGAATACTATTCAGCAATCAAAAAGAAGGAAATCTTGTCATTTGCAAAAACATGGATAGAACTAGAGGATTTTAGGTTAAGTGAAATAAGTCAGAAAGACAAGTATTATATGATTTCACTCATATGTGGAATTTGAGAAACTCAACAGATGAACATAGGGGGAGGGAAGAAAAAGTAAGATAAACAGAGAGGGAGGCAAACCATGGGAGACTCTTAAACAGAGAACAAACTGAGGGTTGCTGGAGGGGAGGTAGGTTGGGGAATGGGTTAAATGAGTGATGGCCATTAATGAGGGCACTTTTTGGAATGAACACTGAGTGTCATATCTAAGAGATGAATCATTGAATTCTACTCCTGCAGCCAGGAAGACTATATGTTAACTAACTTGAATTTAAAAACAAAACAAAAACAAAAAAAACTATGGAGTACAAAAGAGAATGAAATAATGTTTTTAAAGTTCTGAAAGAATCAAAACAGCTGTCAATGCAGGACTCTAGATTTACTAGAAATATCCTTCAAGAAATAAGGCAAAATAAAATCTTTCCATATAAAGAAAGACTAATAGATTTACTACCTTAAATCCTGCATGACAATAAATGCTCATTAAAGTTTCTTCAGGTTGAAGGGAAATACCAGATAGAAATGTCAACATAAATAAAGGGCATCATAAATGTTAAGTATCTGTATAAATATAAATTTTGTGTCCTTTGATTTCATAATTCATATTACAGGTTAAAGAATAAAAACATTGTCAATGTGGAGTTTATATCATCCCTACAAATAAAACCAATACAGTATAAAAAATAAAAGATAAAAAATCTTATATTTTTAAGTTTTCTACATTTCATAAAGTGTACAACACCAATTCTAAACACATTATAAGAAGTTATGGCTAAGGAGGGGCTAACATGGCAGAGATATAGGAGGATCCAAACTTCCTGCATCTCTCAAACGAAGAAGGGTTGAAGCCAAAGGACTTTGAACCCCAAGAGTCTGGGAGGAAAAGAGACTGAGGAGATACCGGGACAACCTGACAGGCCATGGGTGGGTGACTGCTAACAGGGAGAGAGAAAATGGGCCCACATAGGCATGGAGAGGAGGGATCCCCATTTGTGGAGAGACAAAGGGAAGGGAAGAGAAAGTGAGGTTGTGGAAGCATGGGAGTGTATCTGGACAAGAGAAAAACCTCAGACTGGATGGAGAGGGATCCCATCTCTAACTGTGGGGGCTTTCTCCAGACTGGGGCTGGCTACCCTGTTCCCACACCTGAGGAAGAGTGGAGCCACCCTGAGCTTGGTGGCTAGGTCAGGGGTACAGTCCAGAATAGGAGAAAATGACCCCTTCCCTGGAGTGCTGTGGGACAGGACAAAGCCTGCCTGTGTCTGCCACCCCTTGGCTAGGAGGCTAGGTCAAGGGCACAGCTATGTAAGGTTGGCATGAGAGGCAATTCACCAGTGCCAGGATGCAAAGAGCCAGAGTTTGGATTCCAGCCAAGCACCAGGGCACAGGAGTCGCCTGAGACAGACTTCCTCCTCTGCATCCACGGCACAGTGAGGACAGCTCCAATGGAGTGACTTAGGACACTGCTTCTGTGGAGAAGAGACTGGTGGGTCACCATTTTTGTCCCCATCACTACCAAGGTGGGGACTCGGGGATCAGACCATAAGGCCCACGGTGTAGGCAGGACCTGCCTACACCAAACCATGCCCCTCCACACCAGGTAACTGCATATCAACTGGAGGATAGATGCTGAGGAACCAGAAGGCCCCCTCCTCTAGACCAGCACTGCTGCATTGCCTGGATCAATTCTAGGACAATCTTTGTTATTTACATATATTCCTCTTTACTTTTCTCCTCCTTATCTCTTCCCTCCTCTAGACTGGTTACTCTGGTTGTTGGTTTGTTTAAGCAGACATATTTAATCCAATCTCTTGATACATGTTCTACACCTCCTTCTTTACTTTCTCTCTGGAATAATCAAGCCATGTAGTTTCTCTGGGTAGCTTTATCTTCATTTCTTTTTCTCCAACTCCTTTATTTTTTTTTTTCCTCTGTCTGGATTAAGCTGTTTAGTCTTACTGGTCAATATTTATTTTTTCTTTTTCCCCCCGCCCCTGTCATTTCTCTCTTCGTATGTGCTCTTCCATCACCACTGCCTCCACCCTGTTCTTTACTTGTAGTTGGTGTTTCTGGTTTTTTGCTTTTGGATTGTTTTTGTTTGTGTGTTTTCATTTTTTTTTCCTGTTTCTTTGTCTGTTTTCTTTTCCAGGGCTACTTCAAGGAACAAATCAAGGCACATCTGGTGGAGGGTCCAAACCATCACTACAAGTAGGGAAATAAAGTAACCAAAGTCACAACAACAGAGATCAAGTAACACTCTCCAAAAAACACCTCCTGAAGGGCCAGACCCTGACTGTGTATGACTCCCTTTTAATATAGCAGTGCTCACAGATGCGGAGCACACAACAAGCTTTTAAAATGCATAAGGTACAGAAAACTAGCCAAAATGACAAAACAGAACAATTCTCCTCAAAAGAAATTTCAGGAAGAAGTGATAGCTAAAGAATTGATCAAAACAGATATAAGCAATATAACTGAACAAGAATTTAGAATAATAGTTATAAGATTAATCACTGGGCTTGAAAAAAGCATAGAAGAAAGCAGAGAATCTATTGCTGCAGAGATGAAGAAACTAAAAATAGTCATGATGAATTAAAAAATGCTATAAATAAGGTGCAAGATAAAATGGAGGCAGCCACAGCATGGACTGAAGAGGCAGAAGGGAGAATAGGTGAATTAGAAGATAAAATTATGGAAAAAGAGGAAGCTAAGAGATAAGAAAAATCCAAGATCATGAGGGGAGAATTAGAGAAATGATACAATCAAATGGAACAATATCTGTGTCTTATGAATTCTAGAAGAAGAAAAGAGAGAGAAAGGGACTGAAGGTGTACTTGAACAAATCATAGCTGAGAACTTTCCCGATCTGGCAAAGGAAATAGACACTGAAATCCAAGAGGCACAGAGACATCCATCCAGACATAACTAGAATCGATCTTCTGAATGACATATCATAGCAAAACTGGCAAAATACAAGGATAAAGAGAGAATTCTGAAAGCAGCTACAGATAAACGGCCTTAACATACAAAGGTAGACACATTAAGTGTAGTAGCAGACCTATCTACTGAAACTTAGCAGTCCAGAAAGGAATGGCAGAAAATCTTCAATGTGATGAACAAGAAAAATATTCAGCCAAGAATTCTTTATCCAGCAAGACTGTCATTCAGAATAGGAGGAGAGAGAAAGGTTTTCCCAAGCAAACTAAAACTGAAGGAATTCATCACCACTAAACCAGTTCTACCAGAGATTCTTAGGGGGACTCTGAGTGAAATGATGCAAGGACCACAAAGTACCAGAGACATCACTAGAACTATGAAACCTACAGATAACACAATGACACTAAACCCATATCTTTCAAAAATAACAGTGACTATAAATGGACTAAATGCACCAAAAGACATAGGGTATCAGAATGGATTAAAAAAAAAAAAAAAAAACCAAGACCCACCTATTTGCTGTCTACAAGAGACACATTTTAGACCTGAGAACACCTTTAGATTGAAACTGAGGGGATGTAGGAGTATCTATCATGCTACTAGAAATCAAAGGAAAGCTGCAGTAGCCATGCTTATATCAGACAAACTAGACTTTAAATTAAAGGCTGTAACAAGAGATGAAGAAGGGCATTATATAATAATTACAGGGTCTATCCATCAGGAAGAGCTAACAATTATAAATGTCTATCCACCGAATTCAGAAGCACCCAAATATATAAAAAAAAACTAATCACAAACATCAACAATCTTATTGGTAAGAATGTGGTAATTGCAGGGGACTTTCATACTCTATTTACAACAATGGACAGATCATCTAGACAGAAAATCAGTAAAGAAACAACAGCCCTGAATGATACACTGGACCAGATGGACTTGACAAATATATTTAGAACTCTACATCCTAAAGCAGCAGAGTATACTTTCTTCTCAAGGGCACAGGAAACATTCTCCAAGATAGATCACATACTGGGTCATAAAACAGCCCCCAATAAATATAAAAGAACTGAGATCATACCATGCACATTTTTTTCAATATATGAAGTTTATTGTCAAATTGGTTTCCATACAACACCCAGTGCTCATCCCAAAAGGTGCCCTCCTCAATACCCATCACCCACCCTCTCCTCCCTCCCACCCCCCATCAACCCTCAGTTTTTTCTCAGTTTTTAACAGTCTCTTATGCTTTGGCTCTCTCCCACTCTAACCTTTTTTTTTTTTTTTTTTCCTTCCTCTCCTCCATGGGTTTCTGTTGAGTTTCTCAGGATCCACATAAGAGTGAAAACATATGGTATCTGTCTTTCTCTGTATGGCTTATTTCACTTAGCATCACACTCTCCAGTTCCATCCACGTTGCTATGAAGGGCCATATTTCGTTCTTTCTCATTGCCATGTAGTACTCCATTGTGTATATAAACCACAATTTCTTTATCCATTCATCAGTTGATGGACATTTAGGCTCTTTCCACAATTTGGCTATTGTTGAGAGTGCTGCTATAAACATTGGGGTACAAGTGCCCCTATGCATCAGTACTCCTGTATCCCTTGGGTAAATTCCTAGCAGTGCTATTGCTGGGTCATAGGGTAGGTCTATTTTTAATTTTCTGAGGAACCTCCACACTGCTTTCCAGAGTGGCTGCACCACTTTGCATTCCCACCAACAGTGCAAGAGTGTTACCGTTTCTCCACATCCTCGCCAGCATCTGTAGTCTCCTGATTTGTTCATTTTGGCCACTCGGGCGCCATGCACACTTTCAAATTACAATGCTGTGAAACTTGAAATAAACCACAGGAAAAAGTCTGGAAAACCTCCAAAACCATGGAGGTTAAAGAACATCTTACTAAAGAATGAATGGGTCAACCAGGCAATTAGAGAAGAAATTAAAAAAAATATATGGAAACAAATGAAAATGAAAACACAACATCCAAACCCTTTGGGATGCAGCAAAGGCAGTCCTACCAGGAAAATACATTGCAATCCAGGCCTATCTCAAAACAAGAAAAATCCCAAATATAAAGTCTAACAGCACACCTAAAGGAAATAGAGTCAGAACAGCAAAGACACCCCAAGCCCACCAGAAGAAGAGAAATAGTAAAGATCAGACCAGAAATAAACAATATAGAATCCAAAAACAACAACAACAACAACAACAACAAAAAAAACCCAGTAGAACAGATCAATGAAACTAAGAGTTGGTTTTTTGAAAAAATATACAATATTGATGAACCTCTAGTCAGGCTTCTCAGAAACAAAAGGGAGAGAACCAAAATAGATAAAATCACAAATGAAAATGGATTACAACCAATCCCTCAGAAATACAATTATCAGGGAATACTATGAAAAATTATAATAGAAAATTTGACCAGACCTATAACTAGTGAATAAATTGAATCAGTTAACAAAAATCTCCCAACAAATAAGAATCCTGGACCAGATGACTTCCCAGAGGAATTCCATCAGACATTTAAAGCAGAGTTAATACCTATCCTTCTCAAGCTGTTCCAAAATACATAAATGGAATGAAAACTTCCAGACTCATTCTATGAAGCCAGCATTACCTTGATTCCCAAACCAGACAGAGACCCCCCCCCCAAAAAAAAGAGTACTACAGACCAATATCCCTGATTAACACAGATGCACAAATTCTCAACAAGGAGATACTAGCAAATCGAATTTAACAGCATATAAAAAGAATTATTCACCATGATCAAGTGGGATTCATTCCTGAGCTACAGGACTGGTTCAATATTCTCAAAATCAATGTGATACATCACATTAATAAAAGACATCATAAGAACCATATGATCCTGTCAATAGATGCAGAAAATGCACTTGAAAAAATTCAGCATCCTTTTTATTAAGAAAGTTGGGAAAGAAGGAACACACCCAAACATCATAAAAGTCATACATGAAAAGCCCAAAGCTAATATCATCCTCAGTGGGGAAAAACTGAGAGCTTTCCCCGAGATCAGGAACACGACAGGGATGTCCACTCTCACCACTGTTGTTTAACATAGTGTTGGAAGTCCTAGCATCATCAATCAGACAACAAAATGACATAAAAGGCATCAAAATTGTCAAAGAAGTCAAACTTTCACTTTTTGTGGACATGATACTCTGCATAGAAAACCCAACAGACTCCACCAAAAGTCTGCTATAACTGATATGTGAATTCAGCAAAGTTGTAGAGTACACAATCAATGTATGGAAATCAGTTGCATTTTTATACACCAATAACGAAATAACAGAAAGAGAAATCAAGAAACTGATCCCACTTACACTTGCACCAAGAACCATAAAATACATAGGAATAAACCCAACCAAAGATGTAAAAGATCTGTATGCTGAAAACTATAGAAAACTTATGAAGGAAATTGAAGAAGACAAAAAGAATGGAAAAACATTCCATGATCATGGATCAGAAGAATAAATAGTGTTAAGATGTCAATACTACCAAAGCAATCTACACGTTCAATGCAATCCCAATCAAAATTGCACCAGCATTCTTCTCAAAGCTAGAACAAACAATCCTAAAACTTGTATGGAACCACAAAAGACACCGAATAGCCAAAGTAATATTGAAAAAGAAAACTAAAGTGGGAGGCATCACAATCCCATACTTTAGCCTCTACTACAAAGCTGTAATCATCAAGACAGCATGGTATTGGCACAAAAACAGACACATAGACCAATGGAATAGAACAGAGAACCCAGAACTGACCCACAAACATATGGCCGACTAATCTTTGACAAAGCAGGACAGACTACCCAATAGAAAAGACAGTCTCTTCAGCAAATGGTGCTGGGAGAACTGGACAGCAACAAGTAGAAGAATGAAACTACACCACTTTCTTACATCATACACAAAAATAAACTCAAAATGGATGAAAGACTTGAATGTGAGACAGGAAACCATCAAAACCCTGGAGGAGAAAGCAGGCAACAACCTCTCTGACCTCAGCCACAGCAATTTCTTACTTGACACATCTCCAAAGGCAAGGGAATTAAAAGCAAAAATGAACTATTGGGAGGTCATCAAGGTAAAAAGCTTCTGCACTGCAAAGGAAACAACAAAACTAAAAGGCAACTGACAGAACTGTAGGAGATATTTGTAAATGACATACTGGATAAAGGATTAGTATCCAAAATCTATAAAGAACTCACCAAACTCACACCTGAAAAACAAATAATCCAGTGAAGAAATGGGCAGAAGACATGAATAGACACTCTTCCAAAGAAGACATCCAGATGGCCAACAGACACATGAAACGATGCTCAACATCACTTATCATCAGGGAAATACAAATCAAAACACAAGGAGATACCACCTTATGCTGGTCAGAGTGACTAAAATGAACAATTCAGGAGACTATACATGCTGGAGAGGATGTGGAGAAACGGGAACACTCTTACACTGTTGGTGGGAATGCAAAGTGGTGTAGCCGCTCTGGAAAACAGTGTGGAGGTTCCTTAAAAAATTAAAAATAGAACTACCCTAGGACCCAGCAACAGCACTGCTAGGAATTTACCCAAGGGATGCAGGGGTGCTGATACATAGGGGCACATGTACCCCAATGTTTATAGCAGCACTTTCAACAATAGCCAAGTTATGGAAAGAGCCTAAATGTTCATCAACTGATGAATGGATAAAGAAGATGTGGTTTATATATATAATGGAATACTATTTTACAATGAGAAAGAATGAAATCATGCCATTTGTAGCAAAGTGGATAGAACTGGAGGGTGTTATGCAAAGTGAGATAAGCCAGTCAGAGAAAGACAGATACCATATATGTTCACTCATACGTAGAACTTGAGAAACTTAGAAGACCATGGGGGAGGAGAAGGGGAAAAAAAAGTTACAGAGAGGGAAGGAGGCAAACCATAAGAGACTCTTAAATACAGAGAACAATCTGAGGGTTGATGGGCATTGGGGAGGGTACTTGTTGAGATGAGCACTGGGTGTTGTATGGAAGCCAATTTGACAATAAATTATATTCAACAAAAATTATGGCCATACAATATTAACATTGGGAAAACTTAACAGTCTGTTAGAAAGTTTCACATATACCTGCCATTTATTCCAGATATTCAACTCCTAAGTATTTACCAAAAAAATTGAAATACACAAAGACATTCACACCAAATGTTCATGACAGCTTTATCAAAAAACAAAACAAACAAACAAAAAAACAAACACCAAAGTTTAAAATAAGAATATTTATCCATAGGGGCACCTGGGTGGCTCAGCTGGTTAAGTGCTGGACTTCAGCTCAGGTCATGATCTCACAGTATGTGGGCTCAAGCCCCATGTTGGGCTCTATGCTGATAGCTTGGAGCCTGTTTCAGAGTCTGTGTCTCCCTCTCTCTCTGCTCCTCCCCCATCCGCATTCTCTCTCTCAAAAATAAACATTAATTTTTTTTAATATCTATCCATAGATAATTGAATAAAATATTGATATACTCAGTATGGATCAACCTCAAAATATTTATGCTGAATTAAAAAAAAGCCAGACCAAGTAGAGAACATGTATGATACCATGTGTACACACACACACTTATAGTTTACATGCAAAGTAATCTATCCTGATAGAAAATAGATCAGTGGTTATAGGAATTTGTGGATGATGAAAGTGTTTTGAATCTTATGTTGGTGATTTAATGGCTGTGTATACATGTCAAAACTCATCAAATTATATATTTTATATGTGTACAGATTTTATAATTATTCAACAGTCATTAAAATATAGATACAATCTAATGATTAGTAAAAGATGTCCATTTATCATACCTATATATATGCTGAGTATATATTAATTTTATATTGCTGCTTAACAAATTACCACAAATTTATTGCCTTAAAGCAATACAAATTTATATCTCAAAATCTGCATGTCAGAAGTCCAACAGAGAGTTAACTTGGTTCTGTGATGAAGGTATCAAAGTTAAAAATAATGAACTTGACCAAATTACTTCTCAGCTCCAGATTCTAGGGGGAAAAAAAAAACAAAAAAAAACTTTATTCTTATTGTCGGCAGGACTCAGTAAGAGGAGTGTAAGCCTAACATCCCTGTTTCTTGCTGGCTGACAGCTAGGACCACTCTCAGCTCTTAGAGGCTAACATTCCCTTGCCATATGTCCCAATGCATCTCCAAACTCAAACAGTATAAAACGTTTCTTATACCTGAATTTCTCTGACCTTATATTTTTCTGACCACCCAGAGAAAACATTTTTTTAAACCTATCATTTGATGAGGTCACCCAGACAATTTTGCTAAAATCAACTATGCCATGTAACAACTGCTGGAATAGCTCATTAATGTCATAGCCTCCCAAATTATGCAGAGTGCACATAAGAGGTTGGAAAATCTTGGGGATATCTTAGACTTTAATATATGTATCTGATCATAGAGACATACCTACTCACACAGTTTCTGGGGGATGTAGACAGCAGGGTAGATAACAGTATTACATGAATAAATTGGCTGCATAATGAATGCCGCAGAAAAAGCAACTCCAGTATCTCATTGAATTAACAATTTTGCCCCTTGTTCATGCAATGTGATCATCATACATCAGCTTTGTACTTATTCTGCTTCTACATAATGACTTCAAAGATCCAGAGCTGGATAATGTAAAGTACTGAGAATTCACACAGTACAGGGGAAGACAGATCTGTGTGTGGAAGAACAACACTAACAAATAATTTAATTGTGTGTTTCCCTTTTGCTCTCCTTGAAAAAGATGTATTTCAATATTATTTCCTATTCCTGATAGTTTCTCTATATAAAGTTTTTAAAAATTTATTTTTCTATTATTTTTTAATTGAGCTAAAGTTGAGGAAAAGAAAAATTTAATGAAGGGAATAGATGTATAACACAATGCTTTTGAAAGTAAAAGAAGTTTAGGTGGGAAATGAAATCTGGTAGGTTGTTGGAACCAACTGCAACATCTCATCTAGAAACTTTCCTTTTGGTCCTAAATTCTTGCAGATGCCTATGTTTCAATAAATTTATTTTCTTATTTTCCTGCACTCGAAAATTTTAAATTTCCTAAACTGAGCATTTCACATAATAAACTATTCTGAAGTAAATAAACATGGAACAGACGGAAGAAGATTATGAAGAAAAAAAAATTTAAAGAGATTAACATGTCCTTTGTTCTAGGAACAATTGTGTTGCTTCTTGGCATTGGTAAAGTCTAACACTATAATCTACACTTCCAATGATGAATATTTTCTGATGAATGACAATTTATGTTACAATTTTCTTACTAATTTTAACCTCTTCTCAATAATGTGTACGTTTCAGTTGTTATGATGGAAATAGAATGTTATTGAAGGTCCTTTAAGGCATGTGTGCAAATGGTAAAAATGATCCCTTATTAGAGGGGATTTAGGATGATGGCGTACAAAGACCCTGAACTCACCTCCTCCCACGAACACAGCAAAGTTAAAGTTACATACAGAGTAATTTTCTTCTGAGAAGGACCTAATAACTGGAAGAGCAGGAGCTCCATAACAAAACACAAAAGGGAGCACCTGGCTGGTTCAGGTGGTGGAATAGGTGAGTCTTGATTTTGGGGTTGTAATTTGAGCCCCATGGTGTAGAGATCCTTAAGAATAAAATAAAAGATAAAAGAGATACATTGAAAAGGGTAGAAGAGGCAAAGACATAGTCTCACAGAGGATTCTATTCCAGGATCAGTGACCCACAATGAGGAGGGATCCCCAAAACAGAACAAACCTTTCCCATGCTATCAGCATGAAAAAGACAAGCCCTCAAAGTATCTGGTTTTGAAAATCAATAATGATTAAAAAAAAAAAAAAACCTAGGAGAGTTCTAGAACTATAGGTATTAACAGTTTGTGTTTTTCAAAGACTGACATAAAAATCCACTAGCCCTAAGACCAAGCCCAAAAGTGACAATGAAAAATGCCTGAACCATAAGTGAGGGAGACCCACTTAAAGCAGCTGCTTAAGAGGTAGTTATCTGCAGGGACTTTAATTGGGACAGAAACACTGGCAGAGGCCATTTTTTTCAATTTCATCCTAACTTGCTGGTGATGAAGTTCATGGCACCATTTTTCCCGTGTCCTCCCTCTAGGCTACTAGCTCATGCTCAGAACACACAATGCCCTAACCAGCCTGGGTTAATGCCCTATGTCCAACTCAGAGCCATGATGGGCAAGTGCCCTTAGCTCCACCCTCTCTACACAGCAGCCAAGTGCTCCAAGCCCTGACTACAATGCAAAGAGACTGAGCCTCAAACACACTAGGCAAGTACCCCAAGCCCAGCCTTTGAAATGCAACAGCCTCAGCTCTAACGTATGGAATTCCCATAGAGTACCTAGCTCTGGTGGCTGGGAGAGATGGCACTTCTGGGTCACACACAACAGCTTCTATTCAAGACCTACTTCAAGACTGAGAAAGGCAGGACTTACCTAATAAACACAGATATAGAGAGACAGGCAAATGAAAACAAAACAAAACAAAACAACAATATGCTCCAAACCAAAGAATAAGGTAAATCCTCCCAAAGAGGACCTGAGTAAAACAGAGATAAGCAGCCTACTAGGTAAAGAATTCAACGAAGTGATACCAAAATATAAAAGTACCAAACAGAAGTTACAACTGAAGTGAAGAACGCATTACAGGGATTAAAGAGCAGAATCAATGAAATAGAAGCATAAATCAGCTAGAATACAAAGCAAGAGAAAACACCTAGACAGAAAAAAGAAAAAGAAAAAATAAAAAAATAAGGATACCTGAAGGAAGCCCTGAGACAAGATTGAGTGAAGTAACATTCAAAAAGAGAAAAGGACAGAACATTTATTTAAAGAAATAAGGGCTGAACGCTTCCCCTTATTTGGGAAAGGAAACAGACAACCAGGTCCAGGAAACAGAGTTCCAAAAAAAGATGAAACACAAAGAGAAACACACAGACATAATTAAATATTTAAATAATATAATATTTAATAAATAAAATAATAAAATAATATTTAAATAAAAATTTTAATTTTTTAATTTTTTTAAAAAAATAATAAAATAATATTTAAATAAATAATTAAAATAGAAGGATAAAAAGAGAATTTTATAAGCAGTAAGAGAAAAGCAAGATAATATGTATAAGAAAAACCCAATAAATCAATAAATTTTCCAGTCAGAAAATTTACAAGCCAGAAGGGAATGACAAGACATATTTAAAACGCTGAAAGGAGAAAACTGCCAAGAAAGAATTCTTTACCAAGCAAGGTTATCGTTCAGAACTGAAGGAGAGATTTCCAGGTAAGCAAAAGCTAAAAGACTTCATCACCACTAAACTGGCCTTCCAAGAAATGTGAAAAGGATTTCCCTAAGCTAAAAACACTAGGTACTAATCAATAAGAAAATGTGACAGAGGGGCGCCTGGGTGGCTCAGTCGGTTGAGCATCCGACTTCAGCTCAGGTCACGATCTCATGGTCCGTGAGTTCGAGCCCCGCGTCAGGCTCTGGGCTGATGGCTCAGAGCCTGCTTCCGATTCTGTGTCTCCCTCTCTCTCTGCTCCTCCCCCATTCATGCTCTGTCTCTGTCTCAAAAATAAACATTAAAAAAAAAAAAAAAAAGAAAATGTGACAGAAAAAACCTCACCAGAAAAGGTAAACAAATAATAAAGGTAGTGGATGAACCCCTTCTTAGTATGAAGGTTAAAGAACAAAAGAAGTGAAATTAAAAATACAGTAATTAGCTGAGAAATTCTAAATTAAAAAGATGTAAAATGCATCATCAAAAATATAACATGTGGGAGGAGGGAAGGTAGAAATATAAGGCTTTGGAATATGTCCAAAATTAAGTTACTCTCAAGTTAAAAATGAGTATTATACACATAGGCTGTTATATGAACCAGGTATTATAATAACCAGAAAGAAAAAACTTAAATGCACACAAGAAAGGAATCTATAAAGAAAGAAATAAAAGAGAAAGGAATAGACAATCTAACAAAAACAGCCAGAAAATATTTAACAAATGACAATAAGTACTTACCTATCACTTTAAACATAAATGGACTAGATTCTTCAGTCAAAAGACAGAGAAGCTAAATAGATTTAAACAAAAAACAAAACACCAGGATCTTACTATATGCTGCCTACAACAGACTCACTTCAAGCCTAAATATACTCACAGACTGAAGGTGAAGGGATGTAAAAATATACTATAACAGAAAAAAAAATTTAAAATTTAAAAATTAAAAAAAAAATAAAAAAGAAAGCTGGGGTACCAAATACTTGTATCAGACAAAATACAATTTAAAACAAAGACTGTAATGAAAGACAATTACATAATGAAAGGGCATAATTCAACATGAGGAACATTATAAATATCTATGCATCCAACATAGGAGTACCTTAATATATAAAACAAATAGTAACAAAAATAACGGGAGAAGCAGAAAGCACAAGAATAGTAAGGGTCTTTAATACTCTACTTACATCAATGGATAGATCATCCTGACAAAAAGCCAATAGTAAAATATTAGCCTTAAACCACACATTAGACTAGATGTACTTAATATACACAGAGCATTCCACCCCAAAATAGCAGAATGAATGTTCTTTTCAAGTGCATCTGGAACACTCCCCAGGATTGTTTGGCCACAAAACAAGTGTCAATAAATTGAAGAAGCCTGAAATCATACCAAGCATCTTTTGCAAACATAACAATATGAAACTAAAAATCAGAAGAAATAAAACTGGAAAAAACACAAACATGTGGAGGCTAAACAGCATGCTATTAAACACCTAATGGGTGATCTAAAATATCAAAGAGAAAATAAAAACTACCCTTCAGACAAATGAAAATGGAAACAATGTTCCACAATCTTTGGGATGTAGCAAAAGCAGTTCTAAAAGGGAGGTTCATAGTGATACAAACCTACCTCAAGAAACAAGAAAAATTTCAAACCATCTAAATAAATTTACACCAGAAGAGACTAGAAAGATGGCAAAGTTAGAAGGAAATAATAAAGATCAGAGAGGAAATAAAGATTAAATAAATAAGCTTAATGAAACTGAGATAAAATCAACCTTTAGTCAGACTCATTAAAAAAAAAAGCTAAAATAAAATCGGAAATGAAAGCACAGAAATACTGATGCCATAGAAGTACAAAGAACTGTAAGAGAACCTACAATTACATACCAAAAAATAGAAAGAAATGGATAAAGTACTAAAAACTTACAATCTTCCATGACTAAATCATGAAGAAATAGAAAATTTAAACAGACCAATTCCTAGTAAGGTAATCGAAATAATCAAAACTCTCCCAACAAACAGAAGTCCAGGTCCAGAAAGCTTCACAGGTGAATCCTACCAACCATGCAAATAAGAGTGAATATGTAACCTCAAACTGTCACAAAAAAATTGAAGAGGAAAGAACACTTCAAAATTCCTTTTATGAGTCCAGCATTACCCTGACACCAAAAACAGATACTACTAAAAAAAAAATTACAAGCCAATACCTCTAATGAACATAGATGCAAAATTCCTCAACAAAATATTAGCAGTCCAAATCCAACAACACAGGATCATACACCATGACCAACTGGGATTCATTTCAGAGATGGTAGCATGGTTTACTATTTGTGAATTAATTAGCTGGATATATCACATTAACAAAATGAAGGATAAAAATCACACGATCATCTCAATAGATGAAGAAAAAATGACAAATTTCAATAATCACTTATAATATCTCAACAAAGTGGGTATAGAGGAAATGTATCTCCACATAATAAAGGCCATATATGACAATTATAGAGCTAACATCATATCAATGGTGAAAAGTTGATAGCTTTCTGTAATATCAGAAGCAAGACAAGGATGCCTACAATCCCTAAGTTTATTCAAATTAGTATTGGAAGTCTAGCAACAGCAATTAAGAAAAAAAAGCATCCAAATTGGAAAGTAAAACTGTTGATATTTGGGGATGACATTAAACTATATATAAAAACCCTAAAGTCTCCAGTAAATAACTGAGAATTCAGTAAAGGTGCAGGATACAATATAATAAACACAAATCTATTGTATTACTATACACTAATAACTATCAAAGAGAAATCAAGAAAACAATCCCATTTATAGTTGCATAAGAATAAAATACCTAGGAAAAATTTATACAATGAAGCGACAGAACTGTACTCTGAAAAGTATAAGACATTACTGAAAGAAACTGAGGAGGGCACAAATAAATGGAAAGATATACCATGTAATTGACTGGAAAAATACTGTTCAAATGTTCACTCTAACAAGCAATCTACAAATTCAATAAAAACCCTATCAATATATCAATGGCATTTTTCACACAACTAGAGAAATAGTAAAATTTCTGTTGAACCATGAAAGAACCCAAACAGCCAAATAAATAAAAAATAAAAAAAAATGAAAAAAGAAACAAAAGCACTAAGTTGAAGGCAGCACACTCTCTGATTTCAAACTACCATACAAAACTATAGTAATCAAAACAGTATGGTACTGGCAAAAAACGAACACATCTATCAAGAATAGCTCAAAAATAAACCCGTGTTTATATGAGCAATTCAGCTAAATAAAGGAAGCAAAAATAAAATGGGGGAAAGACCATCTCTTCAATAAATGATGCTAAAATAACTGGACAGATACATGCAAAAGAATTAAACACAAGCGATAAGCACTTTTACATTATTCTCAGCAGTTATTTTTATTCTTTTGGCTATGTCTCCTCAGATAAGGGCAATAAAAACAAAAATAAACAAATGGGACTGCACAAAACTAAAAGGCTTTGCACAGCAAAGGAAATCAATAAAATGAACAGGCAACCTGTTCATGGGAGAAGATACATGCAAAAGATATATCAGATGAGTTGGTATCCAAAACATATAAAGAATTAAAAAACCTCAACAAAAAAATCCAATTAAAAAATACATACAATGGAATATTACTCAGCTCTAAAAACAAATGAAATCTTACAATTTGCAATGATATGGAGCTAGAGTTTTATGCTAAAGAAAATAAGAGAAAGACAAATATCATATGATTTCATTTTTATGTGCAATTGAAAGACTAAATCAGCATAGGGAAAAAAAGACCAACCAAGAAATAGATTCTTAACTATAGAGAACTGATGGTTAGCAGAGGGGAAGTGTGTGGGGGGATGGGTTAAATAGGTGATGGGGATTAAGGAGCGCACTTGTGATGAGCACCGGGTGTTGTATGAAACTGCTGAATCGCTAAATTGGACAACTGAAACTAATATTACACTGTGTTAACTAAGTGGAATTTAAATAATAATTTAAAATAACAGGCAGAAGATCTGAAGAAACATATTTCCAAAGACATACAGCTCGCCAACTAGCACACGAAGAGATGCTTCATATTAATAATCATCAGGGAATGCAAATCAAAACCACTATGAGATCCCACCTCACATCAGTCAGAATGGCTACTACCAAAAAGAAGTGTTGGCAAGTATGTGGAAGAAAAAACAAAAAACAGGAATCTTTATGCATTGTTGGCATGAATGTAAACTGGTGCAACCACTATGTAAAAAACTATATCATCCAACAATTCCATTTCTGGTATCTGAAAAAAATAAGCCATCTTCATGGCAGAATTATTTCTAATAGGCAAAATATGGAAACTTAAGTGTTCATTGATACAGAATATGTGGTGTATACACACACACAATGAAATACTACTCAACCATAAAACAGAATGAGCTCTTGCCTTTTGTGACAAAATGGATGGACCTAGAGGATATTATACTTATGAAATAAATCAAAGACAAATAATGTATGATTTCACTTATATGTGGAATCTAAAATGGCAAATCAGAAGACTCAGATACAGAGAACTGATGGTTACCAGAGGGAAAATGGTGAGACAGGAAGAAGAGGTGATTGGGGATTAATAGCCACAAAATTCCAGTTATAAGACACAGGGTTTATAACGTACAGAACAGAAAACATAGTCAATATTGTAATAACTTTAATAACAAATGGTAACGAGACCTATCCTGGTGAGCATTGAGTAACAAATAAAAATATGTAATCACTATGTTGTATACCTGAAACTAATATAGTGTATGTCAATTATAATTCAATAGAAAAACTGTCAACTATTTTTTTTCTATATGAACTCAAAAACCTTTCTTGTTGCCGATTCCCTTCCTGTTTTATTGTTACTAAAGTTTCAAGCCTTTACTCAAAGGTAGGATTCTGAGTCACTCAGATGAGTTTGTAACTTAACTATTTCATGTGTGTTCCACTAGTTGTTATTCTCACTTGTAATTGATCTTATTATTGTTTACAACCACCTCTACTGGAAGAGAAAAAAAGCTTTCTCTACCTTCTAAGTCACAGATTTAGAGTATTCTAACGGTAGAAAATCATTTCACCCACCACAATACTAAAAAAATGGACTGTAAGAATGTATATTAATTGTTCTAAATTGGTCAAAAGCAATACAATTATTGTTTTCTAAAACATGTAGGTCACTACATTCCCTTTTGTCATTGGAGAACACAATTTCTTTTTGCCTAACCCAAGCACTTGCTACTTTGCTCAGGAAAGAAAAATTTTCTTTTTCACCCCTTCAAGGGTTTCAATCCCCTTGTATTTTCTCCAGGCTATACAAGCTCCACATACATGGCCTTTGGCAATCCACTGGCACTATCAGTCTCACCTTTCAAATCATATCAATTTCAAGGGCTTTCATTCCACACCACTGTCAGATCATCACAGGCTTCTTGAACATTTACTTTTCTCCTAAAAACTTTCAAGAAAAGATAGAGAATTCACTCATACCATGATATATTCAGGGCTCTCCAAACATTGGAGAGTACTCTGTACCCAAAAAATAGTCTCCCTAGAGAAAATTCGCTCATGTTCCTCCTAAGAAAACCTTTTGAAATTGGACTTGGGGGGTGTTTCACCTGGTTATTTGTTATAAACCACATGAGAGCATTGTGTGCGTTTGTGGTTCTGGGTTCTTCGGGTATATACTCCTAAGTGGGATTTTGCATACTTACTAAGTGATTCTGAATATTTTTATTGAAGTATATAAATAATTTACCAGCTCTTTATATTCTAACCATGCAAATAGGGAAAAAACTAAAACAAAACAGAGCAACTATGTTTTAAAATCTGCACAAGTTAAAATAGATTCCCCGAGATTGCACATCTCATTTTAAAGGTGTGTTTCTCGGATGCCTTTAGTTTCTGCTATGGAATTCAGTAAATAAAGATGTTGATCATTATCCATCTATGTTTAGCTTTGTTTATTTTAACATGCTAATGTATTTCATTAAAGCTGCACCTGTTAGCAACATTGAATTTAAAGGTTTCATGTTTCCAGTACACTTTATATTTAGAACCATATCTGGTACACCAGCTCTGTCAAACATTTTCAATCCCATAATGATTCAAGCTAGATTTCAATAAATAGCAAAGAATATTCTTTGAAGCAACTCTGTTGTCATTACTGTTGTTGATCTCCTTAGTTTTTGAAAGCTTTCAATAAATGATTGGGATGGTTACTGGTTGTTTTTTTATGAGATAATGTGTGATGTAAAAACTAAAATATTTATGGGGCACCTGGGTGGCGCAGTCGGTTAAGCGTCCGACTTCAGCCAGGTCACGATCTCGCGGTCCGTGAGTTCGAGCCCCGCATCAGGCTCTGGGCTGATGGCTCAGAGCCTGGAGCCTGTTTCCGATTCTGTGTCTCCCTCTCTCTCTGCCCCTCCCCCGTTCATGCTGTCTCTCTCTGTCCCAAAAATAAATAAACGTTGAAAAAAATATTAAAAAAAATACAGTATGGCCAAAATATTTGATGACAATGGAAATAAATACAATACTAAGAAAATATATGCATTTAGTGTATGTTTCCCCATGGTTTCCCCATGCATTTAGTGTATGTTTCCCCATGTTTCCCCATGGTTAGATTTACTACAGGTCTTATTCTCTATTTGAACCAATGTATAAAATTTAATCTGCTTTGGACCAATTCTAGAGTATATTTCTGCCTCTTACACCTTTGCCACCTTCTTTCTGTATAGGCACCTTTACTGCAAACCCATAAATGATGCTTCAAATTGTACTTTTGACAGTGAAATTATCATTAAACACTCAAAAAAGGAGTTAGGAAGCTACATAGGTTCTTAAGAACTGATTCTTTTTATAAGTAAATTCTAATCACGTGTTTTTGGTTGTAATCAGACTTAAGTCATATAATATCCCATTACACAGTCTGTCCCAGAGATTAATTTGAATATAGTAATACAGAAATATGGATACTCTCTGGATTGAAGAGTCCCAGGTTGCCATTAATACAAATTACAGGAACAGAATATAAACAAAACCACTCAAGCAACACCATTTAAAACAGGATATAGGGAATGCCTGGGCATCAGAATATTTGAAACAACTCTAGCATACAATTGATAAAAGTTTTAAGACAATGTCAAAAAAATATACAATTGAGTTGTAAATATTTACATTAAAAATTGCTTCATCACTCTCTTGAACAAAGTTAGTGCCTTCATTTACTGCATAACTATTGACCATTTAATATGAAATGGACACAAGGCATGATATGAGTGACTACAACCTTGCTCTGCCATCTTGGAATTATGATCTATTTAGGACAAAAACAGAAATGAGTCATTTTCATAAATACGTTATCTGATCAGTAAATCTCCAAACTTCTGTGGAAAATTTTTGAGAAACCCCCTAAAAACATTTTTTACCTGTTGGTTATAAAAGTATTTAAGTTTCCAGCAATTGCCATCAGTAAAACTTTTCAAAACTGATAGCCATTAGCTGGAAAATTAAAAGATTTCAAAATCCAGAAAATGTACTTGTGACAAGGGTTAAGACTGATACATTTGGGGAGGTTAAAACCTGTGTGTGGTTCTTAGAAAGTGAATAAGCACTTTAATAATCAACAGGCAAAGCTCAGAAATGTGGCATTAGAGAGAGGAAAAAAGTATACATAACCTCGATACTCATTAAATATCTTTCTGAGCTACTAAAAGCAACCTCAGAAAAATAGAGTATAAATTTGAAAATTCATAGAATATTAAATATTTTGCAAGGTCAATATATCTAAACCCTTTTAAATCTAATCTCATCAGGATATATAAAGATTCATGTTGTGTTTTAGCATTTGTAATTTTATATGTGAATTAACTATGAAATCAGAAATGTAAGTTCTTTTCCTGAGGAATGAAGAATTCAATGTTTCCCAAATTCCCTTTCCATTTCTCCACCTCTGTCTTGCATGATAGGTAGATAAATAAATAAATAAATATGAAACACTCGGGGCAGAAGTTAATAGGGAAAGAATAAGGAAGTCTATACCACAGTCCTGATTTACCTAGGTTCCCAACAGTGGGACTGTGGTTATGATAAACAATGTTTCTACTTACTGGAGGTACAGGGAGAACTATGAAGAGGAGTAAGAATATTCCATGGCCCTCAGGTTATCTCTGAAATGCATAGGCTAAAAGACAACTAAAAAAAAAAAAAAAAGTGTACTGTGGTGTCTGAAGTACCTGACTGGAAGACGAAGTGATCTGTAATAAAATGCAAGCTAGTAAGATTGTAATAGCCTGTGGTGTGACTTCAGGGGAGCATAAAGAAGCACAACCATAGGTCTCTCTCTTTTGAAGCCAAAAATAGATGACACTCTAGTTGGTAATTTGGAATCCCTTGTAACCTGTGAAGAAGGGAATGAGAGCCCAATAATCTGAAGAAACCAAATGGAAACCTATTCATTCTAACTGTAGCTGACTCCAGAAACACTGACTCCTTTTAGAAATGTTAAAGCAAAGGCTGAAGAGAAACTTCCCAAAAACATTGTAAATAGACTTTCACTTCTTCCTTGTAGGAATAGCTGAATGAGAAGAATTACAGGATAATACGGTCATGCTCCAAGGAAAAAATCTTTCGTCCCATTTAGGGTTGTCTTTCCCCCCCCCTACAAATTGTCCTCAGCACCCTCTACACGTACACATATTAGGCAGTGACTGCACTCCATGAAGATGCTTACATTCACCTTTTCCCATTTTTCAGTGCCTGGGCCTCAGTGTACTTTGTCTTCAAATAGTTAGTGGTGGCTCTTTTTAGCAAACATGGCCTTCAGGCTGTGGAAGCCCATGTCCTCATCATGCAGAGAGGAACAGGAAGTGTCTTGCAACTCTTGTCATCTCACCTTCTTTTCTACTACATGTACACTTTTTACACCAACACTGATGGGTGAGAGACTCTGAAAGCCCCTGCTCCCATGTCCCAGTCCAGCAACTCCAGATTACAAGTTGAAAGTCTAAAGTTCCTCTGCAGATGAGGTCAAAAGCATCCACTCTGTGATTTTCCCCAAGACCAAAATCTCCTTTTCTGTCCTTTGTGTCCCTTTTCCCTCATACTCCTGGGAACACCTTAATAAATCACTTGCACAAAAAATATCATCTAATGTTTGCTTCAAGGATACCTAATATAAAACATGTTTACTTACAACTCAACCTTTTCAAGATTCCTTGTAACTCCTATTTTCTCCTTTGCATATTCACCAACCAGTCTCTCTGAACTTTCATACAGACTGATAGTGCTCTCAAATATTTTAGAAGTGGATGGAAACAAATATATAGTTTTCTTTCCTGTGTGTTGGTGTATATTGACACCCCAAATAATACAGACTTTTCATAGGAAACAGGTCTTCCATGTTTCCTTTTCCTTTTGTGTGTGCACGCGTGTGCGTGATGGTATATTGTTAAGCACTAAGAGGTTGATGAATACTTAGTAAATTAAGGAACTAAGTCCCTGTGGAAGAAGGAATAAAAAGTTGCTTATTCTGGCCAGGCACTATGCAAAGTGAGAAAGGTGGATTCTCTAAAATTCACATAACTTACATGACCATACAAACCATGAGTGGAATTTGTTAAAGCTATGCAGTGAATGAACTGGGATTCAAGCACGAGGATATTCTGAGATTGAAATGCTCATTACCTCCAATAAAGATTATGCTAAAAAGACAATAAATTAGCTTATATATCCAAACATTTAATGAACACTTGTAGAATAACGACTTGGCACTGAACTAGGCATTTGGGTTGAAAACATATGACAGATTCTGCCCTCAAGGAAGTCACAGAACACTGAAGATAAAATATTAATTATAAGAAAACAATGAATACGTGAATTGGAAATGTGTGTCATATGTCATAGAACATACAAAAGTAACATTTCTCATTCCACCTGGGGGTGAGGGTATACTTTAAGAGCCTTTATCACAGCTATGATCATAATCACTGAGGCTATAATTATTTTTAGTTTTAATTCAAATCAGGTAGATGACTGAACATTCCTTATCCATTTATATAACTTAGCTTTATTATTATGCAATACCACAGCAATATTGAAGGAAATAGTTTAAATTTTATAATTTTTTGTTACTAAATGAATTAACTAGAGGGCATAGTATATTGATAGCTTTCTAGTTATTTAGAATTCAGAACAATTTTGAATTACTGAAAGATTCAAGAAAATATGAAAATACAGAATTTTTTATTTTGCCTATTTGAAAGTATTATCCAACATTATAGTCATCTCTTCACTTACTTCAACATTTGTAATCACCATTTTTGAAAAACAACAAAGTAGTTTAGAAATATAAAAGAAAATGTATTAGTATTTTCTTAAAGGTGTCCACTATCATCTAATTCATACATGCAGGTGTGTTACTAATTTTAGTGAGTTACTTTACACTTATTTCAGTGATGTTTAAGATATGAATTTAAAAACAAGGTACAAGTAATACACAATGCAGCCCACAATTGTTACCATCCTTGAAGATATGTGAGAAGATGCATTTAATATTCTAGAGTAGTAATCAGTAAATCAAAGATGGAGAAAACCAAAAAAAAAAAAAAAGAAAGAAAAAAGAAAAGAAAGGATAAAAGGAAAAAGATTGCATTGCTAATGAACATTTTTCCATGTTAAAGTTGATTCATTACCTTGTTCAAACAGAATTTGTAGTTGAATCCGTGATGAAAATTTGTAGTTGAAGCCATGATCCATCAGTGCATTTTTATTGAGTGTATCATTGAAAGATTTTAGTAAATCAACATAAAAATGAAATCCACTGAAACTATATGTATGAACAAGCCAAGCTATTTTAACATTACCACCATTTTTTTTGAGCATATAAGTAGAAAGAATACTGAACACAATATATGGGAGAACAGTATAATAGTATAACTTCCACTGGCATCTCACATTTTCCTCCACATGAAATAAACATAAGGAATTTACATTTTCCTATATTCATTCTCCCCCATTCCTGCCCCCAAGTATATCATTTCTTCAGTTTCTAACTTCATGTGACTTTTTCCAACTAGTTAAATATATATATATATACATATATATATATATACATACATACATATATACATGTATATATACATATATATGTATATATATAGTCATAGTGTAGCAGGTCTTGTGCTAAGTGTATCACATGCTTGATCTCAGTTTTCCTTTAAATTTTGAAATAATTATGTTTTCAGGAAGATACAAAAATAGTACAGGATTCCATGATCTTTTCATGCACCTTCCCTTAACATGGCATCTTATGGAATCGTAGCAAAATATCAAAACCAGGAAACTGGTATGAGGGCAACACAGTTAACTTGACTACATGCATGTATTCGTGTGTCTGCCTGGGTGTGTATGTATTTTCAATTTTAGGCAATTTTGTCATTTATATATATGTGTGTAATTAACCTCAATTAATATGGAGAATTCTTCCATTACTACAAAGGAACTCCCTCACACTACCCTTTATATTTACAACCGTCCTGTCCTTAACTGCTAACTATCATTAACAAGTTCTCCTTTTCCATAGTTTTGAGACTATTGTGTAAATGGAATCATAGTATATAATATCCTTAGATTTTTTTTTCTCTAAGCCTAATACCCTTGAGATCCAACCATGTTGTAGCATATATCCATAGTTTTTTCACCTTTATTGCTCACTAATATGTCATTATATAAATGTACCAGAGTTTAACTACCCACCTAATGAAGACAGTTGGGTTGTATGCAACTTTAGGCTTTTACTAGTCAAACTATTATAAGCTTATGTACGAGCTTTTGTTGTGGATCTTATTTTAAGCTTTCAAAAGTCCTGTGAAAATGAGTAATTATATTATTGCAACTATTACAGTAATTAGAAAGGATTAGAGCATAAACTCTAATCCACACCTGGATTACTTCAAAACCAAATTTGTCAACCACATAGTGATACTGATGTTGCCCACATCATTGGATTTCATGTTTCAGGACTCCCCAAAGCAACTAATGGATAGGATCTTAACCCTAAGAATGTGTTTAAGTACTCTGTATCAATTATTATTTATGAAATATTTCATTCCAAGGAGCACCACAAAGTACTGATGTGTATTGTGAGCATAATGATAGCTGTTCTAACTAGAGGGATCCTAGCCCTATAGATGTTCTATTCCTTCTCAGAGAAGTGAGATCCATGCTAAATTAGTAGAAAAACATTTGTTTATTTACTTATTTATTTATTTATGTATTTATTTATGATTGGCTTGGTTATTTATTCATTGAAGAATGAACAGAGCATCTCATTTATGTTTATCCACTTCTGCTGAAAGTTTGTGGAGTATCATTAAATATTTCCAGACCTCTGAACAACTGGGCAATTTATATTTGATAACTTTACACCAATATTGTGATGTTAACGGGAGTTAAAAGATTTTGTAAATGGTAGAGAATGCAGTAGGCAGAATAATGGCCTCCCACAACATCCATATCCTAAATACCTAAAAATCTGTGAATATGACATGTGACAAAGAATTAAAATTGTGAATGGAAATAAGGTTGCCAGTAAACTGACAACCTCTTAAATACAGAAAACCTCTCTTAAATAGATAATCCTAGATTATCCTGGTGGGCCAAATATAATCAGAAGAACATTTACTAATAAAAAGGCAAAAGAGTTGAAATTAGAAGAAAACATGTGACAATGGCACCAGAGACATGACAACGTGAGAAAGACTGTGTGATGTTGGTTTTAGAGGTATCCATTGGTCCAAGACCCAAAGAATGAAGGTGGCCTTTAGAAGCTAGAAAAATGCAAAGAAAGAGACTCTCACTAGAGAGTCCGAAAGGAAAGCAGTCTTTTTTCCTATTGAATGAAGCCAATAACTTGAATTATGACCAGTGACATCCGTTTGATTTCTGACCTCCAAAAATGTGAAATAAATCTGCCTTGTTTTAAGCTATTAAGTTTGTGGTTGTTTGTTACCAGCAATAAAAAAATATACAGACGTAGTAAGACAGATGATTGATAGATGGAGTGATGGCTAATGTTATGTGTCAGCTTGGCTAAGCTATAGTTTCAAGATATTTGGTCAAACACTAGGCTATATGTTGCTGTGAAGGTAATTTTTAGAGGTGATTAAAAGTTAAATCAGTTGAGTAGAGCAGATTATCCTCCATAACGTAATTGGGCCTCAACTTAATCACTTGAAAGCCATAAGACAATAAGACTGAGGTCTGTGGAAAAGGAATTCTGCCTCCAGACTGTCTTAGAACTCATGACTGAAATGTCAACTCATCTCCAAGTCTCCTAACCTGCCAGTCTGTCCAGATTTCAGGTTTCCAAACTCACCTTCCTGTGTACCAATTCCTTAACAACCTGTGTGTTTATACACGTATAAGTATGCATATGAGGACAGTATATGTATATCCTACTGCATTGGTTCCTGGTCTCTGGAGAACGGGGAGGAAGGGTCAGGAATGAGACAGAGAGAAAGGCATAAAGAATAACGAAAAAATACAGACAGAAAAAAGAAAAAAACATGATTGTTTACAGTTGAATTAAAGACCTAGAGTTTTCTACAATAAGAAAGCTCTGATATTCTTCTAGCTCTTTATACAGATAGTTGACCTTTTCTTCCCTTCATAAAACTATATTTGAGGTAATAACAATATGTTAAAATTTGGATCAACTACAGAAATTATGTAATATATAAACCTACATATGTACATCTCCAGAACTGCCTTTGGAACTCCAAATAAAATCGGTTTCAAATATTATTAGATGGAAACATAGTAGGAAACAAGACTGATCCAAGATCTTAGTGAGAAATTTTAATGCAAGGATTACTTATATAGATCCAGATAGAGTTATGTACCAAACAAGAACACGGCAAAAGATTCAAATCTCAACCACCTCAGGAAGTCATTATTCTCATCTACAGAACTGAGGTAAAAGGGAAGGAAAATGCTAATAAGGGCTAATGAGAGTAATAAAGATTTATCAATCATTATGGACATATTTATGAACACATTATGAATGTAGCTTCAAGGAAACTACAGGCACAACAGTCTTGTTAGATGGAAGCACCACAACCAGACACGTGGCCATGAAGCATAGAGTCCTCTTTACACTCCCCATCTCCCTGTACAACTCAACAGTCTAGCCCCACTAGATACCAGAGAGATCAGTCTTTTGGGGGCACAGAATATGGCAAGGAATGCCAGATAATGGACGTGTGGGGAAGAAATTTAAAATAACCAAAATGTTCTCCTCTTGGTCTACATACAACCACACAGAAGCCTTGAGTGGAACATTTCCCTTGACTCTCATATTCTCAAATCTTTCTGTATCTGTGATCACTCCATGTGTAACATCTTATATATTTTACTAATTTCTGGTTATTTTTTGTGGTTTAGTCATCTCTTTATCTCAATGCCTCTAATTTCCTGTGACAGAAATATGTTGAGTGTTGACCAAGCATTTCAATATATTCTTCTTGGACTTAAGGGAAAACTGTTTTCTACCCTTCCCTCTGAGTTCATGTGATTGAGTTATGAATAATGGAATGTGAGCAAAAAATGCCCTGCATCACATGTCTAAATTGTCAGCATCATAAAATTAAAAGTAGAAATTCCTGAGCCACAAGGGATATTATAGATGAGAAATAACCTTTGCAATGTTGAACACTGAGATAACTGGACTTTTAGACAAGCTAACATTAAATGCCATAACTTCCCCTTTTGATGGCTAGTTTCCTCATGTCTTTTTTGAGCTGTCCAACATAGACCACATTCCAATCTATATTTGATGTCCTCAGGTAAATGTAATGCTCACAAACCTAACAGGCAATGAAAAGCTGTATTACTTATTTCATAAGTATCCTTCTTGTGAACCCCTCAAAACAGTGCATCAAATACTATAAAAGAAAGCTACTCCCATTTCCTTCCCTTCCCAACTGTGATGATCTTCAGATTGACAAGACATACTGACCCAAGAACAGAACATTGTCTACTGCTAACTTACCAAGATGACAGAACTAAAGTATAAAAAAACTGCATGAACTCAGAGAAAAGTTTTCAGATAAATTTTAAAATCAGAATTCTACTCTTCCCTTGATTCTTGGAAGGATTTTTCTTTAAAGTAGTTTGGGGATATATAATTTAGAAGAAAAAATGGAAATACCATGTATTACAGACAATATCAAATACATTTAATTTTCAATACCTTTGGTCAAAAGCTTGATTGCAATCAAATTGTTCCCACTATAAATGGCAGAGTTTCCAGGATTTTCATCATGAACATGATTGAACTATCTCAATGACTTGGCTGAAGATTGAACTTTTGTTGGGGTCTGGTCTGAATAAAGTAACAGAATGCTTCCCCTGAATTCACAATTTTTATTATAGGTAGAATTTTTGCTACTACAAAAACTAGTTTATTTTCACTCACTGAAATCAGTAACAATTATTGCTAAATAAAATAGTACACTTGCTTTACCTTAAGCAATTAAAGCAATATAAAACAAATTTCATATCATAATGACAGCATCTGTCACATTTTCATATGCGTCAAGGACAAAAATTGTATTTTGTTAAACACCTTTTATTAAATATTACCAAACTGTTGGATGTCCTCAAAATGCATTTTTGTCATATTTGTAGATTGTATCCAGTTATAAATTTATTGCTTATCCTTAAGTGACTTTTAAATGCAATTTAGGAGCACCTGGGTGGCTCCATCAGATAAGTGTTCAACTCTTGAATTTGGCTCAGGTCATGTTATCAGGGTGGAAGGATCCAGCCCCATGTTGGCTCCACAGTGGAGCCTGCTTAAGATTCTCTCTTTCGTTTCCTCTGTCCCAACACCCACTTGATTTTTTTTTTTAATGTTTATTTATATTTGAAAGAGAGCACGTGTGCACACAAGTGAGGCAGGGGCAGAGAGAGAGGGAGACAGAATCTGAAGCAGGCTCTAGGCTCTGAGCTGTTAGCACAGAGCCTGATGTGGGGCTTTAACTCACAAGCTGTGAGATCATGACCTGAGCCTAAATTGGACACTTAACTGGCTGAGCCAGCCAGGCGCCCCACAACTTGTTCTCTTAAGGGAAAAAAAAAAAGCAAATTTATGCTAAATTAAATACATAACGCATAGTGTGTAATGCTTTTAATGTTTGCTATTCATTCAGGCAATATAATTACCTGCATAATGAAATATTCAATTAGGTTTTAATAAGCCAATTTTAGATGGAACAATTCAAAATCTTTAACATCTGCCATCTATTACATTTCAGTAATCTTAGTCTAGTGTGTAAGTGTGGTATTTAAAATGGTCACCCAAAGGAATCCACATCCTAATCCCTGGAGCCCTTGAATATGTTATGTTTCATAGCAAAAAGAACTGTAAAAATTATATTAAATTTAAATATTTAAATTAGAGAGACTGTGGGTTATCTAAGGTGAGTCCAATCTAATGAGATGTTGAAGACAACTTACTCTGGCAGGAGTCAGAAACATGCATTGCAGGAATCAGAAGAGATTCAGAAAAGGAAGTAAGAATGATTCCAAGAGGGAGAAACATATGCCATATCACTGCAGATTCTGAGACAGTTCCATGCATGTGGCACACTTATAAGAAAGGTCTCTAGAAGGGTGTTTCCTGGTTGACAATGAGATGGGAAACAAGTACTTCAGTCCTACAACCACAAGTAACAAAATTCTGCTAACAACCTAAATAAGTTTGGAAGTACATTCTTCTCCAGAGCCTAAAGAAAGGAACTTGGCTTTGGTGACATTGATTTTGATCCTATGAACCTGGAGCAGAGACAACAGTGTGCCACACTGGGCAAGACTCCTAACCTACAAAAATAATGATAATAAAGTTTTTTTTAATATTGTTATGTTTGTGGTAAATACATTAAATATTGTGACTCATCTTGGGCAGCCATCTTGTTTTATCCACTACCTGTATGTTTAAGCACCAGTTTTTAAAATATATCTTCAGGGGCGCCTGGGTGGTTCAGTCGGTTGAGCGTCCGACTTCAGCTCAGGTCACAATCTCGCAGTCCGCGAGTTCAAGCCCTGTGTCGGGCTCTGGGCTGATGGCTCAGAGCCTGGAGCCTGCTTCTGATTCTGTGTCTCCCTCTCTCTCTGCCCCTCCCCCGTTCATGCTGTGTCTCTCTCTGTCTCAAAAATAAACGTTAAAAAAAAATTATATATCTTCAGGTACAATACTAAAGAGGAAAGTACATGTAGTGAATCAAATAAACGCACTTATGGGGAGTAAACTAGGTAGAGTTAGGGTTATTCTTGGAAGTAGCACCATTCACTCAGAAAATGAAAGAAGATATTTCATAATAGTTGGTAATTATGTAATGGAATTCTCTGAAATACAGATTTGTCAGAAAATATAGAAATCTCAAACTGTAGTAAATTTTAAAATGCAATGTCACATACATAGTAAATCTAAAGTTATGAATTACCTGATTGATTCAATTTGACATAGCTATTTTTGACTAATAGCCATAAATGCTATTATGTAATACTTGTTATATTGCAATCAACCATATTTAAGTTAGATCCATTGTAGCACATGGATTTGTTAAGATCATACACAGTCTATATTAAGGACAATGTAAATACTTTAAATTTTATATGTAACAGTTTCTAACCATTAGAAATGTAGTTTTATCCCTCAAATAAAATTATAAAGTATTAATATTAAAAATATGTAATTTCATATAATCTTATTTCAGGCTGTCAGTGTAATAGCATAATATCAGAAGTTGGCTTTTCTATTCACAATTGAACATATGTTTTTCTCAACAAATCCTTTATTTGGTAACAATCATAGTTTGTTGGTCAAAATAAAATGTTTTGGCAAACATTTTCCAACAGAAACACCAGTTATTTCAGTGAAGTAAACATCTGCTTTACGACAATTAGAATGGCAACATGTTTTTGGTCATGTCCTCTTTGTGAGCTTTTGCTGAAAATTATCCTAGGAGAATTGCCAGTTAAAAATTCACAGTGATTTAAAAGAAGGTTGGTAGAATTTTAATACCCTCAGAAAATAAAAACAAGCTTTCTTAAAAACACTTGACTAAACAGGAACCAAAGAAGGTATATAGATGGCCAATATACATATGAAAAGATGCTCAACATCTTTTGCCATTAGGGAATAGCAAATTAAAACACTTATTAAAATGGTGGTAATTCCAGTAATTTCAATACCAAATGCTGATGAAGATGCGGAACAAGAATTCTCACGTGTTGCTGATGGAAATGCAAACTGCAGCAGGCATTTCCTAAGAAGCCCTTTTAAATACACAGTTGACCCTTGAACAAGAGGAATTTGAATTGCATGGGCCTACTTAGAAGATTTTTTTTCAATAAATACATTTCAGTAGTGTATTTTCTCTTCCCTATAATTTATTGTTTTCTTTTCTCTAGCTTACTTCACTGTAAGAACACAGTATGTAATACATAGAATACACACAATGTTTTAGTCAACTGTTTATGTTATTGTTAAAGCTTCTGGTCAGCAGCAGGCTATTAAGTTTTGTGGGCGGGGTGGGGGGGGGAGGCCAAAAGTTATAACATGAATTTTCAACCATCCACAGGCCGGAGTTGGGCACCGGTAACCACCACATTGTTCACGGGTAAACTGTACTTAACATGGGACCAAGCAAGCATGCTCCCACGTATTTTACCCTGTGGACTTGAAAACTTAGATCCACACAACACATGAATGCTTATAGCAGCTCTATTCACAATTGCTAAAAAGCAGAGGCAAACAAGATGCCCTTCAGAAGGTAAAAGGTTAAAGAAACTGTATACATCTACACACTGGAATATTAGTCAATAAAAGATGAAAGAGTCACAGCTGAATCCTTATGACACCATGCTAAGTGAAAGGAGCTAGATCAGAAAAATTACATAATATGCAGTTCCAGTAACATGGTATCTGGGAAACATAAAATTAGTAGTATAGACAACAAATCAGTATTTACCAAGGGTATGGGAGTAGGGAGTATTCAACAGAGGGAAATCGGGCACTTTTTAGAGTTGTGGAGCCCATCTGGATAGTACTGTGATGGTAGATATGTGATACTAAGTATTTTTCATAAATAGAATATACAGAACAAAGTAGACCTTACTGTACACAAATTAAAAATCAACCAGGAAGTCTGAGGACCCCAAGATGGAAAGCAGAATGTGCTAGAAGAACAGAACTTTATTACAATACACAAGTTACAATATGACCTAGTTTACTTAAGGTAACTTAAATACCTTTCCCATTACAGAAACTCAGTAATAAAAATGTGTTTGTCTATCAAAAATCCTGCATCTGTTGAAATCACCCAAATAGTTCTACAAAACGAGTATTAAATTTTTTGCCTACCTTCTTCATTGGTAACTTTCAGCCAAAATTATAATTACCACATAATGTTATAGCTCTCCCAGAAAAACAATTTTCTGTGCTTTATAAGAGCTCTAACACTGGTGGATTCATGCATTTGAAGATTTAAGACAAAAGTTCAAAGTGGCCTTTAATGACTGCACAATGCAAACCCGGGTTAGAACCCTTTTCTATGCTTTATTCATATGTATAGCTCCCTAAAGGGAATAAGAAATAAAATGACCCTCCCCATCCAGGAGAAAATAAATTAGAATTTCAAGTAGTTGCAGCTTGTAACAGTTTACCACAGAGTGACGATTTCAGCCAAGAAATAAACAGTAAGACCTTTTACTTCAGCAGAAGGACTCCACAAAAGGATGCAGGTTAAGCGACTCTGCCACCGGCTCCCTACACCTGCCCCAAACTCAATGAGCAAGTTCAGATCTTGAAGACAATTTAGCCAATTAATATCATTTGCCTTCAAAGAGCGTTCAAAAGTAAAGTAGAACTATATATTGTTCGGGCAATGTGCAGTTCAAAAGGTACACATATAACAAAATATCTGCAGCAACTGTCACCATGATCTGGTATCCTGAAATTTCCATTTAATAACATGAATGAATGTTCTGGACAAGAGGGGCAAAATATCCTCAAGTCTATGCAACATAGAATCATGCAATTTCTGGAATCTTGCTACATATTCCAATGTGTAGGAAGGCTACAGTTTTATGTACCCTTCAGTTGTTTTTTTTTCCCCCCAATAAAATGTGCTTCCAAAATAAAGGAGATTGCCCCAGGATGCTCTTTCATTTTTTCATTTTAAGGACAAAGATATTTCAATAACAATTTAAAATCTCTTGTCAGTGGAAAAAAAATACATATTTTAGGGGAAAAAAGCCTCTAAATTTACTTAATCATTTCCTTCTATGAACTTGAGTTTTGAAATTAGTGTATATCCTGAAATTTGGAACATTTAAGAAAAATACCATCCCTTAAAAGCACCACTTTATATTGATTGATAATATTACTGCATATAACACACAAACATAATCATCTGAGTGTCCTTGCAATATAAAATACACCAATGTGGGGCGCCTGGGTGGCGCAGTCGGTTAAGCGTCCGACTTCAGCCAGGTCACGATCTCGCGGTCTGTGAGTTGGAGCCCCGCGTCAGGCTCTGGGCAGATGGCTCAGAGCCTGGAGCCTGTTTCCGATTCTGTGTCTCCCTCTCTCTCTGCCCCTCCCCCGTTCATGCTCTGTCTCTCTCTGGCCCAAAAATAAATAAACGTTGAAAAAAAAAATTAAAAAAAAAAAAATAAATAAAAATAAATAAATAAAATACACCAATGTTATCAACACTTAGTCAACCATCTGGGTGTATAGACTTCAGACTCAGGGTAAATCAATTTGATTGATTGTATTGGATGTGTGGTGTCATTTGAACATACCTCACGTTATTGATGCTTAGAAATCTCATTAGACAACAGGTAAATCCTATTTACTTTCGCTCAGGTGACACATCTTTACTGCGTAAAGGTATCAAAGAGTATTCTTAATGCTGCTTTTTTCCCCAACTACTGCTTTAACTTCAACTCACATTTTGATGTTGTATATTCATTTTCATTCAGTTTAAAATAGGTTTCCTTTTCAACAGTTATTTAGAAATGTATAATCTAGTGTCTAAATAGGTGCAAGATTTTGGTATACACTTTATTATTCCTGGTTTATTTCCATTATGGTCAAGGGATATATTTTGTATAATTTCAATTCTTTTAAATTTGTTAAAGTTTGTTTTGTAACACAGCATATGGTCTATTTTGTGATGTCCCATATGCACTTCAAAAGAATATATATTTTACTATTCTGGGGTTGCATATTCTGTAAATCCTAGTTGGGTAATGTTGGTTGATACAGTTTTTCATGGTTTCTCATTTACTGCTTGCTATTTGTCTCTACTTGTTTTATTAATTAACAAGACAGGAATGTTGAAATGTCCAAGTGTGAAAATATATTCAATTCCGCCGGTTTTTGTTTCATGTTGAACCTTTTTTCTCAGTTGCATACACTTTTAGGACTGCTATTTCTTCTTGAATTAACCCTGTTTACCCCATCTCCTATGCCTCTTTGAGGCATTTTCCTTATTTTTAAATTCAAATTACCTGATAAAGACATTCAAGATTTAATTAGCTTATATATATCATTTTCTATTCTTTTACTCTTTAATTGTCCTTAATTATATTCAAAGTGGGGTCTTGGAACAATGTATAATCCCAACATAGCATATCCATGTGTTGTGCTTAATTTACATTTAAGTATCGGTGGGGCTGGATTTCAGTCTTACTTTGTGTTCCAAGTGTCTTCACTGTATTCACTCTTCTGTTTCACTTTTCCTGGCTCTTTTTGATTATTTTTAAAATCTCATTTAACATATCTATTGTTTTTTACTATATTTCTTTGAATTGTGTTTTTAGTGGTGATACAAGGATTACAACACATACTGTCCAACTACTCACACAGTTTGTGTGAGAAAGACAAATCTTTCTGTGGGCTTTCTTTCTGGTATCACTTTAGTTTTCAAATATTTCCAATGTTATTTGGGTGTGCCACATATGTGCACTACCCAGGGCCCAGTGTGGCGACTTTACATGCTACAGTCCTTTAAGTACCCTACCTTAAACCGTAGTCGTCATATTTACATCCTTCTATATTCAACATATTTCAGAAAAGTGTGTAACCTTGCTTTCAGCAATCACTTTTTTAAAAAGATAGGCTGCTTACATTTATGAGACGTGATCATTGTTGCTATTCTTTAATTCTGAAGTTCCAAGTTTTCCTACAATATTACTTCCATTCTGCCTGAAGAATTTCATTCAGCATTTCTACTATAAAACCTTTACAACTAACTTACCTACTTTTATGTTGTCATTGTATTTTTATTTTGTGTTTAACTTTAGAAAGTCTTCTCCATCTTTTTTCTAGAAGGCTATTTTTGCTGGATAGGATGCTGAGGTTTACTATCATTTACTTTCAATATTTTAAAAGCATTATCACACTATATTCTGATTTTTTTTTCATGAGAAACATGCAATCATCTGTGTCAGTGTTCATCTCTTTATAATGTGCTGAAATCTTGGTTTGCCTTTAAGTATTATCTTTCACTTCAATTTTCACCTGTCTTGTTATAATGCATCTAGCTATGGCATTCTTTGAATTTCTGCTTGAAATTTTCTAATTCTTCAATGTGCCAATTATTTCTTTAAACTTTGGAAGTTTTAAGCCCTAGATACTTCAAATATATATTTTTTAACGCATAGCTGTTACTTCAGAGATTCCAAAATATGAATATAAGATTCTTTGATATTATCCCACAATGTCTCTAAAGATGTATATTTTTGCTTCTTTTTTCAGATTGGTAAATATATATGGCTCAGCCATCAAGTTTACTGATTTTGTCATTTTCATTCTATTCTTGAGAATATACAGTTAAATCACTTCAATTATTGAATTTTTCATTTCTTGACTAAGCCTTCTGCCTTTCGATTAATTTGAAATATATTTGCCTATATTTATTAGAGCATGGTTATAGTCACTTCTTTGAAATCTTATTTCAAAAACTTTGCAAAATTTATTAATTAACCTTTCCTTGAGAGTAGTTTTCCTGGTTCTGTGCTTTTCAAGGAATTGGGATTATATCCTGGATATTTTCTCTTTTTGTTATGGAACTCTGAGTCCTATTATATCTTTTTCAATAATGTTCATTTTCTAAAAATTTATTAGAGCAGGAGATCAACCTCGTTAGGTTCATACTACAAATCTTTCTGTGGGCTTTGTTTCTGGTATCAGTTTAGTTTTCAAAGATTTCCAATGTTATTTGGGTGTGCCACATATGTGCATTACCCAGGGCCCAGTGTGGAGATTGAGTAGTGTTTTATACCCCAATTTAATTCTTAAAAGTCAATGCTGTAGCAGGTTTTGGGTCAGTTTCAGAGATACACCATTCAGTCTTGACCTCAAGGCTTTATACACAGATTTAAGACTTACTTTCTTCAGCTCTCTAGTCTCCATGCTTTTCATTAATCCCTGGCTGCCAGGGAGCACTGTTACTAATACAATGAAGTTTTAATTTCCACATGGCATCACGCACCTCCTAATATCACAATATGATTGAGGGGCTTCATACTTTAGACAAATATCAATCCTTGTGACATTCTTCTAAAAGCCTTCCACTCCCATTATTTGATGAAATAAATATGGTCAACTGTTCACTATTCTCTCCTCTCTCACAATCTTCACAGGCCTATGTAATCTATAGCCTTTCTAATTAGCACTCCAGTAAACATTCTCTCAGGAAACACTTAATTCCTTATTTCTAAAACAAACCCTTCCTTGACTACTTGGCAATATTTAGCACCCTTGACAACACCAAACTTCTCTAAACCTTCTTTTCAATTACTTTGCATACTGACCTAGTTTTATTTGGGGGGTGGGCATTTTTATTTCTATTTCCACCCCAAACTTTCCAATCTCTTCTTCTCCAACTACTGTACATGTTGAATTTTCTCTAAGTCTGTCACTGACCCTGTTTTACTCTTCACACTCTAATGAATTCAATTAACTTTCATATTTTTCAATTTTAAAACTTCAACCCAAATTTCTCAAATTAAGGCAGCAATTGTGGATTTCCACTTGCAAATGTATAGGGCTTTTACCTCAGTGTGTTCAGAATTGGGTTTATCTTCTCAAATCTATTTCAATAGATTTAAGGTCTCTAGTTAGAATGCACAATATTCATCCATTTGCTAATGTCATCAAGTTTTTGTGGTCTGATCCTATTTTTAATAATTTTGAAAGTAATATTTGTATCACCCTAGGTCTCTCCATTTCTACTGTTTGTCCCATCCTGATTACAGAGAACTATCATCTCTCTGGATCAGCACTTCTACAATAACCTCATAACCACTTTCCCAGCGTTTAATAATTCTCCTCCCTTCCTGTAGGAAGAGTGAATTTTTTTTTCCTAAACATATTTGAAATTGTCACTTACCTAATTAAAATCCTTTGGTAGTCAGTCATCCCACTTCTGATCATGTCCAAACAAAACTTCTACAAGTGATTACATATTTTGATTTCAGCTTTCTCTCTAGTCGAATTTCTATCCTCCTCTTCACACCTGTCTATAACTTAGCCATACCAAAACTCCTTTACACTTAACATTCTGTTTCCTCTAATCTCTACACCTTTGCACATAATCTTTTCTTGGTATATTCTTATCTACAACAATGAATATTGGTCATTAACCCACTCTTCCTCCATATCCCAGGTACAAAGTTAAAAGACTTTGTATTTCAATACACCTTGTATATCCAGGGCTTTACATGTTCTGCATGATATATAATAAATATTTTGAATAGAGAAGGGGCAAGAAACCTTAAGCCAGACATATCTGCTAGTTTTGTTTTAAAAATTTCACGATTTTCACAGATGTTAATTATACACTTTCCATTTACTTCACATTCTGGTCCCTTTTGACAAAGATTAAGTCTGATTCTAGGAAAAAGCTTTAAGAAAAACTCTTTAATTTCTATTTTAAAAGTTTTGTTATCATTTAGAAACCTACTCCTTCCCCTGAACTGTCTTTTTTTTTTTTTTTTTTTTTTACATCCTATTAGACAAGTATACAGCTTAGGTTTTTATATTTAGTACCATATCTCAGTACTCAATTTCTTCTTCCAATAGTTTAAGCACAGAACAGTTTGCATTTTTTCTTTCCTCTCCCCTTTCTTCCCTGATCTTTGCTGTGTTTGTGTATTTATTAACCATTATGGACTTACTCTTGACTTCAAATTAGTATGCTATAAAAGGTAAAAGAGTTTTGAATATGAAGTCAAGAAATTTCATAGACTAAAAAATTTGCATATTCACCAATCCAAAGAGGATGTGTCAAAATCCCACTACTGTCTCCCACATCTCCCCAAAACCTAAGAATTCCACAACTGAATTCCAAAACACATTTCCCCATTCATGTAACAAATACATATTTAACATTTATTGCCACAGTAAAAACTGGAGATACATAAATGTGAAAAGCATCATTATCATTTATGTAACTTAGTGAAAGAGACCATAAATGAAGTACACAGAAGTATAATACAGGTAAATGGCAGACTGAAAGACAGAGAAAGTTTTTATTCAATATCTTAGAGAACATTATGGTGTTACTGAATCTTGAATAAGAAACAGTTTTCCAAATAGCAGTTTGTAGTTCATCCTCAACAAAAACATCACAAAGAATAAATATGGTGTTTGGGGGAAACTGTCCTCTGACCTGGCTGCAAAAGAAATTATCAAAGGAGAAGTTCTGCAAAGAGCAAGGACAGAAAGGTAATATACTATCAAAGACCTTTTGCCAAGCTAAAAAGCTTGCTTTAGGCTACAAAAAGCCCTTAAGTGAACTGATCAGGTTTTCAGAAAGCAGCTAAGAGTTCATATACTTGAATAAAGGGAATAGTTCTATCTGCTATAAATCATTTAATTTCTTTAAAAATTATACTAATTTGGGGCACCTGGGTGACTCGGTTAAGTGTCCAACTTCAGCTCAGGTCATGATCTCACAGTTCATGAGTTCGAGCCCCGCACTGGGGTCTTTGCTGACAGCTTAGAGCCTGCAACCTGCTTCAAATTTTGTGTTTCCCTCTCTCTCTCTCTGCCCCTCTCCCACTCACACATGCATGCCCACGCTCTCTCTCAAAAAAAAAAAATATATATATATATATACACACACACACACACACACACACACACTAATTCAATGAGGTGTTATTCCATTTTAAAGATGAAATTACGAGCCAAAAATATTGAGTAATTTGTTTAAGGGCATACAGTTGATAATAAATACAGGATGCAAATTTAGGTTCCACAAGCTAGTACATATAACTACTGCATCATTTAAAAAAGAACACTTAACAATAAAGAAAATCAATTAAGGAAAACAAAAACAAAGGCACAACTCAAGATGAAGAATCTGTACATGTGTTTCTTAAATGCTTATTTGCCTTTGGGTCAAATATAGAAAGAGAAGCTCGATCTTTTAAAAATTGAAGATACCTTGAAGTAAGACATTTTAACTGATCTGTAGCTATGTGTGAGCATACTGGATCATCTCTCTTGTGAGCATTCCATTGTTAGAAGATTTCTTGTGTAATTACAAGATGAAAAACAGATTGCTGATACTACCCTCTGTGATGGGACTCCTTACTGTTGCAAATGGAAAGAGATTTTTTGAGTTAATTGAAACACAGCTTGATGCCCCATGCAGTTTAAATACAGAAATTCAATGCATAGAAAAATAATAAACTATGTTAATGTTTAAATTGAGATAAATTGGTAGAAAATTTTGAATTATAATTGTTTTATTCTCTAAACATACAATCTGTACATTATGGATAACATGAAGATATTTGTTAAGCGAACTCACATTCATCGTTTGGAACAAACATTCAAGTCAACAATGGCAATGTAAAGTGACTAGGAAGGAAAAGATTCTGCTAGAATCAGTACGTAAATAATAAGCAGTCATGTAAATGCTTTATTTTACAGTAAGTCACTTGATACAAACAAATTACCTTTCTGGTAAGATACCTTTATTACTGCCATTTTGCAGGTGATAAAACTGTAATATGGTGACATTAAGAATGCCAAAAAAACTAATGACTATTTAGTGACAAAGTCAGTAAACATATTTGTGACAGTGCAACTTCCTAATGATCTTCCCCTCCTCTAACTTCATCCAACAAAATTTTTGAAACAGGCACTCTCCTATATGCTAGGAGCAAAGCCACAGACTGTAGCTGTATGACTCCCATTTGCTAGATGGATATAGGAAATAAACAGTTAAGGAAATAACTATGATTTATATGAATAAGCTAATGCAGATTAAGTAAAAAGTGTTGGGGGATGTTGAGATTTCCCTTCAAGTGGTCAAGAAAAATCCCTTCAAGGAAGTTAAACAGAAATGAAATGAGTGAATAAAATAGTCCTTCATTTACATATTCATATTGTTTTACATATATTTTATATATACACATATACATATGTATATAAACACATGAAAATCTATATACATGTGTAAGTATACATATATACAAGAATACAAATTTTAAAATTCCTTAAGGCAACCAAGTTATTCCAGAATCAAAATTAATTTATAATTATTCCAACCCTCATTCTCTGCATAAAATATAATAGCAGACATAGTGGAAAGAGTCATTATAGTGACTAAAATATATAATTTTATATAAGGAAGTTTAAATATGAATGATAATCAAAACACTGTGTTATTCCCCCATTTCCATCCAGCCAAACTATTACTTTCTGATCCTCAGTGGAAAACAATATACATTTGACTTCTCCAGATTCAAACACAGAAGACAGACAAATGTATTCCTTGCTGACTTTGCTAGTGTCTTATAGGGATGCTTCTCATGCTCCTGGAGCCTGTTGGCAGTTAAAAGAAAAATACTGGGTAGAACATAGACTTCAAAAAAAAATTGACAAACATTCCAAAAACTCCCTGTGAGAAAATAGATGTGGACTGAGGACAAAGACTAGCAGCTTAGGAGTAGACACTACACAAGTATTTGAACCACACTTAAACTTGTACTTGAGGAGCTGCCCTTGCTCAGTCAGGAGCATATAAACCATTTTCTGTTGGACAGCGTGTATTGCTGCAATACCAAAGCCTATAATGTGATAGATTCCTTACAATTTATAATGGCACATCAGGCTACACAGGCACTTTATGTCCCAAGCACAGGTATTAAGTTCTAAAGCCCAACAGTCAGCTATGAAGAACATCTCAGGCATCTGAAGAAGAACCCAAATCCCTAGGGATCTACTTTGTGACTCTTCTGCTGGGGCTCTTCAGAGATTTAATATAATGTATGGATTTATTAGAGTACAATTGGATCTGCTGGGTTAGAAAGAACAGTCAAGGAGAAAATTTTTTATCCCAGCCTGGAAATGTTGCAGAACCTTTCATGCTCAGGGTCCCACTCAAACTCTGCACCCTTATGCATTACTTGAATGCAACGTATGCTGTCACCAACATTTAAGGGGCCCAACCAAGCTTTTCAGGTCTTAGTAATAGGTTGTATATGTAATAGCAACCTGTGTCCTAATTTGAGGAGAATGCCATGACAATCTTTCAGACTACTAGTCCCCTGTAAATTTCACTGAAATGGAAGAACACTGAATTTTCACAATTCTTTACCTTTCCAGAAGGTATGTGTCCTAACTAATTTGGTCCCTCAATCTCAAGACTAATCAGCATGTTCTCATCAATAGGTAATCTGTTTTATATTCTGCATTATGTAAAGGAACTCAAGATCTCTACACTACTATCTGCAGAGAGGATGACAATTAATACAGACCTGAGGCAAGACCATGAGAATGTATTGTTTTCCTTTCCAGGTAAAAGAAACGACTCCTAGTAATCGTCTTTAATAGAGTGTAAAAAGCAATTGCCAGATTAGGAGCTTCAGTTATGCAGACCTTCCTCCAGTTAGGAGATCACACTTGAAACTGCAGTGCAATTGAAATAAGAACCAAGCAAAATTTGACTACAATCTAGAGAGATTATTATGTGTAAGATAAATAAGAATGTGACAGAGGCACCTGGGTGGCTCAGGTCATGATCTCACAGTTTGTGAGTTTGAGCCCCGCTTCGGGTTCAGTGCTGATAGCTCAGAGCCTGGAGCCTGCTTTGGATTCTGTGTCTCCCTCCCTCCCTCCCTCCCTCCCCTCCCTCTCTCTCTCTCTGCCCCTCTCCCACTCATTCTCTGACTGTCTCTCTCTCAAAAATAAGCAAATGTTAAAAAAAAAAAAAGATTTTGAGAAACCACTAATCTTTTTCCAAACTTGTTTTTTTTAATGGCATTTATTGAATCTACAATATACATTTTATCAGATTGTTTAAAAAAGAAAAAAAAAACAAAGACCACCAAAGGGCTTCCACATAGTACTACATAATATAATAGCTGTTGCTCCATTGGTTGAAAAACCAATTTGAAATTACCATAAATGTATTCCATTTATACATTCAGAAACTAAACAATGACAGATTAGTTCCATGAACCAAATGGCCTACGCTTGTGCAAGATTTGTACCCAAACTTAATTGAGGCCCATAATAACTCTACTTTGGTGGACCACAGTCACATACTGAGTGTCCAGGACCAATATCAACCTGCTAAAACATAGTTTTATTTATTTATTTATTTGTTTGTTTGTTTGTTTATTTAATTTTTTGATAGTTTAATTTTATGCCAGCAAAGTTTTCATAAGTAACCACAGCTTCTAATAAATATAGCCTATAGGATGATTTACAATCTATGAGTTTCATATGATCTTGAGATATGCTGAGTAAATTTAAGTTATATTTGTGCCTTGAGATTTAGAAACTGTACATTTAATCAAGCACTTTGGTACACTGTTTATAGATTTCATGTCTTGGTAAACTGAGGATCTTTTTATCACCATCAAAATCTGCAGTTTAAATCATTTTGTTACCCTATTGTCCCTGCTTCCAAATATAATTTATCCCCTTTATTGCTCAAGATTAAGATAGCAATAAAGCTTCTCCAAAATTACCACTGAAATTAGGAATATCTTCATAGCAGCATCTCCTACCATCATCCCCTCCTAAAAGGTCCAGCAATCAGAGGTTTATATGGAAGTTGGTTTTCCTTCACTAATGCATTTCTCAAGCCTATTTTTTTTTTTAATGTTCATTTATTTTAGAGAGAGGGAAACGCAGGCTCCAGGCTCTGAGCTGTCAGCACAGAGCCCGATGTGGGGCTCAAACTCAAGAACTGCAAGATGACCTGAGCTGAAATCAGAGGCTTAACCACTTGAGCCACCCAGACACCCCTCTCAAGTCTTTAATTAAGGATTAGTCTTCAGGCACCTAGGTGGCTCAGAGGTAAGCCTATATCCTCAGCTCAGGTTATGATCTCACAGTTTGTGAGTTCAAGCCCTGCATCAGTCTCTGTGTTGACAGCTCAGAGCCTGGAGCCTGCTTCAGATTCTGTGTCTCTCTCTGCCCCTTCTTTGCTAGTACGTGCTCTCTCTCAAAAATAAACAGTAAAAAAAAAAATTTAAAAAGAAATATTCTTCCAAGTCATGAGTATGTGCCAGTATGTATATGTGCAGGTCTTTCATAAAAAATTCATTCCTTCTCCACTGTATGTTTATTTCATTCATCCCTTCACATTATATCAAAGAAATTTTGACACTTTAACCTCAGTGAGGAACAGCCACTATTGAATTCAGCTTTCAAGTAGCTCAGCACAAATTCCTTAAGCCACTTCCAACTACTGGAATAATTAGAATCCATATCTGATAAGTTACCTATAAAGATAAATTTCTCACATGATTATATTTTATCCTCTTCACTCTAACATCTTTCAAATCCAATTTTACACATTTTCCCTTAAGCCTCCATAAATACAAATTAGCAAAAATACTATCTTTTCCTGTGTTATGTCACACTTGAATCCCTGCAGCATATTATAACCTAGTTATAGATGAAATAAGGGATTGAAGTAGTGCATCTTTAGAATAAACATTCTCTTTTACAATATTTTTAAGATAAAAAGTGGGTTACTTCCATTGACAATGAAGCCTTGGACATCTTTCAGAATCATTTGAATCCATTTAAGTTATTAATCTACTTCTTTACAAAAGATTCCTAGTTGATACATTAAATACTTGATAAATTTCTGGCTTCAGCTTACAGCATAATTCAGCAACATGGTTAATTACATTGGGTATAATTTTCAGTCACAAGTACCTTACAGGTACAAGAGGTCTGCCACAGAACTCTGCTTCTATCACTGTGACTTAAAAGTTGGTTTTATTTCCCGAGTTTGTCCTTTTCATTCTGTAAACTCTGTTCAGACTTATACCATTAATAGCTACCATCACGAACACTCATGTACAGTAACAGCAACCTGCCTCACCAAAGCCTTATCTTCCTCAGGTGCTTCAATCTAAGTGACTAGTGACTATAATTTAATCCAGATGCCAAGGCATGCCATATTCCCAGAAGAACTTTTTTTTTTTTCATTTTAAAGAAACAATATCAGAATTCCATCTGTGAGGGTCCATTTTCTGATGTTTCACTCATGGTGCAGCCACAACACAAAAAATAATCTGTGTGCTGAAATGGGTCCATAATGGCGAGTCCATTGTGTACTTATCTTTCTAACTCCATATTCAGGGACCTCGTATCAGTAGATTGAAAACTGTCATGATGGGAAGTATTCACACCTTAGAAATGAGCAAATTTTAAAAATCATGGATCCCTTTGCCCCACCCTACCACAGAACCAGTTGTTAAAAATTTACCATCACAGAGCTGTACTTACAAATTTAGAGAAGATGGAGTTTGACAGATGGAATTTATTACACATGTACTGGATAAGAGAAAAATGACTACCTTGGGGTTATCTAGAAAACAGTAATTACAGAAATTAGTTCCAAACCCTACTGCTAGGAAGCCTGAAAGAGACATTATGAGAATCCAGTGGCACAGAGAAGCTGTGCATGAGATAGGTTCTTAGAGGGATGCAGCAATCCTAGACCTCGAGGTTGTTCTACCAGGGAGAAAGAGACAAGCCTGACAGGGACTCAGCCATGTGGACAGCAGTCTCAGGGAAGCCAGTTTCCCAGCAGATTAGGAGAGTGGCATGGCTGGTACTCTCACAATAAGGCATGGCTCGTTCACTCTTGGTACCTGTGAGTAAGCCCCAGACAGCTGGGGCTGCAAATGACTCTGGAAATTGATAGAAACTGAACAGGGTCACTAAAGGAATACTGACAGCAACTTGGAAATATAAAGAAACGTTCTTATCCATTCTTCTCATCATATGATTTTCTCCTAATGCCTATTAGTTGACCCTAACAGAAAGCCAGCTTGTCAAAGAAATTGGGAACTATCATGTAAAAACTCACAGCCTAGGAAATCAAATTTGAATATAAAAGACATGGTTTTAAGAAATAAGTAAGGAACCAGAATGAGTAACTTATCCATCTTGTACAAAGGTTTAAAATTTTAGATGGAGGGCAACTGAAGAGACATGAAATGCTTGATGGTCACGGAATGAACTAATCAAGTACTCCAGAAAAATCACTTGGCATCAGTGTGCATGGTGAATGGGAAACAGGATGAAATTTATAGGGAAGAAAATGTTTAAGAGACTACTGCAATAATTTAGGTGAGAAATTTTGAGAGCCTCAATTTCAGAAGTGCCAGGGAGCTGAAGAGACAGGGTCGTTTGTACAATAATTCAGGATACTGAATTTCATTGGTCTTCACCCTATTTATTTTATTTATTTATTTTTGGGACAGAGACAGAGCATGAACGGGGGAGGGGCAGAGAGAGAGGGAGACACAGAATCGGAAACAGGCTCCAGGCTCCGAGCCATCAGCCCAGAGCCCAACACGGGGCTCGAACTCACGGACCGCGAGATCGTGACCTAGCTGAAGTTGGACGCTTAACCGACTGCACCACCCAGGCGCCCCGGTCTTCACCCTATTTAGATAACACTAAGGAAACACAAACTATTGAAACTGTTTACCTACATGAAATGTTTAAAAGTACTTAATACACCCAAAGAGTTGCTGATACAAATTTCATCTCATTGCTTCTAATTTTGTTTTCAGACTGTAGAAATAATTTTCAATGGCAAACATTATATAGAGACTTTATTTTCTTTTTTTAATATATGAAATTTATTGTCAAATTGGTTTCCATACAACACCCAGTGCTCATCCCAAAAGATGCCCTCTTCAATTATAGAGACTTTAAAGGTATGTTTTTTTAAGTTTATTTTGAGAGAGAATGAGTGAGGGAGGGGCAAAGAGAGGGGGAGAGAGAATCCCAAGAAGGATCTGTGCTCCAAGCACAGAGCCCCATGTGGGGCTTGATCTCACAAACCATGGGCTCATGACCTCAGCTGAAACCAAGAGTTGGAGGCTTAACCAGCTGAGCCACCCAGGAACCCCTGAAGGTATGTTTTAATATTAGATTTGGAAATTAAAAAACACAGAAATCCAAGTTAGAAATGTCACTATTTCACCTCTAGTGAAACTTAACTATAAGTGAAACTTAACCTATAGTTAGGTTGCATATGAAATCGTTGATTATACAGTAATAAAACAAATTTAATAATTACCTTCATAGCTTCACAGTAATCTCTGTACCAATAAATATATTCAGATATAAAGCACAGTTTTCCGTTTAGTTTTCATGTCAAGCACGGCAGCCTATATATAACACGCTGAAAAATTTTAAGGCTTTGATTACTCAGACAGCAATATTCTGGAGTCCTCATATCCTAATCAGCATCAGATACAGAAGTACAAGTATTAATATCATCTCAGAGGGTAAATGTTCATTGTTTGGAAAATGTGTACTGATGAGCTCACACACAAATCATTCATGAGCCTATATACCACTAGAGCTTCCGAAATCCTGGATTAGAAGGAGAATAACAGGATATCGGAATTACCAAAACTGCAAAGGTTGATCCCAAGAGAAAAAGCAAAGTGGTAAAATGAGCACTAAGAAGTTAGTACTTTGGACACCATTCAGGTACCTCTTGGCCTCCAGAGTTCCAACTAATAAGTATAAGATAGAAACAAGGCATCCCAGGCAGCAGTTCAACTTTGAAAATAAAAACATGCCAAGGCACAAGTCCAGTGCTGCAAATGGATTCAACACTGGGAAGAGCAGATCCTGAAGTGCTACTACCGGTCATGATGTGAGCTTTTGTTCATCCATTTGATTAATCAAATTATGGTTCTCATTAAGAGCAAAGGATATGCAGGCTACTGGCTTCTGATTTCCTGATCTGAGTCACTCTATCTCTTTCGGAAGAGTTCTCACCGAAGGAGCAAGGAGATGACATACGCACTGTTCCTGGTAGGACTGCCTTAGAAATGGACAAAACTGGACCAACAATGGTGCTTCACAAAAGATACTGCCACCGTGAGAAGGAAAAGGCAGACATGTCAACTAGGTCAGGCTACCTAACAATCAGTGACCAAAATTGTCAGTGCTACAGGAGTACTAATCCTATCCATATTACAGGAGTCAGTTTAACCCATCAGTAACTTAAGTTATTTCATGAAAAGGAATACTATTAATGCTACAAAATAATTATCAATCTGGGGCAGAGTTGACAGTAATGGGAGGAATAAATGAAAGATTTGTGGGTAAGAAGACTTGGTGTTGCTATATGTATACTTGGCCAAAAGAGTGAACAGTGTTAAGCTGCAAAACAAAACAAACCAAAACAAAACAAACAAAAGAAAGAAAAACCACAAAACCAACAAAAAAAACCCCACAAAAACAATGAAGCAGAAAATTAAAAAAAAAAAAAAAACACGAAGACACAAAAACTGAAAGCACATTAGTGAAGCAAATGATTATTATGAATTCACTATGGACCACACACACTTTTAAAATAAAAAGAGACACTCTTTAATAATGAGCTACTTTAGTTCTGAAAACAAAATAGCTGACATATATGCTTTAAACACAAAGAAAGTCTGAACTTACTAATATAACTCCTCTGAACTTACTAATATAACTCCGTCAAAGCGGGTCTCTTTAGGACTATTTTAGCATGTTATTGAATTCAGATGCACATCCAAAAGCAAAGACAAAGCAATGTAATTCTTCTAAACACTCTTAAAAAATGCCTAAGATGCTGCAGTAAAACCTGGGAATAGTTCTTAAAGTCTGTGTCACCCAATTATCTTTTGACAGCCTCAAGCACTGATATGGCATGCATCCCCCAGTCTCTCTCCCTCCAATATTCCCCAGACTTCCTCAAATTCAACCAAAATCTGTGCTTTCAAAGGAGCACCTCCATTCTCCTTTGCGGTATGGTATTTCCTATCATAAAAGATACTCAATTCTCCAATGTGAAAGAGACAAATTGGTTTCAGTTCCTTTCAGTTCTCTCAATCCTTGCTAGGATAAACAAAGGCCTAGAAACCATAGATTCATTTATATACTGATGTCTTCATAAGTAGATGTGTCTACTAAAAGAAATTACTCCTTATTTCCAACATTTTACACAATCACACTGACACCCACACAAGTCCTACAGAAGCAAACACCTACATTTGAAGCAGAAATGACATCCTTAAAAGAATTTATCTGCATGTAGTGGTTTTATCTCCACCCCACCCCCACATACCTTATGTGCTATGTTTGAAAGAAACTGTATGCCTATCTGATCTTTATAATTCTTCATTTCCGGCAGTTCCACTTTACTTCTTGACTTATATTTCTGTCAAGTCTATTTGTTAAAACATGTGGGCATGTATGTATGAGTATGCATGTACATGTGCTTTTCAACCAAGTTTAAAAAACATCAAAACAAATGAAATAACACAAATTCAATAGATACTGATTTCTTGCATTTTTAAAGATAACTTGCTACAGATTTTACAGAAGTTCTAAGAGATAATGTTCTAACACTTGCCAGCTGTGAGGATTGTATTTCAGATAAAAACTGGTCCCATTTTAGTCTAACATCATATTACAGCTGTTGAGTAATGACTACTTATAGACTTCTCCCCACCTCCATAAAAGGAAAAGATCCTAAACAATGAGTTACTAATGCAAGAAATGAAACGTTTCTTTGCATTTAGTTCATATTTCAAATATAGAAACAAATTTGTTTCAAGTCTTGTTCTCTATTACTCAATGATCACACCGTCTTACTATAAAGAGTGAAGTAAAAGTACATTATGGATTCTAAGGTATTGTTCTCTATCCAGCAAGCAGATAAGTGATCTTAAGGTGATAAAAATCAATAAAAATATTTGGAGCCAGCTGTATTAAATAAAAAAATAGACCTGAAAATAGAATGTAAGTTGTCAGAATGCATACCAATGATGAGTATACTCTGACATGTTGCTTTGGATAGGTTAACGTTTATATACGATGTGTTTTTTAATTGAGTTTCTTTTTTTCCTAAGTTAAAATTACATACAGAAGATACAGATATTTGTTGTACATTTGAGTTTGTACCAACCTGTACACACATAAAATTGACACATCAAAATATAGATCACTGTCATCACCCTAAAATCTTCCCTCACGCCCCTTTCCTCCACCTGTATCAGAGGCAAGCATTACTCTTGCCTCTGGTTAACTATTTCAGGTTAGTATTGCAGGTTATACTTCATATAAGTAGAACGATACAAGGTGTTTGGTTTCTCCCCCCCCATTTATATTGGGCTTGCTTTATTTCCACACCCCACTCACATTCTAAAGATAACAGCTTAGGACATTTATATTTACATGTTACCTTTTTCTAATATAAACATTTATAATTAAGACTTTTTCTCAAAGCACTGCTTCAGCCTGCATCTCACAAAGTTCAATACAGTGTGCTTTCATTAGTGTTCAGTTAAAAATATTTTCTGATTTCCTAGGATGGGGGTTGAGGAAAATGGGTGAAGGGGAGTAGGAGACACAGGCTTCCAGGTATGTAATGAATAAGTCACAGGGAAGAAAGCTATAGCAGAGGAATTATAATCAATGATGTTATAATAGCAGTGCCTGGTGACAGATGATAGCTACACTTGTGGTGAGCAGAGCCGAACACAGACTTGTGGAATCAAAAAAGTACATTGATTAGTTTCCAAATAACTTGGGGTTATATGCATGTTTTTATTAATCTTTAATCATAAAGTATATTGAGAAGGTTTCAACTTTTGAAATTGACTATGACTTATGTTATGGACTATTACATTGTCTACACTGGGGTATGCCTTAGTCTTGTAGGGTTATTAGAAGATACCATAGACCAAAGGTTTCTGGGTGGCTCAGTTGGGTAAGCATCTGACTCTTGGTTTTGACTCAGGTCATGATCTACAGTTTATGAGACTGAGCCCTGCGTCAGGCTCTGAGCTGGCAATGCCAAGCCTGCTTGGGATTCTCTCCCTTCTCTGTCTCTCTCTCCCTCTCTCAAAAACAAACATTTTAAGAAATACCACAGACTAGGTGACCTAACAAATCTATTTCTCGCAACTCTGGTGACTAGAAATTTGTAGTCAGGGTGCCAGCATTGATGGGATTCTGGTGAGAGCCCTTTTCCTGGCTTGTACTTTCTCTCTTTATAGGCATATTAACCCCATCACAGGGGCTCCACCCTCATGACCTCCTCTAAATCTAACCATTTCCTAAAGGACCTACCAACAAATACCATCTCATTGGGATTTAGGGCTTCAACATATAAATTTTTGGGTTGCACAAATATGCACTCCAATAACAGGGAACGTTCATGGACTTAAAAAGAACATTGTGCAATCCACTTGTTGGCTATAGTGTTCTATAGCTTTCTATTTCCTCAGATTGGCTGGTAGTAATGTTCAAATTGTGTGTGTGTGTGTGTGTCCCTATTTTTCTACTTTTTTTGCAATTGAGAGGAATATTAAGTTTCAATTTTACAATTATGGATATGTCCTTTTTTCTTTCAATCTGTTATGTTTCTAGTACACATTTAGAATTATGTCGTGTATATGTGAAGCTCTATTAGGTACATACATGTAATATGACAATTATAGTATTTATATATGTTTAGTAACATTGTTTTGAAGCCAAGTCTGTCTCATGGTAATATATATACCATGTTAGGCTTCTTAGAATTACAATTTACATGGTATATTTCTTTTTAGCATTCTGACTGCCATCTATTTGTGGTGTTTTTAATTTTTTAATGTTTAATTTTGGGGGGGGGGTTGTGGGAGAAGGGCAGAAAGAGAGAGGGATAAACAGAATCTGAAGGAGGCTCCAGGCTCTGAACTATCTGCACAGAGCCTGACGTGGAGCTTGAACTCATGAACCACAAGATCATAACCTGAGCCAAAGTTGGACGCTTAACTGACTGAGCCACCAAGGCACCCCAGTTTCGTCTCTTATAAGCAGCATACAGTGGTGTCTTCACTTACTGATAATCTCTAACTTTTTATTTGGAGCTATTACCCATCTACATTTTTTTATTTTTACTTTTTAACATTTATTTTTGAGAGAGCACAAGCAGGGGAGGGACAGAGAAAGAGAGAGGGAGACACAGAATCCGAAGCAGGCTCCAAGCTGTCAGCACACAGACTGATGTGGGGCTCAAACTCATAAACTGAGATCATGACCTGAGCCAAAGTTGGACACTCAACCCACTGAGCCACCCAGGCTCCCCTAGTTCATCTACATTTAATGTGGTCACTGGTATGGGTTTAGATTAAGTCAATCATCTTGTTTTCCATTTGTTTCCTTTTCATTTTACCTTTGGTACACTTTCTTGAAATATTTGCATTATTTTTTTTTTTTACTTTATTCTCATCAGAAGTACCATATATTTTATTCTTTAGAGGCTATTCTAGGTTGTAATGTTATTTTTTAATTACAGTTTATCCTAATTAGTAAGCCATATTTTTATTAAAGGCAGCGATTTTTTCTTAACAGGAACAAGAAAAGGATGTCCATTCTCATCACTTTTACCCAATAAAATAAAGTCCTAGCCAGAGCAATTAAGCAATAAAAAGAAATAAAACATATCTGGAATAAAAATTAAAAAGTAAAATAGTCTCTTAAACTACATAAAAAAAACTAAAGACTCCACAAAAAATTTGTTAGTATGAATGAAAAAAATTCAGTAAAGTTTCAGGATACAACATCATACAAAAATCGATTGCTTCCCTATTCAGTACCAGTGAACTACCTGAAGAAGAAATTAAGATGACAGTCCTATTTACAATAGCCTTGAGAAAAATAAAATACTCAGGAATAAATTTAAGGTGCTGAAATATAACTGAATATACAATGAAAACTCTAAGGCACTGATGAAAGAAAACTGACAACTCAAAGGGAAAGAAATCCCATGTTTCTTGATTGAAAGAATTAGTATTGTTAAAATATTCATTGTATAGGAAGCAATAGAGATACAATGCAATCCTTATCAGAATTCCAATGATATTTTTCATAGAAGTAGAAACTATTTTGAAGTTAGTCGGCAGAAAAGGTGATGATGCCTGTATTTTGCATATATCACGGACTCAGAGCCAACAGATTTGCTGATTGGATAGGAGTCAGAGTAACATATCCAGTGACACATCAAGGTCTGATGGGGAAGATAAAGAGTTCAGTTTGGACTGAGAGCTCAATGAGAAGGTAAGAATATACGTATGGTATTTGAACCACACTATAGATGAAATCAAGAAATTTTGTGCAGATAGAAAGGTCGTCAAAATTGAAACTTGAACTACTTTAATGCTTAGAGATCAAGAAGGTGAGATGTAAACCAGTAAAGAGAACAAAAAGGAGGGGCTCATGAATAAAGAGGAAAAATGAGTTAGTGTACTCTCTGGAAAATCAATGACTCAGTTTTCCACCATTGTTAAGAAATAGCACTTTTAACATGGAAAATAATCTGAGATACAAAGGTTTATTGGAGTGACTTTCTAAGATGAGAAAGCAGATAAAAAAAGGAAATATTAGTCTAAGCTGTTGAATTTTATCATAAGTGTAGACGATGAATGAAATAAAAACATAAGGGAGTGTTATTAAGTTAGGGAATGATGGTTTTCTCTCAAAACAGGACGTATGTATGACACATGGTTTTATCCTGAAGAGCAAGATCAAACTGACCAGGTAAAAATCATGCACACAAAAGGGGATAATAGATTAACCATAACTTTTAAGAGGGAATAAAAACCAGTGCAGAAGCACTGGAGTGAAGCTTTGATAGGAAAACAGGCATTTTCTCTACGATAGCAAGACAGAGGTAGGTAGGTAGGTAGGTTCAGATAGTGATGGCAGGTCACAGATGGATTCTTCTTCTGATTGCTTCACTTCTCTTTGAGAGAAAGCAAGAAGTACAAATGCTGGAGTGAGGAAAACAAACGAACTGCTGGTGGTATTAGGAAAAGTGAAAATTAAGTGTCTGGGATATTGGAATAATGGATGAAATAATACTTTCTTATTGCTTGGAAGTTCTAAGAATCCACTTGAGATTAATGCTCATGGTTTTAAATTGAGACCAGATAACTTGCATGTTTTCTCCAGCCACATTCAACTTAGTGAGTCCAGGTATGAATCAGGAAGTATGGTGTATTTAATTTCACACAGCATAACTTAAACACTATACAGGTCTACAGAAGGGTCTGTGAGGGGAGTGTGTGCACATGGAGTTTTATGAGTAATGAACTGATAACGTTATGGGGTGCCTGCAGGGGTGGCTCCGTCAGTTAAGCATCCGACTTCGGCTCAGGTCATGATCTTACGGTTCCTGAGTTCGAGCCCTGCATTGGGCTCTGTGCTGACAGCTTGGAGCCTGGAGCCTGCTTCAGATTCTGTGACTCCCTCTCTCTCTGCCCCTCTCCCACTTGCACTCTCTCTCTTTGAATTAAAGTTATAAGATTAGGGCAGTAAAGTATAATAAATACATGCTAGAGTTTTGGACTCTACATGCTAGGATTGGACTGTTAAAAACATGGGAGAACATGTTGAAGTGTAGGATACTTGTTAACAATTACTGGTAATGGCTAGATCTTAATTTACTTTCACAGATGTGGTGGCTGCAGTAGTGGTAGGAGAAAAGCTGACTGCAAGAGTAGAAGTTAAAACTGAGGTTAGATTATAGGGTCATCTATGTGTATGTTGAAATCCCCGAGAATTACCATAACAGCACTGAAGAGAATAAGCAGACTGATTATTAAAATCTTTATAGAATGCTTAGAGTGATTAAGTCTCTACTGGACTGTAGAAAAAGACAACAGCAGGTGACAGTACATGGCAGAAGAATCAAATGGGAAGTATGGGGACAAAGGGGGGCAAATGAACTGAAAGCCCTAATGAAGAGTAGCTAGGACCTCATACCCAGGCTAAGTGAAATGAAGAGTTACTAACAGATCTTTCTGTTGTTCTACCTCTTCTTTCAGTTTCTGCCTTTATGCTCCATATAAAGTTATATTTACAAAGGAAATAGAGGAAGAAAAACATTTATGGAGCAATAAAGATGAGCTGAGATTATATGCAATATTGTAATTTGTGACTAATTTTAATTCAAGTCAACTCAAGATGTCATCCTCTACCATATTATTGTATACAGTAATGAGGACACAAGAATTAATAAAATGCTGTCCCTGGAACTGAAAAGTTTATCTAGGGAAGGAGAGAAATACCTAATTGTAATTTAAAGTTTGAGACAGTAGAAAGAGAAGATGAAAATGACAAGCATTAAAAATGGTTGCAGAAAGTAAAAACTGAACTCTAACAATGTGAGTAGAAATATGTTTATGGAAGAAGAAATTATGTTTATGGAATAAGTTATTCAACAGAGGGAAAGTACATGTAATGGAAAAGATTTGTCCAAGTATTTGGGAGAGTTCCTAAATATTTGTATGAGATCAGGTAGGAGAAAAACTAATTCTAAGGTATTTTATGGTAAACTGTGTCTTCCAAGTGTTTTTGTTTTTGTTTTGTTTTTGCAGGTAATAGAATATTTTGTGATCAAATACATTTGTGAAACGTGATACATTTTGCCTGTTTTGTGTGTTACTGATATTTACAAAGCTCTTGAACCTACTGTCAATTCAGATTTTTCCAAAACTGTTTGGCTACAGTAATGGTAAACATTTTTATAGGTTAAAAAGCACTCCAAATAATCTAAAAAAGTAAACATTTTGGTTCATGTATTTGGAAAAGATACAAAAAGCTTACAGAATTGAATGAATTGCAGGGATCATGGTTGTCAGTCCTTGGAACTGGAGTTACCACCACGAATCAATCTCTACTTGTCAAGGAATAGCTTCATTCTATCCTAATATGGATATGGGATTAGGTCTTTACTTCCTATTGGCTCTGGCTCTCCCAATACTACTTTGCCACTTTTTTTCTAGCAGGTAAATGTTCCCAGTGTCAAATCAAGAATTCTCACAGAAAAATAGAAATGAATAATCTGTCTTATGTGCCCACCTATGTGTGTGTTACTGGTGAGTTGTGGCTTAAGTATAGTAAAGGAAGCCAGAAGACTAGGACACCTTACTACCACAAGGATTTCTACCACACAAGGAATTTTCATTGAAGTACTATTAATATACTTTGAAATTCAAACAGTCCCCTGTTTTCAAATCTGTGTATTCACTAAACATCTCTCAAAATTTAGTCAACATTTTAGAATTTAAATATTTCTTCAGCTAATGCAATTTAGTAAAGGTTAGCATATGCTATTTTACATATATTTAAATTTTATTTGTTAAAGTAAAATTAAACCCATGACATCTGAGAGTATTTAGATACTTTGTATTACTCTTTTTTCTCATTCATAGCAATTTTCTTCAACTATTTATGGAAGAGCTTAGTCTGTTGCTTTTCCATTGATTATTCCATAGGACTTTTTACAGTATGTTACTCTGTAAACTTCCTATGCACTCTTGACCACAATCTTATAAAAGAATATTTCAGTTCCAGTAAAAAATGTACTGAGGAAAATGGGGCGAGGTCTGCAGGTGTGTCTGCTCATGGGGCTTCCATATTAGTGTGGGAGGGAAAACTATAAATAAATTTAATACCAAATGGTGATTGACAAAAATAGTTGAGAACACTTTTTGACTAAGAAGGCATCTCTGATTATGTCTTTCTAAAAAGAAACCAGAATGAAACAAGTGACTTATGAAAATAAGGGAATTAGGCTGGAAAGGAGACAAACCTTATGTCCAAAAGTTGCCGAGATAGATAAATGCTAAGTGTGTTTGACAAATACCAAGGAGGCCACGGTTTTTTTTTTTTTTTTTTTAATGAGACATGTTTCCCAGAAGAATTAGCAAGAATAGAACGATTATTCTACAGATTTACAAATCCCTTTAATGTCTGGATTTCCAGAAGACACATTGATTCTCAATCATGCTTCTGAATTCAGTCTGTGGTATTATGGTAGTTTTGGTTGAAATATGTGGAGAAAATCTGGCCTCAGATATGTTAGGAAGGAGTTTTTTTTTTTTTAATTTTTTTAAATTTTTTTAATTTTAATTTTTTTTAACGTTTTTTAATTTATTTTTGAGACAGAGAGAGACAGAGCATGAACGGGGGAGGGGCAGAGAGAGGGAGACACAGAATCGGAAGCAGGTTCCAGGCTCTGAGCCATCTGCCCAGAGCCCGACACAGGGCTCGAACTCACAGACCGCGAGGATCGTGACCTGAGCTGAAGTCGGCCGCTTAACCGAATGAGCCACCCAGGTGCCCCAGGAAGGAGTATTTTAATAACCTTTTCGGTTAACTGTGGATACTTTTTGATTCAACACTAAAACTAGGTAAAGGATACTGTCGGGGCGCCTGGGTGGCCCAGTCGGTTAAGCGTCCGACTTCAGCCAGGTCACGATCTCGCGGTCCGTGAGTTCAAGCCCCGCGTCAGGCTCTGGCTGATGGCTCGGAGCCTGGAGCCTGTTTCCGAGTCTGTGTCTCCCTCTCTCTCTGCCCCTCCCCCGTTCATGCTCTGTCTCTCTCTGGCCCAAAAATAAATAAACGTTGAAAAAAAAAATTAAAAAAAAAAAAAAAAAGGATACTGTCTTAAAGGTTACAATTGTAATGTACAATCTGAAGCCTTATCAGTGAAGATTACGTGGTCTTATGTTGAAATCTGTTGGCCTATCTTGTGCTTTAAATGACCATGCAGGATTTTTTAATTTTTTTTTTTTTTCAACGTTTATTTATCCTTGGGACAGAGAGACAGAGCATGAACGGGGGAGGGGCAGAGAGAGAGGGAGACACAGAATCGGAAGCAGGCTCCAGGCTCTGAGCCATCAGCCCAGAGCCCAACGCGGGGCTCGAACCCCCGGACCGCGAGATCGTGACCTGGCTGAAGTCGGATGCTTAACCGACTGGGCCACCCAGGCGCCCCTTTAAATATCATACACCAGTTACTTGAAAAATATTGGTTCACTGAATTATATGGACATTATAAAATCTAATGTACTTCACCAAACCACATTAAAAAAAAATCACGACAGCTAACATCCCTGCCAATATCATAAGAGCCTGTCAAGCTCAGGGTGGCAGATACAGGTTTCTGAAAATTCTAATATTTGCTCAAAAACCTCAATTTATCATTGGAAACCCATGTTTTCAATGGTTTTCCTTGAAATGACATTCATTTCTATAATGTCTCTGCCAAATCCTCAAGTCTGAATAACCAGTCTGTCTGAAGTTGTCCTTTCAAGGAAAAATGGTATTTCAAGAAGACAGTGGCTAGTTCACATCACAGCTCTGGTGTCACACAGGTGCTTTTCCCTGAGACAGTCATAATGCGTCAGGATGCAGCAGAAATACTTTATGCATTCTTCCCATTTCACCACAGAATACCAAAGAGGCCAATTTAACTTAAAATTTACAAGAGACAGGGGCGCCTGGGTTGATCAGTTTAGTGCCCTACTCTTGATTTTGGCTCGGGTCATGATCTCACTGTTCCTAGGTTTGAGCCTCACGTTGGGCACTGTACTGATATTGTGGAGCCTGCTTGAGATTCTGTCTCCCCCTCTCTCCGTCCCTCCTCTGCTTGCTCTCTCTCCCTCTCCCCCCTCTCTAAATGAATAAAAATAAACTTAAAAAAATAAAATTTACAAGAGACAAAAATAATGACAATAAATAGCATTTTTTTGTCTATATTACACTTCCAAAATTCTACTCTTTATTACCTCATTTATGTTAGTCATTACAATAATCCTATGACAGATAACATGTTATCAATCTCAGAGAGCCAAATAGAAAGATTAACTTTTTCAAGGTTTTTAAGCTGACATATAGGATCTAGAAGTCAAACCTGAAGTAATCTGATGCCATGCTCTCACTATAAATTTCTACTAGATTTTAGATAAAATATTGTTACCTAGCTAGTTAGATATTTTCCATTACCCTTTCAAATGCAGTTCAAGCATTTATAGGTTATGAGGATGTAAATCTTACTTCTGATTTGGACATTAAGTATACTACATTGACAAACCATAGAATCTGTACATCACAATTCCTTTCACTTAGAGGTTCATGATTTTCTCCCATATAATTTTCTTAGTTTATTGACATACATTCTAACTAAAATGTGTACAAATTTTTAGTAAAATTCAATCTTGTGATAATTACTATACCACTGTGTAAACTAGATATAAGCAAGGCACTTGGCTTCTAGAAAGCATATTGAGCTTGATCCAAATCAATTTTATGAATGTGTAAAGTTTCAGAAAAGAATTCAAAGTTGCCATAAATTTCTGTTCCTTTTGGTTTGATACCTTGGTTATGAAATCGAGCCTATTATCTGATTTCTGTAAAAAATAATTTATTTACACCAAGTAGTAAGGTTAATAATTTCATCAAAGTTTTGATGACTCTTCTTCTAGTTCATGATTCTACACTATTCTCATTGTCTTTTTCCTTCACCTCATACAGAAACCTCAAAATGCTCCCCCTGCTTTGTGTACAAGAGTACACGGTACTTTCAAGTCAGACCTAAAATGCCTCACCTAATGCTGTAAGAAGTAATCAGTTTAGTCCCTCCCAACTAAGCATGTGTGAGCACACAAACTCATTAGGTAAAACATAACAAACTCCCTTCTAAAAGGATGGAAAATTAAAGTGTCTGTTTCACAGCACTGTTATGAATGCTATACCAAAAACAGTGTCATTTGACTAATACCCAGGAAATGCTAAGTACTTCCAGATATATTTTGAAACTTATAATGTTCCCAGGTTATACAATCCTACCATACCAGGTCACTTTTATGACAATATTCGGAATACTTTGCTTTCAATGTAGCTAAAAAACACATCTAGATAAACTGTAGTCAACCTTGGGCTACTTTTCTCGTTTTATCTAATTACCTCAGTAGACTGTTTTAGACAATAGAAAAGAGGTGGAGTTGATTGGCACTGAGCATGAAGAGGTTATAGCATAATCAAGACTAAATTGAACCCCATTAGATTACAGGAGATGAATAGGACAGGGGGAATAAAGGGAAATAAATTTATGTATTTATAGTCTCAGCCTCTGAGAGAGTCTGGGGCCAAGAGCTCTGTACGCTACACTGGGAAGGAGTTCAAAATTAATATAACTGTCCCATCTCAATCTACATTATAGGGACATTCTGAAAATACAGAGAATTTGAAATTGGCTTGGAGTTTGCCAGGATGTTAAGAAACACCAGGGTGTTCCAATTTCCGGGCAGGTTGAAGACAGTGTATATTAGGGATGAGAAGTATGAAATGTGATGTTTCTACTGATCATTTCTGGGAATAGCCCATAACAATTTTAACTAAAGCAGGTGGAAACTGGCCTCAATTATTCAGGATTATTGTAGTAAGAGGCAAAAACAGTATTATGGAAACTTTTCTGGGCTACGAGTTAGATTTGGGGTTCCTTTTAGATTCCATAACAAAATGCTGTATCACTGGAGAACTATTGCCCTTTCTTATTTTCCTTTATTTGTATAATGGAGATAATAAATCTTACCTAATTGATAGTGGCATTATATCTTTTAAAAACTTTAATACATGTAAAAAGGTCTTTAAAACACCTGAATGTTAGGGGTGCCTGTGTGGCTCAGTTGCTTAGGTGTCAAGACTCTTGATTTCAGCTCAGGTTATGGTCTCATGGTTATGAGATCAAGCCCTGCATCAAGCTCCTGTGCTAATGGCATGACACCTGCTTGGAATTCTCTCTGCCCTACACCTCCTTGTATGTCTCAGTCTCTCAAAATAAAAAATTTTTTAAAAATGCCTGAATTTGAAAAAATTGTTTTTATATTGTAGGTTTATGCCAAAGGTTTTGTTATTCAATTATCTTCTCTACTTTGACACCACACATATGATATGTAATTTAGTCAATTGAGAATGACCACTTCAGAGACCAGTTCAAGACTCTTGTCTCATTCTGGAAAATATTTCCATGTTGGCAGAAACAAACCTTCATGTAGATACTCAGGAGATGTCAACTGTAATGGCATAAAGAAGGTTGAAAATGACAAGACATGGTTTGTCATTGGAAGAGGTTCTAAAAGAGTGAAGTTAATAATATATAGGGCAGACATTCAATCAGGCAGCTGTCTCAGATCAGCTAGGAAATGGCCTTGACAGACAAATCCATAAAATAGTTGCCAAATATTTGACACCTAAATATTAAAGGGGGTCACCGATGACTTTGACTCACAGGGATCCCACAGAGGATGACATCCTCTGACCTACACCTGCCTAAATAACCCAGAAAACTGCCAGAGGATCAGCAGAACAGAGTCTCCGGAGGCAAGCACAGACTAGAGGCCCACGGAAGAGGGTAGAAGGGCAGGGAGGCAGTGCGCGCTCCACAGACTGGCGGGAGGGAGCCTGGGTGGAGATGCAGCCTGCCCGCCAAGCAGAGCCCCCGAGTCTGGCTTGCAAAAGCAGAGAGGCCAGATGGAGTGTGTTCCTACAGCAAGCGGGACTTAGCATCTGGGAGGTCATAAGTTAACAACTCTGCTCGGAAAGCCGGAAGACTGGAGGACAAAGGGAGGGAGAGTTGCTGAGCCCCAGGATGACGGAGCTCAATTTGGCAGGGAACAAAGGCGCTCGCCAGGGCCATCTCCCTCGCCCATCCCCCAGCCAAAATCCCAAAGGGAACCAGTTCCTGCCAGGGAACTTGCTTGCTCTGCGCAAACACCCAACGCTGTGCTTCTGTGGAGCCACCCCTCCAGCAGCGGGTCTGACTCCCTCCCGCTGCCACAGGGCCCCTCCTGAAGTGGATCACCTAAGGAGAAGCGATCTAAGCCTGCCCCTCCTGCCCCCATGCACCTTGCCTACCCACCCCAGCTAATACACCAGATCCCCAGCACCACAAGCCTGGCAGTGTGCAAGTAGCCCAGACGGGCCACGCCACCCCACAGTGAATCCCGCCCCTAGGAGAGGGGAAGAGAAGGCACACACCAGTCTGACTCTGGCCACAGCGGTGAGCTGGGGGCAGACATCAGGTCTGACTGTGGCCCTGCCCACCAACTCCAGTTATACACCACAGCACAGAGGAAGTGCCCTGCAAGTCCTCACCACACCAGGCACTATCCAAAATGACCAGCAGAAGAATTCCCCTCAAAAGAATCTCCAGGAAGTAACAGCTAATGAACTGATCAAAATAATCATTTTGGATTTAAATAATATAGCAGAAAGTGAATTTAGAATAATAGCCATAAAATTAATCTCTGGGCTTGAAAACAGTATAGAGGACAGCAGAGAATCTCTTGCTATAGAGATCAAGGGACTAAGGAACAGTCACGAGGAGCTGAAAAACGCTTTAAACGAAATGCAAAACAAAATGGAAACCACCACGGCTCAGATTGAAGAGGCAGAGGAGAGAATAGGTGAACTAGAAGATAAAGTTATGGAAAAAGAGGAAGCTGAGAAAAAGAGATAAAAAAATCCAGGAGTATGAGAGGAAAATTAGAGAACTAAGTGATGCACTAAAGAGAAATAATATACGCATAATTGCGTATTCCAGAGGAGGAAGAGAGAGGGAAAGGTGCTGAGGGGTACTTGAAGAAATAATAGCTGAGAACTTCCCTGAACTGGGGAAGCAAAAAGGCACTGAAATCCAAGAGGCACAGAGAACTCCCTTCAGACGTAACTTGAATCGATCTTCTGCATGACATATCATAGTGAAACTGGCAAAATACAAGGATAAAAAGAAAATTCTGAAAGCAGCAAGGGATAAACGTGCCCTCACATATAAAGGGAGACCTATAAGACTCGTGACTGATCTCTTTTGAAACTTGGAAGGCCAGAAATGCATGGCAGGAGATCTTCAATGTGATGAACAGAAAAAATATGCAGCCAAGAATCCTTTATCCAGCAAGTCTGTCATTTAGAATAGAAGGAGAGATAAAGGTCTTCCCAAACAAAAACTGAAGGAATTGGTCACCACTAAACCAGCCCTACAAGAGATCCTAAGGGGAATCCTGTGAGACAAAGTACCAGAGACATCACTACAAGCATAAAACATACAGACATCACAATGACTCTAAACCCGTATCTTCCTATAATAACACTGAATGTAAATGGGCTAAATGCACCAACCAAAAGACATAGGGTATCAGAATGGATAAAAAAACAAGACCCATCTATTTGCTGTCTACAAGAGACTCATTTTAGACCTGAGGACACCTTTAGATTGAGAGTGAGGGGATGGAGAACTATTTATCATGTTACTGGAAGTCAAAAGAAAGCTGGAGTAGCCATACTCATATCAGACAAACTAGACTTTAAATTAAAGGCTGTAACAAGAGATGAAGAAGGGCATTATATAATAATTACAGGTCTATCCATCAGGAAGAGCTAACAATTATAAATGTCTATGCACTGAATACGGGAGCCCCCAAATATATAAAACAATTACTCATAAACATAAGCAACCTTATTGAGAAGAATGTGGTAATTGCAGGGGACTTTAATACACCACTTACAGAAATGGATAGATCATCTAGACACACGGTCAATAAAGAAACAAGGGCCCTGAATGAGACATTGGATCAGATGGACTTGACAGATATATTTAGAACTCTGCATCCCAAAGCAACAGAATATACTTTCTTCTCAAGTGCACATGGAACATTCTCCAAGATAGATCATATACTGGGTCACAAAACAGCCCTTCATAAGTGTACAAGAATTGAAATTATACCATGCATACTTTCAGACCACAATGCTATGAAGTTTGAAATCAACCACAGGAAAAAGTCTGGAAAACCTCCAAAAGCATGGAGGTTAAAGAACACCCTACTAACGAATGAGTGGGTCAACCAGGCAATTAGAGAAGATATCAAAAAATACATGGAAACAAACAAAAATGAAAATACAACAATCCAAACACTTTGGGATGCAGCTAAGGCAGTCCTGAGAGGAAAATACATTGCAATCCAGGCCTATCTCAAGAAACAAGAAAAATCCCAAATACAAAATCTAACAGCACACCTAAAGGAACTAGAAGCAGAACAGCAAAGGCAGCCTAAACCTAGCAGAAGAGAATAAAGATCAGAGCAGAAATAAACAATAAAGAATCTAAAAACACGGTAGAGCAGATCAATGAAACCGAGAGTTTGTTTTTGAAAAAATAAAATTGACAAACCTCTAGCCAGGCTTCTCAAAAGAAAAGGGAGATGACCCAAATAGATAAAATCATGAATGAAAATGGAATTATTACAACGAATCCCTCAGAGATACAAGCAATTATCAGGGAATACTATGAAAAATTATATGCCAACAAATTGGACAACCTGGAAGAAATGGACAAATTCCTAAACACCCACACTCTTCCAAAACTCAATCAGGAGGAAATAGAAAGCTTGAACAGACCCATAACCAGCGAAGAAATTGAATCAGTTATCAAAAATCTCCCAACAAATAAGAGTCCAGGACCAGATGGCTTCCCAGGGGAGTTCTACCAGATGTTTAAAGCAGAGATAATACCTATCCTTCTCAAGCTATTCCAAGAAATAGAAAGGGAAGGAAAACTTCCAGACTCATTCTATGAAGCCAGTATTACTTTGATTCCTAAACCAGACAGAGACCCAGTAAAAAAAGAGACCTACAGGCCAATATCCCTGATGAATATGGATGCAAAAATTCTCAATAAGATACTAGCAAATCGAATTCAACGGCATATAAAAAGAATTATTCACCATGATCAAGTGGGATTCACTCCTGGGCTGCAGGGCTGGTTCAACATTCACAAATCAATCAATGTGATACATCACATTAATAAAAGAAAAGAACCATATGATCCTGTCAATCGATGCAGAAAAGGCCTTTGACAAAATTCAGCACCCTTTCTTAATAAAAACCATTCAGAAAGTCGGGATAGAAGGAACATACTTAAACATCATAAAAGCCATTTATGAAAAGCCCACAGCTAACATCATCCTCAACGGGGAAAAACTGAGAGCTTTTTCCCTGAGATCAGGAACACGACAAGGATGCCCACTCTCACCGCTGCTGTTTAACATAGTGCTGGAAGTTCTAGCATCAGCAATCAGACAACAAAAGGAAATCAAAGGCATCAAAATTGGCAAAGATGAAGTCAAGCTTTCGCTTTTTGCAGATGACATGATATTATACATGGAAAATCCGATAGACTCCACTAAAAGTCTGCTAGAACTGATACATGAATTCAGCAAAGTTGCAGGATACAAAATCAATGTACAGAAATCAGTTGCATTCTTATACACTAACAATGAAGCAACAGAAAGACAAAGAAACTGATCCCATTCACAATTGCACCAAGAAGCATAAAATACCTAGGGATAAATCTAACCAAAGACATAAAGGATCTGTATGCTGAAAACTATAGAAAGCTTATGAAGGAAACTGAAGAAGATATAAAGAAATGGAAAAACATTCCGTGCTCATGGATTGGAAGAATATTGTTAAAATGTCAATACTACCCAAAGCTATTTACACATTCAATGCAATCCCAGTCAAAATTGCACCAGCATTCTTCTTGAAGCTACAACAAGCAATCCTAAAATTCATATGGAACCACAAAAGGCCCCAAATAGCCAAAGCAATTTTGAAGAATACCAAAGCAGGAGGCATCACAATCCCAGACTTTAGCCTCTACTACAAAGCTGTCATCATCAAGACAGCATGGTATTGGCACAAAAACAGACACACAGACCAATAGAATAGAATAGAAACCCCAGAACTAGACAAACAAACGTATGGCCAACTCATCTTTGACAAAGCAGGAAAGAACATCCAATGGAAAAAAGACAGTCTTTTTAACAAATGGTGCTGGGAGAACTGGACAGCAACATGCAGAAGGTTGAAACTAGACCACTTTCTCACACCATTCACAAAAATAAACTCAAAATGGATAAAGGACCTGAATGTGAGACTGGAAACCATCAAAACCCTAGAGGAGAAAGCAGGAAAAGACCTCTCTGACCTCAGCCGTAGCAATCTCTTACTTCACACATCCCTAAAGGCAAAGGAATTAAAAGCAAAAATGAACTACTGGGACCTTATGAAGATAAAAAGCTTCTGCACAGCAAAGCAAACAAACAAAAGTAAAAGGCAACCAACGGAATGGGAAAATATATTTGCAAATGACATATCGGACAAAGGGCTAGTATCCAAAATCTATAAGGAGCTCACCAAACTCCACACCCAAAAAACAAATGACCCAGTGAAGAAATGGGCAGAAAACATGAATAGACACTTCTCTAAAGAAGACATCTGGATGGCCAACAGGCACATGAAAAGATGCTCAAAGTCGCTCCTCATCAGGGAAATGCAAATCAAAACCACACTCAGATATCCCCTCACGCCAGTCAGAGTGGCCAAAATGAACAAATCAGGAGACTATAGATGCTGGAGAGGATGTGGAGAAACAGGAACCCTCTTGCACTGTTGGTGGGAATGCAAACTGGTGCAGCCGCTCTGGAAAACAGTGTGGAGGTTCCTCAGAAAATTAAAAATAGACCTACCCTATGACCCAGCAATAGCACTGCTAGGAATTTACCCAAGGGATACAGGAGTACTGATGCATAGGGGCATTTCTACCCCAATGTTTATAGCAGCACTCTCAACAATACCCAAATTATGGAAAGAGCCTAAATGTCCATCAACTGATGAATGGATAAAGAAATTGTGGTTTATATACACAATGGAGTACTACATGGCAATGAGAAAGAACGAAATATGGCCCTTTGTAGCAATGTGGATGGAACTGGAGAGTGTGATACTAAGTGAAATAAGCCATACAGAGAAAGACAGATACCATATGGTTTCACTCTTATGTGGATCCTGAGAAACTTAACAGAAACCCATGGGGGAGGGGAAGGAAAAAAAAAAAAAAAAGAGGTTAGAGTGGGAGAGAGCCAAAGCATAAGAGGTTCTTAAAACCTGAGAACCTACTGAGGGTGAATGGGGGGTGGGTGATGGGTATTGAGGAGGGCACCTTTTGGGATGAGCACTGGGTGTTGTATGGAAAGCAATTTGACAATAAATTTCATATATTGAAAAAAAAAAACTAGGAATGGGGCGTCTGGGTGTCTCCGTCTATTCAGCATCCAACTTGGGCTCAGGTCATGATCTCACGGTTGGTAGATTCGAGCCCCCGGGTTAGGGTCTGTGCTGACAGCTCAGAGCCTGGAGCCTGATTCAGATTCTGTGTCTCCCCTCTCTCTGTGCCCCTCCCCTGCTCATGCTCTGTCTCTCTCAAAAGTGAATAAAGATTAAAAAAATTTTTTTTTTAATTTTTTTTTTTTTCAACGTTTTTTATTTATTTTTTGGGACAGAGAGAGACAGAGCATGAACGGGGGAGGGGCAGAGAGAGAGGGAGACACAGAATCAGAAACAGGCTCCAGGCTCCGAGCCATCAGCCCAGAGCCTGACGCGGGGCTCGAACTCACGGACCGCGAGATCGTGACCTGGCTGAAGTCGGACGCTTAACCGACTGCGCCACCCAGGCGCCCCAAAAAAAAATTTTTTTTTTTTTAGAAACTAGGAATACTTTAAAATAGTTAACACAAACACCCTAGACTTTTAGATATAAGGCATTGCCTTACTAACTGCAAGAATACCAAAGCCTGATCAGGCTTTCCTGATCAGGAAAAGATTCCATTATCTCCACGACTCAACATTATATAAGAGATAATAGTCAATACATTTAGATGTTAATTAGAATCACAGGAAATGGTAAAAGTTAAACTGTACCTACTTAGAAATGACAGGGTGATAACTTGAAAATCCCCAGAGAATCTAGAAGACTAATGAAATCAATGGCAAGAATTAGAAACTTATAGAATATAAAAATAACCTAGGAAAAAGTCACAATAGTAGCAAATAAATTAAGAGCTATTTAATTAAGAACTCTATAAAATCCATGAGGATAAAAAATTTAAACTTCTCAATGAGAAAACGATGAACTTGTAAAAATGTTGCCTAGGTCTTAAATCTGATGACACAACGCTATAAAGATGTCAGTTTTCCCCAAATCAATTTACAAAGTTAATTCATTCACAATGAAAAATATCCATGGTCTTTTTATGTTTCAGACAAATTGATACTAAAGTTTAGACAGAAAAACATTCAGAAATAGACACTAAAAGAAAAACACTATGAGGAAAGCAAACCCTATTAGACATTAAAACATACTATAAAAAAACCCTGTAAATAAAAGTTACAATGATGTTGTAATAAAAAAATAAGAGGAAAGCAAAAATAGATCCAAGTAGATATGGAAATTTAGTATACAATAAGGTGGCGTCTCAAACAAGTAGGTCAAATACAAACTTTTAAATAAATCGTACTTGGGTAACTGGGTAGCTATTTAAAAAGATAAAACTTAGATCTGCGTTCTTGTTAACATAAGAATGGACTCCAAATATACAAGAGATATAAATTTAAGTAAAATCATGTAAATTTTTTTAAGTTAGTGTAAGCAGAGAATGGCTTTTCTAATTATGACACAAATACAAAGCAAAACAAGAAAAATATTGATAAATTTGATTCCGTAAAAATATTTTCCGAGGGCACCTGGGTGGTTCAGCCTGTTAAGTGTCCCACTTCAGCTCTGCTCATAATTTTATGGTTCCTGAGCTCGAGCCTACATCTGGCTCTCTGCTGTCTGCAGGAAGACTGCTTCCAATCCTTTGTCTCCCTCTCACTCTGGCCCTCCTGCACTTGTGACCTCTCTCAAAAATAAACATTAAAAACAGTATTTTGCCAAAAACACCGTAACTCAAGACACAACAAATAAAGCAGAAAATACATCTACCCTTGGTCACCTTAAGGGCTCTACTACACATTATAATATAGCCTCTGCCTGCTGTAGTTAACAGATGAAATACAAGAGATCTGCTTAAGTTTGAATTTCCAACAATGAGTATTTTAGTTGTGATGATTTTATCTGTGCCAATGAGCATCCACTGCTATATACAGTACAAAAGGATATAGATAATATCTATAAAGTTGGGCAGCCCCCAACTTACTAAAATCCAACTGCACAATTTTCAGGCATATTCTACATAAGTTGGGACATACAGCAAGATTGAGCTCTATTTGTCCTCCATAATATGCCACAAATTAACTTCAGTGATATACTCCATCCCTACGTTGTTTCACTTTGCCCATTTCTTCCAATGTGCTGAGATCACCTCCAAAATGAACTGCCTATACCCCAGTTCTTTTAAGAAAGACACAATTTGATCATTAATTTGCAACTACATAATTTCTTTCAGTAGCTGAAAATAACTTATGTTCCACCATGTCATAAAAACTGTGAACTTCTAGAATGAAACTATTATACCATTCCTACCAATGTATCCAATGGAATATAAATACAACAGTAACTTATAACTTAAAACACTACAAGTTAACATTTTCAAGATAGAGTTTTATCATATACATAGTTTTACATAAGCACCATCAAAATCAGTATACAAAACAATTCTATCCTCGTCACCCAAAAAATCTCTCAGGGTTGAATTTCTAGACCAAATTTAATTTATACCTAATCCCTGGCCACTAATATTTGTCTTATCCAGAATGTCATATGAATGAATACAAAATGTAATTTTTTGAGACTTTACACTTATACACATGTGCTTCAATCATGTTTTTGTGGATAGTATCTTAGTCTATTGAATAGATGTATCACAATTTGAGACATTGATTACTGACACATTAATAACTGATACAGGCATTAATCAGTTGAATATTAAACCATTGCTCATTTTTTGTAATTATGAATAAAGTTACCATAAACAATCTAATTTTTGTTCATGTAAAAATAACTTCATTTCCTTATGGAAAAGATCTACAAGTGGGATTACTGCACATACAAGTAGATATTTAACTTTGTAAGAAACTTCCAAAATATTTTCCAGAGTGGCTGGATGATCTTGCATTATATAACCAATAACGTATGAACATTTCACTTATTTTAACCATTCTAGAAGATGCGTGGTGGCATCTGGTCAGTTTTAATTTGCATTTTCCTAATAGATAATGATGTTAAGCATCCATTCATATGCTTAAATTGATAGTCATATTTTCTTTGACAAAAGATCTGAAATATTTTGCACATCTTAATTGTACTTCTCATTTTTTTTATTACTTTTATGGTTTAATAAAAGTTTTCTGTTGAATATGTGATTTACAAATACATTATCCCAATCTGTACTCCAGTCTTCATTCTAATAGTATCCTGGAGTGAAAGATTTACAGTTTTCATAAAGTCCAATTTTTTAATGTTTTATGCAACACACTCTTGGTTTCTTATCTAAGAACTATTTGCATAACCCAAGTTCATGAAGATCATGTCCTAGGTTTTCATCTAAAACTGTTATAATTCCGAATTTTCTATTTTGTATATCATACATTTTGAATGATTCTTTGTTAAGTATCAAGTATTGATGAAAGTTCAGTTTGGGATCCCCAATCAATATATCACAGTTAAGACTGCTTTCTCCTTTGAATTGACTTTGAGCCTTTGTTAGAAATCAATTATCAGTATTTGAGTGGGTCTATTTATGTAATCTTAGGTTCCATTAATTTGTGTGGATATTCTTTCATGAATACTTTTTGATTAATGTAGCTTCATGGTGAGACTTAAAAGCATGTTGTAGGAGTCTTCCAACTTTGTTCATATTTTTCAGTATTGTATTTCCTATTCTGATTCCTCTGCTTTCCATATATTTGGAGTTTGATTGTCTAGATGTACAAATCTTCCAGGGGGATACTGACTGAAGTTTCATTACATCCACAGATTTTTGGGGGGGAAAATGCACCTGGACTACATTGAGTATTCAAATCCACTAGCATACTATATTTCTCCATTTATTGAGGTCTTTACGCCTTTCATAATTTTTTAATGTTCACAACACAGATTTGGCATATTTGTTATGTTTATAAAAACATATTTCCTTTTGAGAGTGGAAGGCTATAGAAATGGTACTGGCATATTTGTAGTTATCACTGTCAATTTTAATAGTTTTCAATTATTTGTTGGCAAATACAATGGACTTCCACTAAATGACTGTGTCTTGTGATTATCCTTAACTCACTTAATTAGTTCTGGAAGAGATTTGGGATCATTGGTGATATTTTTTAACTAATGTGTATAATTTGCTAGTAAGCCACCCAGACCTGGAATATATTATGAAAGTATTAATGCACCCATTTAATGATTTTTTTTTTTTTTTGCAAGAGTGTGCACAATGTGCAAGTAGGGGCGAAGAGTAGAGGGGGAAAGAGAATCTTAAGCAGGCTATACACTGACATGGGGCTGGATCCCATGACCCTGGCAACATGACCCGAGTTGAAATCAAGAGTCTGACACTCAACCGACTGAGCCACCGAGGCACCTGTAACTATTTTTTTTTTTTTTTTTTACCGTTTACTTATTACTGTGAGAGAGAGAGAGAGAGAGAGAGCGAGCGAGCGAGAGCGAGCGAGCGCACGCACGCGACTGTGAGCAAGGGACGGGCAGAGAGAGAGGGAGACACAGAATCTGAAGCAGGTTCCAGTCTGAGCTGTCAGCACAGAGCCCGACACAGGGCTCGAACTCACAAACCCGGAGATCATAACCTGAGTCGAAGTCGGACGCTTAACCGACTGAGCCACCCAGGTGCCCCTAACCTATTTTAATATAGAGCTCTTAGGTTACCATATTTCTAAATTTCATAATTTTGCATAGAAGAACCTCAAAACTTAAGATTCCTTTTCTTGGGGAGGAGAGCAACTTAGCTCCCTAATGTAATCAAAGTCTTTAAAATTAAAAGTCCTAAATTTTTGACTGTTTACCCCCTTTGAAATGTAAACTTACAGAAAATATTGAAAAGCTTTTCAGTAACATTTTAACCTCTGAGGGTTTTCTTTTAATCTGATTTTTTTTTTTTATCAGAACCCCTGACCATTCAAAAACAGATTATTTTCCATGGTTTTCCACATTTCAGACAGGTTTTTTTTTTTGTTTTTTTTTTGTTTTTTTTTTTTACTTTTGTAGCCTATCCAATGGTTCTAGAAACTCTAATGACAAGAATGTTAGAACATTCATTGTGCTTCATTCAGTACCCTCAGTTTCTTCCTTTTTATTCCATATTTTTGCATCTCCATTATTCATACTGAGTAATTTCTATTATCCTATTCTCAAATTTACTAATCCTTATAGTAATCTCCATTCTGCTATTGAGCTTATCAACTCAAAGTTTTTAGTTATTATTCAATTCTAAAATTTCTATTTGTTAGTATGTTAAATATTGATTTTTTCCTCCTGGGAATTTCTATCTCTGCATTATTCTTGGAGTGTTTTGCTTTACCTCTATTGCATGTTGATAATACCATTTTTAGAGTCTTTGATAACTGACATCTTATTCATCTTGGGTTTAGCATCTTTTGATTACCCTTCCCTACAGAATTTGTCAGATTTGGTTTATTGAGTCCTATTGGGTTATATTTGACATTTTGAATATCACTATAGGGATCTTTTTTAAAATTTTTTTTTAACATTTATTTTTGAGACAGAGAGAGACAGAGCATGAACGGGGGAGGGTCAGAGAGAGAGAAGGAGACACAGAATCTGAAACAGGCTCCAGGCTCTGAGCGGTCAGCAGAGCCCAACGCAGGGCTCGAACTCACAGACCGCGAGATCATGACCTGAGCTGAAGTCGGACACTTAACCAACTGAGCCACCCAGGCACCCCTAGGGATCTTATTTAAATTCCATGGAAATGTTTCAATTTTGCTTTACTTATTTTGGCAGGAAATCGATCTTTTAGGGTTTATCCAAGTTCCAACCCAGCTTCTGCGCACTTTGGTTCTACAGTCCATTCTATTTAATGACTTCTCAGTGCTGTCTAGGTTTGGCCAAATTCCAAATGGCAAAAGACTCCTATGATGTCATCAATATGAAGGAAGAGGCATAAAGACAAAGGATTTTTGGTACAAAAGTACCCAGTGAAGTAGAAAGCCAAAAACTCTCACTGGGTGTTGCTCAAGAGAAAGTTCTGTACCTCAATCTTACAGCAGCAGTCAAATCTCAGCTTTTTAGCTTTCAATCAATGCAATAAATCAGTAATTAGTTGGAACCAAAGTTGTTATGTGACAAAAGTGATAGAAAAATAAACTTAAGTAAAATTGCTTCAATCCTAGAATGGGAATGCAGAGACTGTTTTCTAGTTCTGGCCTTTTGTAATTTGAAATAATGACCAACCCAGTTAAAAAAAAAAAACTGCTAGTATTCCTATTTTGGTATCTAATTGCCATTTTCTCTTCAGTGCAATCAACACTATGTGGGTATATGTTTGATTACTCTTTTAAGACAGCATATAAACAAGATAAGCCTGGCAGTCTTTCTAATACTAGAAAAAGAAACTAATCACTACTTCAATGTTTTCAAGGGGACTTAGGCCACAACTTGATTCCTAATGACCAATGGCAGGGCAATATAAACATCAGTAAAAGTAACAGCCACAAAGATAAACATATCATGTATATTAAAACAGATTCAAGCATATTAAGAGATAAAAACACACTGGTCAACTTTGGAGAAATATAGGATATTAATTCATTCTGAAAACTAACCATTATAAGAGAAAAAGTATATGACTTGCCTTTCTTTGTAAGGTAATAACATTATATAGGAAAGGTTTTATATAGGAACACCGACTACTAAATAGACAATAACAGAATGAGAGTATCACCAATTTCACAATGTCACTTGATCTTGCAATAAAATTAAGGCTATCAAAATCAAGAAAATGGAGACAAAAGATATGTTGCTCACAATGAGAGTATACAATTCTACCTGCGAAGTATTTAAAGCAGATTCAACATTTTAGTGTCACTAGCAATTTAGAGAAAATAGGGGTATAGAAATATGTTAATAGGAGTACAATCCACAAAATTCAGAGTGAGAAACTCTTACAAGGATAAGGACTGAGTTTCTTCAACAAAGTGCAAGGACAATGAAGATGAAGACTGTAATCTATTACCTTATTCTAGATTATAATCCAACCAGTTAAAATATATTATAAATATATTAGAACATATGATACTTGAGATTAGCTTCAAAGTCATCAGATATGGTAGAAGATAAGGTGAAGATATAGGTAAAATAGTGAACATGAGTTAAAGGTTGTTGAGATTGGTGGTGGGTAAATGAGAACTGATAATACAATCTAACTTCTACCTTAACAGTTAAAAAAAAAAAAAAGGTTCAAAATGTGATACAATTTTCTGGTGTAATTGATTAGAACTAAATCCAAATCCTAATATGGATTCAGACATGTCTGTAGCTGAAAATTACCTTAAAGTTTTTCTAACATGTTAACTAATTATGTTTTACTACAAAAAACATAATTTAAGATTTCTGATTCTCAATTTTAGATATAAACCTTTAACCTCTAACCAGAAAATCCAGAATTTTCTAGGAAAAAAAACTGTAATAATGCATTTGTATGCTAAGACTCTTTAGGAAATAGGAAGATGGTAAATTTTCTAGACATTCAGTGGACTTATTTACATTTTGTGAATTCAAACTTTTTCTTTTAAATACAGCATTACAGTATTGTGAATTCATAGTTCCAATTACAATCATTTCAAATATGTGCTCTTACAGAGTTATGAGTAAATGTGTAAGAATAAATATACCCATATTTCTGACAGGTCTATTTTTTCTTTCCAGGTTTATTTATCTCATTTTAAAAAGCAGTGGTCCACAAAAATATCCATTATTAAACCCTCCCTAGGTCAATCACAGAAAAACGCTCGTCACTTCCACCACACTTGAAATACCCAGGTTGTATTGCCAAAACCTACCTACTCTTGAACAGAGCTCTGAAGGCACAGAGCAAGCACATTTCACACAACAGTTTAAAAGTTTTCCATTTGTCTATAATTATATAGAAATAAATTTTATCAGTGTTTATTTTATTTGAATGACCAAAGTGTCCATGGAAACCTCAAACTCCTCTCCTGATTATATGCAACACATTTCTGCAGAAGCCCAGATGTTGAATGGCCTATGTCCTATATCATGTGCTTTATTACTTACATCTATTTATATAAATTTTCCATTTGTCTGTAACTGTATAAATATAATGGCTCATTTACCAAGTAAGCACTTGAACTGTCTATATTTGAACAAATAAGGTGCTATTAGTTAACCCATTCAACTTTAAAGTCCTGAAATTCTTGTTCTCTCAGTATTTTGCAGTTGGCCAAGTTTAGATGTAACTACCAAATATACTATTTGTTTGGTCTATTACCTAATTCAAGTCAGGTTTCAAGCAATTGTCTTAAATTAAGCCAAATTGATCTGAATTGATTACCGCTGAATTTCTTTGTGTCACCTCAGACATCAGTTTTGTTTTTATGCCTAACTTTTGTTTCTTTATCCTTAGGTTGAAGTGGCATCCTAATTTCATATTGTGTTTCTGATATCTTTTTCAAATTAGGTATTCCAGAGCCATCTCAAAGTACTCTACATGCAATATTAAATTTTCTATGAGACAGTAGTAACTTCTTTTTAACTGATATAAGAAACCCAAGGCTATATTAAATGTATTTTTAGAATTACTTCAAACTCTGGAAGCTAGATATATCTCTAAGTCAATCAAGTGTTTTGTCACGATGTTACATTACATGTTCTTTTAGATCTACAGTAGATACACAAATAGATGCTATATGACTACCCTGTCTTTTAAGACTAACAATCATGTTTTCATCTGACTAGAATCACCGTTATCCTCTCAATCATTGCCCACCTGCTCTTCAGTAATTTTAGCTAAGCTAACCTTGCAATCTCTTGTCCAAGGCCACTTTCATTTCCCTTTTATTTAATTTGTAAATTTTCCTCTTTGAAAATGAACCTAGTGAGTATTCCTATGGTAAATGTTATATTACCCTATATATGTGCATACATTTAAAAGTAAATTCAACATTTTAAACTGAATGTTAATTTCTCAAAGGTTTACCTTTGTCAGTAAACTCTTCTGTTTAACAAGTTGAAAACTTTAGGATAAAGTGTCACAAGGTTTGTAACAATTTATAATATATTCAAGTAACTTTTTTCTAGCAGTGATTTTTAATTACTGAAAGTCAACCTTTACATTCAAAAAAACATTAGATTCTAAATGTTCTTCTGAATTGGTTCTAGGTTTTTTTTTTTTCTCAATTCATAGTATCAATGGTACATATAGTTTTAATATAGAGGATTTAGAGTGAACATTAGAGCATTCAAAAACTTCTTAAATTTTTCAAGTGCACTAAAAAGAAAAAATCAATGCATTTTTCTTTCCTCTGAAATTTTACTAATTAAATAATCACCAGACATTCCCTTAAGGCATGATGGCTTTGGTTCTCCCATCATTATTCATAGGCCCATAAATTGCTATTTTACTTTTAAAAAAGTGTATATGTTTAGGCAACTTGGTAATGTGTGACAACTTTTGGAGATTTACTGATGTACATATTATGCAGTTTCTTTCAACAAACACTTCCTGAACAGATCCCATGCATCAGCCACAACAACTTATGCTGAGAACAAAGGGTGATTAAAATACAAATTATGATTTCAAGAACCTCAAAATCTAATGCAGTAAATACATACAACAAATAATTCTACGAAATTTGCCAGTTGCAATGATCGTCTTATGCACAGTGGGTTTTACAATGTTGTCCCTTAACAAAAATCTTATTTTAGGAAAATACTCAATTTTGAGAAAATTACATTATGGAAGTGTTCCATGATAAGGTTTCAATAAGGAAAAGTGATAAGAAAATTCTCAAAATATTCCTGATATCTATATATCTTCAAATATTTTAAACATAGGTGAACGTATTTTTGAAAATGTATTCTTATTTGTGTTTAAACAAAATTGGAACTCATGACAATAGGAATTCCAATCATACACATCCACAATGTATATGATGAAAGAGGAAGTCATACAGACAGGTTAGAGTTCCTGCAGCATGACTAAAAAAAGTCTAAGGTCTAAGATAGTAGCCATAGCATCAGTAAAACTCATATAATCAATAAACATAACAATAGCCCCTTAGGGAATGGCTTTATTTGGGTATCAGGCACATAATACAAAGGACATAAATATTGCTCCATGATTTACGGTTTAATTTTTTTAAATGGTGTCATTCGAGGTAAAAAGCAATAAAGTAGTCCTGAATTACTAGGAAAAGTTTGACATACATTGCAGTTGAGATGTCTGTTGGATATCCAGATGATGATCTCCTAGAGACAGAGGAGTGTAAAGCACTGAAGCTTAGAGGAGATACATGGTCTGGAAGCATTGTTAGAGAAACAGTATGTGTGTAGTATTTGAATCAAGTGATATGTTCCTAGGAAAAATGTTTAAAGACTAAAAGTAGCAACTCAAAAAAGAAAGTTGAAAGATTGTTTTGTAAGGAAAGAAGCCAAAAAACATCAAAGAAAAGTGGTAAGAAATATAAAGAAATACTGGAAGATGACAGAATGATAGATGTGTCAAAGACCCCCAAAATGTAAAAATTTCCAAACAAAAAAGTGCATTTATGATTCTAATGAATTAAGGAAGTTACTTGTTGCTATGAAGATAATGAATAAAGAATTATAAAAATGTTAAGACCCACATCCCCTACTAGAAAGTCTGTATAGTTTAAAAAGGAACAGCTTCAGGGATACCAGCATGTGCTTACTTACGATTTTCCTAGCTAACAATGCTGCACAGCCCTGGGGGAAAACTCAAACAACCCCAAATATACATCCAGATTTGATGTGCAAGAACAAACTAGAGAATTCTCAATGGTATGTCTTTCACAGCTGTGTCTCAATAATTTTCATAGTTAAATTATGAGGCTTCCAGTTTTTCCTATCAGCACCCTCAAGCAAAAATCACACCATTGGACAACTGCTTCTTGATGAGGCATGGCTTCTTCCAAACAAAGTATGATGCTTTAAAAGGACAGAGGCAGAAGAGAGTAATTGGGGTAGTAATTGGTCCAAACTGCAATTGGTTCACAGAAAACATGGCCTTTGGCACAGCATCTTCACCAAATAGAGAATAAATTATATGAATATGAAATTTATCTAAATGACTTCCTAGGGCTCTGGCTGCCTGCCAACTTGCTCTGTTGGATAATTGAACTGGCTCTCAAAATTTACAACAACCATACTTCATCCTTAGCATTTTAGGGGATGATGCTAATGGAAACCAATTGGACAGTGTTTTGGAAAAATCTACACTTTTCCAGCAAAAGCCAGATTTGAATTGATTGTTCTTCATTCAAGTGAGAATAAAAGAGGAAAAAGTTATCCTTCCTATAAAATGTGTATAAAACTTTTTGAAAAATATATGATAGAATATCTAGATATTTCCCGCCTTGAATTCTCAGTCCTAATTTAAAAAGCATGGAATCTGGGGAAAAAATATCTTGAAAGATTAAATACTTTGTTATCAGACCAAAATAAAGGTAGAGCTTAAGAGAGTGAAATTATTCATTGGTCTTAAAAGTGAAACAGAAAAGGGGCACCTAAGTGACTCAGTAGGTTAAGCATTGAACCCTTGGTTTTGACTTAGGTCATGATCTCACCAGTTTGTGAGATCACGCCCTGCATCAGGCTCTGTGCCTGGAGCCTGCTTCAGATTCTGTGTCTCCCTCTCTTTCTGCCCCTCCCCCACCTTGTGTTCCCTCTCAAAAATAAACATTAATTTTAATTTGAAAAACAAAACAAACCACATGTAGATCTCAAATGGGGATAACTGGTGCTTAAGTAAAGACTCCAGGATAAATTCATAAAGACTCCATTTTAAAAATTAAAATACTAAAGTTAGGGACAATACTATACAGATATAAATGCAACCATATCAGATAAAATTTAAGGAAACTAACCTTGAGGTTTTAAATGTCAATGATAAAAGAAAAATTCAATAGGAGTCAATAAATAGAAAATAAAAGTTTTGGACTAAAAATCATTACATTTAAAATATAAAATGTTTGGGGCACCCGGTGGCTCAGTCGTTTAAATATCCAATTCTTAATTTCAGCTCCGGTCACGTTCTCACAGTTTGTGGGTTCGAGCCTCACATCAGGCTTTGAACTGACCTCACAGAGCCTGCTTTGGATTTTGTCTCTCTCTCTCTCTGCCCTTCCCCCACTTGCTCTCAAAAATAAATACTGAAAAACAGTGTGTGTGTGTGTATAATATTTGAAGAATGAAAGTATAAGTGAATAAATTTCTTCAAAGAAATTTGACATTCATGTATACATACATCAAAAAAAAGACATTTGTAGAAATGTACATCCTTTTATAAACACAGATTTGCATCGTGTATATGCACACAGAGATATCAGTTATAGGAGAGTTCAAATTACCTTTGGGAGTATAACATACTGGAATATCAGAATAAAGTTGGTCTACTCAGCTCTAATTTCAGACTCTTCTGATGTCATTCAGACAAATTTACTTAGCCTTTCTGTGTAAGTAACAATGCCATCATAGCAGACTATAAAAACTAAGAATTTATGTAAAGTTTTAAGTGTAGCAATATGTTTGGCAAATAGTAAACAAAAATAAGTGCTTAAGTGAAGATATGTAAAATGAATAGATGAAGAAAATAAAAAACAGACTAAGAATAGGAAATTCCTTTTCAGTGGTTCAGTCATTCATCATGAATATTCCTTCTTATCTTCAGTAAATAATAAAGTAAAATGCAAGTTATGAATAATTCCTTATAGAGGAAACAAATATTAATAATTCACCAATACGCATTTGTATTCCAAGGAGAAAGAAAGAACTTTAAGTAGTAAAGTGGTTTGTTCTCAGGCCACATTATAAAGAAAGAAACCAAAAGTTATTTTAACTTTCATAGTTCATGAAGAATATTTTTTAAATGATAGGCAGCAAACTCCTTTACTCTCCTAGGAAAGGCACACAGTACAGCTAAGGGAACATTAAAAAAAATCCCCGCATAAAATTGTCCTGGGTCTCTAGCCAAGGAGAGAGTTGTCCCATCCTGGGATGAGGGGAGACTCACTGAGAGAGCCCCACCTGGAAGCTTGCCTGAGACTGCAGGTAAGTTAAGCATCACCTAGCAAGACATAGCAGTCAACCACTTAGGGAGAGTTAGGAGAATTAAGGGAGACCTTTGAGGGATTTAGAGGGAAGGTGTAAATTTGAAGGTAGAGATGAACTCCAGTAACAAGATCCAAACCCAGCTCAACTCCAACAGGATTGAACCATACACCTACACTATCATTTTCAGAGATAAAGAGACATGTAACATTACAAGGCATGAATTATATACATTTTAGCCTCTAAATGTTCTCAATATTATGTTAAGCAGTAAATTAAAATTTTCAAACACAAAAAAGTAAGGATGAAACAACTGTCTGCCAAGAAACAAACAAAAGAACTTTATCCAGAGACTATCCCATGTGGGGTTAGATGGGAAAAACTGTAAGATGACTATGCTTAAAGGTGATCATCATGTATGAATAGATAACTTCAACAAAAAAGTTATATAATATAATGGGATGACAAGGCTAGAAAAAAAGACTGTCACAGGGGTGCCCAGGTGGCTCAGTCAGTTAAGCATGTGAATCTTGATTTCAGATCAGGTCATTATCTCATGGTTCATGAGTTTGAGCCTTGCATCAGGCTCTGTGCTGATGGTGCAGACCTTGCTCAGAATTCTCTCTCTCTCTCTCTCTCTGCCCCTCCCCACTTATGCTTACTCTCAAACTTTTTAAAAAAATTTTTAAAGAAAGAAAAAAAACTGTCAAAAAGATGATGAATTCTTTTTTAAAGGACTCATCAGCAGACTTGTCAGAGCCAAAAAATACTAGTGAACATTAAGATATGGTCAACAGAGGGGCGCCTGGGTGGCGCAGTCGGTTAAGCGTCCGACTTCAGCCAGGTCACGATCTCGTGGTCCGTGAGTTCGAGCCCCGCGTCAGGCTCTGGGCTGATGGCTCGGAGCCTGGAGCCTGTTTCCGATTCTGTGTCTCCCTCTCTCTCTGCCCCTCCCCCGTTCATGCTCTGTCTCTCTCTGTCCCAAAAATAAATAAACTTTGAAAAAAAAAAATAATTAAAAAAAAAAGATATGGTCAACAGAAATTATACGAAGTAAAACAGGAAAAGTCAACTGTACATCCAAGAAATGCAGGATAATATCAGATAGCATAATAACTAAAATCCCAGAAGGAAAATAGAACACAAAAACATTTGATGACACAATGACTGAAAAGTTTCCAACAGCACTGAAAAATTACTGAACCACAGATTCAGACAACTCACAGTACCTTAAAATACCAAAAATCTAAAAACAATTGCCACACACACACACACACACACACACACACACACACACCCCTAGATGTGTCTTAACAAAAGAAAACCAAAGAAAAACCAGATCAACTGACAAAAAAAAAAAAAAAAAAAAATACATTGCATGAAGGTAAGAAAACAGATTTCTCACCAAAGTATTTGTAAGCCAAAAGACAATGTGGTGACAACTTAGAAGGAGGGGTGCATCAGTGGCTAAGTCAAGCTAAGCATAAGACTCTTAATTTCAGTTCAGGTCATGATCTCCCAGTCATGAATTCAAGCCCATCAGTCTCTACACTGTCAGCATAGAGCCTGGTTGGGATTCTCTCACTGCCCTGCCCCACTTATGCATTATTTCTCAAATAGACTTAAAAAATTCTTTAAAAAATAAAGAAGTAAAAAAAAAATAAAGTTCTAGAAGGAAAAAAAATTAAACCAACAAAAGTTAATTTCAAAAATAAAGTAGTGAGGATTTTTAAGCAAAGAAAGACTGGTTGAATTACCAATGGACCTATGCTAGAAGAAATATGAAAGGAACTTCTTGGAACAATACAATGAGAGAAGTTTAGATCAACACCAAGAAACAAAAACCCATGAAAATGGTTAAAATAAACCTAAGTGTGAAAGGATTGTGTTAATTGCTTTAAAAAATAAATGACTATATAAATAGTAGCAATATAGTTTGGATTTTAGCATATAAAAAAGTTCTATAAAAGCAATCTCACAATATAGAGAGCAATTATTTTTATACTACACATAAATTAGTAACATGGTATACAAATAAAATATTCTTCAGTTTTCAAAAAGGAAATCCCACCATTTAATAGCATAGGTTAACCTGGAGAACATTATCCTAAGTGTAATAAGCCAGACAAATTCTACATGATTCATTTGAAGTAGCTAAAATAGTCAAACTCATAAAAGCAGAGGATAGTGGTTACCAGGGGATGCTGCATAGGGAAATGGAGATTTGTTATTTAATAAGTATGAAATTTTAGGGACGCGAGAGGTCTTAGCCAAATGGGGCTGCTCTAACAAAATTACCACAAAATGGGTCGCTTAAACAACAAATGTTTCTCAGTTATGGAGGCTGGAAAATCCAAGATCAAGGCACCAGCAGATAGGTGCCCGCTAAAAGGCATCTTTTCCCTGTGTCTTCACATGGTAAAATGGGGGAGGGAGTGCTCCAGGGTCTCTTTTATAAAGGCACTATATTTTCACTCATGAGAGTTCCAGCCTCATGACCCAGATTACTTCCCAGCAAATACAATTACATGGGGGATTAGGTTTCAGCCTAGAATTTTAGGGGGCTCAATCTATAGCACTAGATGAATAATGTCTGAAAATCTGTTGTACAATATAGTGCCTATAGTTAACTATATGTATTGTGCACTTGAAAATTTGCTAGGAGGATAAGAACATGTGACATGTTATCACAAAAATAAAGCAAAAGGACTTAAAACTCTGAGAGGTACTGGTTATTCCAATTACCTTGACTGTAGCGATGGTATCATGACTGTTTACGTATGTCCAAACTCAAACTATGTGCACTATGTAGTTCTTTATTATACTTCAAGAAGGCCATTTAAAGTCACGTTGTTGACAGATGAAACTGTTCCATCTCCTGATCGTTGTTACATTAATATATGTGTTTTCCCAAACTCAGAACTTTATGCTAAAAGTGGTTAAATTTATCAGGTATAAAAAATTCTGTGTTGTTCTGCTGTAATCCACTCAAGACTAACACATTCATTTACTCAGTTACTGGGAATCCTGGCTGCTGTTGGCTTGCAGTTGATGCCCTCCCTGGGCCTCTGCTGAAGGAAAACACCTTGCACAAACAAGGATCAACCCATACCCAATAACTGGTCAAACCAAGAATTCAGTTTGGGAAGTCTGAAGCATCATACCAGATCCAAATTGTCCTACAGGGTCAGCCTTCTCTGTTGCAAATGAACTACATTTCAACTTCTCCCTCATCTTTATTTAGTTATTCTCCTTACTATATAGGTATTTTTCTCCAGAATATTCCTCATGAACTTCTTTTAGCTAAATCTCTGAGACTACATTTCCCAGGGAATGCAATCCAACACTGTATTTAGTAGAAATCAAAATAGACTATAAACTTCACATATCGTTACAATACAAAGAGACCTACAAAGCACATTCCACTCAACACTAGTTCCAGGCAGTGTTAATAGGTTACCCCCATAAAAATAAACCTCACATGGAAACCGTAATGGAAATTCAGGTTTAAATAAAAACACATAGGTTCATTTACCTCAGAAAAATAGGAAAAACATTTCACACATGGAAGTTATCAGCATACTATAGACGGAATCAAAACAGAGCAGTGAAATTAAGCCAGACTGAAGGGATTTACTCTGGACCCACCCCTGAGTAGATGTGTGGACCCTGGGCAAGGCTCTTGCTGCACCACCTGGAAGTCAATCCCATCTGAAAAATCAGGGTAATAGGACTTCCCTCCCATTGCGGTTGTGAGAGTTTTAAAATGAGGTAAAATGCTTGACAGTAAGCAGGAGAGTTGCTATTCTTCCAGTATTTTTAACTGGGGTAAACACATTAAACGTGAGATCTACCATCTTAACCTAAATACTTTTGATCATGACCATTCTTCATGATCCATCCCATTCAAATTCCACAGAACATATTACAGGGAAGAAGGATATTAGAAGGAAATATCTGCCACTTTGTTCTTTAATCTGTGCTAAAGTTAAGGAAATGTGTACGACTCCTACAGATGCTACACTGTGCAAAGTTTCCTTTAATTTTTATATATAAAATATTTTGTGTTCCTCTTCTTATTCCATAAGAGGTTTAGAACTTTAGTTTTCCTGAGACAAGACCTATACTGACTCAATATTTAAAAAAAATAGGAATCTTTCTTTTGACCAAGTTATGAATACTTGCATAGAAATAAATACCTCTGTATGACACCTACATAGGACAGTACACAGTTCTGTAATGCCCCTTTTCAGTACACACCGCTGTAGCAGGCATTCATTTAGTTCAACTCTGTTAGATAGGGAGGGAAGTTATTACTATTGTAGCCTACTGAATTTGTCTACTAGAGAAGATGAATTAACACATATACACACCCACATTCTAAGGTAACTTTGTGATCTTACAGAATAAGATAGGATAAACAAGGACTGTGTCAAGCAGTAAAATATACTATTAACAACTATTTTCTCTCACGTATAATCACACACAATTACACACTTGCATTTACAATTTCATAGTCACACCCTCAAACACACCTTCACACACATTCCTTCTCACAGAAAAACATCCACACTGTCACACATAGGCTGATGCTGTAACTATTTTATGTGTATTTCTAATTTGAAGAGATATATAAAGATGCACCCAGCAGTTTAGGATCATTTATGTGAGTATGATAATCAGATTGACCTGAAAAGTAAATATGGGGTCTGTTACAGTGAAATTTGAGGGAAACAGACACTGCACTTGGTATTTCATCAGTTTTTGATTGGCAAGTTAAACCTCAACATGACCAAGTAGGAATTTCCTTAGGGCTGTTCCACTGGCTTTAAAACTAGTGAGGTGACTTTCACTATTACAGTATTAGATGTAATTAGATTTTGTTTCCTTTACATCTGTTATATATTGTTGATGGCCCTGCTGTATCTGAGTGTTTCTGGTAATTGAACAGAAAACCAGAATTCACCAAGTATGTAGATAGAGATGACATTAAGAAAAATAGGAACTAATTAAAAACACTTGGATGTCACTGTGTGCTGTTACCTCTAATGAAATAAGCTCCTTGACCACCTCATTGTGGACCTTTATTCTTTGTGCAAGGCTGACTTCACACAATCACCCTTTTACTGCTCCAATCAAAGTTTCCCTTCCAACACACTCCTAAAGCAGCTTCACTGCCCCGCTGTCCATCCTCTAATTTATCTTTCAAAGCTAATAAAGTTTTTTGGGCTTTGATTTCTTTTCTAAGGGTGACTTCTTCAATGGTGGCCTATATGAATTTATGATTAAAAATGTCATTAAAAAGCCATTCTTTGAAGCTGGCAGATGTGATTCTTCTATTTCCAAAACACAAAACTGTCTACATACTTGAGTTCAACATTAACATAAAGCTTGATTAAACTTCCCATATAGTTTGCCACATATATCAAAGTTTGCCCCTGGAAAGAATATTTTCATATATACTTTCAGTTTTCTATCCTTATATGTCTACGCCTCATCTGAGATTAGAATTACTCAAACTTTCTATCTCAAAACTAGATCTATAATTCAAAAGATTCTTCCTCTTAATCAAGGGAATACTTTTTAAAAAGGACATATTCTCTATACAGCATCACTCCTAGATATACTGGTTCAATATATCTGTATGCAAGTATGAGGACTCATGTTTTCAGGAAGTTCCTAATGATGATATTCCTGGAGTGGGGAAAAAATGGCCAGAATAACTTAACTGTTTCTCCTCCAATGCTCAATAGATGAGTTATATCATCTAACATACTTGACTTTAATACTTATATTTACAGTTTGAAATCCATGTTATGCCTGCTAAAACAGAATTATCTTAATGAAGATTATTCAGAATATACAAATATTCTTCAATTCATGAAAGCTAATGCACAATATCCTCATATGAATAATGTCTGCAGTAGCAGGAAGTTTGTGGAGAAAAATAACATTTTGCTCTGAAAACAATGATTAAAATGGATAAGGAATTGAAAACTACAAGCTTTAAGCTGTATCTTTCCTAAAAATATGAAAAATGCCAAATATTTTATTGCACTCAATCAAGGAACCGGTAAGATAATAAAACCTTCAAAGAGCATTTGAAAAACTGGTAGTTTTCAGGTAATGTTAGGATAAACCCGCTAGTTACAAATTTAAGTAATGTCATACAGTATCATAAATCATAACTCTGGGTTATGTTTTCCAAATTCTTAGCATCTCAAAAAAAAACCTGTTTCAAAAAATTCTACAATTTATCATGTAAACCTAACCCTAGATCAAATCAATAGTACATATTTTGAATTAGATATATTCACTCTAATTGATCTTTTACCCTGACATGACATTAAAAAGATGGTGACCCCCAACTTTTTGCCTTATTTTCAAATTTCAGATACTAGGACTTCAGAGGAAAGAAATTTACAGGAAGAATTTGGGGAGTGATAGGATTTCATCTGGAATGCAGGCTTAAGAAAAGGATCATTAAAATAAATTCTTAATTTTCTAAAAAAATGCCTGACTTTTTTGAACCAAGTAATGGAAGTACTCTGAACATGTATGGGAAAGTTTGGCTTTATATAGATTGCTTAAATCTCTCATTGCAGCATCTCACAAACCCTAGGCATTTTCCCCCCAAAATGAAGTCACCAGAGCATAAGTAAATCAGTCAAAAGAATATAGCCAACCCAGCTATATAATCATCATCTCTCTTGCTAGGATATGCCTTTATCTTTGGCATGTCACACCAATGGACAAGCAATTCATTCAGCTCCTTGAAGCAATTATTGACCCATATAATAAGCGGATTCTAACTCTACCACTTCTCATTCTTCTAAAAAACCCACTAAGGGCCTTTTTGACATTCCATTTCTGCACAGTATTATTTTACTCTAGAATATTGATCAACTAATTTCATCTGAAACATTGACATTGAATTTTTAATTTCCTACTTATTGATGAGAATTACAATTATAAAGATACAATTACAGTAGCTTTATACAATAATCCAATGTGTGAAAATGATGGACACTTAAGGAATATAGAGTGTAATTTCCTAGTTAGGAAAGTCTTTTCCTAAAATTACACCACAGAGGTTTCTCCTCTTCCCATAGAATTTAGATATGTGACTAGCCATCAATAGCCAGTTTTTAAACTCACACGTATTTCAGTAATTCGGCAAATTGTAATCATTTCCACACACACTATTTGTTATAAAAGCCATTTTTCATATTTTTCTTTTCTGTATACTTTACTTCAAGACTCTCAATTTATAAATCCTTAATTTTGTTATTTATCTTTGGCTCTCTAAACTCTAGCTTACTAAATGCGAAATATATCCAGAACCAGAGTTGTCAGTTTTGTCATTATTTAAAAAAAATTTTTTTTAATGTTTATTTTTGAGAGAGAAACACAGCACTAGCAGGGGAGGGGTGGAGCAGAGAGAGGGAGATACAGATCCCAAGCAGGCTCCAGGCTCTGAGCTGTCAGCCCAGAGCCCAACATGGGGTTTGAACTCACAAACTGCAAGATCATGACCTGAGCCAAAGCTGGACGCTTAACAGCCTGAGCCACCCAAGCACCCCTCACTTTTTTTTAATTTACTATAGCTTCTTATCACCACCATTGGCAATACATTATTCCTCTTTCAATGAAATTCAAAACATTTAAGTTATCTTATATCAGTAATGTCATCTATGTTCTATTAAATGTTTAGCACCACAAATTATCCTTTCTATCCCTCATTTACCATATTTTCTCTTCGAAACATTCCACCCCCTCTAAAAGCACTTAACTTCATGTCTTTGTGTCAGAAAGATCAATGCTTGAGCGAAAAGTGTATGGTATTTTGAGAATTCCTCTTATCAGCTGGCCTGATTCCAGTTACAGTACAGAAGATTGAAAATATTTCACCAGGATTTGTACAAGAGTCTTCTTTTTTTAAAGAAGGATGCTCTAGTTATGGAATGTTTTTCTTCTCACAAAAATGTAAAAGTTAAATCTTGGAACACCTTTTAAACTTCTTAGGATTTTACAACTTATAAAATTACATTTTTATACTGGATTGACTTCAGTAAAAGAAATCATTCAATTCTCCCTCAGGGAGAAATCTCAACCATTTTGTATCTTTTTGAATTTTTTTTCCGAAAAGGAAGATAGCAAGGGAATAGGAAAACCCTAGGTTCGTCTTGTCACAAACACAGCTAGACACTATCAAATCATCCTAAATACCCCAGAAATCAATCTGAAGACTGACAAAGCAAACTTAAAACTAAAGAGAGATAAGAGGCCACATTGAAGAAAGTAGGAAGTGCAGAGACATGCTTAGTGGGAGAAGCAGATCCCCATTGCTGGGGAAGGGAAGAAGGGAGCCATGGTCAGAGAAAGGTGAGAGAGAGGAACACACGGGGAGATGCACAAGGATAACATTTCCCCAAAGCCATGGTCCTGGAAAATGAGAGGGGCTGAATTATGTGAGTTCTTGCAATCAGCAGGGCTTAAAGCTTGAAGTTTTGAATGGTGAGCAAGCTTGGCTGAGATAGAGCCCAGAGTACACTGCCCTGTTCCTAGAATGAGAGCAGGCAAACCAAACTGGGGAAAGACAGCATGGAAAAAAGATGAAGGAAGACTGGGTTACACAGTGGGGAGATGATGCACTGTTCTTGGATTGTGTTTCGGAGAGGCAGCATTCACCGAAATGTCTCTCCAGGAACAAAGGAGCTGGCTGGCACCATTTCCCTCCCACATCCCCCTCACCCCCCAGCACATACACAAAGCCACCTGAGGGAAGGAACACAGCACCCTGAGTGTCTAACTTGCTTACATCAAGTCATACTCCCTTGCACTCTGGTAGAACTGACTTACTCAATCAGGCTTTCCTCAGTCCCAATACAGCAAGTCCTTCTCCCAAAAGACCAACATGAGCCCCTGCCCACACCACATCTCCAGATCAGAGTTCTGCAGAGCCTCAGTTGTGGTAGAAGTGGTACCAGGTCTCACTTTATAAGCAGACTAGAGCACACCTGGTTAAAACTCACTACATTTAGGCTAGTAACCAAGCACTGTCCACAGCAGGCAAGGAGAGCCTCTGTAGACAACTACCCTTAAAGATAGAGTAGCCACAACACAACAGCAGAGCCCATGCAGCACACGCTGGAGACACTCCCTGAAGCACCAGGTCCTGGGCACTACGTGACCTCTTATTCATAAGGCCATCACTTTCAGAAGCTGAAGACACAACTGACTTTTCTAACACATAAAAGGAAGAGACAGACAAAATGCCAATACAGAGGAATGTATCTCGAACAGAAGAAACAGATAAGATCATGGCCTGAGATCTCAGCAAAACAGAATAAATAAAACGCATGACGGAGAATTTGAAGTAACCATCATAAGGATATTCACTGGGCTTAAGAATCATGCTAGGCATGGAGCTTGTGTTAAATCCTCTCTCTTCCTCTGCCCCTCCCCCACTCACGTGCTTCCCCCCCCCCCCCCACGCAAAAACAAAAAGACCTCCAGGAGACCCTTACCACAGAAATAAAGGAATTAAAAAAGAATCAGATGAAGAATGCAATAAACTAGATTGGAAACATGCTTAATGTAATGAACAGGCTGGAAAAAACAGGGATGAATTAGTGACCTAGAAGACAAAATAATGGAAAAAAATGAAACCGAACAAAAGAGAAAAAATATGGAAACTTGAGAATAGATTTAGGGAACTTAGCAAGAAATAAGATCAGAAATTCTCCATAATTTGGGGAAGGAAGCAGACTGAGGAGGCACAGAGAACTCCCATCAGCATTAACAAAATCAGGCCCACATCAAGACCTATTGTAATTAATTTTGCAAAATATGGTGATAGAGAAAAAAAAATCTTAAAAGCAGCAAGAGAAGTGAAGTCCTTAACTTCCAAGGCAAAACTCATAAGGCTAGCTGGAGATTTCTAAACAGAAACTTAGCAAGCTAGAAGGGAGTGGCTTGATATTACTATGTATTAAGTATATTAAAATGGTCTTAAAGTTTTGAACACATTTTAAGTATTTTCATTTGTGTTTATATTCCTTACAAACTTATGTTAACACTTTGGCAAAGTCTTCAAAAAGTGGCATATTGTATCAAACTGAGTTTGAATAAGGCTCTGTATAGGAGGCATACCTCATAGTTTTTGTTTGGTTCCAGACCACCACAATAAAGTGAATATCACCACAAACCAAGTCAAAGGAGTTTTATGGTTTCCCAGTGCATACAAAAGTGTGGAATGGCATATCTAAAATATGTACGTACTTCATTTTGTTGCTAAAAAATGCTAACCATCATCTGAGCTTTCAACAAGTCAATTATTTTGCTAGTAGAGAGTCTTGCTTCCATGTTGATAGTTACTGACTAATCAGAGTGCTGGTTGCTAAAGGCTGCTAAACTTCTTAAAATAAGACTAACAGTGAAGTTTGCAGTGTTGATTCTTCCTTTCATAAAGTTCTCTGCCTAGTGTGATGCCATTTGATACAAGTTCTACTGTGGGCATAGTGCTTTCAAAATTAGAGTCAATCTCAAGCTCTGCTTCTGCTTTATCATACCAGCTAAATTTCTGCAACATTCTAAATCCTTTGTTATCATTTCAACAATCTTCCCAGAATCTTTACCAGGATATTTCATCAAGAAATTACCTTGTTTGCTCATCCATAAGAAGCAATTCCTTATCCGTTGAAGTTTTGTCATGAGATTTCAGCACTTGAGTCAGATATTCAATCCACTTCAAATTCTAGTTTTGTTGCTAATTCTACCACATCTGTCCTGACTTCCTCCACTTAAGCCATAAACCCCTTCAAGTCATCCATGAGGGCTAGAACTTACTTCTGCCAAACTCCTGTGAACATTGATATTTCAAGCTCTTCCCATTAATCATGAATGTTCCTAATGGCAGCTAGAATGGCTAATGCTTCCTAGAAGGCTTTTTCAATTTGTTTTGCCCAGATCTGTGAGGTAAATAATCTATGGAAACTACAATCTTACAACATTTTGTAAATAAGACTTGAAACTCAAAATTACTCCTTGATCCACAGATGGATATTCTGTTAGCAGACATAAAAACATTAATCTCCTTGTACATCTTCACCAGAGCTCTTGGGTGACCAAGTACATTGTCAATGAGCAGTAATAGGTTACGAGGAATCTTTTTCTGCTGAGAAGGTCTCACAACAGTGGGCTTAAAATATTCAGTAAACCATGTTATAAATAAATGTGCAGTCATCCAGGCTTTATCATTCCATTTATAGAGCAGAGGCCAGAGTAGTTGCAGCAAAATTCTGAAGAGTCCTGAGATTTTTAGAATTGTTGGTGAGCACTGGCTCCAACTTCAAATCATTAGCTGCATTAGTCCCTATTAAGAGTTAGTCCTTTGAAGCTTTGAAGTCAAGCATGACTTCTCTCTTCTAGCTATGAAAGTCCTAAATGACATCTTATTCCAACAGTTATTTGCTTCCTCTACATGGTCTGTTTAGTGTAGCTACTTTCATGAATGATCTCAGCTAGATCTCTGGATAATGTGGTGCAGCTTCTGTATATGAACTTCCTGCTTTACCTTTGCACTTTTAGGTTCTAAAGATGGCTTCTTTCCTTAAACTGCATGAATCAACATCTGCTGGCTTCCAACTTCTCTTCTACAGCTTCCTCACCTCTCAGCCTTCATAAAATTAGAGTTAGGGCTTTGCTCTGGATTAGGCTTTGGCTTAAGGGATTGTTGTGGTTGATTTTTTATTGAGACCACTAAAACATTAACAATACAGTTATTTTGCTTTATCATTCATTTGTTCACTGGAGTAGCACTTTTAATATCCCTTAAGAACTTTTCCTTTACATTCACAACTAACTCTACTAACTGGCGTAGGGGCCTAGCTTTCAACTTTTAGACATCCATTTCTCACTAAGCTTAATAATTTCTAGCTTTGGATTTAAAGTAAGGCTTGTGACTCCTTTCACTTAAACATATAGAGACCATTGTAGAGTTATTAACTGGCTTCACTTCCGTATTGTGTCCCAGGGAATAGGGAGGTCCAAGGGGAGGAAGAGATGTGGAAATTGAGTAGTCAACACACAAAACACTTATCAATAAAGTTAGCCACCTTATATGGGCACAGTTTATTGTCTCCAAAACAGTTACAATAGTAACATCAATGGTCACTGATCACAGATTGCCAAAAAAAAAAAAAAAAAAAAAAAAAAATTAAAATATGACACGAATTACTAAGATGTGACAGACACCAGGTGAGCAAGTGCATTGGAAAACAGGGCCTATATACTTGCTCAGTGCAAGTTTGTCAAGAATCTTCAATTTGTTAAACAAAAAGCAGTATCTGTGAAGCACAATAAAAGCAAGCACAATAAAAGGATGTATGACTCTATATTACAGAGTAAACATACATGACTTTCTTTAACTATGAATATAGTTGTATCACAACTCTAGTTAAAATACTCTTAGGTAAACAGACATGAGCCAAAATATCAGAGGAAGAACTTCCAAAGGTTTTCCCCTCCAAAAAGCAATGAAAAAATAGGGAAATACTACGAGAATCCATTTTTCATAACTGGAAATTGACCAGGGGTGCACAGAAACCTTTAGTAAAAAATGACTAAATCTTGGGGCAGCTGGGTGGCTCAGTCAGATAAGCATCTGACTCTAAATTTCATCTCAGGTCATCATCTCACAGTTAGTTTGAGCCCCAGGTCAGGCTCTGTGCTGTCAGCAGGGAGCCTGCTTGGGATTCTCTTTCCCCTCCTGCCCCACCCCTCGCCCACTAAGGCTCAGTAAATAAACTTTTAAAAAATGGCTGAATCTTGTTAATAGTGAATTTTGAGACAATTTCACCTAATGTGGTCTTGCTCTGCATTTCTCTAGCTCTATCGCAGCCTTGAAAAGTAACAAACTGCTTTCCTGGTACTGAAGAGAGCCGACTGTGAATAAAGCTTTCAAGGAGTTCAAGGTCCAAACAATGGACTTTATCTGACCTGTCGCCTGGCTAGTGTTTCCTGAAAGAATCCACTCAAAAGGATTTTTTTTTTTTTTTTTTTTTTTTGGAACTCAAGAGAAATTGCCCAGTACTGAAGTCATTTATCAAATGTTTTAACATCACAGCTTCCTGAGGTGAAGTTAACACAATTGGGGCAAACAGACTAACAAAAAGCTTAAAAGCAGCTGAGTAATGAGATGCCCTTAGAGGTTTGAAAAAGATCAAACATATTCCCAGGTGCTAGACATATGCCTTGGGCTGTACACATGTTCTCAAAAGACTTAGGAAAGCACTAAGCTCACACCTCCAACTGACCTTGAGGTTCTGTGGAAACAGAAACTAAAGACTAAGGCAGGGCTTTAAAGTGCCAGGGTGATTGTTGATAGCTTGCTCCAAATTCAGGGTCCCACAACAGAGACTGAAAGATTAACTGTTCCATTTGTCAAAGAAATCTCTTTCTAGTCATTTAGTGACCATGAAACTAACCCAGTATAGACATCAGTGGTCACACATAAAGATAAAGATCTAACAGTTCACAAAAGTCACTAAACAACACACAGCAACACTGATCTCTAAAGGGTCAGGGACCTAATTCCCAAAGATGACACATTCTTTGAAATAGTCTAGTCTGCACTAAAAAATATAAGCCATGCAAAAACAAAACGTGACTCAGACAAGAGAAAAATGCATTCAATATAAATTGTCCAGGAAGAAACCCAAAAGGTGGACTTACTAATCACAGACTTTAAACCAGCTATTTTAAATTAAATGTGCCCCAAGTGCTAAAGGATAAGCTATTTTATTTTTTAAATATTTATTTTGAGAGAGAGAATGAACAGGGGGAGGGACAGAGAGAGACGGAGAGAAAGAGTCCTAAGCACACTGTGCACTGTCAGCACAGAACCAGATGCGGGGGAGGACCTGAGTCAAACTCCAGACTCAGATACTTAACTAAGTTACCTAGGTGTCCCAGCTCAGCTATTTTAAATGTGCTCAAGGAGCTAAAGATATCATGTCTAAATAAAGTAGGAGATAGATATCTCATCAAATACAGAATACCAATTTAGGCATAGAAACTGTAAAATTCATCCAAATAGAAATTATAAATTTGAAAAGTAGAATCAAAATGAAAAATTACCTAGAAACATTCAGGGAAGATTTAGCAGGTAGAGAAAGCATTGGTAAACATGAAGAGAAGACAAGGGACACATCTAGTTTGAAGAAAAAGTAACAAGAGTGAATTTAGAGGACTCACGATTTTAGATTTCAAAAGCTATCGCAAAGCTATCATAATCAAGATGTGATGGCATTGGCCTGGCTCTGCTCCAATATTAGAGCAGAATTTTTGCTCAGAGAAAATGTTGTCATATTTATAAATCAAGGTATTAGTGACAGAATACGAAAATAATCCAAGGAAAAAATTCAATGAAGGCACTGACTTTGCATCTCACCAACAAATCAGAACTCATCTTCAAGTGTCAATATCAAGGGAGGTATGAAAGCTAGAGACTGCATATTTTAGGAAAACACATCGAATTATAAAATTTGAGTCTTAGGCAACTTTTCCTAGGCTTCAAAACACAACAGTTATCACACAGCATGATCTAGTATACAAACAGAATCATGATATTAACAGTAAAGCCAATTTATCAATATACTGGAATCATTTTACATATCGCTCAGTAAATATAAAAGTTCAAGATCCTCTACGCTTTAATTCACAATAAATCATTAAAGTTTCTATAATTCCGAGCTTCAGAAATTGAAATTTGTTTTAGCTTTCACACATCACAGGTATCCTTTAACAGAATCACTAACATTCCCAGAGATTATAAAGTAATAAACTGAATATAAGGCTCCTATGTCATCGGTATAAAAGTAGCTGCCACTGATACAATTAATGTGATAGTGACAAAACTGCAGATGATGTGAATACACATGCATTTCAGGCAGACAATACTTTGTAAGTTTGAGGAATTCTTATGATACGCTTCTATTTTTGCAGAGCATGTGTTTCAACATTTTGAAAGGTAATTGCAATTGTCATATTATTCAAAATGCAGTGAAGCATACATGTAAACATCTGTTCTAAAAATTGAAGGCTTAAGTTATTAAGACATTTTAATGAATTTTCATCTTCAAGTACAAAAAAACTGGAACTGAATCCTATAGTAAAATGCATTAGGAAGCATGTTCTACAAGCACTCCTGCATGTTATAACATTGATTTCCCATAATACAGCTTTTAAGGATATTTTGTTTAAAAGATATTGCCTTTACCTTAACATATGGACACTTATAGGGCCTTGTGCATGTTTGTATTCTTTAATTATATTCAATTTGAATTCTCTCCACTGATTCCTATTTTTGGTATCATAATTTTGTTAATACTGAACACCAGAAGAAATAACTCACATGCTCAGGTGCAAAATAATTTTGGACAACAGTTTTTATGCCATAGCAGTCTCAAAAAAAAAAATAGCTAAATGTCCTTGAAATTTTTGTCATTTTGTATTCCAAAGCAAAAAATAAGTAGGAGCAATACACATTTTGAAAACTTCAAAGATCCTGCAAAATAGCCTGAAACTTCTTTGCTACCTGCAATAAACAATGGTTTTCTCATCTGGTATTCAATTATGGTATGCTTTATAAACCATTAACCTATCTTCTGTATTTGAATTCATATTGGGAACAAATACATCATGGCAAACAACTCAAAACTCCTATTTTGGTGTTTGCAGCCATGACAAACTACTAAAAATATGGGAAGATAATTATAGACATATCAACTTAGCTCTGAGACTATCTTATGAAGTTAAGAAAATATTTCTCTGAGACTGAGTTAGAGATAGAATGGGGAGTAGGAATTTATTCTCATAATGGGGGAAAAAAAGCAGAATTCTCAGATAAATTCAAATACATGATCCCTCACCTCCTTGATAAATTTTAAGTGATTTCTGAAAAGAGCTTTGATTATTTCAGTAATTTAATGAGAATATAACTGGAGTACTAACAGGATCTTGCCATATGTCAAAGTTCAGTCTTCTAGATCCCCTCAGAAATCACCTACAAATATTAGAAATATAATAGGTTTGTTGAGCTCAAACAGACGTTATGAACAAAATAAATCATGTTTAAGAACATTGGAATCCTATTCTTCCAATACATATCCTTTCTTCAGTCTCTAAAAAGTTAAGTTCCAACAACAAAGGCACAATACTAGTTTGTCTGAATACTTTCTGCTGAAATTAGTTCTTCTCCTTCCAAGCTCAAATTTCCCACCATCCAAGCACTGAACAAAAGAGACTTCCTGAGTTCCCAGGAGCTCATGTGAGCAGGTGCTCAGAGTAAAAAATAAATGAGGCTTTTATAGCTACTCCCCACTCTGCTTGGTGAAAGAAGTTTCAAAAAGAAAACAATCTGCCTGTTTAAGCCCACATTCTTACCTTAATGAAAGTGGCAAGCAGATGAGCTACAAGCCTGAGCCCTCTGACTAAAAACATTCAGAGAGTGTTCTAAGAATTTGTCAAAATGCTCTCCACAACACGGAAGGAAGAGGACCCTGTCTTTCAGTTTTCACTCATCAGAATTTTTTTCCCCAATCATCCTGATATAGGGTAGTAGAATAATGACACACACTTTCTATATAGGGTCAGGTAAATATTCTAGGCTTTGTGGGCCAAAAGGCAAAAATCTAGACATTCTGTAGATATTTTTGTAACGAGAAAATATTTTTATATTTGTTACATTTTATGACAATAAAATTTTAACAGTACAGGCATACTGAGGAAAACATTTGGGGTAGTTAACATTTGGCTTGACTGTGTCTGAAATTTAGTATTTCCTATAATTAAAATTAATTGCAAAGTTTCATATATTAACTCAGATATTTTAAGTGTTTTATCTTTTAATATATCTCCATAAGGAAAGGTACTGTCAGTTGCTTAATCTGTAAGTATATAATTTTATCGAGCTTCATTGCTTAAAAGGCATTTATGGAAGCCTATCCTTTGATATTTGCATCTTAGCACGTCACCACATTGCAGAGAAGTCACAATTGAAGGCTAGGTAGAGATCCTGAATTACAGTTAAATGTATTCTACAATATGGAAACTTCCTCTGGTAATTTCAGAAAACATACCCATTCAAAATCTGTTGGAATAGAATAACCACTTGTATTTCTGATTAAATATCACACAACTTAAAATGGTTAAATCCACAAGAGAGATGAAGTTCAATGTACATGATAGAATGTTTTCTGTAAAGTACCTGCTAATGAAAATTACAGAAAACTTCAGACAAGTTATGTTTTCATTAGCTTTGTAAAATTTCTCAACTAATCCTTTTTCTGCTCAAAACATTTTTCCCACTATCAATTCTGACAAATCTTAGCAGGTTCTACTTCAGGCTATACTGAAATAGCATTTTCTCACCTACTTGGAAAGTTTTTCTCAGAGTTATTCTACGCAGACTTTTTAAAGAATTTAATTCTTCACTTTCTACTTATCAACTCACCTGATAAAGAAAAATATGAATAGTATTAGTAATACTTGTTAACTCAGCAAGAGTCAAAGAAAGCCAACAAAAACATCTGCCCTCTTATTATCCAGCAATTGCACTGCTAGGTATTTACCCCCCAAAAAGCCCCCACTAATTCAAAGGGATACATGCATCCCAGCATTTATAGCAGCATTATCAACAATAGCCAAACTAAGGAAATAGCTCAAAATGAATGGATAAAAAAAGAGATTGTATATATACAATATAGTATTATGCAGTCATCAAGAAGAATGAAATCTTGCCATTTGCAACATTGGTGGAATTAGCAAAATAAGAGATACCACATGATTTCACTCAAATGTGGAATTTAAGAAACAAAATAAACAGAATAGGAATGGGGTGGGGATGACAAACCAAGAAACCCTTAACTATAAAGAGCAAACTGATGGGTACAGAGTTGGGGGGGGGGGCTGGGTTAAACAGGTGATGGGGACTAAGGAGTGTACTTGCTATGATAAGCACTGGGTATTGTATGGAAGTGTTGACTCACTTTAGTGTATACCTGAAGCTAATATTACACTGTATGTTAACTGGACTTAAAATAAAACCAAGATTTAAAAGGTGATAAAATTTAAAATAGATCTGAATTAAAAAAATATATTTGTCTTGTTTTCTAATTGACCATGAATATTAATTACTTCCAATGGTCTCAACTCTTCAACTGTTCTAAAAAGCTGATAGGGTTTGGGTTTTTTTGTTTTGTTTTTTTTTTGTTTTGATGATTTTGACAAATTTCAACTGCAGCAATCACACATTGTAACTGATTAACCAGCAGTAAGTGGCTTTCACTGCTTGGCTAACTCAAAATTTGGTTACAGCTGCATTGTTTTGTATGTGTATTTCTCCCATGATGAAATACTACTTTAATGTGTAACTGATGTATTAGTTTCAGGTATAGGACAGCATAACTCAACATTTGTATAATTGTAAAATGGTCACAATAAATTGTTACCACCGGTCATGCTACAAAGTTATCATTGACTAGATTCCCCATACTGTGTTTTATATCCTCATGACTTGTAACATGAGGTCTATATTTCTTAATCTCCTTCACCTATGTCACCACCAACCCCCAACTCCCATCTGGCAACCACCCATTCATTCTGTAACTCAAGGTTCTTTCGCTTTTAGATTCTACATAAACCGTTTTCCATTAAAAAAAAAAATTAAATGTATACCTTTTTTTTCTAAGTTTATTTATTTTGAGAGTGAGAGCACTTGTGCAAGTGGGGGAGGGACAAAGGTGGAGGGAGAGAGGGAGAGAATTCTGAATCAGCTTTGTGTGGGCAGCACAGAGCCTGATAGCTCCATCCCCAAAACCAAGAAATCATGACCTGAGCCAAAATCAAGAGTCAGATGCTTAACTGACTAAGCCCAGCAGGCACCCCAGTGTTTAAGTTTTTCTGATCATGGTCTTCAAGTTGGGAATATGGTGTTGAGTCTTTATTCTGGCAACATAAACGTATATTGTATTCTTTTAGCATTACACCATAGTGTCATTGCATAACAAAGTAAATTAAGGAACTGACCTCAATTTTAATCCTGTGTCCCAAGATGTTCTGTAACAATATTTAATTGCACACATACTTTCCAGCTTTAGTAAAACTGACTTAACATTAAGTTTAAAGTGTACAAGGTCATAATTTGATATCTGTTGTGAAATAATTAACATGATTAAGGTTCAGTAACTTATCGGTTTGTGTTTGTGTGCTGAGAACATTTAAGATTTGTTCTCTCAAGTATATATCACAGTACTGTTAATTTACATTACCACGCTGTATATGAGAGCTCCAAAACTTACTCATAACTGCAAGCATGTACCAGTTTGACCCACATCACCTCATTCCTCCCAGCTGCTGGTGATCACTATTCTACTGTTTCTATGATTTTTTTTTTAATATTCCACATGTAAGCAAGATCATATAGTGTATTTGACTTATTTCACTTAGCATAGCTGTCCTCCTGGCATACAAGATTTCCTTGTTAATGACTGAATAATATTCAGGTCACATTTTATCAATTCATTCCTCAGTAAACATTTACATCGTTTCCACAGCTGGGCTATTGGGAGTAACGCTATAGTAAACATGAGGATACAGGTATCTCTTCAATATAATGATTTCATTTCTTTTAGATACATACCTAAAATAGGAATTGCTGGATCTTATGGTACTTCTGTTTTTAATTTGAGAAACCTCCATAGTGGCTGTGCCAATTTACAGTCCTACAAACAACATAATATGGTTCTCTTCTCCACATCCTGGCTATCACTTATTTTTTCTTCTTTTGATAACTGCCATTCTAAGAGGTGTAAGGTAATAGCTCATTGTGATTTTGATTTGCTTTCCCTCGTGATTAATACTGAGCACATCTTTCATGTACCTGCTTGTCCATTTGTATATATTTAGAAAATGTCTATTCAGATTCCCCTCCCCATTTTTAAAATTTTTTTTTTGAGTTGTAGGAATTAAACCTTTTGGATATTAACCTATCTGATATATAGTTTGTAGATATTCTCTCTCATTCCACAGGCTACATTTGCACTTTATTTTACTATGCAGCTTACCAGCTAGGTGCATAATAGCATAAAGAATACTTAAATTTAACCAAGGAAGTAAGAGATCTGTACATTGAAAATGACACTGAAGAATTAAAGATTCAAATTATACTATAAAACTATACAAACCAAAACAGTATAGTGCCAGTATAAACACACAGACTAATAGAAGAGAATTAAGAGCCCAGAAATAAACTACACACATATGACCAACTAATATTTGACCAGGGAGCCAAGAATATTCCATGGGAAAAGGGCTTTTTTCCCCCCCAATAAATGGTACTAGAGAAACTGGGTATCTTCACGCAAAAGAATGAAATTGGACCTCTGTTTTATACTATTCACAAAAATTTTGAACCACCAGACTCCTGGGAACAAAATCAAGGTAAAATCTTGACATGATCTTGGTAACAATTTTTTGGACCGGAGACTAAAAGCACAAACAACAAAAGCAGAAGTAAACTAGTGGAACTATAAGTTTTTGATCATTTTTCCTAGTGATTTCAAACTTGTACATCTGACCTCTAAATGACAAAAAGACCAAGCATGTATACTACTCTAATTTTGCAGCTCAGATAGATAATTGAAGCTCATAAGTGAACTCCTCCATGAACATAGGACCAATACCACAGATACTCAGATACCTAAAATGACTCTTTAATGCTATCGTTGACTCTAGTGAACTATTTTCATCACTAGGAGTTAACTACATAGCAAAGCAGACAAATCCTGTTTGGTAATAATTTCTATAATAGCAGTAACCATAGAACACCATTATGGACAGCCATGATATTTTTCTCCATCCATCATGGAGGTTTTGTAGATGTATGGGAAGGGGACATGCAGCTCCTCCTTTCATAACTGAAATCAAATTATTTTCATTCCCTAAATAAAAATGTACCTTCACTTTGTAGTGAAGGAGGAAGCAGGTGAGCTTATAATTATTCCTTTCCTCTGGCATATAATTTTCCCTGAGCTATAATACCTGCATTAATAAAACCCTAATCAGATAGCTGATGTTCTCTCAGCATGGCTCTTCAATCTATCATCTTACAGCAAAGACTGGGCAAGGTATTTTAAGAGTCTCAACTGATAGGCAAATAAGGCATTAAGTATCCACCATGCATTTCAAAGATATTCCCTAACCTATCCTTGGGTATATATTTAGCAACTGATTATATTTTAGTATGAATTTACATCAATATATTGAAGAATCCACTCCACCAGAAATGCTAAGTTGCAAATAGTGTGATCATGGGAAACTGAAATACTGCCTGAAAACCTCTGTAATTATAATACAGACTACATAAATGTTAATATTTGTGTATATATTGTGAATATTTGGCTTGCCCCTTGAATCCAAAGATTCTGAGGTTGATTTCCTTTCCTGGATTATAAATACACGGATAGATTACTCCTAAAATAGGCAACCAGGCAAAAAGAAAAGCCTGGATTTGTAAGGAATTAATCATTTCAGAGCTGGTTTTCTTCTGCCCATGACCCAACTGGCATGACCAGCTGTCATACAAAATAAAAAGGAGGAGTATGTTGATAAGGTCTGGCATAGATTCATGTAGGTAATTGTTTAGATCAAAGGATTAATTGTCTCTTTAACAACCAGCTGCTATTTACTTGCCTGTCCCTTTTAGGATATGTATTCTCTACCTCCACACAGATTTCAAATATTCAAGCCAAAATATATTTTCTTTTTCCTGGTACTATTTCCAACATTTAGAAGAGTAGTTTAGGAATATTCAGACTGAACATAATAGTAAGATATCTTCTGTACCCACCCCTGACTGGTTTTTCAATCCAGTTACTTTTCATGATGCTCAATTGAACATCAATGAATTTTCCCATGAGAAATGTGTCCGTTTGTGTGTTTTGTAAGGAGATCAAAGTCATTTTACATTTTCAAGATAAACACATACTGTCTGAAAACATAGAAAACAGTACCATAAAATACTGACCATGCAGTCAATTGCCGTCAATCAAGACAGGAGGAAAAAAAGGGAACCTGACCCTTTTCTCAGTTGACCTGCAATCACACCGTATCACCTCAATACAAAGCCCAAAAACCATTTCATACATAATATCTCAGCATACTTTAAGGTGTTTACAAACTAATTATGTCTTTATTTTAGAATCGGAAGAATAAAGTATATACTTTTGTAAATTTAAAATTTTATGCAAAGCCAAGATATAGTATCTTCATAGTATAGGAGACAGATAGTATGGTAGGCAATTATTAAACACTTTGCATTTCTTTGCATTCCAAGACAAATCTGTGAGGATTACTGTAAACTAAAAAACTACTTCAGAGACATTAACTGTCTCATTAATTTCAGTTTTACATTGGCAAAGCCAGGATTAAGGTATTGGTCTGTTTCCACATTCTTAACAGGAAGAAAACCAGAAATAAACCTACAAACAATTATTACAAAACAGCGGCAGGTATGACATGTTCCTCCATGGTAGAAAAAAATAAATTTTGTCAAGCTTATTAAAGTTGACTTGGGATACTTTTTATATGACTGTGTTTGAATCAATCTAGTTTTGAATCTCAAATTTGTGTTAAACCAGTGACCTTGAATATAGTATTTTATTTCGCTTTTAAATAAAATGAGCAGCTAAGTGAAATGACCTATAACTGGTAATACTGAAAGTTAAAAATCAACAGGCTTTGATTTCTAATATAAGGTTCTTTACAATTTTCAGTTGCTTAAAAACAAAAACAAAAACAAAACAATGTTCTACTCATTCAGTTTAACATCTATTCCACTTGGAAACTAAACACTTAAAGAGGAAAAGCTTACTTTTTAATTGCTATGAAAAGGCATCTTAGGCTTACAGTTGAGACACAAACATTAGATGAAAAGTACTATTAAAAGCTGAGATTGAAAATATTGGTAGGGGCCATGTTATAAAAGGATGCTAACGTGTAAATTTAGGTGGTAGCAGTCAGAATGGCAAGAATGAAACTAATCAAGTGATTTAAAAAGGTTATTTAAGGAAAAAAAGTTATATAGAACTTAGGGATCCTGGCTGGTTCAGTCAGTGGAGCATGAGACTCTTGATCTCAGTGTCATGAGTTCAAGACCCACATTGTACCCACATTAAGTCTACTTGAGATTAAAAAAAAATTATTTTAATAACAAAAAGGTTGTAGGACTTAATTTCACATTAAGTTTGGTGGATAAAGGCAACTGAGGAATCAAAATTGCTTCCAATGAACTTAGTTTTTGGAAATGAAACATGCTTGAAGATTCAAAACCACGTATATATGGATGAGAAGTGACAAACTAAATATACAAGTTAAATAAATGTATTCAAATACTGCCTTAATCTTTAAGATCAAAGATCAAACTTCTGTGGAGATGCTGCCAATAATGTGCCCTTCAACAAAAGTTCTAACACATCAATTAAAATTAAGGTGTTTAGTATATCCTCAGTTCTTTTGTCACCTGCTTCACAAAGGAATCTCTGATCACTCCCATCAATAGATGATTCCTATTTAACTTTGACCATGCTATTTATATTACCTTGCATTGGTTGTAAGGCCTTGGAGGGCAATGGTCTTGGGGAACTGTATTTTTAATTCCAAAGCATCTTGGTTAGGGTCATTTTTATATTCTAGATTAAATATTATTGAATAGACCACTAAACCATCAGCCCCAAAACAGATCCAATAAAAGCTTTGTATTCAGTTTGCTGTATTTAAAAGACAAAGGACAGTTATAAAATCACGCTCATGCTCAACATTAGGTAACCTTTCATTTCTATCCAGGATCAGCTATTTAGCTAGCATATGTACTGTCATATTAAGCTATAATTACCAGGAAACTTACTTTTTCTCCAGACTTCTGCACAAACATCTAATTAAAAAAAATATTTCCTTCTATTAGCACTTGGTTAAGATACTACCTTCCTAGTGTCTCTTAAGAATGGACATACACTGCCTTCCCCCCCCCCCCATATGACTTGGCTTCCTTCTAATGTGCTCATATACCTAACCCATTTGTTTCCTACTAAGCCCCATGATTACTATTATAAGAGATGAGGGAAATAACTTTTTTGTACTTATTATGCACCATAATCCCTGCCATGTAAAACTCAGAACACAAACACTGATCTATTTAATTTTAAAAATATAAAGATTTGGATAATGACCCTGTAGATTTTCTATCTTCCCAAATATCTTCGCAAAACAACTATATTATAGAGCCAAAAATCTCAATATGTACATAAAACAAACTTAATTGTTAAGGTTTTCACTTGAATCTCTAAAACTAACAGATGAAGAAACTCAAAGAAAACCTGTATGGTAGTAACAGTGACGGAAGATGCAGAGAAAAAGCAAAGAAATTTCTGAAAGTCCTGAGAGTTGGAAAACATCCTAATTGCCAACCAGAAAATTCAAATGGCCAATCTGAAACCCACAGGAAAAAATACATACAAGAGCTCCACTTAAGTTGTAGCTACAAAAGAACCTTTGAAAAACTGGGATCAACACATGGAACTAGCCAACAAATTCACCTCCTTTACAACTTCACACTAAGGACAAATTTCTGTGTGTAAATTCAAATATGGCAGGACTGGAAAAATAAAAGCAAAGAAAGGAAGTTTGAGCTAAAAGAGAAAGTGAACAGAACAAGATGATCTCAGAAAATTGGCCAATTTAGGAACCACACTGACTTCCTTTATCTGGAATACAAAAAAAGTTTTTTTTTTTTAACATGAGCACCGAAAAGATAGTATTTTAATAACTCTAAATTTTAAAAGATTCACACATGGGGTACCTGAGTGGCTCAGTGGGTAAAGCTTTTGACTCTTGATTTCAGCTTAGATCATGATTCCACTGTTTATGGGATCAAGTCCTAAGTCAGCCTCCCTAGCCTGACAGTGCAGAGCCTGATTGGGATTCTCTCTCTGCCCCACCCCTGCTTAGTCATTCTCTCAAATAAACTTAAAAGATTCCCACAAAGCTAAAGAGAATGACAAAACAATCTTTCTAAAAAACCCAAAGAGAATCCGTATAATGTGAGATAGTATAAAAGAACAGAAGATTTTTTTTTTTAATTAAGGCAATTTGAGCAAGATTTGAAAAAAATGTTGACAGAACTTAGAGTTGTATCTTTAACCACTGTGGTCTGGGCAAATCTGCCTCAATACTCCATTAGGGGAATTTGGAGAGGCACCTTAAAACCTAGACAGCCTACACCCCACTCAGAACTTCATTCATCCGGTAGCCTGGAGGTCTACTTGGTTCATGCTTCCCCTCAATTAACCTTAATTGAGCAAAGTGGAGTTAACTTTCTAAAAATTCCTTAAATAAAATTTAAAAAAATTTTTTAATATTCATTTTTGAGAGAGACAGAGATAGAGACAGAGCATGAACAGGGAGAGGCAGATAGGGAGACACAGAATCTGAGGCAGGCTCAAGGCTCCAACCTGTCAGCATAGAACCCAACATGGGGCTTGAACCCAGGAACCAGGAGAGCATGACCTGAGCCAAAGTGGGATGCTTAACTGACTAAGCCATCCAGGCCCCTTAAATAACCACCATTTGTTATATTCAGGGCCTGTACCAGGTGTAAAGAAAGCACTGACCTTTACTGCTCTCATTCTAGTGCTGTCATTGCCATCAATGACATCATGGAGGAGTCTGGCCCAATATTCAATGTCTTCCAATAAAATATGGACATAGCAATACAGTATATAGAACCAAGCCTAATCTAGCATTGATTGCCAAATACATGACTATAGTTAAAAATGACAAAATCTAAACATTGCTATCTTAGCACTTGGTCTCATTTTATGATAGGCGATCATGGGAAGTGTATACATTGATTTCTGCCCCTGGTACATACCTAACACACAGTTCCTGAAACCCTTGTGATTTTCTGGGAGTGCCTTTTCCTCTAATGAGTCAAACAGATGTAAATGATTCCTTGAGTATGAATTTTTAAGCCCCCAACCCCCACCAAAAAGAAAAAAAAAAAAGACCCAGAGAAAATACATGAAGTAGAATGTGGGAAAGATTTAAAGTTAAAAAATGTGGGAAAGGAGAAAAAAAGCAAACATACAAAAGGTTTGAATTTGGCATCAATTATGAAGATAATTTTCATTGCCAAAGACCAGTTGATCAAAAGCCCTACAATTAGATGAAGTCTAAGGCACTAAAAGAGAAAGACTATATATGTAAATTTAATGCCAAAGCATTTACAAGAAAATAATTATATCACAAATACTCTGGATACCTAACATAGAATTACACATGGTTCTTCAACATTATGTTCATGCCCTCAAGTAGACACAGCTGTATGCCCCCAACTCAAAGGAAAATAATTTGGGAAAAGTAGAACAGAAAAATCAACCATAAAACAGCCATTGGCTCTGTTTTCAGACTGCTCTTTGATTAGAAAAACAAGTCTTAAATTTTTGAAATAAAGGCAAAGAGGATATCAGAGCTTACCAGAGCACTTTTGTATATAGTTACCGTTGTAAATGCTGGAAATAGACATCACCCCTTCTGTATTAGAATTCTTTTAGACAATTTGGAGACTGGATTTAATATAGAAGGATTTGATGGAGAGCTTCCTCATTCTCAGATTCAGTAATGACTTCATAGCTCACTCCTGGCTACTGTTATTGATTCCAGTAAGATTTAAATTGCAAATTTTCAATTTCTTTTGAAGTTCCTACCTTATACATGAAGGTTTAAGATTTCGCTCACTGGTCTATAGTCCTCTAGCAACTCAAGTCGGTCCCTAAAGTCTAAAAAAGTCTTCCATCAAATGTCTGGCACCTCAATACTAGAGGTGGACCAATTCTTTCTCTACATGGTCTCAAGCAGTTTTCTGGATACAAGGGTAGGAAAAATTTGACACTTATCCTTGGAAATGATCTACCACATGATTAAATACGTGCTTATTAAACTATTTGCAGAAAATGCCATATTTTTTCAAATAAACTATTTAGTACTGATATAATCAAATCAAATCCTATTTTTTCTTGAAAAATCCACAAAGTTGTTTATCAACTTTAAATAAGAGCTCATATTTACACAACTGACTGTATGAATAACGTTAAAAACTGCAAATTTGAGGTACAGCTTAAAAATATCCACCATTTTAAGATTCAAAGGTTCAATTTAAAAGATAGAAGCTTGTTAACATTTGTTAAAACTATTAAAGTTTTAATGGTAACATACCTTGATTTATGTAATTTCCCCTATTAAAAAATCTTAGACTGCATTATGTAATGGAAGATGAGACTTTTAACACTGATATGATGCTTTTAAAATCATTCCTTGTACATAAATAACTACTTTGGAAAAAAAGTTTTTATTGCTGTCTATTGCAAAAGCAACTTTCCTTTTTAATAATGCTGAAATCCCTATTAAATATATAACATTATTCACTTTCATAAAACCCCCTTAACAAAAGTTAACCCCCGATAACTTTGACAATATTTAAATGCGCCATACCATACAAATAAAAACATTAAGCAGCATAATGAAAATGTGCAGATCTTTACTGAATAGGGAAAGTCTAGCTCTCAGAAATTCCAACATTAAGAGCACAGAAGTAAGGGCAAAGACAACAAAAACTGCAGCTAATGACATTGGAGACAAAAAGCAAAGGACATGTATATAAGGTGCTAAAAGCCAAAAAAAGAAAAAAGGGTGGGGGGGACTCAGGGAGGAAGGAATGAACACTTTGTCAAACACCAAATGATGAAGTGTAATCAGAACTGAAAACAGGCCACTAGGTTTTTCAATTCAGTGGGTAGTGTCAACCAGAATAAGCCATCTAGTAGAATAAGTGGACAAAACCCTGACTGGATTGGGGTCAAGAGAAAAATGGACTTGTAATTTGAAGTTGCACTAGTGTCCAGTTTTTTTTTTCCAATGAATATATGAGAGTATTAAAGAGTTAGGGGGAAATTGATTTACATGGAAAAGATAAGAAGATTCCAAAAAACAAACAAAAAAACACTAGATCTAAAGCCTACAAACATATGTAATTGATGGAATAAGATGCCAAGGAGAGAAACAAGTTGTAGGTAACTAAGATTTTGTGCTTGGAGGATAATGAAAATGGTGGTAAGAGTAGGATAAAATTGTACCACACTGTTAGACTTATTGAATAAAAGTAACAAAAAGCAGGAGATGTGTGACAACTGAAAAAATATATATGTTGTACACTTCAAATGGTATCAACCAGGCATCAGCAAACAGACCCAATCTGGGTTAGTGTCTGTTTTTATAATTAGTTTTACTGGAACTCAGCCACACTCATTCATTTACATATTGTCTTGCTGCTCCCACAGCAGAGTTGAGTAATGGGACAGAAGCTTATAGTCTTAAAATATTTACTATTTAGAGCTTTGTAGAAAAATGTAGCCAACCCTTATATAAACTAGTTGTTAATATAGCAAAATGTGACTGCTAATGTAGTCAGTAATTTAAAATTCTATCACTAAAATCTGATACTTTTTGTTTTCAAGGTGGTCAAATAGCTCAGTTCAAATATGGTAATCCTGGAGTCCTTCAATTCTAACTAAAAGTTCCAAAACCATTTGAAAACAGATTATCAATACTTCAAATAAAAGCCTACATTTGATACTGAAGGATAGAGTCATTAACTTAGTTCTGAAACATTCAAGAATTGAACATTTTAAGGCTTTACCTGTAGAGCTGGTGCAAACTTCTATTATATCTCCAAAAGACCCTCAAAACCAGAATGATTTTGAATGGGTACAAGTGAGATTTCAAGTTTTCTTTAGCAAGGAGAAAAGTTGCTTCAAATACAACACCAGAAAGTTATAAGCCTTCATGATAGGAAAGATCGATCACCTCCATAAAAGTTTGCAAACTTTTACAAATATTTAGGACCTATTTTGGGTATCTCATTGTTAATGACTCAAGTTAAAAATGTTAATATTAGCAGATATTATTATTTTCTACCCCTAAATTGTCAAGGGCTATTTATGCAAGCAACTACCCAAATATATGACAATAATTTCCTTGTTCAATTATTTTTTTAACACATGTGTATTTCTTGTGTTTATTGAACAAACAGTATGGTTTTCATTTAGGCCGATGCCTTAATTAGAATGATGTTTCTAAACTGGAAAGTAAAAGTACAATTTAAACAGAAGAACCAAACCAAGACCAAAGATTAATTTTGAAGCAGGCATTCATCACAGTTAAACCAGTGAGATAAGACATTTAATTAGAACCCTCACAACAGAGGCAGAGTGAATAAAAACTTCCAAGGTCTTTGCTAAACTAAATTGTGTTGCATTTTACAAAATCTTGGCCTGCAAAACATTTGGCATATGTGGTAATGTCTGTTGATTTTGAAGAGTTAACTTTCTGTGATTAAGTATGTGGGTAATGTAGACAAAGCATTTCAAAGCTGTATTTGTGCAACGATGCTCCCTTTAAATTTGATGAAAATCCTTCAGAGAAAGGGATGAGAAGCCTCACTCTAGTTAAATTTCATTGGCACACAATCCTTAAAAAATGACACAAAAAAGCACTATAATATTCTGACACATTCTATTATAGGTAGAGAAAATCCTGATGCTCTGGAAGGGTAGCCCTGAGTTGTGAGGAATTCCTCAATGCATTGTAACAATTTATTCCAGGTTTTAGGCCATTGAAGGATTTTTAATTCCCTCTCATGTACTCTAAGTCAACACAAAATAATTTCACAATAGATCAGATATTATATATTAATTTTCATATTTAAGTAGTCAACTGTATTCTAGACATTCTAACTTTGTACTGATTTAGCTTTAAATAGTTCATTAAAAGGCTTATTTTGATTCAGTTGGAAAGTTCCATGGCATTTTGATTTATAGTGAGATTTCTTATACATACCTCAAGACATATCCTCATGAAAACCAGAGGCTTCCTAAGGGAAACATTTCTTAGGTTTCAGCAGAACTGTTCTGTTCCCAAATAGGTTTCTTCACTGGATGCTTAAAATCTTCATTTTGTTTTTTAATCCAACCTCAGTATCGATAGAAAACATTTCTAGGTGCACATTGCATTTGTAAATACACTCTTTCTAGTTTTGTGAATTTGAGTCATCAAGTTTAACTCTTTTCTCTTAGTATTCTCTAATAGAATTCTAGCACTAGGCTTTTAAAAAGACATTTTCCATCTGCTGACAGAGGAAGTACATAGTAAAGAGAAAAACGTTTCCTCTTAACTTACATCTTATATCATGGCACTTGGTATTTTAAAAAAGATGACCCTTCTATATAGGGCTTCTTAAAAAAGACCATAAGATATGGGAGACTTCATTCAATTAGTTGGTTTCTATTCTTGCATCCCTGTCTCTGGTAACCAAAGGAAGACCCAGCCTCCAAACCCACTGCTGGGGCCATTCTTCCCTTTTCACACAGGATAACAAATTCAGATGCATAGTTTATGGGCCCATTTTATAGCTCTAGAATCCCAGAAACCCAACAGCCTTTTATTTCATCCTGTCACTGATCTCTTCATTCCAAATTGGCATTTTTGCTGACATGTTTGACTGGGTCTACACATCAAATGCCTAATTTCTTTAGCAAACAGTTGTACAGTTACACTCAGTGTTCTCTTCACAGGATGTTTTCTCATCTTTTTGTAATATGAACAGACTGAGAATCTTCAAGCCTTCAGGTTCTTGTTCCTTTTTGCTTCACAATTCCTCATTTATTCTACTTCTTTTTGCTCACATTTGACAGTAAGCAGGAAGAAGAAATCAGTTCATCACTTGTAAGTTCTATTTTCCATAAAACAGAACACAATTCACCCAAGTTATCTGCCACTTTATAACAAAGATCACCTTTCGTCCAGTATCCAATAATGTATTTATCATTTGAGAACTCACTAAATGCACAACTTTGACATTCATATTTCTAACAATCTTCAAGACAATTTAAGCTTTCAGTCATGAACCTCAAAACTCTTCTAGGCTCTACCCATTATCCAATTCCAAAACCACTCACATATTTTCAGGTCAGTCCTCCCAATGCATAGTACCAAAATCTGTATTACTTCGTTAAAGCTCAGGTAACAAGATGCTAAACACTGGGTGACTTAAACAGAAGTTTATTGTCCTAATTCTGGGGATTTGAAGTTCAAAATCAAGGTGTCAGCAGGACCATACTCTCTCATGAAGCCACTAAAGAAGGATGAATATAGTCCTCTCTCCTAGACCCCTGTAACTCCTTGGCTCATGGCACTGGAACTCTGATCTTCACCTGTGTTTATCCCAAGTGTCCTCACTTTACAAAAATAGCAGTCATACTCGATTATGGCCCCACTGGTCTCCAATAGGATCTCCTCTTAATGTAATCTATAATGATCTTATTTTTAAATAAAGATCTCATTATGATATACTAGAAATTAAGACTTCAACATAAATTTGGGGCTGGGGTGGGGAGGAGCAATTCAACTCCTAACATGCTATGTTTTAGGTAAATAACACCTAACTGATAAGATGCTTATTATACACATAATTACTAAATAGTTAAAATTCCCACTTGTCATTTCTCCTGCAGATTTCTTTTCTATGATATAGAAATGGGAAAATGAGTTAGAAAAGAAAATATTTTAAGATTTCATTAATTCTCCTAGACTAAAACTGCAACTAAGTGACAGTAGCTACTTTGGCATTGATTTCTTGGAACCACAGGTTCATTTCACAAGATGTGTCAAACCTAAGAGGTTCCTATTATAACTCCTTTCAGGTTCTTGGCAGTATTTCTTCAGAATTTCAATGTTTATTTTTATGCATAAAAACTACAAAATAAAGAATTGCAAAATATAGTACTCCATAATAAGGTTTCTATTACATTAACAGAAAACAAATTAACATTATGAACAGATACTTTTAAATTTACTGATTTTTGTGAGAAGAATCTCTAATTCTCTTGATTTTGTTATAAATTGAGTAAATATAATTCTAAGATAATAAATTGTTTTTTAAATACTATTTGATCCACTGCAAACAACATAATCAGATAATCTCTTATCTATTTGAGAGGATTCACACCAGCTAAACTCAGTTCTTTTATAGAAAGACAAAGCATTTTACACATGATTTTAAAAAACAGTGATAAATTGGACCTCAGGCGAATCTGCATGTTTATATTATTTCCTTTCAACCTAATCTGACATTGTTAATCTTGTTCCTGAGAGCTGTGTATTTTATCTTATAGAAATTCATGTATCTATTTACCTGATGAATTTTAATGATTTTTATAGTTCACATCTAAGACAAAGCTTAAATTTTGTCTTGATTAAATATAGGGTTATTTGAAAAATTTTAACTTGTGAAATTTAGGAAAAAATACATGGAAATGTACCTTCTTAATCACTGGAAAATATATAGAAATAGAAAAAATAATATTCATATATGAAAGATGGTTTTCTGGGGATACAATTATGTTGCTGTATTTCTCTAGTTATGATATTTACTCTCATGAGCACTATTTTGTAACATGAAAGAAACCATAAGGGTTTGTAAATTGTTAAATGAGATAAACCAAGGAGTAACAAAAGAATCTATGAATATTGGTATAGGAAAGTTTGCATTTTAGAGAAATATTATAATATCATGGGAATATTTTCTCAGGAAAAAAGCAGAAATTAAAAGGGAAAGTTTTAATACTCTTTTATAATGTAAAAGTAGATCTATATAAAGAAAAACTCCAGGATATTGGTCCCAATTTATTGTTTTGTCAATTCTCAATGAATATACAAATTAAGCCACATGTTATAGTTTACAATCCTACTTCATTGTATATATTGTAAAAATCATTTAAAAATTAAAATCTGTGTGAATTTTCAAAAGACAGCAAGAAGATATGAACCCATCAAATATCGTGACATTCTAAACCCACTGCTTGAAAACAGTGAACAGTCTTGGTTTAGAGACAAATTCCTGTAACAAAATAGAAAGCTTAAAGAATATGTAAATGGGAACTTATAAAAACTGATGTAATAAGAAATGTAAATTAGATAAATTCAGGACCCCATCATCATCCAGCTCACAGTTTTAGAAAATACAGGGAAAGAAATTAACATCAGGCTGTGCTCTGGTCTGAATGTTTGTGTCCCCCCAAATTCATATGCTGAAATCCTAAATGCCTACCCCTGTGATGGTTTTAGGAAATGGGGTCTCTGGGAGGTGACTAGGTCATGAGAGCTCCACTGTCAAGAATGAGATTGATGCCTTTATAAAAGGCTCAAGAGAGCTCCCTTTTTCCTTGTATCATAAGAGGATACAGAGAAAGTCTACCACCCTGAAGAGGACCCTCACCTGATTATGATGGTGCCTTTTCCAGAACTTCCAAGTTTGTTTATAAACTACTCCTTTTGTAGTACTCAGTTACAGTGGCCTAAATGAATGGCGACAGGCTGCTTCTGTTTCTTACCTTGGAAAAAGTCCCTGAATTAAGGAATTAAGAAGTCTGGCTCTATTAGTAATTGGAGGAAGAAGTATCCAGTTATTGGAAAAGAAATGGGTCCAAAACGGAGACATTTGCTCCATGACAACAAACCAAGACTTAATTGCACTTTCTACCTCTCCTAGAAATAAGATCTTTGAACAATCTGAAATTTCCTGATCAATACCAGAATCAGGTAATCTGAATAAAATGAGGTAATTTGCATAATGCAAGCCTTGTCATTCCCTTCCCTTAAAAAGATGACCTGGCCAAAAAAAAAAACAAAGTAAATCATTTCTTTTGCAAGTAACCCTTGCCCCACACTCCCCTCTGGCCTATAATGTACCTTCCATTTTGTACAAATCCTGAAATGCCTTTTTACCAGAAGGGATTTCTCCTTGATTCATGAATTGCTGAGTAAAGCCAATTAGAGATCTCCAAATTTACTCAGTTGAATTCCTGATCCTAACAGACATTTTTCTACCTTCAATCATACTATACTGATCAAAACTTTTTAACTCACCAAGTAGCTTACTCTAGTTTTCCTACTAAAGCAATTCTAGGATCATAGTGTGCCAAAATGTTATTTTTAGAAGATTGTTGCTGTACAACTATCTCCTGCAGCTACACCTCACTGCTGGTCAACCTGTCATCCATCTATAGGTCTTCCTCACATTTTATTAAGAAGATTGTCCACTCCTTTCACCCAGGTAAAAGTCCAAGGCAGAATAAAAACTATGAAAATCATGAACACATACTTTCATTTTAAATGTGAGAGGATCATACCTATATAACTACTCAACACTGACATTCACATTCCCATCCTCACAAGGGCTATTTGAAATCTCTGTACTTCTTAAAGCTCCCCACAAATGCACTTTTAAGAGAACTTTGGCTCATTTATCATTGAAAAAATAGAATTCAGGTTAAAACATTTACCTTCTCCCCAGTAATCTGCCAATAAACCTATTATTGGACCCATTTCACTATCATCTCTGGCAATGAATACCATCCCTTCTCAAAGAAAAATTCCTATACTTCTACAAAGATTTGAACACCTTATTCATGTTGTTTTCCACAATTCCATACACATACAACCAGGACCTAACTTTCTCCTTACATGTCTCTTCTATTTCTTTCAGAAAGTCACATCCTACTTGATCTTTTTTCCCCAAAGAACTAAGATTTTTCCATTTCTTCAACCTCCGTTACTTTTAACCCACATACATTTAAGTTCCCATCATTCTAGTGTTTTAACAAAGGTCACCAAAACTCCATGTTTTGAATATGCTTAGCTCTATCCACGTGTTTCTCAATCTCTCAACCTAACAAGTGAAGAAATTCTTTTCTGAAACTTTCTCTTAGTACACTACTTGTTTCATTTCATTCTTGCCAACTCCTCTATGTCAGATGTTTGATTTCATCAGAGCTTAGTAATGAGCCACTTTTTCTCTTTACCACTTCTCTTTAAATTTCATAGCACAAAATACAATTGATTCACAACTTCTAAACATCTTTCCAACTATCAACCTGTGTTAAACATGAGAAATGTGGTTTCATTTTGCTTATTTTTCTTTTGTAGTTTTAGCAATTTTTTCCTGCAAACCTTTAGGATTTTCTCTTTCCTTTCTGTGAAAGGTCTTAACACTCTGCCTAGTTCTCGTTTTGTTTTTCATTTATTCTCAAATTCCCTTGGGAACCATCATGTGAAGATGTAAGATTTTCTTCAGTAGTTTTCCCCTTTATGACTTATCTCCTTTACTTCATTCCTTCTTCAAATTTAAGAACTGAACTTCCAGAAAATATCCTCTGTATTCACGTTTGTCCAGTTCAATACATCTTTTTGCCTGCCTCCTTTGCTGTGGGATCTGGGAGAATCCTATAGCTCATTAATTTGCTCTTCAACTGAAAACATTAAGCTAATCAACTTTTTTTTTTTTTAACAGTACATTTTACATTTCAAAGATCTCTAATTTTCCCTTCTACTTTATGATCTTTCAGTGGCTTCCTATCCCTATGAAATTTTTAGTAATATCTGATAGGACAATTTTATATGCACCACCTTAATTCCAATTCCTGGAGTAATAATTCTTTAAGTTTTGTTCCCCTTTTCACTCGGAAAAGTATTTAGTAATTCTTGGTTGTCTGCTTGTTTTCATTTTTATGCCCTCTTCATCTCAGTGAATGCTAGCTCTGTTACAGCTCTTCTGGTGAGTTAATTAAATGTGTGGTGGTAGTGGAATGAGAACTATAGTTTTTGTTTTTTGCACTTGTCATTTCTGTCATCCCAGACATCCATTTGATTTACATTTCCTTCTATAATACCAACAAAAAATACTAACATGGAGTCATATACTGCTTTTCACTGGTTTTCAATATTAATGTTCAAAGTAAATCTGCTAACCACCAAATGGCAGGAAATGCAGATTCCCCATACTTTTAATCAATCATTTACCACCACCCCAGCTTTACTCCACTATTGCTTTTAATATTCTGAACTTGGAGACCTTGAACTCTAGCTGCTTTAATAAAAATCCTCACGTGCACACTTTGTGTTTTGCTTCTAACCTCATTTCTTCCTTAATCTACAACCATCTGGTTCCTGATTTTAAGATACTTTACATAACCATTATTTGTACTTTCATATTTTATAATGCTATATTGGATAGCTGTAGGATTTGGGGATGTTTTTAGAAGAGGAAAGGGCTGGTTCAACAAGTATATGCCAGTATGCATTTTATATTGCAGAGTTGCCAATGAGTGGAGCAAGAAGATGTGTGTTTAGTCTATCACCTTGACACAAATTACGACATTTTTTTTGGTAGTGTTCAGAAATACAACATGATTAAGAATAAATCTATACAATTTATGAAGCAGCCTAAGTCTCAACAACGTGCCAGAATGGCTTGTACTTTGCACACAGTTAAAACCGAATTTTTTCCTTCCTCCTTCAGCACAAGTCCAAGATTCTAGTGAACGAGACAATTTTTCTCTCAGCTAAACTTAATGCCTATGGGCAACTGACTTCCCTCTCACAAGGGCTCTTACAGTACCCAAATGGCCTAATCACAGAGGTCCCTCCCCTCCATTTCTTACAGCATGCACTTAGAAAATTTGTAAGTTCTCTCTCTACCTGCTTTGAGATGTACTTTTTTTTAAGTCACTTCATTTTTATAATCCAGGACTGTCTTTTTCATGGACCTGGGAACCATCTCTTTGAAATATAGCACTCTTATATACCCCAATCTCTATAGGAAGGTAGGAGCCTAATGGTACATGGGCACCTTTCTCCACATTTTAAAATTGGTTCCCATCAGGAAAATAATTTGCTTTCATTTTGGGTAAGGCCAGTTAGTAAACAAATGGCCTAAGATTCCTGGACCCCTCCCCCAACTCTTAATTCTCCATGCATGTCAATGGAGTCGAGTCCATAGTGCTTCTTTCTAATCTAATTTTGCACAGTACAATTTTTGGTTTGGTAGTTCAACTTGAGTCAGTCATTCATCAACATTTGGACAGAAAAATGTTTAAAGTGTGAAGTTCATTATAAGAATTTAAAGTAGGTACAGAGAAGATGTACCTCCACATAGTAAAACTCCTATGAAACGCCCACAGCTAATATCATACTTAATGGTGAAAAGTGAAAGTTATCCTCTAAGATCAGGTACAAGACCAGGATGCCCACTCTCACCACCTTTATTCAACACAGTATTGGAAACTTTAGCAAAATATTTGGGCAAGAAGAAAAAAACAGGAATCCAAATTAGAAAGAACTATTACACATATACTATATACAGAAAACCTTAAAGACTCCACCAAAAAACTGTAGAATGACCAAATGAAGATTGCTACACAATACACAAAAATCTGTTGTTCCTAGATGCTAATTAGTTATAATAAATTAATCCCATTTACATCAAAAAAATACTTGGGAACACATTTAATCAAGGAGGTTAAAGAACTGTATATGGAAATCTAAGATGTTAATGAAAGAAACTGAAGACACAAATAAGCAGCTATTCCAGCTCATGAATTGGAAGAAATTTGTTGCCATGTCCATATTTCCTGAGCAATCCACAGATTCATGAAATCCCTATCAGAATTCCAATGGTATTTTTTCAGAAATAGAACCCCCCATCCTAGAATATGTATGGAAAAGATCCTGAAAAGCCAGAACAATCTTAAAGCTCGAGGAATCACATTGATTTCAAACAGTACAAAGCTATAATATAGCATAGGCATCAAAGTAGATCAATAGCCTAGAAATAAACCCATGCAATATGGCCAATTTATGACAAAAGAACCAAGAATATACAATGGGAAAAGTCTGTTCAATAAATGTGAGTAAAACTGGACAGACATATGCACAACAATTAAACTTGACCTACATGTCCATCAATGGATAAATGGATAAAGAAAATGTGGCAGACATAATAGTACTCACCTTAAAAAAAAAATGAAATCTTGGCGTCTACAACAACATAGATGGAAACTCCTAGGCATCACGCTAAGTGAAAGACCAAGAAAGACAAATTCCTCCAATCTATGTGATATCAAAAATGTTTTTAAAAAAAGGAAGAAAAGCTCATGGGAAACAGATTGGTTGCCAGAGATGAGAGGCAGAAGGTGGCGGAAATGGGTGAAGGGGTACAAATTTCTGTCAATACAGCATTGTGACTGTAATTAAAATTATACTGTATATTTAGAGGTTGAAAGGAAAGTCTTAAGTTCTGATGACAACATTTAACTACATGGTGATGTTAACTGGACTTTTTGACTTGATATTTGTAAGAACTGCAGAATGATCACTGTAGTAAATTGTACACCTGAAATTATTTCAAAAAGTACTGGAACTACAGCTGCCAGGTGGCTCAGTTGAGCATCCCACTCTTGATTTTGGCTCAGGTCACGATACCAGGGTTGTGGGACTGAGTCACACACTGGGCTCCACTCTCAGCAATTCTCTCCCTCTCTCACTACTCTCCTCCCCTTCTTGCACTCTTTAACTTAAAAAATAAAATAGTGTAACTAGTACTGCAGCAGGATTCTCAGATTCAGGACACTGAGGCTTTTCTGTCCAGGAAGCAACTTTATTCATGCCAGCATGGACTCAGGTTTGTACCTAAAACACGGAGCTGCAAATACCATATGGTGTAGCCTCTTATGCATGTTCTACTTCTTGGTCACCCATATGAGTAACAGACATACATTCTGAACAGGTGGTCTCATGTTACAGGGGCATGAGGGAGGTCATGTAAGCACATAGTCAGGTTTCCTTCCCTTATCTTGAGGTCTTTTCTCACATTCCTTGGGGAGGGGACTCTACCACATTCTCCTTATTTTGGGTCAAAGAGCATCATACTGCTGTAGAGGTTTATATTTCCATATCACATGCATGGCCATTTTTCATTTGACTATTGCCTCAATGAGGCTGGAGACAGACTGAATAACCAGGGGAGCTCAACAAGGTAGGAGTAAGCAATCTTCGAAAATCAAGAGGATCGGGGCACCTGGGTGGCTCAGTTGGCTGAGCAACCGGCTTCGGCTCAGGTCATAAACTCACGGGTCAGGAGTTCGGGCCCTGCGTAGGGCTCTGTGCTGACAGCTCAGACCCTAGAGCCTGCTTCAGATTCTGTGTCTCCCTCTCTTTCTGCCCCTCCCCCACTCATGCTGTCTCTGTCTCAAACATTTAAATATATTTAAAAAAATCAAGAGAATAATTCCCATGACAGTTTTGAAATCCCCCCCCCCACCCCAAAGAACTGAAAAGCATCCTCAGAATAACTCCCTGGGGTTCCAACCTTTTCAGGTCTGGAATGGGACATGAATAAAATTTCTCAATCTGTGATCTCTGACTTTTCCTTCATCACCTATCTGTAGGCAGCAGTTGCTCACATTAAACTTTCCACCAACTCCCTCAGAAGCAAGTAATCTAAGGCCAAGTGACTTTGATAGCATTGTACATTTTCAACTGCTACTTGGCTAGTAAGTTAAGAATCTTAGCAGTTTTATTGGTTATAATTTCTACAACTGCTCACAGCCTAGTTATGCAGTTTAGCATGTAAATAGGAGCATGGTAGCCCCAGGACCCATCTTCTTCCCAGGTGGCAGGACCATAATGTTGATTATATGCTCAGGCCATTCATCATTCCGACTGCCAATCTGTAAGGCACGTTGCTTCCTTTGAGTCTCCCTGTCCCAATACACTTGGACTCCCAAGTTTCCCCTCTGGCAAATGAGAGCAAGAAGAAAGATGGACTAATAGTTCCCGGCACACATGATCCTGACCAGTCTAAGGGAAGTACTGTATAGGCAGTCGTTCCACATACCCAGTATAGTCCACCTGGGATCTACCATTTGACAATTGTGTCGACATTGTCCCAGGCCTCTTGGAGAGAACAGAAATTTTTAAAAAAAAAGGTGGGGATTGGGCTCTGGAGACTACCACCATTAGGTTTCCCCAGAGGTTGAGTTTTAAAATCTTCAGCCTACACATGTTAAGATTCAGAGACCGTGAACTTTCTCCCCTACCAGGCAAGAGTTTTTCCCATTAACTGAGGTAATAGGACTAGGGTATTTTGTTATTGATCCCCCATGTTGGTACCAACAAAGCATCCTATCCACAAAAGGAAGCCCAGTGCTAACAGAAACCTCTCACCATACTCGCAGCTGGCTGGGTGGCCTCTGCTAATCCTATGGTGAAATGTAGAGCAAGGATCACAACAGTGACAGATCATGGGTGCAGTATATCACAGTAAGGAAACAGAAAATAAGGACAGTCTATTTGTTCCTCTGGATCGTCAATTCCTCAGGCTTCTATGTGTAGATTAGTCAGCTTCTGGAGTGACTAAAGCAGGGCTGAGGTGTACCAGAGCCTCTGGAGTTGCAGACTGCTTCTTCCATATGGTCAACTTGCAGGGCGTCAGTGGACCAGGAATGCACACCCAGTTTTGAGATGCCAGCTTCACTCTACTGTAGTGAATCCAAGGACCCGCCTCAGCCATCTTTACCAGAGTAGGGGTAGACAAAATGACAGTGAATGGGCCCCCTCCAGAGGAGTTTTAGGGGTTGGACATTCCACTCCTTTGCCCATAGAGCATCCTGGTTTAAAGCGGTGTCTGTGGTCCCTAACTCAGTGGTGTAAGGTGGTTAGCACAGAGCTAAGGGCCCATATTTATTGCCTTAGGGTTAGATTACTCGTCTCATTTTGACTCTCCTCCCCCCCCCCCCCCCCCCGCCACCACCACTGCCGCCGCCGCCACCCCACTTATGCCCTTGCTAATAGGGGGAATGTACCCATAACAGATTTCCCCCATAAGGGGACAACGCTGTCTGCTTCTTGAGCCTCCCATTTACAGCTGCAGTCTGCCTCCCTGAAGACCCCTTCTCTCTCCCTAGTGTTAACCCTTTTCCTATTCATTCCTCCCCCTGGAATAGGGTCCCTAATTGCCATCAGGGAACAGACACAATGACAATTATGGCTTCTTCAAGCTGATAAGGAATGGTGTGGGGGTAAAGCAGTTAGAGGCTACCCATGAGTCAGTCAAGTGGCCCACCGAATGGTTCTACAGAAAGGCTGGCAGGCATGAGGCGGTATAAACATTGGGAGACAAAGAAAGACACAAAGATTATAAGGACCAACAAGATGGCATCTTAATATCCCCAGTTCCCAAACAATCCAAGAGACCCTGACTTTGTCTCTTTGTCTCATAACTTTGTCCAGTTATGCCCGAATGTCATCTATCAGTTTTAAGACTGAAAATTATCGGTTATATTGAAACATGTCAGGGAATCTCTCATAACCCAGGGGATGGAGGAGGAGTAAGCAATCAATGGCAGCTCTATTTTCCAAGAGTCTGGCACTGACTTATTTAAAGTATCTAATGCTTCTGAGGTGTGATTTATATAGTTTTGCTGAGTATATTTTAGTCAAGCCAACCTGGGTATAATTCTATAAAGCAGAACTTTTATTTCTTGTGACTTTTCTTTCAGGGGAGGGCCTCTACTCAATAAAAGTATTAACCCATACCAACAAATGTTGAAACCCCTTTGAGTGAAATCTAATTGCCAGTTTTCTCTGGATAGCCTCCAGTTCCTTGATTGCCTGGGAGGGCAAGTTTGTGATTGAGAGGACTGCTTCTAAGACAGACTTCACTGGCTGATACTACCTGAAGGATCTTTGACAAATTTTTCCAGCAAATATCTTTTGGACCATTTGGTAAGTTTTATCCCTCCCTAAATGGAAGGCCTGATGCAGTGCTTTAATCAACTTTAGCTCTGTGAGCTAGGTAATTAGTAATTGCCCCTGCTTTGTTTGTAACCATCCCGAAGGCTGGAGTCAGTGTCCATGAGTCAGACCCCAGTTTATTTCCTTGGGAGAGTAGGTAGGATTGAGTCTCCTTTAATAACTATATAGCAAATTATTTTCCTGGGCCCCAGTATCTATAGACTACAATATTCCGTAATTCCCCAAAGCACACATTTATCTGACCTAAAGTTAGTAGCACTTTAGTCTCTAATTTAGTTGTAATGCCCCTTTCTAGCAAGGGAGTAAGGCTCTCTGGTATCAAGAATGAGGAAAAAAAAAAAAAAAACTAGTTTTCCCCATATGCATCACAGGGGCTGAGAGAAAATTTTAATTCTAAATTTGGACAGTTGGCCAGGAGTGGAAAGGATGGAAAAGGTGGCTCTGGTATCAAGAAAGAAATGAACTGGCTTTTTACTCATCTGAGTTTTCCAGAGTTATTGGAGGCTCCAGGCTTCCATTAGACAATTGTTCTGGGGAGGCACCGGAAAGAGCCCCAGGCCCCATCAATCTTTTAGGGACACAGGTTATCTGAGACCTCACAGATAGAGGTCCCTGAGGGCATTCAGACTTCCAGTGATGGTCTCCACATAATAGGCATAGTTTGCAGGGCTTTGATTTCTGTTGTCCCTTCTGAGGACAGTCTCATTTCCAGTGCACTGATTGAAACCTAAGTTGCATTTAGTGCCAGAACCTCAGGAAGTCTGGTCTGACTTAGTTTGTAAGGCCACAACTAAGGCCTCAGATTTGTCTTCAAAAGGTGTGTGTGTGTGGGGGGGGGGGGGGGGTTTGTTTTGTTTTTTTAATCTTAGTTGTAATATACCTGATTGACAGCTCATAAGCTCTCCTCCGAGGTCCCTTCCAGGCAAACAATTTCTGCATATCCCTTTAACATCTAGGGCTGATTGAGTGACAAGTTTGTCCTTTAAAATCATCCCAGCCTTAGAGGGGGTCAGGGGAGATAGCCATATATTTAATGAGATCCTCCTCCCTTAACCTCTCCAGGAAGACCATCAGGCTCTCATTCTGTATTTGTAAAATAGTGTCTAATTTAGCATAATTTAAGGGCTTAACCTTAGGCCTCCTTAATTTCTTTAAAGTACAAGCTTGGAAGTGGTGGTAATACCATTTTCTCAATGGGATGCTCATAATCCCAAGTAGGATCTTGGGATGGAACTAGCAGGCCGCAGTAGAAAACTCCAAGTTCCCTAATAGGACTTCCAGCCCCATGATGATTAGGGAGTTGCTTTTTCCTCAGTTTATAGATCAATATCATACCAATTTTTAGAACGCATTCCAAAGGAGTATTGGCCTTGGCTGGGGAATCGCCCATCTATAGGGAAAAGTCCCATATCTCAATTTTCTATAGTTGACCAGGAGAAGTCTCATTTCCCAGCCCTGCCTTTAGGCTGGTTATTCAACTGGCAGCCAAAAGCTCTGCCAGTCTCTCAAGGTGCTAGGAGGTGCAGTTGCTCTTATCCAGGCTTGACCCTACCTTGGAGAGCTGACCTTGTCTTCCCTGATTTCTCCTATTTGTTTTCCACCTGCAGGACTTTGGGGGTATCGACTGTGACCAAACAAGACTTCCCTGGTTGTAGAAGGATACAACAATTTTATTCTGGCACAACAGCAATCTTCTTTACAAGTATATTTTAAAAGGCTGATGAAAACCTTTTGTAAAGATTGGCTGTCAAGAGGGCTAAAAGGGCCAAAGTCAAGGTCTATTCCCTTGCCCTTTTCAGCAGTGCCCACATAAATATGTTCCAGCCATGTGGATATCCATTTTAGAGTATCTAGGTTGTTATAAAATGGCATACACTTGGCTAAGTATAGCAAAATGGCTATGTATTCCAGTAAAAGCCCTTTATATATTGTAGTCATATATGCCTTACATGGCACAGGCATCCATTCCTTTGCTCAACAGAAACAAACATGGAGCATTTCAAGGCTGTCAGCGAGGACACTGCCCACCTCCCCAGCCTCTGGATCAAAGGAGGGACAATTTCAACCACGGTTTGAGTAAAACAACTCAAAAGAGCATGCTGTCCTGCCCTTTTGGTTAAAACTGTTTTATTCCTCCATCTTTCTGGGCAGACAAAAAGGTCAAATAAAATTTTTTTTTAACCGAAAGCATATCAACAATCCAAGAAAACTTCCTTTTTAACACAGTAAAGCAGAATTTTAATCTTATACCAGTGTACTTTTAAAATCCATTTTAACCTTAGTCCATCCTGACCACATAAAATTTCTTTCTAAAGATTTCCCTCCAAAACGTTCTACAACTTTCCTTTGCTTTTTACTTTTACCTTCAGCAAAAATGTATTTCCATTTGTTTTACGTTTCTTTTCCTTTTTTCCCCTCCCACACAGATGGAGTTACTTCCTTATTATCAGTCTTAATTACACTTACCAGAATTTTAACTTAGTTTTCACTGGAGGAATTTCTGCTGGCATCAGGCAAGCTCACTTCTCCCGATGCCCCGAGATTCGCACCCCGGGCGACAAAGGAGGTGGAAACACACCATCTCTGAATCCTGGATGAGCCCTCCAACAAATGTAGCAGGATTCTCACATAGAAACACAACACTGAGGCATTTCTGTCCAGGAGGCAACTTGATTCATGCCTGCACAGGCTCAGAAGGTTTGTACCCAAAAAACTGAGCTCCAAGCACCATGTGGTATAACCTTTTATGCATTTTCTACTTCTGTCTCCCATATACGGGTAGCATATAGACCTACAGTCTGATTGGGCTTTCTCATATTACAGGGTCTTGAGGGGTGTCACATAAGCACATAGTCAGGTTGCCTTCCCTTACCTTGAGGTCCCTTCTCACCACATTCCTTAGGGAGGGGACTCTACCATAATACCATGAATCAACTGGAATGATTTCAAATTTGATTAGTCTGCAAAACAGCTAGATGTATTACTGGTAATATTTTAAGTATGGTCCAAACTCACAAAAGTATTTCTTCTTTTGAATGTATTAAAATCTCCAACTCCAAAACTAAGTGTCTGTGGTATTTATAGTTACTAACACTTCTAAAAATACTTGAAAATGATCTTGTAATAATTATGAATTAGAGAGTATTAACTGAAAAATACCTGGTGTACATATATAACCTGGCAACATTAGCAGTTCTAACAGACATTAGTTAATCAAACTATATAGATGTTAAACCCCCTTGGAAGAGCTATAGTTTAAAAAAACTCAAGGGTGACAAGCTCCCCCCATGCAAATTTATTTCACTCCTTTTCAAAGCAATCCTGGATTATAATCCTATTTTCTCAATTTTGTGGATAAAGGAATTGAGGTTAGTGATATTAAGTTACTTATCCAAGATCATTCAGCTAATAGGTAAAATGAGCCAGGATTCTACAGAGCTTACACTCAGAACCATGATTGTTATACTAAAGTTCAAGGGGTTAAGAGGCTTATACATGGATGGTTAAGAGCAAGTGGAAATTTAGGGTAATTTTCAATAATCTATTCTGGACAGTGACAGAAGCAAGTTTTAATCAAAGAATGACAGGCTGAAGTGATATTTTTATCAATTTTTGTCTTTACAGCATGTACTAGGATTAGTCCTGAAAAGGCAGAGAATTCGGAGTTTAGAGGACAATTAGTACAATTCCCACAAAATTAAGTTAAATGCTTCATGATATACCAAGTATCTGTCAAAGAAATACCACCTCTTGACTTTCCTCATTATTATGTAGAAACCCTTTAAGGATGCAAATAGGTTTCTCCATCTTAAACTTGCAGTCACCCCTTCCCATTCTAAAGCAACAATTAAAAAAGTGGTAAAACTTAAACCTTCTTCCACATAAGCTAATTTCAAATAGGATAAGGATTTTACATACTCTTGAAACCTTCCATTTTCTAGAATAAGGACTTTGGTTGTTCTATCCAAATATTTAGAACTCATGATTATTTTTGCCTACCTCTGAATATACTTTAGTTTGTCTTCATATTTCCTGTAACCTACAAAATTTACATTTCTATGTACTGGATAGTCACATGTATTTAAAGATTTGACTTATTTCTGGTTCCCTTGCCTCAGAAAAATTGTGGCTATGCATTCTAACAATCATTGGATTAGCTTCCAATCACCCCTCTGGAAACAAATTGCAAATTGGGCAATACATATGTAAAAATACCAGTTAAAGTATATACTTTGGGGGGCGCCTGGGTGGCGCAGTCGGTTAAGCGTCCGACTTCAGCCAGGTCACGATCTCACGGTCCGTGAGTTCGAGCCCCGCGTCGGGCTCTGGGCTGATGGCTCAGAGCCTGGAGCCTGTTTCCGATCTTGTCTCCCTCTCTCTCTGCCCCTCCCCTGTTCATGCTCTGTCTCTCTCTGTCCCAAAAATAAATAAACGTTGAAAAAAAACTTTAAAAAAAAAAAGTATATACTTTGGAATAATTATGTCTTTGACTATTATTCACATCAATTTGACCATTTGATGACTGAAGATATTAAAGTCCTTGGACTTCATTTAACAGGTCTATCTCTGTCAATGATTTTTAAACCCTAAGTACTTATGATAGGGAAAAATCTGTTATAAAATGGCCAACAGGACTGACAAGGAAATTCCAGTCCATGACAGAAGACCCCTTCTGGGTTCTTCCTGTCCAGCTTGCCACAGGCGCCAAATTACTACTAATGCAGAATGTGGAAGTAACAGACTATAAATTGTTCCCTCTGTTTATGCTCAGGACTCAGACTTCTGGAGAGTGATCCGAGCCCTCCGGTGAAAAATAAACCTCCTGCCTTCCAAGATCTGAGTGCTTGCTTGGTTCTTCTGCCAGGTGATCCAGACCAAATTCCGTAACACTTGTATTTAACAATTTTAGCTGAAGACCTACAAGTCTGCTACTTGGTGTAGGAACCACCTAAGGTTTGACTCTGTCTTCATGGTAATATTTTAGGTTTCCTATGTGATAAGGACCAGAAAAAATTAAGCTACTCAAAGACATTACCTGGGACAAGTGACCCAAAAGTTTCCTATCAGCAAGGACAATAATATGTGAAATCACAGAAACTCATAGAAACATGGTTCATTAGAAATCATGTACCCTGTTAAAAAAAAAAAAAAAAAAAGGAAAAAAAAAAAGTCACAAGGGAAAAAAATGACCACAGTCCTGGCAAAATAAAGGCAAAAAAGAAAGGGCAGGAAAGTGGGTCTAATACAAAATCAGAGGTACACTGCCTCCATCAATTCCCCTGTTAGGGTAGGAGTTAATGGCTGCAATGCCTGTCTGAGGCAACCCAAAATGGCCATTTTCAGAATGTGAAGGAAGAGAACATCTATGACACAACCTGACTTTAAATTCAGTGCTACATTAAAGTAATAAAATACTATACAAGTGAAACCCAATTTTCCTATGTTTCACCACAGTGGACTAAGACCATTTGCCTTATAAAACAAAGCATATATTTCAGTTTATTTCCTTATCTCTGCTCTCATCAGATGGTACATTCAAGTTCGAATGGGTTATGGTCACCTCCAAGATTCTGCACCAGTTTTTCCTTCTTGGAATTCTAGTTCCTCTCAGACTTTTAAAGGATTCAGTAGGGGGGTCTCTTCTGTGTTCCCACACCATCTTGTTATTTTCACTATTCTAGCACTTAAACTGAAAGATATCTGATAATCTTAATGTAAGATGAAGAGCTTTGAGAACATGGACTGTCTAATCCAGTTTGTGAGTTGAAGAATTGCCCCATGCCCTAAGGGATACAATCTGACAAATTACCACAGAAAAATGTCATGTTCTTGTTTTCTATCAAATTATGCATTCTTTATTTTTAAAAAAAGTTTAACATTTATTTTTTTTGAGAGATAGAGAATGAGCAGGGGAGGGGACAGAGAGAGATGACAACACGGAATCCAAAGCAGGCTCCAGGCTCTGAGCTGTCCAGGCTCTGGGCTTAAACTCACAAACTGCAAGATCATGACCTGAGCCCAAGGCAGACGCTTAACTGACTGAGCCACGCAGGTGCCCGTCAAATTATGCATTCTTTACTAAAGGTTATTTATGAAGAAACATATCATGCTATTACTTATTGATTATAAAATAAAATTTACATCTTCTCCACATATTTCTGCTGTATCAATGCTCACCTTAACTAAGTTTTCCCCTCAATGAGAGTTTCGAACCTCATATGGCTCTTATAATTTACCTTCTACATTTACAAGATCATGTTGGGTTTCTTTCTCCCTACTGCCATTTACTAATTTTTCTATTTGTTATCAGGCACTGAGCTTGGTATTGGAAACAGAGGCACTCATTACTTCTTACAAGCCTTTTTCAGTGGCTTTCAGCTTGTGTGAAGAAAAAGCAAACCAAAATATAGAATACTTTGTAAAGATGTATTATGTTACATTTTTATTCAGGATGCTACAGAAACACAGAGCTCTAGAAGGACATTCATCTTAGTTCTTATAAAAGTACTTTGAAGAGGTGGGTTGGGGGATCAATGCCCCTTGCAGTTGAAAATGTTTAACTTTTGCCTCCCCAAAAACTAATAGCTTGTTGGCCTTAGCAATAAGTCAATTAACTGTATTGTGTACAGTACTCTTACAACAAAGCTAGGGAAAAGGCTAAAAAGTATTTACTATGTTTATTTAAAAAAAAAAAAAACACCTAATTGGACCCACACCTTTCATACCCATGTTGTTCAAGGTTCACCTACATTGAGAAACTATAGTCTGCTAAATGGAAAAAAAACAGGTAGAATGATGGATGATGGAATTTCAAGTAATTTTGCATGGGCAGGTCCAAGAAGACCTGTTTGAGAATCGAAGGTTATAAACAAAAAAAAAAAAAAAACTAAGATCAATTAAAGAGGTCAAACAATATTCTGAAGATTGTGAGCTGAACTTCATATAGAGCTACTTCAACACATTTATCTGTGATATTATCCCAACAAAAGCTTTAAATTCTTTTGCACATATAGTCATTCCAGTCACCAACAAAAATACTGAGCCCTTAAGAACCAAGGATAAAACCCTAGAACACTTCATTGGAAATCATGGCACCTGGGTGGCTCAGTTGGTTAAGCATCCAACTTTGGCTCAGGTCATCATCTCACAGTTCATGAATTCGAGCCCCACATCAGGCTCTGTGCTGACAGCTCAGATCCTAGAGCCTGCTTTGGATTCTATGTCTCCCTCTCTCTGCTCCTCCCCTGCTCATGCTAGCTCTCTCACTCTCTCGGAAATAAACATTAATTTTTTTTTTAAATAAAAAATAAAATTATGAGTCTCCGACAGCTATGACTACATTTAATCATTTCTAGCCAACATTCCTCCTGAAAACATAGATTTTGGCAAATGCTTTGTTGAATCCTACACCATTGCTGTTTGTTTTGGCAAATGCTTTGTTGAATCCTACACCATTGCTGTTTGGGTAGGTGTGATTTCCTATTCTATGAATATAGCCTCAACACATGAAAGGAGTAACAAAATCTTATGGATTCCACCCCCCACAACAACTGCCAAATTTTTGGTGAAATTGGGGAAATGTTATAAACTAGGATGGGGACATTTCATGAAGGGACCCTAAAGGTGAGTGGAAGATGGATAAAAGTTCCATCAGGTAAGCAGTTGTCTTGGGGCCCACTGGGTGGCTCAGTCAGTTGGGTGTCCAATGTTGGCTCAGGTCATGATCTCACTGAGTTCAAGCCCCACATCGGGCTCTCTGCTGACAGCTCAGAGCCTGGAGCATGCTTCAGATTCTGTGTCTCCCCTCCCTGCCCCTCGCACTCTCAAAAAATAAACAAAATTTTAATTAAAAAAAAAAAAGGCAGGGGGAGTGGGAGCAGTTGTCTTGAGTTGCTAATAACTTATCCAGGAATATTATGTAGCCAATTATGAGCACAAAATCTGGGACTGCCCAGATTGAAATTTCTGCTTTGAAAAAGAAAGTTAGCTAGAGTATAGAAGTTTTCAATACAATATACATATGTTTGGGGAGATGCTAAGCATCAATAGGAAAATTCCACCATCAACTGAAATATTCTAGAATGTATTCAAGAAATTAAAGATTAAACGGAACTAGTAGGTAGTAAGATGTAAGCTATTTTTATATAAAATGTTGAACAAAAGCCAAATTACCAGTTTTAGAGCAGACAGCACAGGGTAATGTGGAAAACAAAAAACCTGATAAGGTAATGGTAAAGAAAGGACTTTTTAATTGAAGAATATCTTCATAGTTATTATCTGTTATTCATATTACAAGCATTACATAAACATTCACATTCACTACATTCAGGGTATCTGCTAGTTGTAGCATATTCTAGATTTTCTTTTTGTAAGTTTATTGCTATATTTAAGAGATCTTCAAGAATACTTTGATATCTATAATTACTGAACAAACATTTTAGGATAAAACTTTTTTTTTTTTTTTTTTTTTTACCACAGATTCTTTATATGGATATAGAACTATGTCACTGTTTTAAGTGTTTCACAGCAATTGTTTTAAATGCTCTATATTTCTATGTTTATATTTTCTGAGAAAAATCTGTTTTCCCAGATTTATATATATTGTCACTGTTAAAATTCTATAAATTCTGTGAGCTTATCTGCTTAGTGTCTCCTTGCCACATCGACCTCTGAAAGGTGTGTAGGAAATGTGGTATAGACCATCCCTAAGGAATGTGGTAAAATCTCAAGATAAGGGAAGGTAACCTGGCTATGTGCACATGCATGACATTCCTCAGGACTCTAACAGACCCCACATTCAGACTGTATGTTACTATATATGGGAGACAAAAGAGCAAGAATTGTACAGAAGGCAACTCCCCCCCCCCCCCCCCCCACCATGCTCAGGGCTCAGCCCTTTGCTCTTAGCCTGCTGAGCCCATGCTGGCAGGAATAAAGCTGCTTCCTGCAAAGAAAATCCTGTGTCCTGTGTGTGTGTCACTGCTACAGAAAGTATCCAAGATTGTGAGATTATGTAGTGAACCCTAAAGATCATTTCATATTCTCTAAAGCAAAACTGATAAACATTACATACCTTACATTTGATTATTGAAGGTAGATGGAATGTGTTTTAGAAATTTGTTAGTAGGTAAATCTTATTTAAAAAAGCAGTTACAGGGGCGCCTGGGTGGCTCTGTCGGTTGGGCAGCCGACTTCGGCTCAGGTCATGATCTCGCGGTCCGTGAGTTCGAGCCCCGCCTTGGGCTCTGTGCTGACAGCTGGGAGCCTAGAGCCTGTTTCCGATTCTGTGTCTCCCTCTCTCTGACCCTCCCCCGTTCATGCTCTGTCTCAAAAATAAATAAACATTAAAAAAAATTAAAAATAAAAAAGCAGTTAGACATTCTTACATATTACATAATTCCATTACTTAAAGGATGGTAAACTACTTAAATCATTTTATGAAGCTACAACAACCTGAGTACTACTACTAGACTAGGACAGTGTTTGGTTAGAAAGTTAGAATGAATCACTTCACATAAAATAAATACATACTTCGGAGTTCATGTTTACATAAATCAAAGACACAGTTTCACAGATATTTCCTGTATGATCTTAGGAAAATTCCTTACATTCTAGAAACTTTAGCTTTTTCTTAGAAATACATTGTGTAGGGTCCCTGGGTGGTTCAGAGGGTTAAATGTCCAACTCTTGATTTTGGCTCAGGTCATGATCTCATTGTTCATGAGATTAAGCTCTGCACCGGGCTGACAGCTTGCAACCTGCTTGGGATTCTCCGCCCTTCCCCTGCTTGTGCTCTGGGTCTCAAAATACATAAACGTTACTAACAAAATATAAAACAAAAGAATACATTATGTAAAAATGATTATATCAAAATTCCTTCAAGTCTCTATGAACCCTTACCCACCTTCTTAGGTTTATCAGCCCTGAAAGGCTCATCTTTATATTCTGTGGTTTTGTGTAAGAAACCTAAGCCAGCTGGAAGAATAAACATGAGCATCCCCAACTGGAAATGACCATTATGGGTTTTGAGCAATCATGATACTGAGTTTGACATGAGTATTAAGTGTTCCGGACATGGGTGAGCATCTCCATCCAGAGCTAGGGATCAACTGACAGTAAAAGCTGTCCTAGCAATAAAGGGTAAGGCAGAAATCCTCATACTCCAGAAAGGTGAGGTAATATAACTTTTTCCCAGTTTGTCACTTCCTTACTTTTCCAGGTGTTCACGCTATATTTACTATTTGTGTGTGTGTGTGTTACATGAATTATATCTAAGTCCTTTCAATAAAATCATTTTGGGCCTTAAACCTCTTTGAAAGTTCATTTCCCCTTGCAGTTAAATTATAATATGATATAATAACACCTGAATTACTGCCCTAATGGTACATACATTACATTAAGCTTTTAAAAATTGCTCAAGTACCTATAACTTAGGTTCATATGCTAATTTAAAATGCATTGTAGTATAGAAATAATGGTTGGGCAGCATCAGGTGGTAGAAGAGGCAGAATTAGACCCTAGATAAATTTGGAAGGCAGCACCATAATTCCTGACACTGACTACTAGCTGTCAAGAAAATGTCATGAGCCAAGAAAAATCAGGTGGAAGGATGATGTCATCAAGTTAGAAGGGAGTAAAAGTGAAGCTGTTTTTGGATGGAAGAAATTGTTTCACAGAATATCATTTAAGTATTTAGTGGAGATTTGAGTACAAATGTTCAAGTATTTAGATATGTGAATTTAGTGTTCAGATAAGAGGTCCAGCTGGAGATAAATATGTAGTTGTTGGCTTATAGATGTTATATGAAACTGAGATCAAAGGAGTAAGCACAGATTGGAGTACCAAACACTAAGCCCCAGAGCATTCCACAATGATATCTGAGGGAACAAAAGTAAATCAGGAGTAGAAACAACCTGGTAAGAGAAGGGATAGTGGTGTTCTGAAAGCAAAAGGAATATGGTGTTTCAAGGAGCAATAGTGTCAAATGCTGATAATTGAAAGGATTTGGAAATGGGGATATTTCCCAAGAGCACACTCACTGCAAGTATGTATATCATATGTATGTGTTTTCTGAGTGTGTGTTAGCAGGAGCTGTGTGTTTCTAGCAGAAGGTAGACAGGATTGAGGGGCAGAAACATTTAATATATGCTTTATTTCACAGTAGAGAATTCCATTTCAATAAAAGGTCAAGAATCAAATTTTAATAAAGTTCTAAAAATATTTAAGTCCGATGTTTAAAAGCTCAGAAAGTATTCTAGTTTATGTATTTTAAAGTTCATTCAACAGCTCCAAAAAGCTTGAGTCAGGAATTGTAATCCCATCATAAACGCCTGGAAAACTGAACAAAATATATGAAAAGGCAGTTTTCAGATATTGGCTTATAGACCTTGCAGAACTGTGATACCAAAGAGAAGGTGAAAAATGAAGTAAATCTTACAATTGTCCTGGATTACCACAGGAGTCGGTTTCCAAATCCCAGTAAAGGTGTGTGAAATAAGAGCCTAGCAATCTTACTGAATTGAAGGGACAGATGTTGGAGTTCGGGAAGGCTAAAGTAGCTACAATATGTATAGACACTGGAATTCAGGCAGCTGCACAGAGCAAGAACCATAGAACTACACATGATACTCTCCCTTCAAGTCTTGGCAGAGTATTTCTCTGTATATGCATGGTGTAAAACTCCAAAACAATACAAACCATTGCCAAGCAGTGTATCAAATAGTTCCTGGAGTTCACCTAGAGCTGGGAACCATTTGCATTCCACCCAATCAGGATCCAGAGACCTCACAATACATAGGACATGAGAAGAATCTATACAATGTTTTAATAGTGGGGCCATATTAGTATTAGAATCTGCTCTGGATCTGTCTTTACAAAAGCTAAGAAACTGACCCCATATAACAAATATGTTAGTAATGTATAAATACAGTTAGTATGCTGAAATATTAAAATCTCAAATATTAAGCTGGATGTGATTAACAGTAGACTACATATTAAAGATGAACTTAAGACATTTTGCTATCCAAAATGAAGCACAAAAAGTATCCAAAGATCAGCACTGCCTCATTAATTTGAGGGATAAAAACCTAATAGCTTAATAGATATATCATTAGAATCCTGGAAAAAGTACATGGGTAAGTAGAATATTTAAATAGCAGAGAAGAGTCTAAACTCGATCGGAAGTATGAATCCACAGATTCAAGTCTGATAACCTGAAAGCACAAGAAAACCATATCAAGGTACATAATAAAACTACTGAATAAAGGGAAAATTTTAATACCAGTTGGAAAAGTCAATATATATGACCAATAAGGATAACAGCAAGCTTAGTGCAACTATTCAAGATTGGTAACAGATCATGAAAATACTAAGAAAAATACTGAATCCTATGCATTACAAAAATATATTTTAAAAATAAAGGCAAAATAAAGCCTTTCTCAGAATGGGAAAACTAACTGCCAACAACACTTCAGGGTAAAGTGAAAGGACACCTTAAGATAATTAGAGTCTGAAAATTTTTCTTAATCTCTTTAAAACATGAAACCAGGGCATCTGGGTGGCTCAGTGGGTTAATTCCAACTCTTGATTTCAACTCAAGTCATGATTTCATGGTTCATGGGATTGAGCCCTGTCTGTGCTGACAGCATGGAGCCTGCTTGGGATTCTCTCTCATTTCTCTGCCTCTCCCACCACTTGCACACTCTCAGTGGGAAAAAAAACCAACAATGTTTTAGGAGGCTTAGAATATATGCAGAAAAAAATGCATAGTAGTACACATGATGGGCAAGAATAGAAATAACACTGATTTAGGAGTTTTAGAGTATAACAGAATTACTGTAACATTTGATAAAATGTTCTACTTCTTAGATGGGTTCCTTAATCTTGGCACCAATGACATTTTGGGTGAGATAATTCTATCTTGTGCATTTTAGGATGTTGAGCAGATTCATTAGCCTCTATTCACTAAGTGCTATTAGAGTACATACACACACACTCCCCACAATGTAACCACCAAAAATATCTCTAGACACTGACAAAAACACCATTGGGGTGGGGGCAAGATCAACCTCTAGTAGAAAGTCACTGTCTTAGAATAAAAAAATATAAAAAGGCAAAGCTAACAAGTGAATAAAGATAGAATGAAATATTAGACTAATATTCCAACAGAAAGCAAGAAGAGTTTAACAAATAGGACACAAAATGGAATTTGGACAAAATGGATTCAAACCTAATCACAGATCAAAAAGCACATTAAATGTAAATGATTTAAACACTTAGATAAAAACTTAAGGCTGGGTGATCAAGACTGTGTGTATATGTATGTATGTGCGCATGCATATATATGTGTATATATATTTTTTAAGAACCCACTTTCAAAATAAATAGAAAGGGAGATAGGTTAAAAGATAGAAGTATAACATGCAACAAACACTACTCAAAAGCAATACAACAAGGTAGACTTCTAGACAAGAAACGATACCAGGAACAGATTTTATAAGAACACAACAATCCTGGCTGTATATACACACCTTATGACAGATCAAAATACGTGAGAAAATGAGATAAAAGCAGAAATCAAAATGGGAAAAAGATAAAAATCAAGGGTATGAATGGTCTTTTTGAAAAGAGCAAAGAATTATTAAAAAAAAATCACAGCTAGACTAATTAGGAAGAGAGATAAAGTCACAAAACCAGTATCAAGAATGAAAGACTAGATATTCCTGATATTACATGCATTGAAAGGATCACAAAGGAGTAGCACCAAGTACTCATTCTATTCCTTTATTTGGAAAACTTAGATGGAATGGAAAGATTCTTCAGAAGACAAACCACTGAACTAAAAAAAAAAAAAAAAAAAAAATAGATAATCTGCATCTAAACAGGAAAACTCACAAAAATAATCTAGGTGCAATGGACTTCACAGTTGAAATCCAAAGATTTAGGAGAGAACAATGCCAATTCATTAAATACTCAGAATATAAACGGACACTGTCCAAGTAAACTTAAGCTCCGTACGTACGGATTTAAAAAAAATACTACAGGCCAATATCCATTATAAGTTTGATGCAACGATCCTTAGGATTTTAAATCAAATCTACCAATATATAAAAATAAACCAAGTTGTATTTTCTCAGGAATAGATGACTGCATTAGCAAGTGAAAAGCAACTGAATTAAAAATATTATTTGGCCTTGTAACTAAAAATCATGATCTCAATAGCTGGAGAAAAATACTGGCAACTTGAACACCTACTCATGATATAAATGAATATAAGATCTATAAACTGAGCATAGTAGGGAATTTAATTTGAACAGGCCATCTACATAAAACTTACATCTAATGTTTTACTTACTGTTAAAAGATTAAGTGTTTCTATCTGCTTGGACCCTAAGATCAAGAACAAGGCAAAAATGTCCACGTTCAGCTATTCAACTTTTTTCATATCCTAGTGGACAAGAGTAAGAAATACAAATGAATCGCCTTTAATCACAAGTCCCTGAAAAAGCCACTAGAACTACTGAGTTTAAAAAGACCATGTGTACACAAGGTGTGTATGTTTGTGCATCTATTTCACAAGCACATACCCTTAATATTGAACTGGAAAGTCAAACGTTAAACATTAAACACTGTAGAGGAATAAATATATCCAAGACCTGTGCACTTAAAGACCATACACTGCTGAAACAAACAAAATATCTAAATGGAGACAGCTCCTGTTTCTGTATTCAAAGAATGAGTGAATATTGTTAACTTTACATGTTAAACACAAAAAAACAAGTTATCTACTGATTCAGTGAAATCCTGATCAAAATACCAGCAGTTTGATAGAAATTGACAAGCCAGTTATAAAATTTTTGAAAATTAAATGAACCAGTATAGTTTTTGAGAAGAAGTCAACATTTATGGCTTTTACCATGTGATCAAGACTTTCTCTAAATCTACAGTTATCAAGGCAGTGTGGTACCAGCACAAAGATAACCATATATAGATCAACAGATCAGAACACAGTTCAATGAATGGGCTCATGGCCAATAGACTTTACAAAATACAAAAATAATTCAATGATAAAAGGTAGCTGAGACAGTTCAACATTCATTTTGACAGGGGAACGTCAACATTTAGCTTGTATTTCACATACAAGTTAACTTGAATTTGGTCATTGATCTTTCATTTTTTCTTTTTTCTGCAACTATACTACAAATACCTACTCAACTAGATTTTTCCTGCCATCTAGATATTGAGTTATGTTTTCACATCTCCAAAACATTAAACTTTTGTGTAAGTCTGGTTAGATTCCTTTTTAGAGCAAAGATTTTTAGTTTTTTAAAAGTCACTCCCAACATTGTTATATATTCTCTTGGATATTTTTTTTCTAAATTTGTTTTTCTACTTTTAACATTTAACTTCCTAAACCTATCTGGATTATGTTTTCAAATTTCTTTCCAAATGGATATTTAGTTCTAGTATACATCAACTAGTATATCCTGTCCTACTGAAATGAACACTATTTGAATAAATTATATTCCTTATTTATTGGGATCAATTTTTGTGGTTAACATGTTTCTCATTTGCTATGGCTGAATCTCCTTGGCAAGTTTTCCATTTGCTTGCTCAGTGTAGCTCAGGTACAGTTTTAAAGGGCTTATGAACAAGCAACCTCTCATTGATAAAAGCACAACAGTCTGGGTGTTATATAGATACAGCATCAGTGACTAGGTTGATAGCCCCTTCCCTAAAGTACTCTTTGCTACAAAGCTTTACAGTTAAATACTCACCAGTTTTAAGGAGAGAGAAACTACCCTGCAGCTTCTTAGGATCCAGTGAAGCTAACTGGTCTTGCCAAAACAACAACTCACATACTCTATAGTTCAAGCAGGATACCCCCTAGGGTCATGATAGTCTAAGACCCAGGGAACATGCATCTTTGCAGACCTGGCTCTCACTCCAGACCCTAGGTCTTGGACCTCTATATCCATACCACTGAAACTCTGCCAGTTCAAGATTCTTTTGGATCAACTTGAAATCATTCCAATTTCTCCCTCAAAAATCTTGGAATGGATGTAGCCATCAGTGTATATGGCCATGAGTTATATGGACATCGATGTCCTGAAGAGCATGTCCTCAGGAGTTTTCTGGAATGAACAGCAACAATGGCAAGGACAGGATTCATTTAAGCTCAATCTTTTCAGAATCTTATGCTGATTTTTAATTCAAAATTATGCCAATAATGTCTCTTCCTTAAAATATCAACACATCCAAAAATAGCTCAGTCACATAAGCATCATACAAATATGTTTTGCCATTTTATTATCACTGGCAATTTCATTTCAATCTGAGTACTCTACATAAAAATGTGGTTTCTTGAACTCAGTTTATGTTCTGCACTCATTTATGGGGGGAGGGCAAGTGGGATTAGAATTGTCTAAGCAAGTCTGCAAGCTAGCCATTAATACATGGCATTTATCCAAATCATCATTTATGTAATAGGCTAAGTGTATGTATTCTTTGTAGGCCATAGAAGCACTTACAAAATGATTTTAAAACCTACTCAATGAAAGCATTTCTCAATGAAGTATAAATAGGAGATAAAAATAAAACACAAGGTATTACCCTGAACACTGTAATACAAAGAAAAAGTAAATGGGTTGGTAATGTGGTTTGAAGAAGTTATTCAAAAGCTAGTGTAAGAAATAAAAATGTATTGGAGTTTAATAATATCATTTCCCTACACATTTTGGTAGCATAGAGTTTATGACCAGATATATACCTGACCAAAATTTGAGCCAAAGAATGGTCCATAAACTAGATAATATTGCCTTGAAGACAGACAATTGATATTAGTCCTATTCTCTCAGATTAAGAAACTTTGGTTTTTATTGCCTTTGGTTTCAGCACATTAGTCTATTCTTGCTGAATGATCTACTGCCCAATATAAAAACCTAAAAATAATTTTAAAATCTTCTGAGAAACTATTTGTTTTTTTAAAAAAATAAAATAGTCCATGTGGAAAAATAGACTAACAGAACAAAGAATCACAAAAGTTAGAAGTCAGAAGACAGGGAAAAATAAACACTAGAGCTAGTTTTGTCAGCTTAGTTGATCACAAAAAGGCTTCAGGTGCAGCAGTGGTTATTTATTTTTAACGATGATCTCTCAGTATTTCAAGGTCTATTTTACTGTTTTTGTTTTTTGGTTGTTTTTGGTTTTTTTGGCCTTTTTTTTTAATCCTGCTACACCCAACACCATATCAGGCAAATCAGGCAAAACCAGTTTTCATAAACAAGCGTATTAAAAGAAATGAGGATTTCTTTTTTTCTGAGCACTTTAGTAATTCCTATTGGTAAAATCACTAAACAAAAGACACTACAAATACAAGCCATAATGAAGCTATCCTAGTGACACTTATTGTAGTTTAAAATGTAGAACATTAAAAGATATGAACTACATGGAATCAAAGGAGGGTAGGCGAGTGTCTTTCAACTGTAGACAGCTTTGCCACTCATGGCAAATTTAAATACTGTGTGTGTGTGTGTGTGTGTGTGTGTGTGTGTGTGTGTGTGTGTGTGTTTGTGTGAGTGAGAGAGAGAGAGAGAGAGAGAGAGAGACACACAGAGATGAACATTTTAAAAACTCATTTGGATTTAATTAGTTTCCCCCTTATTTATTCCTGTTGCACAGTCACATCTAGGACATGGCATTCCATTAATCAGGTCCTCTTAGGCACTTCTGGGCTAGGACATGTTCTCAAGGTTTTCTTATTTTTGATGGTCTTGATAGTTTTGAGAGACATAGGTCAGGTATTCCATAGAATGTACCTCAATTCAAGTTTGTAGGAGAAATTTCTCACGGTAAGAAGGCAGATGTGGGCTTTTAGCAGAATGACCACACAGGAAAACCATTAATAGAGCTCACCATGTAATAGAAAGATTAGCTATTAACACAAGTAAACATTGATGATGCTAGCTTTGATTACCTGGCTGAGAGACAGGTTTCTGCACTATAAGATAACCACCATCCTTTTCTTACTGCAATCCTTGAAAGCCAGTTACTAAGCATAAGCCACACTTAAGGGATAAAGACCTTAAGGAGGGGGAAACTAAGTTATATGAAATTCTTTTATGGAGAAACTGTCATCTCTCCTCCGTTTATATATTCAATTGTTTACCAATATGGATTTGCAGGTCTTTATAGTTTTGGTTATAACTTAATGCTACATTACTCAAAGTTTTCCAGCTATGGCCACTGGGAGTTTTCAGTTACTCTGGTTTCTCTTTGACATACCACCATCACTGCATTTTTTCTTATTTGCTTTCTGGTACTAAGGTGCTTAAGGCTCATCTTGTATATTTCATATATTGCTCTGGTATCAGCCATTTCTCCAGGAATAGTTTTAGAAACCAAACTATGGGTGTTGGGTATGCTCATTGCCACTGGGACATTGTTGCTTTTTAGGTTCTTTCCATAAGAACCCAGAAACACAAAAAGGAGACCAACCTGGAAAATTCCTGGAACAGACAAGACCATTCAAGCCCTGTAAGCAAAACTTGATTTTTTTTCGGAAAAAGAGGCAAAAATTAGTTTGGGCTGCTTCTTGTAGAGGACTCTGAAAATCGGAAGTGAAGCTTAAGCTGTCCCCCAAAGCTGGCATGGCATAACTACTTTTAACAATCTCTTATCACTAGGAAAACTAATGCTATAGCCAAACTTTGTAAACATTCTCTGAATTCCTACTATAGAAGCTATTTTACAGTATACCTTTGAGACTCATTCTGTTGCCAATTTGACAACTCCCAGTTCAACTGTTCTTATATACACAATAAACTCTTATTAAATACTGTATTTGGGGATTTTAATTTTGCTATTTCTGGGTTTGACCTACCCCATGGGTGCAAACATTTATGATTGTTCATATTATGATAAACAGGAGTTCATACAGATGCATCTACCTCTAACCCAGTACATGGTTTATTCTAGCCTTCTCCCTTTATCTGTAGCTTCCTCCTCCAATAGTGAGAAACTGTTTCCCACCACCTGCCATCCGTTTAATACCAGTATAAAGGCACAGCGCCTTCAGAATTAACCTGTAGGAGTGAACTTTTAAATTCCTGTTTGTACCATGTTTCTGTGAAGTGACTTGTCATCGTTAACATTTTTGTTTCTATGTTCTGCTCAAGGATGCCACTGTATCTTGAGATTTATGTTTAGTTACATTCAGATTTGATAGACAATCAGCTTCATACACAGCAATTATTTTAGAGTACATTCTATTCTGAGGAGCTAATAAGCACTGCACTATTCTTTACTTCAAGTCATAACAGCATTATCAGCTAGATATAGTAAGAAAACATGAAAAATTCAACTTTATTAACACATGGTAGCATATTATGCTAATATCACCTAAACTCTTAAATTGCCTTACATAAAACATTCGAAATCCTTGAACCATTCTGAAAAAGCCATTGCTATAATTAAACTACAGTTTACATTTATCAAAATAATCTGGGAAGTAGTCTTGATAATAAAAATAGGCCTCACGACCTACAAATAATCAAATTTATGAATGGCCAGCACATTCTTTCCAAGTGCTCTAATTGCTAACCTCAGGCTGGAATTTGTATTAACTGGAGCTTTTCTTAGGACTTAGGGCTAAAACCCTATCATACAGATTTACAACTTTATTCTAAGTCATTTAACTGTAAGAGTAAATAAATTTGAAACCCTCCATAAAGTTATTCAAATAACTCCTGACATATACACTTAAAAACTGCCTTTTGATCTAAGCTACTACAGTTTTTAAACCCCTAGCAATATAAATATTGAGAGTAGTACCATGCTAGTGCATTTGCCTGTTAGAATAAAAGACATGAACTAAATCTGTCTTTATCTTGGGATATTTAGTAACTCTAATTTGTAAGACCAAGGAAATAACTAATTACATTAGTTTTATTTAAGCAGAAATATTCTCAAGCAGAGTCCAGGGAATAATTAACAGTTTAGGTAATAATTATGATTAGTTTTTATCCCTTTTGTTATGTAATTCATGACCAATGCATCTAAAATGTTTCAAATAGTAATAAGGAGATGTTCAAAGGTTGTTTCAACTGCTTTTTAAAAAAGTTATTGGGGGAAGAAAGAGGTTTAGCAACTTGTTAAACTAGATTTCTCGCAGCCCAACTTCCTCATAATCTTTATTTGGGTTAGGGCAAGAGAACTAGTTTTGGCCAAGAGGTTGTGGACTGGAAGGGTGTGTATCCACCTCTGGAATGGAGTATTTACCAGTCAGTGAAATCCCAAATCTCTCACATTTATCAAAGACATGATTCACTTTTGTATGCTAGAAGATAGTTCCAAAAACCCTATGTTAATGCTTATTCTGCCATAGAACCCTATCCTTGCTTTTATAGAAATTGTTATCAAAGGAAGATCCTTGCTATTAATCTTTAGGCATCTCATACAATCTTTTTGGGGGCACCTGGTGGCTCAGTCAGTTAAGCATCCAACTCTTTATTTCAGCTCAGGTCATGATCTCACAGTCCTGAGATCAAGTTCCACACCTGGCTCTGTGCTGACAGCAGGGAGCCTGCTTGGAATTCTCTCCCCCGCCCCCTGCCCCTCCCCAGCTCCCAAACACACCCTCTTTCTCTTTCTCAAAATAAACTTTAAAAAATAAATGAATCCAGGGGGTTCCTAGGTGGCTGTCAGTTAAGCATCTGACTTCAGCATAGGTCATTATCTTGCAGTTCCTGAGTTCAAGCCCCATGTCAGGCACTGTGCTGACAGAGCCTGGAGCCGGTATCAGATTCTGTGTCTCCCTCCCTCCCCGCTCATGCTCTCTCTCAACATTAAAAATTAAAGATTCACTTATTTTTAAAATTTTGTTAGGGGCGCCTGGGTGGCGCAGTCGGTTAAGCGTCCGACTTCAGCCAGGTCATGATCTCGCGGTCCGGGAGTTCGAGCCCCGCGTCAGGCTCTGGGCTGATGGCTCGGAGCCTGGAGCCAGTTTCCGATTCTGTGTCTCCCTCTCTCTGCCCCTCCCCCGTTCGTGCTCTGTCTCTCTCTGTCCCACAAATAAATTAACGTTGAAAAAAATTTAAAAAAAAAAAATTTTGTTTAGGTGTTGGAATGGTTATTAGAAACTTCATAATGTATAACACTTCAGCTTCCAAGTATTTGGTCAAAACCACCTGTGGCACTCAAGACACAGTATACCTAATCAACTTTAATGTTTGATTAGAAGAATAGTATAGGGTGAGTGCTGGTACGCTTTAAGTTATGAGAAGTAGATGACATCCAGAAAATAAAATAGGCTGCCTTATAAACAGGTAAGTTCAGAAATTGAGGCCATCAGGAGAAGCAGATGATTCTTAAAAGTTTTACCATTGGAAGACTTCTTAGAACGGTTTCCTGAGACAAAGACCAAACAAACAAGAGGGCCTTCTCCACAGATAAAATCTAAGAATCAAACTGCCTCTACCTAAACATCAAATTAAGGGTATGGTGCCCACTCTTGTAATTAGATCTTCTAGCTCAGAGAAAGAGTTTAATTTTGTGACTCTCCCACCTGATAGGTTTAAGGTACTTTCAATTAAGTTTCTAGTTCAGTCGGGGGACCCCTGAGGATACCCAAGGCTCTTAAAAGAATTGAGTTCAGAATTATGTTCTCAGGATACTAAGATGTTCTTTGTCTTTACATTTTCACTAATGGTGCAAACCAACGATGACAGCACTGTCATGAATCTGCATGGACACTTTCACTGCCAAGCACTTTCAGAAAACATTAAACATTCTTGATCAACATTACAATTTCAATCTTGTGCTCATGTTTTTAATATCCTGAATGGCAAAGCAGGAAGTATACATAAAACTTTGTGTGCATATGTTGGGGAAATAAGATTAGAAATAAAATCTCCCAGGCCAGAAAACTTCACAAAGGTAGTAAAGACAAATGGTTTTATTATCTAATCATCACGGAGCCAGAAGGATAGGTCTATCATAGGCAATCCATTAAGAGACCCTTTTATATATACAACCCATGACATACATGTTGGAAAGATAGTAACTAGTCTTCAAGAGGACTTGCCAGCACCATTTGTTACATACTTCATTCTAAATTCACCTGATAATTGGGGTGATCACCTGTGTTAGTTTTCTACAATGGCAAAATAAACTTCTATTTTCATGACAGAAGATAGTTTTACAACTAGGAGGCAGGCACCCATGTGGTTAAGCTCAGACCTGTTCCCAGAAGCTGGAAAAATGGGATGCAGTTGCCCTTGGTTATCTACATTTCAGAGAGATTTCCATGTCCTTGAGAAAAATCTTCCTAAAGTATTGAACTGGCAAGAGGTTTAGCTTCTAAAGATTTAAATTCAGAGTGAAAGAAGAATTTAAAATTACAAGGTTTCTAAAGTAAACACACTGAGGAAAAGGAAAGGGGGAGGGAAGGCTCCTTTTTCTCAACAGGGAGAATTAAGCCTCATTTTTAATTTGTAGTTACTCATACTGAAAAACCATGGTTTCAAGGAAAAGCCCTGTTACAACTGAAACCCAAGTCTAACTACACATTTTTTTTTTTCCATGGAATCATTTGCCTTCCAAGAATCAAACTCTGGTTAGGCTGACTTGGACATTTGGCAAATATTCTCCTAAATAATTAAGCAAATTGCTTGAAGGGGAACAGTAGAGAGTACTTACTGCCAATAATACAATTCAAGCTTAGCCAAAACCTGAATCCACTCTCATATGCTTGACAGGACATTTAAAGGACCAGTGTCAGTACACGTAGTTTTGAGACTGCATAATCAAGTGTTGACATGGAGAAGAACTGCTTACCTCAGTGAACCTGTACTTTCCATGTGAATAGTATGATTTACAGAATTGTAAGGATCCAATTACACTGAGATGTTCCAATGGATTTCTATAGTTACAATTCAGTTTCAATATAGCTCTAAATTCCCCATTATAACTAAACTTCATACTGCATGAGTACTGAGCAAGTGGTAAATATCCAGTTATCTGAAAACACAGCCAGATACTCTTTCCACTTTCCAACTATATCATGTGTGACTGTTTTCCTCGCATTTCAACTAAGACAGCAGAGCTCAAAAGACTGAGGCAGAAGCAAACATGAAAATCCAGCTATGTTCCCTTACACTTGGCATGAGAACTACAAAATGTAAGGAACTGGTTTTTGTGGTTTTAGAGAACAGTTATGTTATTTGAAAGTAAGGTATTTCTATTAACATGTAATACACAAGATTTTTAAGTGAACTAAAACATTTAAGATGTTTTATAGGATACAGAGGTAACCCAAATAAACTGAAGCTCTGGGATTTTTCAAAGATTTTTGGAAGGAGAAAGAATTCTTACAGTTAAAAAGTGAGAACCAAAGACTGCAAAATAAGAATAGCAAATGAAAAAACAGGTAGCTATTCTGGGAATCTTTAATATACATATATGTGTGTATGTATATATGTATATATAGGAGTTGGGGTGTCTGGGTGGCTCAGTTAAGTGACTCTTGATTTCATCTCAGGCCATGATCCTACGATTTGTAAATTCAAGCCCTGCATCAGACTCTGTGCTGACAGCACAAAGCCTGATTGGCTCCGAAGCTCCCCCCACCCCTGCTCTCTCTAGCGCTCAAAATAAGCTTATTAGTACATAGACTATGACATAAGCATAGATTTCAGATTTGCTGCCAAAGACAAACCTGTCTTAAGAGTTATGGTTAATGCCTTAAAAGGACTCTTGGGCTTTCAATCAACTTTGGAAAGGAAAAAACAAACAAACAAAAAAAAAAAAAACAAAAAAACGGCCCAGGGAAGAGGCCCAGGTCCTTTGCCCATCACCAGTGTGGTCAGGAACAGAGTGGAGAGGGGACAGTTTCCAAGAGTAGATTCTGAGCACATGAAAAGTGAACCAACATAGCATACCTGCTGAGGGTACCTTTTAAGTCCTCACACCAATTCATTCAAAATATTACATCCTATTTGAATAAAGAACCTAAGACACAGGAAGTTGAGGGTAATCTCCCTCACAGAGAAACAAGTTCTGTAGGTAACATTTAAGCCAGTGTTATATCAGGTAAGTCTGATTAAAATGTGCTTATTTGTTCATTCAGCACATTCTGAATAGCTACTGTATAAATGCCACTGTATATGAAACTAATTATAAAAGTCATAATCTTGGATTTTGCCTTTAAGGAGTTTATAGGCTCACAAGGGGATAAAACACAGAACTTTGTATTATGGGGAAAATATGAGTTAATAGAATTGTACAAACAGAATTATACAAAGTTATACAAACCTTTAATGAAGGATTAAAAGGATTAGAGAAAAGGTCATCCTAGTAAAATGCCTCCACGTCCGTTTTTCTCCATAGTCCAGTTAGTGTCTTGAGGTGTTAACCACATAGGGGGAAAAATATATATATACATATATACACACACATATATGTATACATATATACACGTATACACACAATTTGTTACCAGATTTGAACATAGAAACGGTAGGACATGCCAAAGAGAAACAATGCTTTCTAGTTAAGGTTATTCAGAGAATGAGAATATCAGTGTATAAAAGGAACTAGTTAGCTTGTTTGCACCTGAAAAGTGAGAATTCAAGATTTAGACCAAGCATAGGATTGGGGCCCCTGGCTGGCTTGGCTGGTGGAGCATGCGACTCGATCTTGGGGTTGGAGTTCAAGCCCCACATTGTGAAGATTAAAGATAAAATCTTAAAAAAAATAAAGAAAACATAGGATAATAGGGATACCTGGCATATGATACAAAAGAGGCCATGATGAGAATTAAGATATTCAATTTAGAAACATGGTGCCTACGTTCAGAGATTTACATTCTAAAGGAAACCCATAAATATTCAACATAATACATAGTATGGAAAAAACAGAGTAAGGGAATTAAGTGTTGAAGGAGCTTCTCTGAGGTAACGTTTAGAGCAGAGACAAGGAGTCCTAAGGAAAAGCTTTCCAGGCAGAGGGAGCCACAAGCTCAAGTCCCTGAGAAAAGTGATCTTGCAGATAGTGATCACTTCTAAGGTGGGGCAGTTCCCTCAGGACCTCTATCACCTTAAAGCTGTCCTGCTGCTTTATTTCTTTACCAGATTACTCCCTGCTTCTGTTATAGGCTCCTAGAAAGTTCTTCTTGACCTATTACATACCTGGGGTTTTCATTCTTGCTATTGTTAAGACACTATGGTATTAGAATCACCATGTCACCAATGAGAAAATTGGTTCAAACTAATTAGATGATTTGCCCAAGGTAATAATCTGTGGGATTTGAATTCATTGATTTACCTCAAAGCCTAGACCCCTCTCTCAAATGAGGTCTCAGATGAAGTTGGAATGTTTTCAAATATTTAAACCTCAAAAAGGATTCTGGCAACTAGATATAGACCAGTTTTATAGGATTTGGGAGACAGTATTGAACACTGTGGTGTGAACAGAAATTTCATAGCATCCAACCCTGTCAATTTCCGTGAATCATGAGCACTTTGGGGAAGATTAAGGACTATACCACCCATGGTTTTCACTCAAACATTCCCAAGATAGAAGCATCAAAATTCTAAGCCTTGAAGCATGCACATTTTGAAGCACGTGAAGGTCATTTTAGTTGTGGAATATAACTCAGGGTTGGTGGGAGAAGGAATTCCAGACTCCACGGTTTTTCTTTTCTGTAAGTAACAGTTAACCTTTCCATACTCTATATGAATGGTCTTTCCAACTAGAACAAATGTGAAAACATTCTATCTATGCAGAAGGATTTCACAAGTTAGTTGATGGGAGGCAGTCTACTACATTCAAGTATCCTGTGCCCGTAACACCAAGTTACACAGATCTATACATTATTGGAAATACAACATGTTTTCAGCATCATTCAAGAGAAGTGAAGGTATAGCCACCCAGAAAGTGTATTTTTGAGGCTACATAAAACTGTAGTATTAGTACATGCTTAGGTAGGTAACATGTTCATATGCCACTTGCCTAGGGCATTGTTCAGATTTAGAGTGACTACACTGAAATGAAAATCCCCACTCACATGCTCACAAAATTTCAAGAAGTTAAATATGGTTCTCTTTTCCAAATTTAATCTGTAAATTTGTAGAGATTATTGCTTTCTTATTGAAAAATCTTTGTTAGCGTTTCTACTTTGATTTTATATCAAGGCTTCATTGAGGTGGCATAATGCAATTGCAATGTATTTCACTAGAATTCAATGTTTTGACTTTGAATGACACAAGAGCCCATGCTTCAGCATTAGAAGCCCAGTTCTTTACTGGGAAGAATATGCTATAGTGTGGGTTGAAGGGCAACTATCATTTGGTTTATTACTTGGATGTGTATCAAGTTGTATCAGTAATGCCTATTAAAATTTTGTGCTTGTTAATACTCAGTGATGGCCACTCAGTGGAGAGCTAAAAATTTAGAATGTTTGAAAAAAAATCTGAATGGTAGTCCCTACACTTTTAATTTTTTTTTCAACGTTTATTTATTTTTGGGACAGAGAGAGACCGAGCATGAACGGGGGAGGGGCAGAGAGAGAGGGAGACACAGAATCGGAAGCAGGCTCCAGGCTCTGAGCCATCAGCCCAGAGCCCGACATGGGGCTCAAACTCACCGACCGCGAGATTGTGACCTGGCTGAAGTCGGACGCTTAACCGACTGCGCCACCCAGGCGCCCCTAGACTCTTAAGCATTTACATGTAAAAAGCAAATTTTAAAGAAAATGGAAGGTGCATTTTTGTTTGTGCTAGTATAGCATAATCCTAAAGCAGAAACATACCAGGATTACTAGATTTAACTATTCTGAAAAAAAAAAAAAAGGTTTATAAACTTAAAATATTTGTAATGACAAGATTTTATATAGTTTCAATGAAAACAAATACTCTCCTTGTCAACTGTCACTATTTGCAGAGAAGATGGGGTTACATATAAAAACCCCTAAAGACAAACCAAAGAAGAAAAAATAGCTGCTGGAACAAGTTTAATAAAATCCAGGATACACAATATACAAAAACGATTAGCATCTAGAAACAAACTGGTAGAAATTAGCAATCCCATTTATACTTTAATCCAAAATACTTAGTAATAAATCTAACCAGAAGAAGTGAAAGACCTATACACTTAGAAGAAATTAAAGCTGAAGAAGCCACAACTAAAATCATATGCTCATAGATTGGAACGCTGTTAAAATGCTCATACTACCCAAAGAAAAGTACAAATTCAGTGTAATCCCTATCAAAAATTCAATGGCATTTTCCACCCAAATAGAAGAGTCCTAAAATTTGAATGGAAGCACAAAAGACTACGGATAGCTATAGCCATTTTGGGGCACGGGTAGGAGGGATTAGAGCTTATCACCCTCCCTTGATTTTAAACTATTTTCCAAAGCTGTAGTAATCAAAGCAGTATGATAATGTCATCAAGACAGATATATAGGTCAATGGAACAGAAGGCCCAGAAATAAACCCAGGAATGTATGGTCAATTTATGACACAGGAGAGGCAAGAAAATACAATGCAGACTGGACAGCCTCAGGGTGTTGGGAAAACCACCCAGTCACATGCAGGAGTATAAAATTGAACCACTATCTCACACCATACAAAAGATAAACTCAAAATGGATTAAAGGCTTGAACGTAAGACCTGAAACCAAGAAAAAAATTAAGTGGTAAGCTCTTGGACATTGGTTTCAGCACTAACTTTTGAATGCAATTCCAAAAGCAAAAGCAACAAAAGCAGAACAAGTGCAACTATGTCAAACCAAAAAGCTTTTCTTCACAGCTAAGGAAACCAACACACTGAAAAAGCAACCTACCCATGGTAGTAAATATTTGCAAATCCTACAATAGGTTAAAATTCAGAATACGCTAAAAACTCAGATTGCAAAAAAATGGTTAAAAGGAGACAATTTGAATAAACGTTTCTCCAAAGACGACCCACATAACATCAACAGATACAAGGAAAGATGTTCAACATCACTAGTCAGGAAAATGCAAATCAAAACTGAAATGAGTTATCACCTCATCTCTTACTCTGACAATGGTTTCAGGTGTTTCTGAAATTGTATTTAATTTTTTCTACTTTTTATAATATTCAAAATAACATTTTCAGAAAAAATGAGGTATTCAGGAATGAGTGAATTGACTAGTAAAGTTGATACACACTCTTGCCCTTAAATAGGAAGTAATTTGCTTATCCCAATAGCCTGAGCACTTTGAATGGTAACCTGTGCTTAGGATTCTAAATCCTTCTGGCTATCGCCATTTAAAGATTATGTCACCTGATTGAATTGACAGTGAGCAGAGTCCTGCTGACAGGATATTCCTATACCTGTTTGAATTGAAGCTTTCATGCAAGGTGCTTTCAAAGTATCTAAAAGGGCAGAAAGTTGGTACTGCTCAGAACTTACCTAAGACTGACTTTTTGATCCCCTTTTTAAAATTTAAGTATAATTGATATACAGTTCTATTAGTCTCAGGGCACAACAGTGATTCCCCAGTTCTATACGATACACAATGCTCACCATGCAAAGTATAGTTACCATCAGTCACCATTCCGTACACAACATTACCTACTTTATACCTATGCTGTGCTTTTCATCTCCGTGACTCTTATAATGAGATCTGTACCTCTTAATTCCCTTCACCTACTCTTTTCTGAAAAAGAATTTACTTTTGACAGATTTAAATATCTGAGAGCACTCGCGTGCGCACACGCGCGCGCGCGCGCACACACACACACACACACACACACACACACACGTGTGGTTGAAAAGTGGGGCAGAGAGAGAATCCCAAGCAGGCTCTGCATGGTCTCGGACTGTTTGCCCCAGGGCTCAAACTCAAACTGAGATCATGACCTGAGCCAAAACCCAGAATAGGACGCTTGATTGAGTCACCCAGGTACCCCTGGACAGAAATATTGTAAAATTCATACAAGATCTTGTCCTTCATGTTAGGTTTTCACAAGTCATAGGAAAACTGGCCTTAAAGTGATTAGGGTTGAGATAACGGCTTTTTCTTCATAGTAAACTTCACATTCATCTTATGTAACACACCAAACTTCTGTCTTATCAGATTCTTAGGATTTATAGTTAATTTCAGCAATTTTGTGTTTTTACCTTCTGCTTGCAGATTTCTAGTCTGATCCTCCCCCAGAGAATGATATTTTATGCATAAGAATGTTTACTGTTAATTACTTTAACCAAATCACCAGAAACTGTAGGAGTCTTGTGAATATAGAATGCTTATATATAAACAATGCTATTTGAGGAGTTTGGGGAAAATAGCATCTCATTTTGTCAGAAATGGATTAATGTCTCTACTGAGGCATAGAATTTTGAAAGATGTGCAGTTATTTCACTGAAGTTTAACTGGACATAGACAATTAAGGAACAATTTCTGCAGCTGTACAGTTTCTTCAGTTTTTTTTCATAGCTTTTTGAAATCAGTCAGAAAATGGTCTCCCTGGTTCTGGCAGTTAAGTGCTGCATGTTATCCAGTAAAGAAATTGCTCAGTGAAAATTTTAGTTCTCCTGGCACCTCCCCACCATACACACACACACACACACACACACACACACACACACACACACACACACACACACACACACACCCCAAAGCTCAGAATCAAAGTACACTGTAAGATGCTGACAGTTCAAGAGTATAAAAACCTGTGCTACAAACAGAAAAGGGCAGTCTATTAGGGAATATGTTAGAAGGCCCTGAAATGAAGTTTGATTGCAGCAAAGCCTCATGAGTAAGAATTAAGGATAACCTGACATTGCTTTTTAATGCATCCTGCTTTAAATGCAAGGAGAATGAGTTTTGCAGAGAATCATTTTCTCAGAAATCAGGAAGTTTAAAGGAACTACTCCAGGAAAAAAAAAAAAGAAAAAAAGAAGTGAAGCATTACTATAAAATTTACTGAGTCATTAGTGGAAACATTTAAGAATGTTGGAAGCAGATAAAAATTGGAAGCAGTTACACCTTTGTATTCCTTTAATTGGCAGACTAAAGTTGAAAAGAATTCGGTATTACCTGAATGAAAGTTCTTTACTAAAAAGGTTAAGTGTGATTGACTGCAAAAATATCCCTATCTATCCTTGTCTTATCCCACAGTGTGATTTTGCTGCTCCTCCCATCAAGAGGTAGAACTACTCTTTCCCCACAGCTTGCATTTGGCTGACATTATGACTTCATTTGGCCAAGAGAACATAGTGGTGTGGAAATAAAGACCACCTAAATGACCACAAGCAAAAGCTATTCAGAACTTGCTATAACAAGGGAGTCAGCCACTATCACTTGTGTTTTGGCAAAGACTCAAAGGCAGGCAAGAGTGTGGTAAAGTGTTACAGCAGAGGGGTGAGTGGAAAGGAAAGGTTTCAGGTACACACTGATGAGAGGCTGTTGGCATGGGGACACTGTAGGCAGGCTAACCAGAAGTTGGGACACTGTGTGATTGGCTAAAGGTATATGTTTGGCTGAAAGTTGGGACAAAAATTAGTGAAGCTGTCCCTTCTTAATCCAGTCTTAGCCACTTAAGGCTGATTATTACAGGAATTATTGTCCAGCTTCCTGAACTGGTTATTGCAGATTGTGGGTCAGAATTCTATTTCTGCATATAGTCTAGCAATTTTCCCTTTGCTATATTCAGGCTCTCATTGGAGCAACAGTTGGGCAGTGTAAGCCTAGGCCTCCAGAATCCAAGGACTACCTTTGGAATCTGCTATTGCTTTGTAAGCAAGCATGAAGTAGTCCATTAGTAGTTAAGAAGCCATGTGGTACAAAGCCCAACTACCCCAACCAAGGCTAGCCCAGATCAGCCTACTGTCTGGGTGACTCACAAAAATGGTAGAGCCCACAGCCATAGCAGAGGGTCTGTCTGCCCAACACACATAGTACAGATGCAGGAGTGAGCTTAGCTGAGACCATAATTGCGTGTTAGAATCATGAGTAGTAATAACTGCTTATTGTTTTAAGCCACAGAACTATAGGCTACTTGTGACTGTAAATTTAGTATGTATTTACTGTATAATTTGAAAAATTCACAACCCAATTAAGTCCCAAGTCTTTCAAGTAACTTGAGAATTTTCTCAAGCTTGAAAATGCAAAGGCAGAATTGAGACTACAGATTTTTGAAATTAAGATTTATATCCTAATACCTTCATTTGCAAAATGTGGAAACAAAGCCTTTAAATTCTACTCCTTTATAGATACTCCTTGTGCATGGCACAGTGACCGTTTGGTTGTTCTTTGTATAAATCACATCCTACTGATATAACTAGGAAGAGGAAAGTAACTCCTTTGGATCTTCAGTCACTTGGGAGGTTCAAGAAAGGAGTTGTAGGCCATTAAAATGTTAATGTCATGCTTTGGGCCCACACGTAATTTGAGTTTTATTTTACCAGGGCTTAAGTGATCAATAATTGGTTTTTAAGTTTCCTAGCAGGTTGGCTGTGTCAGATCCAAGTTTCCCCCACAGTGGGAGGGCCCAGCAGCAGCACTGATATGGTAACTTCACCTGAGTGTTCTCCTGACATTACTTTGGTTCTTCATGCCTTGGCTTCTTCTTGCCAAGCTTGGTTTTGGAGCCCTCCTACTGAATCTGTAGGTAGCCAATATATTGCCAAAATAACTTGCTGCCTAGCTGGAGTCTGTTTCTGGCTCTTTGGAACAAAGAGCCCTTGACAATGTGATGAGGCAACTAGATCTCTTCACTACCAGGTTTGCAGGAGTTGGGGGCAGGGGGGCAGTGGGAACCAAGTTTAGGTAAGGAAATAATCTATTCAGGCCAATATTTTCCCAGCCCAGATTATACTAACCTTCTGATCATAATAATCTCCATCTATCCTGGGCACTGCTGTAATCAGGGACTTTAAGCCTTAATTTCAGCCTCAAGTTCTTGGTCTTTTCTTACATATACTAAGACCATTTCAATTGCTACATCCATACTACTTATAGATGAGGCCTCCCCACCCTATCAGCAGTCTATAAAATCTATAGACCCCTCCACCTTATACACCTAGAAATGCTCTAAAGCAGAGTCACCTTTTCCTTATTTATGTAGTTTATTCTGGTTAATTTCCCTCCTAGAACATGAGCTCATAGGACCTCACTTCTTAGGTCATTGTTAAACATCTTGTTCTCATTAACCAGTACCTATGTCATAATGGACCCCAAGGATACAAGGATAGGCAGCTTTCATTGTAACCAAAAACAAAAACAGAAAAAAGAAAAAGGGTGCCTGACCAGGTGTGTTCTTATAAATTACAACTTTTATATTAAAGTTATGGATTCTCACAGGTAATGAAGTAGTCATATATCTGGTTCAAGTCTCAGCAAGAATTTGGAAAAGTGATTTGATTTCTCCCAGAGTCATTTATTCCATCTATGATTTTGGAGATCAGAATGGAAGATATCTAAGAGTATCTGCAGCACTATATTTTTAGGTAAACTATAATTATAAGCTATTGAATGAAGAATTTTAGGTATTCTAGTTATTTAATGAAGCTAATGGACAATGTTATGCTTCATATTTAATGAATCACATTAATAGGTAACATGAAGTTAACTAGTCATTACTCAAAAGTAAAAGAAAAATATTTTATAAAATGATGTTTTTAGGATTTTGGGGGAGGATTTTATGAATCTTAGTTTTAGAGAAGGCAAAAAAGTTCTTTTAAGAACTGTCTTCTACATACATTAATGATGGTTCTATTTATGGATTAAGATAGTGTAAGTATTTTTAGAGAGCATGAGAAATTGCAATTAAGAAAACCATTTTCCAAGTCTGACTGATACATAGTCAAGGGACTTCTAGATACACTGAATTCTTATCAAGTGCCTAGTTAGCACAGAAAAATCTGCAAAGTACCTCTGAAATATTCTGATTTATGAAAGAATGCTTAAGATTCTCACTGACTCAGTCAGGTGAATGGTGTTAATCTGTAGGTGAAGAATTTGATATCCTTAGGACAGTAAGGATCTGAAGCCCATACTAATGTACATAAAAATAATTACCCTTTTCCTTAAACATTAAGGAAATTTGGAAAAATAAGTTTCTAATACTGCATGTTTACTGTATATGTTCAAATATTTGATTATACACTGTCTTATAAGCTTCGCTAAAGTGCTTAATCTCTCCTCTTAATTATACCCTTTGAGGTGCATCATCTAATGTAATTGGTAAGATCCTTGGTAGTACATATTTTGGAGTATTTTGAAATCTTCAATTAATCCCTTTAACTTGATAGGGGAACAGCACATTTGATGTCAGCCAAAGAACAAGTAGTGCTTCATTTGATAATCTTAAGTGTTAATGAGTATAGTAATGAACAGAAAGGATCATAAATTGTAGGTTAGTCTGTAGTTCTATTTACTTACATCTTAATTACAGAATTTAACAAAATCCTTTTAAATTAAACCCACTTTAAGTCAACAAAACTTGTAGAGACGCCCAAAGGTAAAAATGAAAAAAATTCTAATACAAATCCTATCACAGCCAGGTGTAAGTTTTCAAATTGCTGCCTTTGCAATGAGGTAATCCCAGTGGGAAAGGATACTGAGTTTATTTAAATTTTTGAATGCCTGGGTATTTGGATTTCCAAGACAGTTATAATTATGCATGTTGCCCATACTTAATATAGTTTCCACTACCTTAATTTATAACATTCTATGTTAGACCTTTTTCTGGTAGCATAGCAAGTTACAATACTGAGGAATATTGTATAGTCTTTGCATATCTCTCTTCAATCACCTGACCTCGTGGCCATATAAGTTTGACTAGTTTTCTGAAAGTGTTAAGAATCCTATTTCTGCCAGTTTAGTTTCCCCCCTGCATTTTTCTCAAAAAGTACAAAGAATAAATGCTTTAATGGGATTAGCATTTAAAAGTGCTAATAGCAGCACTCTCAACAATAGCCAAATTATGGAAAGAGCCTAAATGTCCATCAACTGATGAATGGATAAAGAAATTGTGGTTTATATACACAATGGAATATTACGTGGCAATGAGAAAAAATGAAATATGGCCTTTTGTAGCAAGGTAGATGGAACTGGAGAGTGTGATGCTAAGTGAAATAAGCCATACAGAGAAAGACAGATACCATATGGTTTCACTCTTATGTGGATCCTGAGAAACTTAACAGAAACCCATGGGGGAGGGGAAGGGGGGGGGGAAAAAAAAAAAAAAAAAAAAAGAAGAGGTTAGAGCGGGAGAGAGCCAAAGCATAAGAGACTGTTAAAAACTGAGAACAAACTGAGGGTTGATGGGGGGTGGGAGGGAGGAGAGGGTGGGTGATGGGTATTGAGGAGGGCACCTTTTGGGATGAGCACTGGGTGTTGTATGGAAACCAATTTGACAATAAATTTCATATATTAAAAAAAAAACTTCAATTTAATTAAAATAAAAAAAAAATAGAAGTGCTAATAGGAGAAAAATGTAATGCCTCATACTAAAGACATTTAAAAAGAGGCAATACAACCAGCGGAATTAAGTCTTAAAATGGAATTCACCTATGCCCTAAAGTACTGGAAGCAATGTATTAAGACAGCCAGGAACTGAACTACCAGAATTTAGAAATACTACTGAAACAAGTTAATTGATTTAAGAAACTGCTCTAAAAACCAGTTACTAGTGAGTATAAAGAAGTGTATACAGTTACAGAATGTGATTATTATTACATAATATGTACAGGGTTTTAGAATCAAAGACGGTAGCAGAGTAGGAAGACCCTAGGCTCTTCTGGTCCCACAGACTAGGTAATTATCAAGTCATCCTAAATACTCCAGAAAAATCAATCTGAAGACAGAACAAATTCAACAACTAAAGGGAAAGAGACCATGTAAGAAGTATGTAAATATGGTTTAAGGAAGAAATGGATCATGGGTGCTACTGAGGGGCGGGAGCTGTGGTCACAAATAAAGGGAGGAGTGGAGCACACAGGGTAACGAACAAGAACATTTCCCCAAAGCCATTGGCTTAGAAAACAAGAGGGGTTGAATTTCACGAGTTCTTACACCCAGCAGGGCATAATGCCTGGAGTTTAAAGGTCAGAGAGCTTGGCTTAGATAGATTCCTGAAGGCAGTGTGCTGCTCCTGGGTAGAAGGCAAGCAAACAATGTGGGGGAATATATCACGGACACAGCAATATGATGAACACCCAGGGCACACAAGTCAGATTATTCACTCTTGGAGAGTATCCCTGGGAGGCAACATTCACAGAGACACCTCTCCTGGAACAAGCTGGCTGACGCCATTCCTTTCCCTTACCCCTGAGTACAAACCCAGGGTTACCAGTGAGAAGCAGCACAGCAAAGACAAGGGCTAACTTGCTTACACCAAGCCACACCCATCTGCGCTCTGGCAGGACTGCCCTTCTCAGTCAAGTTCGTCTCCGTCCCAGTGGGGCTGGTCACTCCACCAGAAGACCAGTGCAGGCCCCTGCTCCCACCACATCTCTAAAGCCTGGAGTTTTAAAGGTCAGATTTAGCTGGGATAGAGCCAGGAGAGCACTACACAGCTCTTAAAGGTAGGCAAACAAGATGGGGGTTTGGGGGAGTAGACTGCTTGGAAATAGCAACCTGAAAAAATGCCTAGGGCACACAGCAGGGGGAGATTATTCTCCATTCTAGGAGCACTTTCCTGAGAGGCAGCATTTAGGGAGACAAGGTGACACCCCTCCAGGAACAAAGTTGCTGACTGCACCATTTCCCTCTCCCACCTCTCAGCATAAATACAAAGCCATCTAAGGGGACGACCGTGTACACTGGCTGCCTAACTTGCTTATACCAAGCCACATTATGTTACCCATGTTTACAGGGAACTACCCTTCTCAATCAAGCTTGCCTCAGTCCCAGTATGGCAGGCTCTCCGCTTCAAAGACCAACACAAGCCCCTGCCCATATCGCATCTCCTGACCAGAGTTCTGCTGAGCCTCAGCTGTACTAGAAGTGGGGTCAGGTCTCATTTTACAAGCCAACCAGAGCATACCTAGTTAAAACTCAATTTCCAGGCCAGGGACTAAACACAGTCACGGCAGGAAAGCCCAGAACAGCCACAACACAACAGCAGAGCACACCGACACACTGGAGACACTCCCATAAGCACAAGGCTCTGGATACTATATAACTTCATAAGGTCATTACTTTCAAGAGGAGATCTAACTTTTTTCTAACAGGGAAGAAGGCAGACAAAACGCCAGCATAGAGGAATTTATCCCATGTGGCTAGGTAAGGCCAGAGCCAGAGATCAAAGCAAAACAGAATAAGTAATTCACCTGATGGAGAATTTAAAGCAATAATCACAAGGATACTCACCGGGCTTGAGAAAATAGTAGACATCAGGAGACCCTTTTCACAAATGTGAAAGAATTAAAGAGTCAGAAGAGTGCAATACACAAGATTGGAAACAGACTTGAGGCAATGAAGAGCAGACTAGAAGCAGCAGAGGAATGAGTGACACAAAAGACAATAATGGAATATAATGAAGCAGACAAGAGAATTATGGAACATGAGAACAGACTTAGGGAACTCAGTGAATCTACTAAGTATATTAACATTAGTATTAGAGAAGTCCCAGAAGAAAAGAGAAAAGGGTGCAGAAAATTTGAAGAGCAATAAGCTTCCCTATTTTGGGGAAGGAAACAGACAACCAGATCCAGGAAGTACAGAAAACTTCCATCAAAATCAACAAAAGCAGGCCAACACCAAAACATACCATAATTTGCAAAATAGTGATAAGAAACTTAGAAGACAAACTACAGTAATTTACAAGGGAAAAACCCATAACGTTATCTAGAGATTTCTTAACATGGCAAGCCTGAAGGGAGGGGCATGATACATTCAAAGTCCCGAATGGAAAGTCTGCAGGGAAGAATACTCTATCTCTCCTATTATGAATGATAGTCTTGCTGGATAAAGAGTTGCCCAGACCAAAACTAAAGTTTGTGACCACTAAATCAGCCCTGCAAAAAATATTAACGGGGACTGAGTGCAGAAAAGAACCAAAGTGACACAGGACCAGAGAAGATCTCCAGAAACCAGTAATAAAATGGCAATAAATCCATACCAGTGATTACTTTGACTGTAAATGGACTAAAAACTCCAGAAGACATAGGGCCGCAAGACCCATCTATATGCTACCTATAAGACTCCTTTTAGACTTAAGGACAACTGCAGATTGTGAAGGAGTGGGGAATTATCATGCAAATGAAGGTCAAAAGAAAGCTGGAGTAGCAATAATTACATTGGACAAACTAGACCTTTTCATTGTTTTTATCCTGCGTTCTTATCACAGTAGTACTAGCCTCATGGAAGGAATTTAAACGTGCTATTTGTAAGATAAAAGACTTATCAATATTTGGTAGAATTCACCCAAGAAACTATGGGGTCTTGGGCTTTTCTGTGCTGGGAAATATTTGATTCTTTATTCTTTTTCATTAGTGGTCTCAGATTCCCCTGTTTTTTTGGATTCAAGATTAAATCATAGTAACATGTGCCCTTTAAGAATTTATTTCTACGGTTATCCGTTTTTTTTTTTTTTTTCTCCGAGTCTTCTTTCCCAGTTAATGTAGTTAAGGCACTGCATTTTTTGGGGGGTGGGGGCAGGGAGGGGGAAGGAAGTCCTTATTTTCAATGTTATGTTCTTGTTTATTCTGGTTTCTAGCTCTGATTTGTTATTTCCTTCCTCAGTTGAAATTTCTGCTAAGTTTCTTCTTTTTCTGGTTTCTGGTGTTATTTGGGATGTTTTTCTTCATACAAGCATCTATAGCATAAATTTCTCTAACACCTGCCTTTGCTTTATCCCATAGGTTTTGGAATATTGTGTTTTGTTCTGAGAACTTTAGATTTGCCATTTGAGTTCTTTTAATGTTTATTTTTGAGACAGAGACAGAATGTGAGTGGGTTAGGGGCAGAGAGAGGGAGACACAGAACCCGAAGAAAGCTCCAAGCTGTCAGCACAGAGCCTGACGTGGAGCTCCAACTCATGAGCTGTGAGATCATGACCTGAGCCGAAGCCGGATGCTCAACCAACTGAGCCACCCAGGTGCCCCTGCCATTTCAGTTATTTGGCCCACTGCTTGTGCAGTAATGTGTTTAATATTTATGAAATATTTAATATTTACACTGCAGATTTTCCAGCTTTGTGTTGAGATTTAATACCTTGTAGTTGGAAAATATACCTGGTAGGATTTCAGTCTTCATAAGTTTGTAATATTTGTTAGGTTTGATTTAACCAGGGGATTCTTCTGTGTATGCTTGAGAAAAAGGTATTTTTATTAGAATGTTTTAGATCTTTCAGAACCACGTAGTCTGAAGTATGCTTCAATAAAGTCTTGAAAAAATGACAACCTTAATGGAGGGTATACGTTTAAAATAAAGCCTATCAGAGGGGAGGTTGGTGAGGGGCATGGGTGAAATAGTCCCATTCACCTAAGTACACTTATGAGCACGGAGGAATGTATAGGATTATTGAATCTCTGTATTGTACACCTGAAACACTACACGGAACTGTTGGAATTAAAATAAATTGGACAAATGTATGAACTGTAAGGGCAAACATACATGTTTATATTGAAGTGCAGGTAATTCAGTTCATATAAGAGGTCATTTATCTCCTACAGGTGAACCTGACAACACAATGACCACAGCATTGCAGAGCCAATTGGATAAAATAATTACAGTCTGGTAAGTTGCAAATAGTCCATAGTTACCATAAAACTTGTGACAGGAGTAGAGGAGTATAAAGATGATACAGCTCAAGGCCAAGTCTTGGTATTTTGACTATTTAAAGAGGTTTTAGTAGACAAATTTGAGATTCTCAAGAGAAATACATTAAGGACTTATTGTGGTCCCTTGAACAAACTTTGTCTCAAACTCAGCTGTAGTTTACAACTATACACAACAGGGGATTTATGATCAATAATTTTCTATTAACCGTAGATATTAGTGTTGTAGTGGATAGGGATTGTTTCTATCACTGTACTAAAGAGTACTAGATAACCATATTTTTGATTTTAGATTAAAGATTTATGCTTTATACCTAATCATAGGTTTTTCATAGATGCAAGTAACTGCATAACATTATCTTTTAGTTACAGCTATTTTAAAGGATTATCCTCTCCACCACAGGACTTACACCAAGTAAATCCTGCATGCGTTAGCACTGGTTTTTCTGTTACATCAAGTTCAAAATGACTCAACAATGAAAAGCTCAACAGGCTACATTGAAATAATGCTAAGTATCTTATATACCAACTTCTAAGATTTAGATATAACTGCAATCCAGACCAACAGACTCAATATTGAAGTTTATAGAAGACCTGTGAATAACATGGGTTTGAACTGTGCAGATCCATGTAACACATGGAATGTGATAAACATGACAGTACTGTATATGTGTTCCTTTCTTTAGCTTACTTTATTGGAAGAATACAGTATTACATATAGTATAGCTGTTAAAAAATATCCATAAAAAGGAACACCTGGGTGGCTCAGTCATTTGAGCATCCAACTCAATTTCAGCTCAGGCCATGATCTCCCAGTTTGAATTCAAGCCCCACATTAGGCTCTGCGTGGAGAGCAAGGAGCCTGCTTGGGACGTATTCTGCCCCTCCCCCACTCGTGCTCTCTCCCTCAAAAAAAAAAAATTAAGATGTATTAAGGTTTCTAGTCAACAGGCTATTAGTTAAGTTGGGGTGGGGAGGGAGGGTCAAAAGTTATACATGGATTTCTGACTTCATGTGGAGTTTAGTATCCATAACCCCATTTTTCAAGGGTCAACTACTTAGTTTTATCCCCATGTCCCAAACTAGCACAAAAGCTAAACTTTGCTTGACTTGGTACTTTTACTGACCACTTAGCAGGGCCAAAATACTTTGACAAGTTTATTCCAGTTGTATGCAGGTGATTAATGCCATGGAATAAAGCAATCAGGGAAACAGTTTCCAGAGAGTAGATTTAAAACCTGAAAGAACAGTTTTTGTATATCTCTAAGTCCCAATTGGAGGAAGGGGAAGCTTAGGACACCTAAAAGCACCTACAGGGAGCCGGGAAGCCTGGAGGCCATAAAGGAGGGTTCTGGTTGCTAGAGTTGCCTGTATTTAAGAGGGGCAATAGCATGTCCTTTGAATCCTTCCTGGAAAGGCTAGTGCAGGGGCCTGCTGCTCCCATAGGCTCCCTCCTCCCTGCTGATCTGGGAGTATAAGCCATTTAAAAAATACATGGAAACAGATGAAAATGAAAAAAACAATCCAAATGTTTTGGGATGCAGCGAAGGCAGTCCTGAGAGGAAAATACATTGCAATCCAGGCCCATCTCAAACAAAAATCCCAGATACAAAATGTAACCGCACAAAGGAACTAGAAGCAGAACAAAGACACCCCAAACCAAGAAGAAATAGTAAAGATCAGAGCAGAAATATAGAATCTAAAAAACCTGTAGAGCAGATCAATGAAACCAAGAGTTGGTTTTTCGAAAAAAATAAAATTGATAAACCTCTAGCCAGGGTTCAAGAAAAGGGAGAGGACCCCAATAGATAAAATCACGAATGAAAATGGAATTATTACAACCAATCCCTCAGAAATACAAGCAATTATCAGACTACTATAAAAGATATGCCAACAAACTGGACAGCCTGGAAGAAATGGACAAATTCCTAAGCACCCACACACTTCCAAAACTCAAACAGGAAGAAATAGAAAACTTGAACAGACCCATAACCAGCAAAGAAATTGAATCAGTTATCAAAAATTTCCCAATAAGAATCCAGGACCAGATGGCTTCCCTGGGGAATTCTACCAGACATGTAAAGCAGAGATCATACCTATCCTTTTCAAGCTGTTCCAAAAAAATAGAAAGGGAAGGAAAACTTCCAGACTCATTCTATGAAGCCAGCATTACTTTGATTCCCAAACCAGACAGAGACCCAACAAAAAAAGAACTACAGGCCAATATCCCTGATGAGCATGGATACAAAAATTCAACAAGACACTAGCAAATCAAATTCAAAAGCATATAAAAAAAATTACCATGACCAAGTGGGATTCATTCCTTGGGTGCAGGGCTTGTTCAATATTCACAAAATCAATGTGATACATCACATTATTAAAAAAAAGATAAGAACCATAGGATCCTGTCAATTGATGCAGAAAAAGTATTTGACAAAATTCAGCATCCTTTAATAAAAACCCTCAAGACAGTTGGGATAGAAGGAACATACTTAATCATAAAAGCCATTTATGCAGAGCCCACAGCTAATATCCTCAATGGGGACAAACTGACAGCTTTCCCCAAGATCAGGAACACGACAGGGATGTCCACTCTCACCGCTGCTGTTTAAGTGTTGGAAGTGCTAGCATCAGCAATCAGACAAAAAAAGGAAATCAAAGCCATCAAAATTAGCAAAGATGGAAGTCAAGCTTTCACTGTTTGCAGAGGACATGACACATGGAAAACCCAATGGACTCCACCAAAAGTCTGCTAGAACTGATACATGAATTCAGCAAACTCGCAGGATACAAAAATCAATGTACAGAAATCAGTTGCATTCTTATGCACTAATAATGAAGCAACAAACTTATCCCATTCACAATTGCACCAAGAAGCGTAAAATACCTAGCTATGAACCTAACCAAAGATGTAAAAGATCTGTATGCTGAAAACTATAGAAAGCTTATGAAGGAAATTGAAGATACAAAGAAATGGAAAAATATTCCATGCCCGTGGATTGGAAGAATATTGTTAAAATGTCAGTACTACTCAAAGCAATATACACATTCAATGCAATCCCAATCAAAATTGTACCAGCATTCTTCTCAGGGCTAGAACAAGCAATCCTAAAATTTGTACAGAACCACAGAAGACCATGCATAGCCAAAGTAATTTTGAAGAAGACCAAAGTGGGAGGCATCACAATCCCAGACTTTAACCTCTACTACAAAGTTGTAATCATCAAGACAGCATGGCATTGGCACAAAATCAGACATATAAACCAACGGAATAGAGAACCCAGAACTGGAACCACAAACGTATGGCCAACTAATCTTTGACAAAGCAGGAAAGAGTATCCAAGGGAAAAGAGTCTCTTTAACAAACGGTGCCAGGAGAACTGGACAGCAACAAAGAATGAAACTAAACCACTTTATCACACCATTCACAAAAATAAACTCATAATGGATAAAGGACCTGAATGTGAGACAGCAAACCATCAAAACCTTAGAGGAGAAAGCAGGAAAAAAAAACAAAAAAACCTGACTTCAGCCGCAGCAGTTTCTTACTTGACACATCTCCAAAGGCAAGGGAATTAAAAGCAAAAATAAACTATTGGGACCTCATAGAGATAAAAAGCTTTTGCACTGCAAAGGAAACAATCAACAAGACTACAAGGCAACCAACGGAATGGGAAAAGATATTTGCAAATGACATTGGACAAAGGGTTAGTATCCAAAATCTGAAGAACTCCCCAAACTCCACACCCAAAAAACAAATAATCCAGTGAAGAGATGGGCAGAGGACATGAATAGACACGTCTCTAAAGAAGACATCCAGATGGCCAACAGGCACATGCAAACTGGTGCAGCCACTCTGGAAAACCGTATGGAGGTTTCTCAAAAAATTAATATATCTACCCTATAATCCAGCAATAGCACAGCTAGGAATTTACCCAAGGGATACAGGAGTACTGATGCATAGGGGCACTTGTACCCCAAGGTTTATAGCAGCAGTCTCAATAGCCAAATTATGGGAAGAACCTAAATGTCCATCAACTGATGAATAAAGAAATTGTGGTTTATATATACAATGGAATACTAGTTGGCAATAAGAATGAAATATGGCCTTTTCACATGAAAAGATGCTCAACATCGTTCCTCATTAGGGAAATCCAAATCAAAACCACACTCAGATATCACCTCACACCAGTCAGAGTGGCCAAAATGAACAAATCGGGAGAGGATGTGGAGAAACGGGAACCCTCTTGCACTGTTGGTGGGAATACAAATTGGTGCAGCCACTCTGGAAAACAGTGTGGAGGTTCCTCAAAAATTAAAAATAGACCTACCCTATGACCCAGCAATACCACTGCTAGGAATTTACCCAAGGGATACAGGAGTACTGATGCATAGGGGCACTTGTACCCCAATGTTTATAGCAGCACTCTCAATAGCCAAATTGTGGAAAGAGCCTAAATGTCCATCAACTGATGAATGGATAAAGAAATTGTGGTTTATATACACAATGGAGTACTACGTGGCAATGAGAACGAAATATGGCCCTTTGTAACAACATGGATGGAACTGGAGAGTGTTAAGTGAAATAAGCCATACAGAGAAAGATACCATACGTTTTCACTCATATGTGGATCCTAAGAGACTTAACAGAAACCCATGGGGGAGGGGAAGAAAAAAAAAGTTAGAGTGGGAGAGAGCCAAAGCATAAGAGACTCTTAAACTGAGAACAAACTGAGGGTTCATGGGGGTGAGAGGGAGGGGAGGGTGGGTGATGGGTATTGAGGAGGGCACCTTTTGGGATGAGCACTGGGTGTTGTATGGAAACCAATTTGACAATTTCACATATTGGAAAAGAATATGAAAAATAAAAATGTAGGTTAAAAAAAGAAATATGGCCTTTTGTAGCAACAAGAGGTGTTATGCTAAGTGAAATAAGTCATACAGAGAAAAACTGATACCAGAAATTTCTCAGGATCCACATATGAGTGAAAACATAACAAAAGACCATGGGGGAGAAGGAAAACAAGTTAGACAGGGAAGGAGGCAAATCATAAGAGACTCTTAAAAACTGAGAAGAACCTGAGGGTTGATGGGGGATGGAAGGGAGGGGAAAGTAGGGGATGGGCATTGAGGAGAGCACCTGTTGGGATGAGCACTGGGTAATGTATGGAAACCAGTTTGACAAAAAATGTAATAAAATCTTTTGCCAAGATGTATCTTAAAAAAGGGACAAAACTGTAAACCGATTTCCCTTTACCACTTGGGCTTCTTAAAGGGCCTCCTCTCCAGTTTCTAGGGGGTTTGTTAAATTACAGGACCAAGAAACCCAATACTATGGGGGGGGGGGAGAGGGGGACAAGACCCAAGTGATTTCATGGAAGATTAAGTTTTATAACCATCACATAGTCTCAGACCTGGTTGGCATTATTTAAGAAATGGTTTCAGTTTGATGTAAAATACTAGATTTATGCAGATAGTTAAAAATGTGTACATTAAAGATGTGTACATAGGTCCATAAAGTTTTATTTTAAAAATGTCAAACAGAAGTAGAACTTAGCTTCAGGAATCATAATGATTGTTATTTTTCTGTTTTTATATAGTTCTGTAAATAAAGCATTTAGAAAGTATTAGGTAGAAAAATACAAGTTCTCTGCAGATGGTATTTTGTGTACATAAAACCTAAAGAAATCAGTGGAAAGTAGAACAAATCTTAGAATCACTCATCCAGATACAAATAGCAAGATTTTTCCCCTTATTGCAAAAGTGATGGTCCTACATTTTATGTCAATAGATAGCAAGAAGTTTGATGAAAAGTATTCGAAATGTAGATAAGGAATTGACAAAAACCTGAAGGAGAAATCTACAAGAACACTCTTAAGGATCTCTAGAATGATCTGGTTACATCTTAAAAGAAACTAGGAGACCAAAGCAATGTCTAGCAGCTACTACCTCAAGATCAATATTGTAAGTTTTTGTTTTGAGAGCAAATGAGAGCATGTGCACAAGCAGGGGAGAGGAGAGAGAATCTTAAGCAGTCTCCACACCTAGCACCGAGCCTGATATAGGACTTGATCCCACAACCATGGGACATGACCTAAGCCAAATATCAAGAGTTGGAATGCTTAACTGAGCCACCCAGGTGCCCCAAATATTCTTCCTAAATTAACAAAGATTAAGTCAGGGCTTTCACACAGGCTTAATGTTTTACTATGTATCACTTGTGTAGATTCAGTAGACTACTTTCAAAGATAACACAAGAAAACATGCATCAAGGGCCTTATACACAGCTTAAGACAGTTTTACAGATTTATGGGAGATAGAGGTTATAAATTATACTGCTGAACAGATTAGGATAAGAAAATTAGGAATAATTTCAATGTTAATGAGAGTGCAAGTAAACATGATCTACTCAAATACTAGGGAGTTTGAAGTTTTAATATTTAATTTTTGCTATCGATTAAATGAAACGTAGGTACACGTGGACATATTTGTCACCTGCTCCCTTCTGCCTCTCACTCAACCACTTCCCATCAACATACAGAATTTAAAGGAAACACTAATTCAGGATATCAGAAATTAAATACTCAAGTATTGTTCACTTCTAAAGTGCTTGAGGTTTGAATGAAGTTCATGATTGTCATGATTAAGTTTTACTGCTAGTCTATAAAACTTGTGAAATTTATCTAGAAGATGGTACAGCAGTAATGCTTTCAAACACTTCTAAATAGATCATACTTAGGCATTTTCACCTAAAATACTGAAGGCTGAGTGTAGTAGAATACCCTTGACCATTCACTAACTGACACATTGAAGTATTTTTACTTTATAGGAATTATCAAATGAGGATTCACTTCAGGAGAAAGAATCCTGCATATTAACTCATTTTTACTGAAGTAGAACTTAGAATATCCTATTTTTTTCGGTATATATCCTAGTGATTCAGTATTTTTATATATAATAATCTCACTATAATCCTGATTACCATCTGTCTGAAGTAAAGCATTCCATTGTCACTTACATCCAAACTAATGCACTGTAACATTTTAGTGGTTTTCAGCCTTTACCTTATCTTAGAGCCTTGGCGGGGAGGAGGGAGAGAAGGGGAACCAGATATACAGTATTAGCAAATAAAAGCTCTGGGTTTGAGACCAGGTAAGGATTTTTAAAAGCTAGCCAAGTGATTATGATGTGCAACCAAGCTAGAATCACTTCTGAGATTTAATCCCTACCTCCCACCTTCCAAGTGAGAGTTCCCTACCTTGAAGTTTCAATAGTTCTCATCTGTGGAGAGGACAACATAATTTTGATTTGGAATGGCTTATCTGTAATTTACTACAGTTAATGGCTTCAAGTATCAAAGCATACTAATACATGTAGCAGTTTGGTTTATGGCCACAAGGAGTAGAAATTCAGATTACTTCAAGATTTAAAGGGGGGAAAAATACACCTCTACCCCACTACCACAGGGCCTGGTGAAAAGTTAGCAGCTGCCCTAGAGATTAGCTACTATGTTACCTCCTCAGGCCACACAGGCTCTCCAATCACATTTCTGCTCATTGCTAAAGTCTATTCTGCTCCTGTTTACAGGCTAGTTCTATTTTCTCAGTTACTATTCCCTCACTTAATTTACCTACATATATAATTGGATCGGTCAAGCTTATTCTTGTATTAGGTCTGTTTCATTTGATCAGGTACACAGGTCCAGTCTATTCAGCTGGGATGGTGGCAAGGCCCATGGCCACCTAGATATCCTATGCATGAGTGGAAGATTCCCCCAGAAACCATCAGATGGAGGAGGACACCAAGTGATGGACCATTCTAGCAAACACCAGATAGTTGTCCAAGGCTTTCAAGGCAGCATGATGTCAGTTTTAAGAATTTGTCAATGTTTGCAATTAATAGGACCATTAGTAAAACTGATTTTATTAGAATATTTTCCATGAAATTATGTCTAGGAGACTGTTGCTTCTTTTGGGAGCATGAATCTGAGCAGTTTGGTCTTCTCCTGAAAGGTGCGTTTTTCCAAATCATGTTATTCAATTATGTGCAAAATAAAGGTTGCAAATTGATAGCTGGCCGAGCAACTGTGTGCACTCTTTCCCAAATTTCAGCTTATTTCTGACAAAATCTCATTCTTATATCATGAATAATCTTTCACCTGAGACCTGCATTACCATAGTACACAAGTTGCATACAAGTTCTTCTAACCATAGCAAGTTCTTTCCTGCTTCATTATATTGTACATGTGAATCCTCCACTTTCCTATTTGGAGATCAGACAGTAGCAGTTACAAGATCCTGAATATTAGGATGAAACATTAGCATACTGATGTACCATTTACATGGTCCTACTTCTCATTAAAGTCCCATTTAAAAATAGATCAAATAGGGGCACCTGGGTGGCTCAGTTGAGCATCCAACTTCAGCTCAGGTCATGATCTCACAGCTAGTGAGTTCGAGCCCAGTGTCAGGCTCTGTGCTGACAGCTCAGAGCCTGGAGCCGTTTCGGATTCTGTGTGTCCTCTCTGCCATTCCCCCACTCACATGCGCGCTTTCTCAAAAATAAAACATTTAAATAAAAAAAATAGATCAAATACAGTCTCTTGTTAACCATTTGGTTTGAAATTGTTCATTCTTACAAGATTGTACTGTAATTATGTAGTTTGCTAGGTTGTATAATTGTCTATTTACCAGCTAGGTCTTGATAGTACAGTAGTTCCAAAATAATCATTAGCTTGGTTAAAAAGTTGTTAAAGCACTTTAGCTTTAATAACCAACTTCCAAGAAAGATCCTAAGGAACAAATGATAAAGGAGCTTAAATCCTCAAAATCCAGACTGAGGGAAACTGAGGACAACTAACAGGTTTATTCAGTAAGCATGCACACACATACACTAGTGAGAGAAAAGATCTAGACTTAAGGAACACGTTTACCAATTTTAACTCATGGACTGTATTCGTAGCCTTATTTGAAAAAAAAGGTCAAAGTCATTTGAGAAAATTCAAGCACTGCATATTTGATGATTAATCCAGATCTATGCCTACCTTGAAATTTTCACCAACATTATCAAAATAATCATTTTCCCAGAAGACAAACTCTGGTATTCAGTAAAATCTTACCTAACAGCTCTGAAATTCCATTATGAAATCAGATAAGGGATCTAAACAGGTTTCCTACTACTGTAATATTTTCTAACTGCAACAAACAAGTTTCTTTCACTAAGTCTGTTGTGTTAGTTGGGAAAATTTCTGCTCATGTCCAACACCATCTGGTATGGAAGGTGTTCCAAGCAGTAAACTGCTTCAGAGAGCTCCTCATCTTCCCTGTGTGGGGGTATTTTAAAAGACAAGGAAAAAAATAAACATAGTACATAATTTACTAGCTGTCTCATGTTTGCAGCCAGAGTTTCTGTACACCTCGGTATGAATGTAATTCTTTAGCTTATATAGTCAGGTTATGGATCTCCAATAAAAATTTCAGTTGAATGTCCTAGTTTTTTTTAAGCTATAACAAAAGCTGTATTGAGTTCTGAGAAGAACATCAAAATTCAAACTCTACTCTTTAAAATTCAGAATGGAGACTCAAATTCTAATTTACTTGCCCAGGGTCACAGCCAGGACTAGATTCCAGACTCTAATCCTAGAGCATCATTTTTCCAATGTGATGCTTATTTTCAAGCTCTAAATGTGATCTATCATTTGATTTTGGCTAGGCAATAATAGAGGAAAGCAAAGTTCCAGAACAATTATATATTAGATACTATTTCTAGTAAAATGCCACCTGGATAACTTTACAAAGTGCTACATTTCAAGAGGGGGGGAAAAAGGCTAACTTTATACTTAGACCATTAATTTTTATAGCTTAAAAACAATCACGTAGTCCATTGCCATAGAATCAGGACAGCCAGTTGCCACAACCCAGCAGCATTCTCTCGACCAGGTCACTCCAGCCTCTCTAGGCATTAGCTTCAAATATGGAACATGTCACTTAACCATACAGAGGATTCTAGCACAAATTCGGGTTCTGTAGTGTAAAATTTAGTTTCTCAGGCTACTTTTCATTCTAAAATTGTCAGTTTTTAAAGAATAAGCTCCACATTATAGTCAAGAAGTTATGCTGTAATAAAGCTAGCCCTGATGTTCTACAAACTACAATACCACAACAGACATAACTGGCTTTTAACAGGCTGCTCATAAAGCTGCCAGGATGACCTTTTTGAAATATAATCCCATGTTTAAGATCTTTCTGGGGCCTCCCCAACACCTGCTGAATCAAGTCAAATCCCTTAATGTCGTGTGAAAGAAACATGGTATCCTGACTTCCATCCACTTGCCTTTTTGTTTTCTCCTGCCACTTTATACAAAGTAATGGTTTACACACTAAGTAAAACAGGTTAATTTTTAGTGGTTTGTTAAATATAGAATATGAATAGAGACTATAGGACATAGCCAGTTAAGAGTTCACTGTACTTTAGCTAGTTTTATTGTTTAGAAAGTAAAGCAAATCATTTCATAAGTAGATAAATCCTGTAAGTATCCAGAAGATGATTATATACTTACCTAGAAGGTGAATATAGTTTCTTCCCTTTGTCTAATTGTCTTGATAAGGTAGTCTTGTGAATCTATCCTCAAATGTGGGTTTTTCTTTCCCAAAGATTTAGTAGAAATATAAATTCATTAAAAACCTATCTATATGTCAAATGATGTTCTGTGTGCCAAGACATAGCAGTGAGCAAATGCCCCTGACCCATGGGCTCATACTTTGTGGGAAGGTATGAACACTACATCAATCAGTGTGCCATATCAGTGCTGAGAATAAAGCTGCAGACGGAAGATGATATTTTAGAGGTCAGCAAAGGCTTCTGGTAAGGTAGTATCGCCTTTTAACCTGGGAATGAGGAAGACAGTTATGCAGGTAACTGGGAAAGTAAAGGCTCTGAGAGTAAAGGCTCTGAGCAGGTGTGTACTGTTAGGAGAGCAAAAAGGGAGCTTTCCTGGCCTGAGTGGTGTAGGTAAGAGAGAAGAGCAGGTGAAAGGTCAGAGTGAATGTGGACATGGGGTATGGGGCCAAAGTGGAGCATATCTATGGTAGTCAGTTACAAGCAAGGCACCCCATGAATTGCCTTACATAGTTTACCTTCATCTATGAGGTAGGTATCTCTACTAGAGGGAATAAAACAGGTCAAACATAAGGTCCAAATCTTAGGAGTTGGTACTGCAATCTGTCCTCCTGGTCTACCAGACTCCAAGTTATTTATTGGCTATATAGATCTTATGTATAATTTCAGAAATATTTTAAGGTTCCTATTATGCAGAAGTATTTTTTAAAACCATTTTATTTTTGAGAGCACATGCATGCACACGAGCTTGGAGGGAGGGAGGGAGCGAGCGGGGGTGTGGGGGGAAGACCACAGAATCTGAAGCAGGCTCCAGGCTGAGCTACAGCACATAGCCTGATGCGTGGCTGGAACCCACAAATTGCGAGCTCATGACCCTAGCCAAAGCCAGACGCTTAACCAATGGTTTTTATTGAAAGTGAATTAAAAATTTTTTAAAAAGATAGTGTAAGGTAATGCTTTTTTTTCTGCTGAAAACAAGACCTACTGCAATGACAGGACAGGCCCAGAAATGAAGATTTTAGCCAGATAAGAAAACAAGCTTAACTTTTCCTATCATGTGATTCTCCACTTTAAAATTGATATTTGGCAAAACTAAAATAGGAGAAATAAAGTTGACCTTAGTTTTTAGTAGGTCAATGAAGTAGAGTTTAGTTAATGATGAATTTGCTTGTTTTTTTAAACACACAAACTGCCCTTTTAGTGAGCCTCTAAAACTGCAGTGGTCCTATGTTTTTACACTCCCTTTTTGAGTCTACTCCTTTTATTTTTAGGATATTTTGGCAGAGAAAAGTTACTATTGCCCTTAAGATGGTCTTAAAAGGAAAACATGAACCAGCACAATCAAATGATTATTAAACTGTTATGTATAACCTTCCTACCTTTCTAGAAATAGAATGTAAAATGAAAGCCTAAGTTCCTGAAGGATATTAAAACTCCATTGAATGTACTAGTCATAAATTTTAAGTCGATCACTTGGAAATCCTCAGTGTTGTAATATAAGGAGTGCAGTGAACCTCTATACTGTTCACTTACAATGTAATTGTTACATAACTAGCAATTTTAACATCCTCACTATGAAAGTACTAACATAAAGCCATTTATTCTACATATATATTCCCAATACCAAAAACATGGGTGATTTACCACTTACCCATTACTATTTAGTATAAAATGATCAAGATTGTTTACAATTTTCAAAATATTTAACTGAAGATACTTCGTAGGGAAGTACTAAACAAAGCAATTCTTGCCAGCCTTCCAGATAGCCTGTAAGGGGTTTCAAGAATTGAGAAATGAACTGGATAAATCAAGGTCAAATGGGTTTTATCACTGGTATAGCATTTAGTCCCTGCAGAAAAGCACTAGAAGCAGGTATTTGATACTACCTCAAAAGCAGCCCAGCTGTAATGATACCACCTTCAGCTACAAGGGGTATAGAAATTGTTTTTAAGCTAACACTAACATCCTTAAATACTACAGATTGTAACTAGAACTTAAAGAACATCTGTTCAATATGTCTTCAAGTATTTTATTGACAGTGAATACTGGAGTACCAACAATGTCATTATGGCTCTGCTCCCTCATTTAATCTTATTGAGCTTCTGTGAAATAGTTCATCTTATTCTGAGGAAATGGTGACGAGTTCAACTCGTATTGAACTAGTCCTAGTATTAGTCTGCCCAGGCAGCTGTAACAAAAACTCTAAGACTAGGTGGCTTAAGTTTTCTCCACTCCGGAGGCTAGAAGTAGCAGATCAAGGTTCTGGCCAGTTTTATTTCTGGTGAAAATGCTCTTCATGGCTTGAAATGCGCAGCCTTCCCAGGGCCTGTCTTTGGTCTGTGTGTTGGGACAGCTCTCTAGTGTCTCTTCCTCTAAGAACAGTTCTACGGAATCAGGCACCATCTTATAACCTCATTAAACCTTAATTTTTAGGTTTAAGCCCTCCCCCACTCGTGCTGTCTCTCAAAATAAAAAGTGAAGCATAGGAACAAATATGACTGTCAGATACGAACCTTTCAAAGGCCTAACAAGGCTCAGGATTTTAAGCTATATAGCACCCTACACATGCAGTTAGGCGCCATGTAAAAACTAGGCTTAACATTTAATACAGTCTCATGCTTTTATTTGCTTGAAGATAGTTTCTCAGAAGCAAAGACCCATCCTTCCCACATGTTTGAATTCAACCAAAAAAGTTTAATAAGGGGCTTAATATATTAAACACCAACATAGCCTTTGCAATACTAAGATTCATCTTTGCTAGGAACACAATTATTCCTTTGAAAAATCAAGTCAAAGCAGACACATCAATTACATTTAGTCAAAGCTTACAAGGGGATAATCAGCATCAACCATGATCCATAGTCAGCAATTATCACCTTGTGAATACTACCTAAAGGCAAAATTTAAGAAGTTTCTATAATCACTTCAAATAGAGAGATTAACATTCCTAAAAGCAGATCAATATGCATTATAAGTTAGACCCCAATGTAAGGTTAACCTACAGTTAACAGAACTCTGCATAACTATTCAACTATATTCATTCTCAGGCTTAGACTAAGTCCTAGCCCATGTTTTGCCACAAAACTTTAACAGGGAGCTAATGCATGTTTTTTCCTAGGAACTTGTAGTTTAGAAGTTATTTAATTGCCTCAACACAATCCCTTCAATATTTGTTACGTATTGTCATCTACTTAAACACATCTTAGAAATGTTAACCCCTTGGTTCTCAGTGGTCAGTTTTATCCCCATGAAATAAATGGCCATGTATGGAGACATTTGTGGTTGTCACAATTATTGGCTGGTGAAGGCTGAGAAAGGTGGAAGCGATACTAATGGTGGGGGGGGGGGGTAGGTAGAAGTTAGGGAGGACATTGCACATCCTACAAATAGCCCTCCCATAACAAAGAAAGTGCCAATAATGCTGAGGTTTAGAAACCTTGAATTAACCTGGGAACTGGGCTAGTGCAGCAGGCACAGAGCTAGTTACTACAAATACTAACATGGATTTGAGTCCAGGGACCTGGCTTCCATCCTTGGCTCCATCATCTACTGATACTGGGATCTTTGAGGTTTTGCAGCAGAACAGTCAGGCAATGTACCTAATTCCACTTCAGTTATTGTGAGGACAATAGGAGATACTACGTGCAGAGTGGCTATGACAGTGACCAGGAATCAACAGATGTAGAACCAAACGGTAACGGTCACAGCTCCTAGCTCCTCTAGGAGCTTAAAGAGACCACTTAACATGGGATCTTCAATAGAATCCTGGAACAGAAGGATATTGAGGTGAAAGCAGAGAAAGTCAGAAGTTACAGACTTTAGTTAATAATCCTGTATCAGTAGATGAGGTCAAACTCCAAACAGTATTTCACCAACTAAGGACTATCAGAAGACAAGTGGGACACATACCAGAGGACTGAACTCTATTAAAAGATAAATCCTAGGACATTTAGGATATAAAAACCTTACACATTTCCCAGAAGAGATTTTAAAACCTTATAGAATTGTCAATATAAATGAAAAGGGCCACATTTTAGTCAATCAAAACCTCATCAAGATTTAAAAGGTGTGTGGATAGCTGTTAAAACAATGTCGTGACAGAAATGGTGGGGGGGGGGTGGCAAAAAAACCTTCCCATACTATTATCCCAAGACATTTAGTGGTTACTGTTTTTGCTAGTCCAAAATTTATCACATTAGATAGTTCATGCTGAATAGAGATGGCCTCTGAAGACCAGGCTACAGACAGGTAGAATATATAAATTTGTTTCTTGAAACATTTAAAAAATTGTGTTAAAGTATTGGCTCTAAGTCAGATTGAGGAGAACACACATGATGTACTATGAATGTGCCTAGTATCACTTTTCCAGGGAGTTCAAGGAATTAGGTGACAATATAAAGGGATAACATATTCTTTTCTTATTGTAGTTATCTACATTACAAGGCTAGTGTCTGAAGTACTGGCAGAAGGTTGGTATATAGTGTTTTGTTTTGTTTTAAAACACAAGTCAGGTCCCTATCCTCGTAACCCCTTTAAAGAACAGTTACAATTAGAGAACAGTGCAAGGCTTCTTCCAGCATGCACAGTAGTGAGGGAGTTTTGAGTTGAATTGTAGCAGTGCCAGAATAGGTGGAATCCTAAGCCAGGTGCTTGGTATTAATTCGAAATTAGGGTCCTCACAGATGTGATCATTTTAAGGCAAGATTATGACGGCCCAAACCAATAGGGCTGGTATCCTTACAGAAGGCAGACCCACAGAGAGGAAAGCCACATGACAAGAGTCTGAAACAAGGACACATATACAAATGAAGGAATGCTAGGAATTGCCAATACCAACCAGAAGCTAGGAGGAAACAGCTAAGGCTCCCCTACAGCCTTCAGAGGTAGTAGAGGCCTGCTGATTCTTTGATTATGGACTGCTAGCTCTTCACAGAGACAATAAGTCTGCGGTTTTAAACACTTTGTGGCACTTTGACAGTCCTAGAAACTTTGGCTTCCACTACTGTGTCAACAGGACTGTGAAGGCCACCAAATACGGAAGAGGGATTAACAAATGCCAACAGGTAAGGAATCCAACCATAGTAAGCAAAACAAGGGAAAAAGCACAGTGAGCCCCCACTGTACCTGTTGTGCAGAGGAGAGTGGTCTTTTCCCTGAGTTCACATCTACTTGCCAGCACTGCTACTCCAAGAGTCAACTTGATTTTGAAATACATATTCATTTGCAGCACCTAGGAACCTATTCACAAACACCTGCAGCCTAGAATTGGTATTTTAGCTGCTAAGACAGGTGCTATGTTTTCTCATCAGATAAAATCTAGCAACTTCCTTCACTTAGAAAGTGAACCTGAAGACTTCAAGACAGTTTCCAATTAGCATTTGAAAAAGCTTTGAATTCTTAAGTCTTGAAGGATTTCCCTTCACTCCAAATCTAGAACAAGGGAGAATTCTGAATTTCACCATTAGGAGTTTATCTGAATTGTTCAAACAGGAAAAGGGTAAGACCGGTATTAATCTTTCTTAATACAAACAAAAAGTGGTCTTCTTTCAAAATTTGTTAGTAGCCTTTTGAAGATTAATAAGGGCATAAGTTAGTAAGGATACAAGACTGGGGCCACCAAGATGCATCCACTTGACCTAGGTGGCTCACTGATTACTGTCACCTGAAAGGAATCAGTTTTACTGGTTGGCATTTTGCATATGAAAGACTTTATTCCATGGAGAACCCAACTCCTCGAGCACCCCAAAATGCAGTACCTGAAAGGGGGATTGGTTGTTTTTTTTTATATTTATTTTTGGGAGCGTGAAAGCAGGGCAGGAGCAGAGAGAGAGGGGTACAGAGGAACCTAAGTGGGTTCTGTGCCGACAGGCTGACAGCAACGAGCCTGACACAGGACTCAAATTCACCAACAGAGCTGGTGAGACCATGACCTGAGCCCAAGTGGAAGGCTCAACCGACTCAGCCACCCAGTGCCCCAGGGTTGCAATTCATTTTAAAGAGGAAGAGCCAGCTGTCATCTGGTATCTTAAGTATTGTGAATCACTTATCACTTGTTTACAGAGTTGCTAGAATCAAGATTTTAGAACTAATCCTCCAATACCATTCACTAGTTTGCACATTAGAAGAATCCAAGATCCTAGGCAAAATGCCCTAAAATGTAACACTCGGTTGGCACAATGTACCAACTTCTCTCCTAAAGTCCTGTTAGTATTAAAAAAAAAAAAAAAAAAAAAAAAGTCAAGAACTTCTACCTAGTCTATAAAACATTTTTAAGGATTTTTTTTAGTATTTTTGAGAGCGAGACAGAGACAGTATGAGCAGCAGAGGGACAAAGAGAGAGGGAGACACATAATCTGAAGCACGCTTCAGGCTGAGCTGTCAGTACATTGAACTCACGAACTGCGAGATCATGACCTGAGCCGAAGTCGGACGGTTAACTGAGCCACCCAGGCGCCCCTATGAAACATTTCTTAACCAAAGCGCAACTAATACATCTATTTTCTGCCAAGTTCCTGTCCCTGGAACTCGCATTACAAACTTCTCATCTTTCCAAGTTAGAAGAATCTGGGAAAGGAGCTGCACTCCTGAATCCTATCAATCTAGAGATCAAGGTGGGCAACAGCGGTACTCCTACTGGGAAGCCAAAGTTTATAGCTCAGACAGGGCAAAAACTCTACGAATCCCAGATATCGTCACGCTTATCACAAATAACGCTACAGACGTATGCGGAAGCCGGGCACAGACGCGAAGTTGTGTGCAAAGACGCGAAGTTGGGAGTAACTTCAGCACAAACCTGGCCTACAGGGCAATTCACTAGCGGGAAAGGAACCTAAGGCACGTACACCACAGAGGCGGCTTTCAGAGGTCGTAAAAGTCCACTCTTTGCGGCGGGAGCCCAGACCCATACATCCCCACACGGCCTCCCACGCTTTCCGCACCAGAGCCCGGCCCGCGTTCCCCACCCTGCCTGGGTCTGGAGGGGGTCGTTAGCACCTACCCTTAGGCCTCTGCGCTGGGTCTTGGACAGGACAGGTTCAACTCTACCGCCTTCTCTGAACCATAGTCAGGGCTGTGGCTGCCGGGCCTTCACCTGCTCAGCCGGCCGCACCTCGAGGGGAGCGTTTCCCGCCTTCCCTCACGCCGCCGATTAATAGACTCCTGGGCTCTGGGGAGGGGCTCCCGACATGCCTTGCACCATGCCCTGCCCCCGCCCAAGGGCTGCACGTGGAGGTTGTGGCACGGGAGGCACACGAGGTCTTTGTCTCCTGGCAGCCAGGTAATTGAGGCCAGCTGGGGCTAAGGGCAGGTGCCAGGTGCCTCGGCAGGACACCCTTACAGCAAGTGGCCAGGTGGCAGTACTTCGTGAGGCCCGCCCCCATCCAGCATGCATGGCGGTGTGACTAGCAGCGCGCAAGCTCAGGGGTAAGTGCTTAGCCAACTCAGACTCAAACATAATTAACCCAGGTTCTGGCCAAACCAACCATCATTAAATGGGGACTGATTAAACTCCTTAACCTTTCTGTGCCTCGATATCCTACCCCCGGTGATGTGGAGGTAATATTAGTTCCCACTTCATGAGTCTTTTGTGAGAATTACACAAACTAACCAGCATTTAGTCACTGGGTCTGGATCATGAGTGCTTAAATGAGGTCATGGTAATAAAGGTTCCTAGTTTGTCACATATTCCTCCCTGCAAGGAACAAATAAATCCTAATCTGGCCTATCAGAGCAACGTCATATTTTTTAATTAATAGACTTTCTTTTTAAAGCAATTTTAGTTTTACAAAATAATCAGAAAGGACAGAGTGGCCATAAGCCACCTCCCATCCCTGCCCTGCTCACAGATTCCCTTATTATTAATATGTTGTGTTTCTGTGGTACACTTACTATAATGATGAACTATTATTGATACATTCTTATTAACTAAAACGCATAGTTTATATGAAAGATTCACACTTAAGTCTTGTATAGATTTATGAGTCTTGACAAATGGGTAATATCATATATCCAACATTACAGTATTATACAGAAAACTCCGCCTGTCCTAAAATGTCCTATGTATTCATCCCTCCCTTCCTCAACCCAAACCCTGGTAACACTGATTTTTTTGTTTGTTTGTTCTGTTTTCTCTATAGTTTTGATTTTCCCAGAAGGTCATACATTTAGAGTCATACAGTATATAGCCTTTAAGATTGTATTCTTTCACTTAATAATACTCATTTAAAGTTTCTCCATGTCTTTTAATAGCTTAATACCTCCTTTATTTTTAGCACTGAATAATATTCTAATGCATAGATGTACCACAATTTATCCATTCACCTTCTAAAGAACATTTTGAGTACTACCAAATTTTGGTACTTATGAATATGTGTGTAGGTTTTATATGGCCATAAATTTTCAACTCCTATGGGTAAAAACACAATTGCTGGGTCACATAGTAAGGTTATGTTTTGCTTTCTAAGAAGCTATGAGACTATCTTCCAAAATGACTGCTCCATTGTACATTTCTACCAGCAGTGAATGAGAATACCTGTGGCTCCACACTGTCACCAGCAGTTTGTGTTGTCAGTATTCTGTATTTTAACCATTCTAATGCTATGTAATGGTATTAAATTGTTCAATTCCCCATTCCTTAATGGCGTAAATGTTGAATATCATTTTTTTTTCTATTCGTATATCTTGTTCGGCATGATGTTTGCTTTGATCTTTTGCCCTTTTGGGGGGGCTATTTGTGTTCTTATTGAGTCTTAAAGGTTCTTTATACGTTATGGATACAAGTCGTCCATCAGATGTGTGTTTTCAAATATTTTCTCTCAGTATATGGCTTGTCTTTCTGTTCTCCTTCACAGAGCAGAAGCTTTTCATTTTAACAAAGTCAAACTTTTTTTTTTCCCATGGAAGAGCATTTGATATTGATATTGTATGTACCTAGGTTTTCAAAACTTAAAGCATCTAGGTTTTCTCCTATGCTATCTCTGGGCAGCTTTTAAATTTTGCATTTAAAATTTATGTCTGTAATCCAGTTTGAGTAATTTTTCTTGAAAGGTGTATTATCCATGTCTACATTCATTGTTCTGCATGTAGATGTACAGTTGTTACATCATCATTGAAAGACTATCTTTTTTCTATTGAATTGCCATTGCTTCTTAGTCAAAGATCAGTTGATAATATTTGTGTGGGTGTAATTATGGGCTCCCTATTCTATTCCATTGGTCTATTTGTCTAATACCACACTATCTTGATTAATATAGCTTTATGATAAGTCTTGAATTCCTGTGAGGAGGCCAGGGACCAGATAAAGCAGCACTCTGTAGGTCATAATGAAGAGTTGAAATTATACTTTAAACAATAACAAAAGCCACTTACGAGGTTTCAGTGGAGACTAGCATGATCTGATTTAATTATTTATGTGCTTACTTACCATTTTTTTAAGACTTCCCTGAATGTTTGGAGAATGGGTAGATGGAGCCGAGAATATAGAATCAGGGAAACTGGTTAGAAGGTTTTGAAGCAAGTTAAAACTCTTAGAAGAGTCAGATGTCAGATTAGCCCGACATAAATATCTCCTTTCAAATTTCTTCCTGATTCAATAAGCATGGAGTCTGAACTGAAAATAGAAGCTGTGCAGAAAAGATCTGTTCATAAATTCAAGAAACCAAAGGTAAAATCTGGCAGACTCTGATAGTGTAATATTAAGAGGGAGATGTCAGGCTTAGATCATCTCTAATAGCCTGTAGTTTAACTGACCGTGTGCTCCCTTCCTTAGTGCGTTTTACAAGGTGCTTAAGCTTAAAGAAATAATCTGAGGTTAGTTGAGGAAGATGAGGATAATTAAATGGCCATTTTGTTCAGGTGTATCTTGAAAGATATATACTGCTCTTTGAATCAAATGTCTATTAGTTTCTTACTTGAATGTTTCATAGGCCCAGTAGCAGTAGCTGCCCATCTAGAAAGTTGAGTCTGCAACATGATTTCCTAAATTGAAAGCTAAATTACCCACCTCATGTGTTAGGACATGAGGACAGGTTCTTTATCTACCCTTTACCTACTGCCTGCTCCTACTCTTCCTCTACAGTATTTTTACCAAGGGTTAAAATCACACAACAAGTTGAGTAAAACATGAGGCTGAAAATAAATCTGAGCAGTATTTGCAAAAAGGACAATAAGCAATAGACGAGTGCTTGAGGATGCAGGCTTGGAAACTGTAGTGTTTGTATTTGAATATCGGCTCTACCAACTGGCCATTGACCTGGCCACTTTTATTTTCATTTATCTTCTTACATATTAGTTTCTTCATGTGTAAAATGGAAATAAAACTAGTAACTTCATCCTAATGGTTTGAGAATTGAAGCCTGCCTACAAATCTCAGCCTTCTTTATTCCCAGGAAGAACAGGAAACTGATTATGGGTAAGCTCTAGAAGTCTTTTCCATAGCAAATGACGCAGAGGTAGCTTTAGACAGACAGGATTCAACAACCATACTAAAAACAATAGGGATTAATATCTTTCAAGATTCTTCCTTAGGAGAGGATGGATGCAACATGTGGTATGCATGATGCAATCTACATCCTACTAAGTAATGACTTACATGCAGATGTTCTAGAGTTGTTGGAATCATCAAGACTCTGTTGATTTTTAAGTCTAACCCATCTGGCTACTATTTACCCCATCCCCATACAACTGCTACCCAGAATCTTCAGACCCCTTTAGCTGAATTTAACAGAAGATAGGCAAAGAGAAGGAGACCCATGCCATATGGATTTCAAAAGGCTTTTATCCTTGAGGCTTAATATAAGTAGGAGCTGACACATTAATCACTCAACAACCGGATGGCATTGAGCCAGGAAATTACATTTCCTGGAGTATTTTGTGAAAGTGATGAAAATAATAAGCATTACTTTGGTTTCCTGGGCTCTTCAGGCCTAACCAGAGTAACTGAAATCCAAGTCTTTTCATAGTATTAGTCTAATATTTTGTTGAGCTGGCTAGAGAGCAGTATTTGGCCTCAGTTGGAACTTTGTATGGAAGCCTGGAGACAAAAGAAGCAGTCCTTGAATCTCACTTGCTTACAGCTCCCTACTCTCAGAATGATGAAGTGTGTGTTGGGAGGTAAGGGTACCTTTGTCTCTAGTTTTTTGCTAAAGGCTGAGGATGGGGAGAAGTTATTAAAGCAAAATCTGGGGCACCTGGGTGGCTCAGTTGGTTAAGCGTCTGATTTTGGTTCAGGTCATGATCTCACAGTTAATGAGTTCAAGCCCCACTTCGGGTTCTGTGTGGACAGCTCAGAGCCTAGAGCCTGCTCAGATTCTGTGTATCCCTCTCTCCCTGCCCCTCCCCTACTCATGCTCTTTTTCTCTGTGTCTCTCAAAAAATAAATAAACATTAAAATATTTTTAAAAGAAAGCCAAATCCACAAGGCATTCTTCCTGCATATGGGTGGAAGAAACATTATATAGACTATAAAGTACTACTGGTATTTCTGGAGGAATTCTACAAATATCTCCCCATGAAGATATGATTGCTTTGGGAATGATAACTATGACACAACAAAAACTATTGGATAGTGGTAATACATCCAAATTCTAGATGCCTTTCTCATCCATGTTCAATACATGTATCAGTTTTGTAGGACTGTCATAATAAAATACCACAGATGGAGTGGCTTGCGTTTATTTTCTCACAGTTCTGGAGTCTGAAAGTCTAAGATCAAGGTGTGGGTTTCTCCTGAGATCTCTCTCCCTGGCTTGCAGACCAGCTGCCTTCTCACTGGATCCTTAAATGGACTTTACTCTCTGTGTGCACACCCTCTATATTTTTTCCTCTTCTGATAAGGATACCAATCATAATGGATCAGGGCCTCACCATTATTACCTCGTTAAAGCCCTATCGCCTTAATTACCTCGTTAAAGCCCTATCGCCAAATATGGTTACATTCTATGGTACTGGGGATTAGGTCTTCAACATTTGAATTTTGGTGAGACACAATTCAGCCCATTACAATACCTAAAGAACATGTCAGCTTGATATGGTGCACCTGTCTTTGCACTGGCCAAGGAAGATAATGCCATCAACCATCCATGTGACAGTGAGTAACAGTGAGACTTATCCCTAGAAAATAGCTTTTGTTGCAATGGTATGAAGACTGAAGACTAAGTATGTAGTGACTTCAACTTTTAAGAGTAATGGCAGCCTAGAGTTTAGAGTACTTGAAACACTAAGGTGGGTGTTCCTGAGAAGCGTCACCTAGATTGATAACTTAGAGAAGTATAGGTACATTTAAGTAAATCTTAACTGTACTTCTTAATCTTCTCTTGGCTCTCCTCAGAAATTTCTGAGTCTTGTCAGTATCTCTGGTTTTATTCCAGAAATCTTAAAGCATGTTTCTGTCCAACTTGAAGAAAGATCCAGAGGAACTTTATACTATCTATATTCAAAATGAAATAGCAACACTAAATGACAGTAAGAATAGTTCTCAGACTTTGCTGCTTGCCCTGAGTATTCTAAGAAAGACACATATTTACCAAGTCACGACAATAATAGATAGTGTTTGTTAAGCAACTATTTTGTGTTTTTTTTTAAGATCTTTACAAGTGTTATTTTGTCTTTACAACAGCACTGTGCTTTAGATTGTATTGTTATATTCATGTTGTGATGAGAGAATTGTGTAGGAGAGAGATTTTAAAACTTGCCCCAGTGTAAAGAGCTTAGCAAGAGATAGGGTTGTAATTATGACTTAATCAGATTTAACCAATCTTTGTGCCTCCTTCCTGGTTATAAAAGACATATTTATATTATGAAAGTTATTCTCTTTTAAATGGTAATTACATGAAAGAGATTAACAAAAAGAAGCAATGGAAGGAACTTGCCCTAAACACCTCTGAATGTTTAGTGTTGGGTCTTTAAGAAATTGAAAATACATATAAATGCATACTCATGAAAAAAGCTTAACATTTGCCACTCTGAATGTTTGGGATGAAATCTGCTTTGAAAGCTGGGGAAAAAAGTCAAAGATCTTAAACCAAAGAAATACTGAGGAAATATCACTATCAAATATCAGGAACACTGCTATGTTTGTATCTCCCACTAGACCCCTCTTGTTCTATGGTTACTACTTTAATCTAAACCACCTTTTTCCCCAGCACCCTTGTAATGTCAATCGATACAGCTTCCCCTGGTACCAAATTCTAACATAACTGATTTCACAACTCCATTTTTTATTTAATCTTTCAAGTGATTGGCATAACAATTGTAGCACAGACTGATTTATATTAAAATGAATGTTCAGAGCTCATTTTAAATAAGTCTTCCATTTCTTAAAAAAAAAAAAAAATGAAAACAAACCAAATGAGGAGATGTACAAGATAATATGGTGAAAGTGTGCACTCATCCACACATGACCTCATCTTCAAAGCAAACTCCCCTGAGTTACTTTCTTTTCTGTACCTGGATTGACTTCATGACCATTAATGACTAAATCATATTGAAAAGGAGACAATGCAATCAATGTAAGGCACCCGAATGCTATAAAAATCATCAAAAACTGGAATTTGTGCTGACATACGTGCTATTCCTATAGTAAAAAAATATTTTTTTATATTTTATTTTTTAATGTTTATTTTTATTTTTGAGAGAGAGAGAGAGAGAGGCAGAGAAAGAGGGAGACTCAGAATCTGAAGCAGGCTCCAGGCTCTGAGCTGTCAGCACAGAGCCTGACGCAGGGCTCAAACCCACGAACCATGAGATCATGACCTGAGCTGAAGTTGGATGCTTAACCGACTGAGCCACCCAGACACCCCAAGTTTTTTTTTTTAATTAAAAACATTAAAAAACGCATCCTGTTAAGTTATATGTAATATTTATTTTTTTAAAAAAAATTTAATGTTTATTTTTGAGAGAGACAGAGACAGAGTATGAGTGGTGGAGGAGCAGAGAGAGAGGGAGACACAGAATCCGAACCAGGCTCCAGGCTCTGAGCTGTCAATACAGAGCCAGACACGGGGCTGGAACCCATGAACTGTCAGATCATGACCTGAGCTGAAGTCGGATGCTTAACCAACTGAGCCACCCAAGGGCCCTGTATTACTTATTTTTATTTCTGTTTTCAGCAAACTCATATGAGTTTTTTTTAAGAAAAACTGTACCACACATGCTAGAATAGAAAACATAAGTTAAACACTAGGCTAAGAACCCAAAGAGAAACTCGTAGGAGCCATGAGCACATATAACAGCTAGCTAGCGTGTTATTTTAGAACTCAAAAAGACTTTGAGGTCCTTTACGTGGATGTCCTTTAGTGCTATTTCCTGTTGTTTCGATTTTTATTGTGAACTCTTACCTGATTGATCCAGGTATAGAAAACAAACCTGAGTAACCTGGCTTGTTATGTACAAGTTGAACTGGCTAAGTAACATTGTAATGTTTTGCCAGTTAATGCATTGTGATCTGCTCGCATTCCATAGTCTGTTGCATTGTAATTCCTTCACATATATAATAAGGTGACTGACACATGTGATTCCTAACACCTTTGTCACTAACATCCATCCTCCAATCTTATTAGAATTCAGATGTGTCATTCTTCATGAGACAGCTTTCTGTAAATAATACAGGGTAAACACAACCCACTGGATACAAACAATATAACATTACTATTATAATTTCATATTTACATAATATTTTCTTTGTATATATGGATTTTGATCAATCTTTTGTTTTTATTTTTTCCATGACTGGCCTCTCTTCCCTTCCTGAGCTCTCCCCTGTGTTAAAAAGCTGACACCCTTTCCCTTGGTAAACTTTATGTTGTGCTATATAACATGGTGTGGAAGTACTATAATCTATTCAGTCTTTTATTTATTTATTTTTTGGCTTTCATTTTTACTTATTTTTCTCTACTATGATCATGTGTTCATTAAATATCTTTGATAAAAGTCTATATGTATTTGTACTTAATTTCAGGACTTGAGATTTTACCTTACTTCTACTATGATCATGTGTTCATTAAATATCTTTGATAGGGGCGCCTGGGTGGCGAAGTCGGTTAAGCGTCCGACTTCAGCCAGGTCACGATCTCGAGGTCCGTGAGTTCGAGCCCCGCGTCGGGCTCTGGGCTGACAGCTCGGAGCCTGGAGCCTGTTTCCGATTCTGTGTCTCCCTCTCTCTCTGCCCCTCCCCCGTTCATGCTCTGTCTCTCTCTGTCCCAAAAATAAATAAACGTTGGAAAAAAAAAAAATTAAAAAAAAAAAATAAATATCTTTGATAAAAGTCTATATCTATTTGTACTTAATTTCAGGACTTGAGACTTTACCTTACTTCCAAGCTACCCCAAACCCAAAAAACTTTATTATTGACCCTTGACAGAAAAATTTTGCTAACTCTTGGTCAGGATCTCATAGTTGGATTTTAACAGAGACCACTTTTCTTCTTCTGTTCTTAAAGTGAAATTTGAGGTAAAATCATGTTTTTAAGCTCCAGAATAGCTTTTTTGGAGGGTGGGGAGGGGTTCTTATTATTTTTTGCAATCAGTTATTGCTGGTGTGTGTGTGTGTGTGTGTGTGTGTGTGTGTGTGTGTGAGAGAGAGAGAGAGAGAGAGAGAGAGAAAGAGAGAGAGAGAGAGTTTTTGAGTTTGGTTTTAGATTTTAATACTGCTCACTGGTCTCCTATTTACTCTTCCTAATTTTTGTCTTGTTTTGTTTTCACTCAGTTCTCGTTAAACCGTTTAGTTCCACTAAGTCTGTGTTCTGGTTATTCTGCCTGATTATCCTCTTTGGCTATTGGGCCTCCTCTGGAGGGCTGTTATTTCTCTTCTGGGCTTCAAGAAATTCAGGTTTGTTTGTGATAGTGCCCTCTCACTGTAGAAACCCTGCAAGTACAAAGACAATGGAGTCTGGCTCTTTAGGCTTGCATCACAGGACAGGCTGTCAGCACTCTGCTGGCAAGGAAACCTTGCTCTTCTCCAAGATCCCCATATTCTCACAGTGGCAAAGCAGGAAATGTCTGAGCCTTCAAGCCCAACTACCATTTATACTTTCTTTTTTAAATGAGATGTTAAGGTGAAGGAATAGTTACACATATTCCTTCACTTCAGCCAAGGGAGCCAAGGGTCAAACTCTTTGTCAGATGCTCTGTCCTCCAGCCCATTTCCAGCACCTTGAAGATAATTCTCTAACAGTTTTATCCATGCCTCAGCTGCACCCAGCTGCCCAAAGATCACAGCATTTGTTGTATGATAAAAGGGGAGTACCATAGAATTGGGACCAAAGGAAAATGGAACCAAGTTCTAGAATCCCTATGCACATGTCAAAAGCTTTTAATTATATTGTTTCAATTTAATCTCTACAACATTATTTTAGAAAGAAATGCCAGGATTTCTATAACAAATACAGAGAAGTTGAGGCTAGAAAATCCAGCACTTTCCCTAGATATTAATGACGATAAAGATAACCCAAGTTCCCTAACAATGTATTTTCCACTGTGTAACTTCAGACCAAGAGAGATCATTTAGTTTCAGATAATCCTCTACTTCTGTAAAAATGCCGGAATTCGTTTTCAGAGATTTATTTTAGTCATTTTTCTTTCTGAAGAAGAGCCTGTTTAAACATCATGCCAATTAATATATTAGTTTTGTCATGGATAAGAAAGAAGTGAGGAATTACATTTGACATAAAGAATGCAATATGTCGGAAATGGAAATGATGCATTTTGTTGGTCTAAATGCTTAATTAAGAGAATCAGTTTACCAAGCTCCACTGTTAAGAGCAGAATAGAATTCATTTCCAACTTATTCTATCTGCAAACAACTATTTTACCTAGGGAAGGTGAAGTATGGGATAGAGGGTCTTCTACCCTAAGGAGAGAATTTAGTGGAAGAAAATGTCACAATTCTTTTTAAGACAGCCACCTCCCTTCTGCTATCATGCACAATATACATTTCATTTTATGGTAGCAGACTTTTAAGCCCTAATAACTTATGTATCAAAGTGTAAGCCCAAAATATTATAAGACTGCCTTTATAGGAATTAGATCCATTTTAGAACCAAATACCTAAAGATGGAGAGAGTGAGAAAAAGATCCCATGTAATACATTTGTCATTTTTATGCTCTAGTTCAAAGCTAGATGATTTTCTCTATCGCCATCAATTATCTTTCAAAGGCTGTCAAATATGTTCTCTTTTCCTTCTTGTGCAGCTAGAAAATAGAAATAAGAAATGTGATTTTTAAAGGTAGATAAGTTATCAAAGCAGAAATGCCTTTGAATTAGATCATTCTTCCATAGCATAATGAATTTGAAATCTCCGGTAGAGTTTTCTAAGGAGCATTTAGCAATACTCAGGGAACGTCAAACATTGGGTATCAGTGAGGCTTTTGCCGTAGTCCACACTTTATATGGCAGCCTTAGCAGTAACTGAGAGGGGGGAAGGCCAGTGTCTGATTACACAGTGAGGAAGGATTTCTGACTGGACAGTAGGTGAGCACCTCTAGTGGCTGTTCTTTCACATTTATCAAAAGCAACATCGTTTTTTCAGGCATAGTTGGAGACAGGACTGGATAAGGCTTTGAGAATCAAAGAAGTAATAGCTGTATACTTTAGATACTTTTCTGTGCAGGTTGTATATCCAGAGCATCAACTCCTTGGTAAGTGATTCTACATAAAGAGATTTTACAAAATGTACAAAGGATAGAGAGGACTCTTCGACCTTTAATGAATAGAAAACACATTTCCTAATGCAGAGAATCAAACCATGGGAATGATTTTTATCTATTATGCATGTCACATATAGTTCCCAAAACGATTTAAGATATCTTACAAGGAAGCATAAAATGGAAAGATACAAGTGCCATTAAACACACACACACACACACACACACACACACACACACACACACACACACAAATGATGTAGGAACAAAGTAGAATAAGAAAATGTCATCGTAACCCACAAGTCTACTATAGATAAACCACAAAAATAGATCTGAATTACAAATTAGAAAGCTTGTAAGGTATAAAATTTACAATGGCCATGAGATTCAAACAAAACAATTGCTGAGGAGAAGTGCACTATACTTCATACTTAAATCAGATAATAGTTTCTCTTGGGTCCTCATGAAAAGGACACTGAGATGCAGATGAAACAGGTGTACCCAGAATGTCACATTCTGCTCTTAAGAGCTGAGAATTTCTTTGTTACAGAACCTTAATCCTTTTGAGGTAAAAAGCACTGTTATGTAATTCATCCCATTTTCTATGTAAAAAATTCCTACAGATTATCTTTATAGGAAAATATCTGTGTCTGTAGTTAAATATGTAGCTATATAGTTAAAGAGATATTTTTAAACCCAGATTTAAAATTAATGTCATATTTAAAAAGCAAGAGGCACATATTACAGTAAGATTTAATGTTATTAAATTCCATAATCAGATTTTTTTCTGTAAGAATTTACCTTTAAATTCAGCCTCTTTTTGGCCAAGACACCCCTTTAGTACCAGCCTGTAAGTTATGCTTCTTTAATATCTCCCCAATTCTTCCTCATTCCACATAGGCATCACTACTGCCACCATTCAGGTCCCCATGTCTCATGTGGGCCATTCCTCCAAATGCTTCTTACGTTCTAGCTTTGCTATGCCTTGTTTCTCTGTAAGCCAGCCTCCTTTCCGCTTCCTGGCTGATTTCTCTAAATTGCTAATATGTTTATGGCCCTCCTGTGTTCAATATTTCAATTGTTCCTATAATGATTTACTTGACACTTTATAACATGTTCTTTTTTTTCCTGTCCAGGAGTGTTTGGAACATTAACTCCAAACACTCATTTTACTTTTTTCCAGCAGCCGTCCTGAGCCACGTGTACTTCCCAAAATTTGGCAATTTTTTTTTTTTCTCACGTTCTCTCTTTCTGTCTTTGCACATCCTGTTGTCACTGTTTTAAGTGTCTTTCTTCACCTTAATTTCAGTATGATTGTCACCTCTTCTGGAATCACTTCCCTGGTGCCAACAATGTGGGTTGGCTTATGTTCAGACATGTTCTCTTAGTCCTCTTTGTTTTTCATCTCTATTATAACCCTTACCACTATTCAGGCACCTTTACTTCTCAGTCTCCCATGAGACCATGAGCTTTCTAAGGATGGCAAGCATGACTTTTTAGTCCTCTTATTCAACTTCTGATAGACTTACTTGTATTTGCTAATAATAAAATCAATTTTGATGTCCGTAGTTCTTCCCATGGGGTAGCCTGTGTTATAAAGCTTAGTACATATTTAATTCTTTCAATAACTGTTTAAGGTAGATAGTAATGTTATCTCTAGTTGATAGATAATAAAAGGAAAGATTGAGAGTGTAATCAGCTTTTCAAAGGCCACCTAACTAGTGCATCTAGTACAGAAGAACTAGAACAAAAAGAAAAGGCTAACCAACTTCACTACTTACTTTTTGTTAAAAATTCTATATGAAAAAAAATACCATACTGATGCTCAAAAACAAACCAAAATCTGAAAGTGGAATATGTTTTAGTACAGAAGGATTAAACATTTAATTACCAAAACCTTATACAGACCTGTACAAGGGAGATGAAATTGAATGACAGAAAAAAAAATTAACCTCAGAAATGTCCAAGGCAAATAAGAATGATATGAAAAATAAGATTGTGTCAATAATGTGTTGCTAACTTTCACCTAATACAGGCAATTCTCACTTTGCACAGTAGTACCTCAAGGTAAAAATGACCATGTAAGCTGGAATTGTGCAAAGCAATCATAGTCAATGGGAAAGATTACAATTGCTTAATGATCTTCATTTTGTCAGAACATTGAAAACTATTACTGTAGGTTATAAATGCACAGTAAAATCAAATTAGTAAAATTAACACTTACCAAGTACATTGCAATTTAAAATACTGAAAGCTTGAGAATCACAGTTTTATGTCTTTAGAAAAAGTCTATGAGGACAGTTTGGACTAATGGTATAGAGTGAGCTTATTTTCTATGTCTTGGCAAATTGTCATTCTCCTTTCAAATTTGGGATCAGCTTCCAACATTTCATCCTTGTTGCTTTCCATGTTGGAAAATGCCTCTGAGAGTTCCTTTAACATGAAATATTTGACAGTGTTACTTCCTCTGCGAATGCTTCATCTTTGTTGTCACAACCGTTTTGTTCATATGTATTCATACATACTTCTTTTCACTTAACTTACCTTCTCATTCTAATTTCACTTGGTTTTATTTCTTTCCTTTTGTTTCTGCACCTTCATCTTTGTTGCTCAATTTTCCTTTTAATTATACAATTTTATAAAATGTTGCATGGGTTCCTTTCTGTGAGACAAGGAGGAGGCCCAACTAAATGTTTTGCTGCCTGTGTGTGAACTGGAGAAAAGACAAAGACGTGCAGCGACCTGTTACTGACAGACTTTGCTAATTTGCATGGTTCTGATATGCAGTAGCAGAACCATGCAAAATGAGAACTCTTCTGCTTACTACACTACATCTCATGCACTCCATTCAATAAATATCAATACAATAATCACAAGCAGGCACTGTTACAATCCTAATTCTATACATGAGGAAGGTGTAGCAAAGAGCTGTAAAGTCGGTCGTCCATGGTCACACAATTATCGTAGTTAGGATTCAAATCCAGGATCTTTCTTTTGGAGGCTAAGCTCTTAGAACACCCTATTACTCCTGCCATTCTAAATGAATGAATGAAATAATAAATACACTGAATACAGAAAGTTTCCTGTCCTTTGTGATTTTTTCATTAGAATACTATTAATTAATTCTCTGTATAGAGATGAATTGGTTTTAGAATCTCATTACCTGATAATGATAGACACAAATGAATAAATGCATACATACCTTTTTTTTCAGAATAGATAAAATATATCAAACAAAACACTCTAGCAAGAATGTTATTAATGCAAGTTGGACTTTAATTTAGAATCACTCCAACTTGATGTTAAATTCTTCTACATGTATATAAACTATGTTGTTTTGTTTTTGTTTGTTTTTTGTCTTGCTTATTTGGTGAGGCTGTTGGAAGCTGTGATGATAGCAAAAAGAAGAAGGATCCCTTTGAAGTTCTGATGCAACCATGAGCCCTCTTTGCAGAGAGATACAAATACACTCAGTATTTTGTGTACAATTTAAATGCACGCACTGACCCCCTGAAGTCCATTCACAGACTTCCTAGGAGATTAAGGGCCTGCCTAGATCTTAGTTTCTTAACAGTCTAAAGGTTCATTTCTTTCTCCTGCTGTATCCCTTAGTGACTCTAGGCTGTTAGAGTCTCTGGTATATTACGATACCATCTTCTCAACACAAGACTTCACCGTTTACCCTTGGAGAAAGTACATGGACTGTCATGCCCCAGCTGTACAGCTTCCTTTGCTTTTTACTTTTCTACCAGCTCTGCTCCTTGCACAGAGTTCAAAAACCAGGATTTTAAACATTCTTACATTCTTTTTTGCCTCCTCCTTTTATTCCACATTATGTCCTGTGTTTGATTGTCTTCAATCAGGTGTCGATTTGATGGTATATTTCCACTCCACCAATAAGTGTCTGTATTGATTACCATCCATGTATTCAACTCATGTTTATTGGATGCAAAAATGTGTGCCTAATGTATTCTTGGTGCTGAGAATATACCGATAAACACTTCATACGAAGATTCTATTCTCATGTGCCTTGCAAGCCCCTGAGGACAGAGGGATAAAAAACAAGTAAAAGTTAATTAAGTACTGAATTTAGTATGATAGTATGTTCACAAAAGTAAATTTAAAGGTGATATGGAGTAGCTTTTTAGAAGAAGAGCCCATTTAGCCTCTTTCGGCCGGGGGAGGGGGGATCTCTGAAACCATATTTGAGTTGAGAACACATCTTCAGGGATATAGGATAGAAATATACTAGATAGGTAGAGAGAACAACAAGTGGAAAAGGCCCTGAGGTGAAGCAAGCCTATTTGTAAATTAGGGAAAATCTGCACATGTTCCAAAGAATTAAAAACAATAGTGAAAGGAAATGTTAAACCTATAGCCAGATCTGGAGGGATTCTAGAACAGGAATTGAAAAGGAGGCTGAACACTAGCTTAGTAAGTAGTTTATGAGATGAAGTTGGAGCTTTATACAGGACATTTGAAACAACTGAAAGGAAGTGATTGATCTAATATGTATATCACAAATTTTATAAATATCACTCTTGACTTGTTGTGGAGATGTTTAAAGGGACATTGGGGAAGTAGTAATATCACTAGAAGGCTATTTTTGCAGTTCAGGAAGCCTATGTTAAGGTGAAGGAAATGATGATGGAGGGGTGTGGATGGTTCAGAGATTGATTTTGGACAGGTCTATCTGATTTACATTAGGAGAAAGAAAAAGCTTAGCTCATTTTATTGACAAGGTGTATTGATTTAAAATGTTTGTAGACCATGATCACTGAAATAATATTCTTTACATTTTTATAGTTTATTGTTTCAGGTAAACCATATACGAAAATATAAAGAGATTTCAATATATATTAGGCTCCTTCAAATTTTCCTGTTAAATATTCTTTCTCAGGTTTTAAACTATTTTATAATATGCATTTTTTCATGTAATCAGTATTACTCTCAAGTCTTAAATACTATAGTGTTCTATTTGGATATACTTTCTTCACTTGTGATTTTAGGGAACATTTCTTAAAGGCAAAATACTTTTCTAAATATCAAACAACTCATACAGTATTATATATTCTCTTACAGTTTCTTTAACTGATTCATTTTACATAATACCTCATTTTTTTAGCCTCTGTTTTTTTCTTACCTAAAAGTCTTACATACTTTACGTGTGCATATTCAGATATGGTGATTTAGAGAGGTTTCTTTTTTTTAAATTTAATGTTTATTTACTTATTTTGAGAGAGAGGGAGAGAAAGAAAAAGAGAGAGCATGCACCTGTGAGTTGGGGAAGGGCAGAGAGAGAGGGAGAGAGAATCCAGAGAAGGCTCCATGCTGTTAGTGTGGAACTTGACACAGGGCTCAATCTCATGAACCATGAGATCTTGACCTGAGCCGAGATCAAGATTCAGACATCAACCAACTGAGCCACCCAGGTGCCCCAGAAATTTTAAACGTCTCACAATTTTTTCCTGTTTTTCATTTTGGTAAATCATAAACATGCCATTAATAAATTTCCCCCCAGGGAGGAGTTAAGATGGTGGAGGAGTAGGGGGACCCTAAGCTTGTCTTGTCCCTAGAATAAATTTTCCCCCAAATATGTCAATGCAAAGATGCAAACTTCTTTTCATCTTCCATAAACTAAAGCAGTAGTTCAGGCCAGAAATATTTGCCTAACAATTCAGTTCAATAAATCTGACGAGAGAATCTATCTGACAGGCACTGTGCCAGGTGCTGTGGGAGGCTCCCTGTACAGTCACTGTCAGTCTTTAAAATTCAATTTACATCATTAATGTAGGAATGACCCCTATTTTATTTTTTAATAGCATGTTGATAGTCTATGGGTAGATTGACCTCATAGGATTTTTTTTCCCCAGTATCATTTGTCATGCTCTCACCAGTGCCTGTGAGTCTCAGTGATTTTTCTTGACTCATACCAGTTGCTAAGTAACGTGGAAAAGTACAGCTGCAGCTTCACTTCCTTCAAACTGCTGCTCCTAAATATGAATAAAACCATAGACATTCTATTTTTGTGTTCAGAACTCACCACTTTCAAAGCTTCTGTGTCAGATTCTCTGAAGCATAATGGAGAAGGCAGTAAAATTACAGACCAAATAAGACTTCTGAGAAATATTTGCTTATTTTTTTTATCTCCAGATGCAATTAGATTATTTCTTGTCTACCTCTGTGTTTCCATTAACGTCCTATAATGGATGAATTGAACTAAGAACCAAGAGGACTCTGCTTGACCTTGAGCAAATTATACATTTCTCAAGTTTCTGTTTCTTAGTAATATATGAAATGGTTAAATTCAGTGTTCATATTTCTCCTCTTCCAGCTGGATGATTCTGTGAAACAGCTTTGCATTGTATCACTAAACCACTGAATGGTGTTTCTTTTGAAATAAACTTTACAATTTATGTTATTATTTTTGTGTTTCTATTTGACACACGCTAAGTACTGTAGATATTTTATTTTATTTTAATTTTTTTACATTTATTTATTTTTGAGAAACAGAGTGAGACAAAGCGTGAGCAGGGGAGGGACAGAGAGAGAAGGAGACACAGAATCTGAAGCAGGCTCCAGGCTCTGAGCAAGCGGACAGCACAGAGCCTGACGTGGGGCTCGAACCCACAAACTGTGAGATCATGACCTGAGCCAAAGTCGGACGCTCAACCGACTGAGCCACCCAGGCACCCCAATACTGTAGATAATTTTAAAGAGAATTCTACTTCTAGACACTTGGTAGTTCTTTGCGTTCTCTATGGAGAAGTAAATATATTTACATAAAGATGATGACAGCATTTTAGGTCATTTCCCTCGTCCAACTTCACATCGTAGGTGCCTAAGTTCAGCTTCCATCTTGGGGAATGGAACAAGAGTGTATGTTACCTTGCCTTCTATCTCTTTCAATTCCAGGTTCCTAATTGCTTTAGTAAGATCTCTAGCGGTGGAAAGAGTTTCTTTAGAGTATGTTGAGTTTTTCAAATATAATCTGTATCTTCATCCATTGTAACTATGAGTGCTTGTCTGTCTCCCTCCCCAGGCCTTGACCTCCTGCAGAGAGAACATTTTGTGTATTTCATCTTTACAATTTCAGGACCTAGCACAGTTCCTGTTGTATTGCAGTTGTTAAATATTTTCTCTTAAGCACCAAAAGTAAAAAGTGCTGTAGGAAACCTCATGTATCCTTTGACTAGTGGGGATATAGTTAGCGAATTAATTCTTTCCAGAACAGAATTTCATGGAGGCTATATCTCCAGAGTCTGTATCCTCAGAAACAATCTAAGAAATAGCATTTTCTATGTTTCTATAGAGCATATCTTCATTCTAACTATAAAGGAAAGTGTAAATTGAAAAAAGTAATCATAATCTTTTCAGATTCATCATTTTCTGTTTCTGCCATTCTGAGTAGCAGGGGCATGGCACTGGGGGTAACTGGAAAAGGAGTTGCCCTTTATCCCAAAAGGATTTTTTATATTAAAAGTGGCATTTATAGAATATATTTTAGGATAAAAATTATATATTATGAGAATAATTTATAGTTAAATGGAATGTCTAATAGCACCCTCTTCCCAAGTAATAGTATATTCTGTGTGTATATATGTCATTACATATGTATGTATTATCTTATTTTGTGTGTGTATGTAAAATAACCCAGTGGATAGATAAGGAAGAAGTGGTATATGTATTCAATGGAATATTAAAAAGCCATAAAAAAATAATGAAATCTTGCCATTTGCAACAACATGCATAGAACTAGAGAGTATAATGCTAAGTGAAATAAATCAGTCAGAGAAAGACAAACAATATGATCTCACTCATATGTGGAATTTCTAAACAAAATGAACAGAAGGGGGAAAAAGGAGAGGGAGATAAATCAATAAGTCGACTCTTAACTATAGGAACTAACTGATGGCTACTAGAGGGGAAGTAGGTGGCAGAATGGGTGAGATTACGTCATGGGGATTAAAGAGTACACTTAGCATGATGAACACTGAGTAATATATAGAATTCTTGAATCTATATTGTATACCTGAAACTAATACAGTACAGTATATTAATTATACTGGAATTAAAATTTAAAAACTTAGTAAAAGAGGCTTCTGGGTGGCTCAGCCTGTTAAGCGTTTGATTTAGGCTCAGGTCTTGATCTCACGGTCCATTGGTTTGAGCCCTGCATTGAGCCCTGACAGCTCAGAGCCTGGAGCCTGCTTCAGATTCTGTGTCTCCCTCTCTCTCTGCCCCACCCCTGCTCATGATCCGGCTCCTCTCTTTCTCTCTCAAAAAAAAGAAAAGTATTAGCAAAAGACCAGCTTTATTTTTGCCTTAAAGTTATTAAATATAATATTTGAGTGTGTAGGATAAGAGTAATATTTTATAAGAAAAAATAGGTGAAGACAATCACCTCTTTCTCAGCATACCAGTTAGGCTCAGTTTTCTCAAATGTAAATCAAAATAGGAAGACCTAAATAACTTCTTTCTTACATTCTTGCTTGCTTATGCAAATATATTGTCATATTGAACAATAAAATTTAGGTTTTTACCTGATTTTATGGTAATTGTTCTTTATATTCAGTGACAATTTAATTAAATGAAAATGACCCTAAAATGTATCTATTTTTGGTGTTAATTATTGTCTCCTATAAGTGATTGGTTATTTGAAAATTCATTAATAATTTATCTAAAGTATTTTTATGTGTAGAAGCACTTTTTTTTCCTTTTCACAATTTAAATATAGTCATTGATTATTTTTCTAAATATAAGCATAACACCAAGGAAGAGTTTGTATGAAATATAAAATAGAGTTGATTCCAACCATGATTTTATGGTCTCAGTTTAAAGGAATTTTTTAGACTGCTGATGCCAAAGTATGTTAATTGGAAGGCAAGAAAAAAAGAAAGTAGAGAAGGAAGGAAGGAAAGAAAGGATGAAAGAAACATATAAGGAAAAGGGAAAAGATAAATAGGGGATTTATGTTTTGTTAATTGTTTTTAGTACCTAAAATGTGTATGAAGCAAACTAAGTGTGTTATCTTTGACATAGCATTTAACCTGCATGATATCACTTAGCTATGTCTCTTGATTAACTCAGGGAGAAGACATATTTATGAATATGCTGCCAGGATTATGTCTCAAATTTTATATCAGTGTGCTTATTACACATATTCTAGCTGCTTTGTCAGTGGGACCACCATGAGCAGTTTTGTACAGTAACCATAGCCTAATTTGGACTTGTTCTTGTGTCTTAGTTGCACATAGGCTGAGAGATAGCAGCTTACATGGTAAATATGGTATTCTATATCCAGTTCCAGTGGGAGGTTCCCGCATGCCACCAAGTAACTCAGTTCTGACACCACCTGGGGATAGCATCAGATTCCACAGGTTATACACTAAGTTCTATCAGACTGCCCTGCCACCACCCCCCATTCCAGGTGCTATTGCAAGTCCAGTTATTATCTGTGCTTCTGACCAACTGGTTATAGATGGGAGGTTCCAACAACCCCTGCCCTAGGTTCAATTAGTTTGCTAGAGCAGCTCACAGAAGTCAGAGAAACAGTTTACTTACTGGATTGCTGGTTCATTATAAAAGGGTATAACTCAGGAAAAGCCAGATCAAGGAAATACAGAGATAAAAGTATGGGGAATGGGCACAAATTTCCATGCTTGCTCCAGGCATTCTAGTCTCCCCGAATCTCCACGTATTCACCAATTTGGAAGGTCTCCAAACCCTATCCTTTTGGGTTTTTAATGGAGGTTTCATGTTATAGGCAAGGTTGATTAAGTCACTGGCCATAGATAACTGATTCAGCCTCCCTTCCCAATGTCAGGGGCTGGACTGGAAGTTCTAGCCTTCGAACACATGGTTGGCTCTTCTGGCAACCCACCCTCGAAACTTAGGTGAAATCATCTCCTTAACATAACAAAAGACATATTTATGCTTCTCCTTCTCAATTAGGAAATTCCAAGGTCTGTGCCAAAAACAAGAGGAAGACCAAAGACATATTTCTTACTACAAAAATCACAAGATGGTCTTGACTAAGACAATTTAGCTCTGCTTCACCTGGTCCTTCTTTATAAAAACTAGTCTAGACATATTCTCATGGAAGATGCAGAGAACAGGCAGAAGTAAGTGTTCTGTGTCAATGCAGATTATGCTCAGAGACTCTTAGTCTTTGCCACAATTTATTTAACACAGATTTACTGTGGGAAATTCACAAGCCAATTGTATACAATATAACATCTCTTAATAAGCCAATAAAGAAAGAATTAACATACTCAGAACCAATGATAGATTAATCACACTATTGCCCCAGGTAAGGGGAGATGAAAGGAATACAGTCAAAATTTAGTTGAGGTGTACCTTTACACTAGTTGGTACTCAGGAAAGATGGCTTAACCATGAGCTGAAACTAGAGATGATGAATGACAACATCCAGAAACAATAACTTTATTCTTATACCAGAACAACTTTAATTATAAAAACAACTTTGGTCTTCAAAATGACTTAATTTTTGGCATAAACATGTACGTTTGAAATCATTACCAATCCACTACACAAGAATAAGCGAGGTCTTTTCTATCCTCCTGATTGCATCGAGTTTGCTAATATTCTGTTTCCCAAACCAAGTCACATGGCCAATACCAGAGTCATGGTGGAAGTGGATTATAAGTTGAAAAGAAAAAGTATTTGACTACAGAAAGACCATTAACTGGCCTCATCAATGTACTATGCCACACCTCAGAATGTGGAAGGAGGGCTTTCATGAAGGAAAGGAATCTCAGTAGGATTTGAGTATTCAACATACTCATAATTATTGACAAACACCCAAATGTCTCCTTTTCAGATCTTTGGCTTCTTTCCTAAACAATGCTGTATATTTGATATAAGAGTCCTGGAAAAAATTATGAACTAATTTTCATTTCATACGTAGCCACCCATAAAATTAAAAACTTTGTTTTTCAGGCAACTTGTCTTGCACCTATAAGATAAAAGGAATTCAGTAAAGGTAGAACTAGAGTCTTACTTTCTTGTTCTCAATCTTTAACTTAAGCAGAGAATTTAAACCTCAGAAAATAGGAATCAACTGAGAACTTCACATCTCTCAATACCAGTGACTCTATCCAAATATCTGCACTAAGACACTTGACTAAACTCTAGCATGGCTTCTGACAGCCTACAACCACGTTGTTGGGATGGCCCAGTCCCCCCTTAAGTTTCTACCTGGGAAAGCTCAAATGTCCAAATCATTTAAGGTTTATTCCAGTTAAAATCTGATGACAGGCTTCTGATCTCCCTTTTCTGAGAGCATTTACTTTGGAAAGCTTACAACTGTAAATCCTTTCCTAGTCCCTTTGAGCTGTGGATGTATCTTCTACAACCCAGGAATATCTTTCTCAATGACTCGGGGGCCATTCCTTTAAAATGTAAACATCAAGAAAGCTAGAACCCCTTTCTCCCAGTCTTTGTGCGAGAGTGGCAATCTAACTTCTGTAAGCGCTGGTTAACAGACATAGACTGCCCAGTCTAAGTCACTTTGGGCTGCTATAACAAAAGATCATAGACTGGGTGGCTTATAGACAACAGAAATTTATTGTTCACAGTTCTGAAGGCTAGAAAGTCCATGATCAAGGCACGAGCAGATTTACTGCCTTGTGGGAACGCTCTTCCTGGTTTCTAGGTAGCAGTCATACTGTACCCTCCTATAGTGGAAAGAGAACAAGGTAACTTTGTGGTCCCTTTTATTAGGGCACTAGTCTTTCAGTACTCTCCCTTTAGCATACTTGAGTGTTTAAAAGACCTCTTATCTTTAGTTCTAGTGAGTTGAGTTTGGGGTACATGAAGGTCTCTGCTATTCCAATAATGAATAAAACCTACCCTACCAACCTACACTAGTACTGGGCTTTGTTTCACTTTTACACAACCCAAGGCAAAGGTAAAACTAAGGGTATGACCTTTCCACTCAAGTGTATAGTTAATATTTGAAAATTTTGACTTAGTTCCCTTTCAAATCGGCTGCTAATTCTAATCATGTATTTTGATCCTTTCACATTTGTTTCACCTCTTTATTTCTTTAAACTTATTATACATCGTTATTAATATTCTATTTCCAATAATTCAGATATCTGTGATCTTTGCAGGTGTGGTTCTATTACTTATTTTCCTACCGATTCTCACTTATGAATACTTTTCTTGTATTTTTTACTTGTTGTATGTCTATTTCTGATCTCATGGTTTTTGGAAAGCTGTCTGTGTAAATACTTAATATCTAATTGAGGATGGTTTTTCCCTAAGAATGATTTCAGTGTCTTTTTGTCAGGTGCTTTAGTTGATAGCATACCCAGATCTCTGTTAAATTAAAATATTTGACTTTCAGTTGTTGTTTTTTTTTCTTTTATTCAGTTTTTTTTATGACTTCAGCTTTTTGTCATTGCAAATACTATATAGTCAAACCTGAAATCTAGATGTTAACTATCCCTTTGCCATGAATTCTTATGGACTACTACTTTTGACTTCCTGCCAGAACCAAGGTTAAGACAGTGTTCTGTAAGGGCTCCTGGGTGGCTCAGTCAGTTGAGCATCTGACTCTTGATTTCCACTCAAGTCATCATCCCAGGGTAATGGGACCAAGCCCCACAATGGGCTCCATGCTGCACATGGAGCCTGCTTAAGATTCTCTCTCTGTCTCCTCTGCCCCTTTTCCCTGCTCACATTCTCTCTCTCTTCTCTCTCTCTCTGAAAAATAAAAATAAAAAAATATTTTTAAAAAAGAGTGTTCTTTGTTGAATATCACTGTCGGATGTGTGTGTGTGTGTGTGTGTGTGTGTGTGTGTTTTCCCCTAGTTCACCCTTTTCATCTTAACTTTTTCTAAGGCCTGTCTCTATACAGTATGATCTACAGTAAGATTTCCTATCCTGTGTAGGTTCAAGGATTTTTTTCCATTATCCATCCATAAACCAAATCTCTAAGTTAAGAAACTCCACAGATAACCAGAATCACTTCAGAATGCTCACTTCAGAAATGTTTTTCCTTATTTTCTTTCAATCCCTTTTAATCGTTTTAATATTTTGTTTTCTCCAGCATTATTAGAGTTTTGTAGCAAGAATCTTTCAATATTTCTAGTTCATAGAAAATCTATAAATGGAGGTTTGTTTGGTGTTTTTTGGGGAGAGTGTTGTTTAATTTTTATTATAGTGTTTGTGCTGTTTACTCTATCAGGCCTTTTTATTTGGGAATTGAGATCCTTAAATTATTTAAAAATATCTTTTGTTATTTTCTTGATAACATCCTTCTTTTACTGTTTTCTTTCTGAAACTTCTGTTATTGAGATGTTGGATCTCTGGTTTGATTTTCTTAAACCAACTCTTCTAATTTTCATTTCTGTTTATTTCATCATCTCTATATTCTAATATTTTATTGTTTTTCAAAATTTCTATAATAGTTTCTAAGAGCTTCATCTTATTCACTGCATCTTCCTTTTTGTAATATTCAGTCCAATAATTCATGTATCCTTCTATTTTTTTTTACTTCTGAAGATACTAATTAAGCTTTAAATATTTAAAGTTTTCAAAGACAATTTTTAAAGACTGGTTCCAATTTCTACCAAATTCCAATCAGTTTGTTTTTGATTCTGTGTTTCTGTTAAAGATATTTCGTAGTCCTTTGTTACTTTTGTTTGCTTGTTCCTATTTAAGAGTAGGGCCCTAAAGAGCTAGTATATCTGAATCACACTTACTAAGATATTTCAAGGTTTGCGTGTACATATTTGTGTGACCTTATATTTGCTGGAACTCCATGTATGTAAATTATTTGAGATCTCAGTTGATGGTTTTCATGTGGGAAAGATTAGAACTTCTTTCTATAAGTATCAGTCTCATCTACTAAGGTTCTTAGTCTGACAGTACTGATGTGCAATGCTTCTGAGTGACAGAATCTTTAAGTCTTTTTTCCTTGACTAATCAGATTTCCTAGTGTAAAGTGATACAATCCTGGAAAGCATAAGCCATGCTGCCAGAATTCTGAGGGTGAAAGTGAAAAGGCTTATCAATCAGATAAATCTAATTTATGCTACAGTAAAAATGGCCTAAGTGATTTATACAAATTTTTATTTTGATATCCCATTATTTATTCTTTAATGGTAAGCTGTAAGTCCTCTCCAGTATTGTCTTAACTTGAGAGCCGAAGCTATGTATCAGCCTATACATGGTAGTGTTTTTAAATCTACCACTCAGAGGTTAAAGATCTCATGTTCCTTCACATTTCAAAAGTCAAGTAACATGAGTAATCCACAGAAGAATAACCCATTCCCAGGGAAAGGCAGTGTATTTATATAAATAATAACACAATTTATCATGATCTTACTATCTGTAGATATTTATTATTCTACCTTTTCTCTTCCTGTACTCTTCCCATCTTCCATGAGTATGCAATCATTCTTATTTACCTTCTCAGAGAGGTAGTCATTCTTCAGCCTGGATTATGTTGGGATAGTTCCCCAGAAGCTCAGAAATTAGAAGCTGATTCATGTCTGTGTGCTGTGTGACTTTTTAGGCTCACCTTCAAGATGATATGAGGTCCTGAAGTGCCAAGAATTCTTATTTTCTGAGTTTAACTATAAAACAAATGACAATGAGGAATTAAAATATATACCAGTTAATTTGTGAGGTCATGTTTCTTATTAAATACTGTTTATATATTAAATTTTATTTAATACTATATGTATTAGAAATGAAAACAATACAATAAGAAATGTTGATTCATTCAATAAAAAGGTGTGTTTATATAGAATACAGAAGAAACAGGAAAGACAAAGATAACAAAACTCATTACATAACCACATATCTTATTCTGCTTTTCTTTCCTCTTCCATTGGGAAGTTTTAAATAAAACATACAGCCTTTCTTTTTGCTAAAATTTCTCAGACACAGAGGCAGAACTGGAGAAACCACAACATGATAGTATTAGCATCTGTTTTAGTCAGCTCAAGATGCCATAACAAAATACAAAATAAACTGGGTGGCTTAAACAACGGGCGTTTATTTACTCACAGTTATGGAGGCTGGAAGTTGGAGATAAGGGTGCCAGTGTGGTCAGTTTCTGACAAGAACACTTTTCCTGGATAAGTGCTTTCTCATTGCCTTCTCACCTGGCACAGAGAGAAAGAGAGATGGGGGAGGGAGAGGGAGAGATTGAGAGAGAGAGAGAGAGAGAGAGAGAGAGCGCAAATAAGTAGCTCTCTGGTGACTCTTCTTATAAAGGGCATTAATCTCATGAGACGAGGGTCCTGCCCTTAGGATCTAATTACTTACTAAAGTCTCCAAATGCAGATGCCATCGCATTGGGTGTTGGGACTTCATCATGTGAATTTGGTGGGGGGCACAAACATACAGCCTGTACCGGACTCCAAATGTCCAGTAATGATGTCAGGTTTTATAACTGATCAAAGAAAGTCTCAAGGTGGAGAGAGTTTAGTTTCTGTGGGCTTATATGAAGTATTTATGTTTTCTTAAGTCCAGATTTTGACATAATAATAGCATTTTCATGACTACTGTTTCCCTGAAAGCATTGCAAAAAAGATATAGAAGCCTATAATTAAGCCATTTTTACTTAAATAATGTGAAACTTAAATTTCATGTTTCATTTTACCCTTAAAAATGTAGGTCTTTGTCAATATAAACTTTGTTGTTGTTGTTGTTTTTCCCCAGTAATACATGCATTACATCTCTGTAATTTGAAGACTAACTTGAAATTGGAAATAAGGAAATTCATGGAGAAAGGATATTCCAAAATATTTTAAAAATTCTGTTTCTTATTTACAAACAACATTTTTTTTCAAGGTAGAAGGGGAAGCTTTGTCCTATTTATAAAGAACCCCAAATGAGGGGTGGCTGGGTGGCTCAGTTGGTCAGGTGTCCAACTCTTGATTTCCACTCAGGTCATGATTTCACAGTTCCTGAGATCGAACCCTGTGTCTGGCTCTGTGCTGACATTAGGGAGCCTGCTTGGGATTTTCTCTCTCTCCCTCTCTCTGTGTCCCTCCCCCATGTGTGCATGTTCTCTCTCAGAATAAATAAATACATATTAAAAAAAAATAGGGGTGCCTGGGTGGCCCAGTTGACTGAGCATCCAATTTCAGCTCAGATCATGATCTCATGATGTGTGAGTTCGAGCCCCACATTGAGCTTCAGATCCTCTGTCCCTCTCTTTCTCTGCCCCTCCCCCACTCATGCTCACTCTCTCTCTCTCTCAAAAATAAAGAAAAAAAAGGAAAGAAAACCCAAAGTGATTCTTAGATCTTTATATATGCACAAATATGATATTGTGTAAACCACTTTACACCATCAGTAGTTCTATGATTAATTACTCTGAGAAATAATATGAATTCTAAATTAGTTTAAAATGAAAAATTTCTTTCTTCTCAATTTATTTCAGTAACTATATCTAAACTTGGCATCAACTTCAATATTTTCCCCATTCCAGAGTTTTTATAACCATTAAGATATACTGAAAATTATTTTGCTTTATTTCTTCAGATGTATTTGGCCTTTTATTATCTTAATTTTATTCAGTTATTTTAAAAAATCTTTTTTGTTGTTTTTTAAGAGAGAGAGGGTGTGAGCATAGAAGAGGGGCAGGAGGAGAGGAAGAGAATCCCAAGCAGGTTCTACGCTCAGCACAGAGCCTGATGTGGGGTTCAATTTGACGACCATGAAACCATGACCTGAGCTGAAGTCAAGAGTTTGATGCTTAACCGACTGAGCCACCCAGGTGCCCCTCTTTTTAAAAAATCTTAAATCTAATTATCTTTTATGTAGGATTATATGTTCAATATATACTTTTGGGGTTAAGAGTCTCTTTGTTCACTTTAAATACTTACACTACATTGACTGACTCCTTGGGTGGCAAGTTATATCCTTGATTAAACATTCTTTGAAAATGCTTATACTAATTTTCAAAGTTAATAATGAATAAGTGCACACAGGCCATTCTTTTCAATGCCATTTATGCTGTAGTTCTATGTTCCTGTTATGGAATTAATGTTTTTCTTTTTTTAGAGAGAAATTTAAAATGGCACGTTCACATTCCAAAAACACTACATAGAAACTTAACTATTCTATATTTCTTTTTTTTTTTTTGCAGACTCTTTTATGTATGGACAGATTAGAAGATAGATTTTTCAAATGAAAAATATCATTTCAAATACATAATCTCTTATAAAATTTTAAAAACTCATTCCTTGTTCTTGTCTTTCTCCTTCTCCTCTTTCTTCTTCCTTCTCATGCACCATCACTTCTTCCTCTCTTTGTCTATAACCACACTCACACACACACAAGCATCCCTAGATATTTTTCAGACACATTATATCATAAACTAACAAAAGAAAATTTGTCTTTTGGTATCAGATATGTACTAGAATCTGCATAAACTAGTTAATTCTATGACCTAGGAAAAATCAGTATCTCACATATAAAGTCTATTTTATAAATTTAAAATTATAAGCACCATTTTTATGGCATTTAAATTATATGAGATGATGTTTACTGACTGCATAGCAATCAGAACATTTTACCTATAAAACCTGAAGTAATTGTTGAGGCTGGGAAATTAATATAAAGGGGTTAATTATATACTATTGTCTTTCCTTGGGTGTTGTAGAATATGTTATAAATAAAACCAAAAGTAAAAACTTCTCATCCAACAGTTGTATATGGCAGCAATTATGTCCTCAGTTTCTCACTTCTTATATTTGATGTTTCTCAAAAAGAAAAGTAATGAACATTGTATATTGTGAAACATGTACTAGTCCTGGGAGATGGAGCTTATTCCTGTGTAGAAGCATGACCCTGAAGAGTTACCTACCATCTAGAAGTCTTTGTACAGGTTTTGAGGATAAGGAAATGAAATAAAATAACCTCCCATAATTCTTCAGGTTATGAAAATTATATTTATATTGTGTAAAATTATCCATCTTAAAATTATAATAATATTCTAACTTAACTGGTATATCTAACTGGCATTTCAAAAAAATAAATAAAAAGCATGGCAGATGTCCAACTGTAGATTTTCACCCCAAATCTGCTGCTTATGCTGCATTTGTAATTCAACAAATGGCTCTAAAATGCTTCTATTTGTTCAGACCAAACGCCACAAGGTCTTCATTAAATTCTGCCTTTCTTTCATGCCCCTCATTTCATTTTCTGGCAAATACATGTGGTCTAAACCATGAAATAATTACCTGAACCCACCAATTCTCACCACAATTACTATTCCCACATTCCGTTTCTTGCTGGGATGTGATGATAGTTTTGATTAGTTTCTCCACCCAATTTCAGTCTAATTTTCTTGAGATAAACAATGTAATACTTTGAAATATTAGGTATATCCTATAATGTCTAGGCTCAAGATTCTTCAATGACTTCTCACCATACCTAAAATAAAATAACTTTTTAAGTAAAATTATTTTAAAAATGATATAATCTGGTCTGCAATTAATTCTCCAGTTTTATGTCTTACTCGTCACTAACTGCCCTGCAATGACATGTCAAATACCCCTGCTTTAAAATCTTTGCACTTCCTTTTCATTCCGCCAAGTGTACATTCATATGGCTTGTTCTCTGGCTCCATTTAAATCTCGTCTTGAGGACATTTTTCTCAATGAAGATTTCCAACTTCTGGAATTAATTGAAAGGCCTCACAGGAGATAAACAGGAAACATTCATGAGGTACAACTTTTTCTCTCTCATTAGTATAAATTACTGTAATTTCTTAGGCTATATGTAGGCAGTATACATTATGTGGAATTTTGTCCCAAAAGTATAGTCTCTAAACTAGACTATCTGCACACCTCTATCTTTAATTGTAGACACAATAACATTTTTTTTAATCTCTCCTATATTGATTTGGGGGTGTTTTTTTGTTGACTTGATTTTTTATTTCCACACCAGGAATTAAAGAGATTTACAGAATGTAAAACAATGCTGCTCATCTCATTGAAGTATATTGTTATTATTTATTAAAAAATCTATATTACTGCATAATGAATTATTGCTATTTTGATATTTAAATTATATAACAAATTAAAGTGATTAATATCAATAAATAATACTAAGTAGCTTAAATAATTATATATTTCTTCTTAAATGTATACTATTAAATATTCATAGGTATGGGACATACCATAGTAAAAACTTATGGGAGTTCTTAACTTTTCATTGGTTATAGGTTTTATGAGACCAAAATTTTTGAGAATTAACTCCTCTGATATTCTCTCTCGGTGTCAAAATGGCTCACTGTTTCAAATCTCACACAATAAAGCTTCACACAATAAAGTTCCATATCTAGAAGAGATACATGTCTCTTCTATCCCTGTTAAAATTTCAGAGCATTTTTTTTCTTATGTTCCTGTTGATATATGCTTAGCATTTAATATTTATAAACTAGTCACTGTCAAAGTAGAATGCTAACATCATTCAAGGATCATTCTTTATGGCCTGAAAATGGTTAATCTCACATCACTTACATCACTGAGCCACATGGCCAGCAAATCATCATGGAAATAGGGATCTCTCAGGTGTATGAAATGACAGACCCATAAATGATCCAAATATTGTAGTAAACTGATAAAAAAAACTTTAAATAACTGTGATTAAAGTATTGAAAAAATAAGAAAATGATGGCATGACTAAATAGATACAGTTGTAGAGAATTTCATCAGGTATTTGAGATGTATGAAAAAGAATGAAACTGACTATTTGGAACTGATAAAACAAATATCATAAATTAGAATGAAATATTCAAGTGTAACAATAGATTATTTATAGAGGGAAAAATTAGTGAATTGGAAAACAGTCCAATTAAAAAATAATCAAAATGAAGCACAAAGTAAAAATATTAAAAATCAGAGTGTAAATGGCACGTAGACTACATAGAAAAATTTAATGTATATACAATTAGACTCTGAGAAGGAAAGAAGGGAAAGTCTGGGATATTTCTTCTACTTCTTCTAGAAAAAGTACTCTAGAAGGTTTCAAAACTGATGAAAGATTTTCATCCTCAGATGCAGAAAATGGTGCAAACCTAAATAAGAAATGTAAAGAAAATCAAACTCAAACATCTTAGACACACTCCTTTGAAAGAGTAATGGCAGATTACTCATTGGAAAAGGCAGAAACCAGAAAACAATATAATGTCTTAAAAGTGCAAAAAGTTAAGTATCTTTCATGGTAGATTTATTTTTTTGTGTGTGGTAAATTTATATACTAAGTGTAAATACACTATACATTTAAAACAAAATCAAGGCACATTCAGAACAAAAACAAAATTGAGATAATTTTTTTATTAGATAGTACAGTTTTAAAAGTAATATTTTAGGGGCACCTGGGTGGCTCAGTCGGTTAAAGCATCTGACTTTTGGGGCACCTGGGTGGCTCAGTCAGTTAAGCATCCAACTTTGGCTCAGGTCATGATCTCACAGTTGGTGAGTTCAAGCCCCACATCGGGCTCTGTGCTGACAGCTCAGAGCTTGGAACCTGCTTTGGATTCTGTGTCTCCCCGTCTCTCTGCTCTTCCCCTGCTCTCTCTCTGTCTCTGTCTCTCTCTAAACTAAATGAGCATTAAAAAAAAAAAAGCATCTGACTTTTGATTTTGGCTGAGGTCATGATCTCACAGTTGGTTTGTTGAGATTGAATCCTTTACTGGTTTATAAGCTGTCCTCCTCAAAACCCTACATTTTCAATTATTATATCATCATTTCTATGCCATCAACTGTTAAAAATTACTATCTTTTGAAAACTTGATTGTTCATTTGCTTGGTCTTCATGAAATATTTAAATTTTAAAAATTCTAAACCTGGAATTTCATCATGCATTTTCCAGTCTTCAGGCTTTATTCTAATTTTCATCTTTTTTGAATTGAAAGTTTGTTTAATTTATTTTAGAAATTCAAAGTATACTCTCACTTCTACATTCAGAAGGTTATTATATGTTTTATACTCTGAAGAGAACTAGATGAATAGAATATTTGACTATATTCATTGCTATATAGATATTTATAATGTGTACATAATAACAATTGCTCTTATTTATATTTTTTATAGTTTTCCAGAATTTGAATATAGTTCTTTTTTAGAAATTTACTAACAGTAAATTCTGATTTCTATCAGTTTATCTAACATTTGGCCTTTTAAAAGTATTTTCTGAATATAATGTAACTATTATATTGGCATTGAATGAGTGCATTATTGAAAGTTTATAGACATTGTAGAAAATGTGAAAAATTAAAGTTTCATTTTCCCAAACATTTTGGACAAATGTAAAGGTTTTGTTCATAATCCAAATTGCAAGGAATTGCTTATTCATAAATTTAATATCATCTCAGAAACAATTGTAATTTAATGAGCTTGATCTCACTGTCAGTTTACTGCTTACCAAGGCAATATATAAACTGACATTTTAAACAATACTTAGTAATATACCTGGCTTGAAGGAACAATTTGATCACATGCTGGCAAAAAATGTATGCCCTTACCAGTGAAAGAATACTACCCTTAATCTATCAAATTGATATGGTGTGAAATACAAAAATTAAAAAAAAATTAATGAACCATCACATTTTAAGTTTATAGACAGTATATTTACTCTGTCCTACTCTTAGAACAATACACAAAGCTATGCATTGAAAAGTCTTGATCTCATCCCTTTCCCTCTCTAAATTATTTTTTCTGCATTTTAGTCCTCCCCGTGTAACCAATTTTATTTCCTGTCATTCCAGTAATTCATTACAAAATATGATTATGTGTTTATATTCACCCCTTGAATAAATAAGCAAAGCATACTATAAAATTTACATTGTAGCTTGTATTTTTCACTTGAAAATATCAGTACATAGGCAATTTATTCACTAAATTTTTCTTTTGTTGTTTCTCATAGACAAATAATATTCATTTGTGATAGCATATGGTAGTGTTGTGAACAAGTCTTGTGTAAATAGGCATTTGTTTTCAGTTTTTGCTATTACTAACAATATTATGATAAAAAACTTTGTATGTACATAATTTTCTATATCTGCATAAATGCCTGAAGGAAAATTCCCTAAAGTGTTTGTGGAAGGACCAAAGATAGATCTTTTAGTCATGATGATAGATACCGCCAGATTATCCTCTATGAGAGTTTTAGCCAATTTGCAGTCTCACCTGTAATGCTCTACAAAGCAGATTTTCCTATAGCTGCATCAAATGAATATTGACAGCTCTTGGGTTTTTGACATTAGCAGGACTGAAAAACAATGTTACTTTAAAACTGCATTTTTCTTATGATCATGATTAGAAATAATTTGAAATAATAACTTTTTCTGTGTAAGTTTAAGTCCTGGCACCATTTCTGTGTAGCTTATAGATATTTTTCTTCTCAAATTATAGTGGTTCTGTACATAATAATTTATTGCTTGTGCTATAAGTATCAAGTACTTTCCTAGTGCATCATTTGTATTTTGACTTTGTTTATGTATTATTTAAACATATAGATTTTTGAAAATATATATATTGTTACAATTTCTGTATTGATGTGGAATTTTTCTTGATGAATAGAAAATCTTTCATTTCAATATTAAAATTAAAGACTCAGTTCAAAATTAGAGATGGAAAGTCCTGGAGCACCTGGATGGCTCAATTTGTTAAGCATCTGACTTTTGATTTTGGTTCAGGTCATGATCTCACAGTTTGTGGGTTCGAGCCCCAGCTCGGAGCTACGCATGGGTTTTTCTCATTTCTTTTAGGATTTAGTTTTGTTACATTTAAAACCCCGAGTCACTCATAATTTGTCCTGATACACAATGTGAAGGATGTAAGCCCATCATCTTTTTTTTTTCCAGAAAGATCAATCATCAAACATTGTTGATTAAAAAAATTAACTTTTCCTATATTAAATTTTTTTAATGTTTATTTATTTTTGAGAGAAACAGAGCACGAGTGGGGGAAGGGCAGAGAGTCAGGGAGACACAGAATCCGAAGCAGGCTGCAGGCTGTGAGCTGTCAGCACAGAGCCTGATGCAGGGCTTGAACTCACAAACCATGAGATCATGACCTGAGTCGAAGCGGGATGCTCAACTGACTGAGCCACCCAGGCGCCCCTAATTTTTCCATTATTAACTTGAAATACCACCTCATTGCTTTCCTTTCAGAGTTTTTTTGCCTGGTTTTGATTGTTTCTTTTTCTATCTGAACTTCAGGATAAGCATCTTTGGTATCAAAAAATAAAGCCTTTTGTATCAAAAAAGTGCACATTAAATTATCAAATAATCCAGGGAAAATGGACAACTTTATGTCAATGGTAATCCTTATTCATTACCATGAAATTAATTTCTTTTTTAAAAATTTACATTTTTCCCATCATGTATGTTTTACATTTTTCTTAATACAGGTTTTGCACTTTATTTTTTGTTGACTTTATTTCTATTTGTCTTAGGCTGTTTTATGTGTGTATTTGTGTGTATGTGTGCACAAACTGTAACAAATGGAACCCCCTTTCCCAGTATGAATGTTGAGTAGTTGTTGTTTTTCATACATAAAGGCTAATGATTTCCAGATAACAATTTTATATGCTGGTTGTACTTTCTTTTTGTTAATTTAAATTCAAGTTAGTTAACATACAGTGTAGTCTTGGCTTCAGGAGTAGAACCCAGCGATTCACCTCTTTCATATAACACCCAGTGCTCATCCCAACAAGTGCCCTTTTAATGCTCATCACCCATTTAACCCATTCCCCATTAACCTCTGCTACAGCAACCTTCAGTTTGTTCTCTGTGTTTAAGAGTCTCTTGTGGTTTGTCTCCCTCTCTGTAAATTTTTTTAGAGTACTTTTCAATTAACTGAACTAGGTTTTTATATACACATTTATAGACTCTATTAAAGGATTAGTTTTCATTGTTCTTTCCAAATATCCATCATATATATCTTTACTTTTGTCTTAATTGTACTGACTGATATCTACAAATAATGCTAAATAATGGTGGAGATAATGGGCATCATTTTTTGTTTCTGATTTCAGTAACAATTCTTTTCTTTTTTTTATTATAAAAGATCTAATTGTCCATATGTTTTCTTAAGATAGTATCATTTGATTCCAATTTTACTGAAGTTTTTAAAAAAGCAAGTGTAGGTATTGAATATTTAAAAATTCTTATCAATATCTATGAAAATTATCTTGTTATTTTTCTGCTTAGTAACTATAGAAAATATATGTGTTATAAAGTATCTCACTCGTGTGTTCCTGGAATATAGTAATCTTTTCTGATACAGTATTCTTTAATAATCTGATAGATTCTGTTTACTAACATTGTTTTTAGATCTACATTGTCATCATAAGATATCTCTGGCATCCTTCTCCCCACATTTATAAAGTTTGTCTGTCTCATACAATGCTACTACAATATCACTGATTATATATCCTGTGCTATACCTTTTATTGTCATGACTCGTTCATTCCATAACTGAAACCCTGTATCTCCCACTCTCCTTGGCTTATTTTGCCCAATCTCCCACTCCCTTCCCTCTGTCTACCATCAGGTTTTTTTTGTTTGTTTGTTTGTTTGTTTTTTTGTATTTGTTGATCTGATTCTGCTTTGGGTCGTTTGTTTATTCATCTTTTTTTTTATTCCATATATGAATGAAATCGTAAGTTATTTGTCTTTATCAGTCTGACTGTTTTTACTTCACATAACACCCTCTACCTCCATCCATGTTGTCACAAATGGCAAGATCTTTCTTTTCCATAGCCATGCAATATTCCATTACATGTATATTACATCTTCCATATCTATTTATGTGTTGATGCATACTTAGGTTGAGTTGTGCAAGTATTTTCTTTTAGATTTTGGATATTAGCCCCTTGTTAGATATGTCATTTGCAAATATCTTCTCCCATTCAGTAGGTTGCCTTTTTGTTTCATTGATGTTTTCCTTTGCTGCGCAAAAGCTTTTTATTTTAATGTACTCCCAATAGTTTATTTTTGCTTTTGTTTCCCTTGCCTCAGGAGCCATATATAGAAAAATATTATATCTAATGTCAAAGAAATTACTTCCTATGTTGTCTTCTAGAATTTTTATGGCTTCAGGTCTCACTTTTTGGTCTTTAATCCACTTCGAGTTTATTTTTGTGAATGGTGTTAGACAGCAGTCCAGTTTCATTCTTTTGCATGTAGATGTTCAGTTTTCCCAGCATCATTTATTGAAGAGACTGTTTTTTCCTCATTATATATTCTTGCCTTTTATGTCATAGACTAATTGACCATATAAGTGTGGGTTTATTTCTGGGCTATTTATTCTGTTCTACTGATCTATGTGTCTATTTATGTGCCAGTACCATACTGTTTTGATTACTATAGCTTTGTAGTATAAATTGGAGTCTCAAACTGTGATACCTCCAGCTTTGTTTTTCTTTCTCAAGATTTCTTTGGTATCTGGGGTCTTTTGTGGTTCTACACAAATTTTATTATTTGTTCTAGTTGTGTTAAAAATGTTGTTGGCATTTTGATACGGATTGCATTGAATTGTAAATTGCTATGGCTAGTATGGACATTTTAACAATATTAATTCTTCCAATCCATGAGCATGGACTATCTTTCCATTTGTCTCTATCATTTTCAATTTCTTTCATCAACCATCAGTGTTTTATAGTTTTCAGAGTACAGGTCTTTTACCTCTTGGTTAAGTTTAATTTATTCCTAGGTTGTCTTTTTTTATTGTTTGTTTGTTTGTTTGTTTGTTTGCTTTTATAGTGTAACAGTAAATTGAATTGGAGTCTCCATACTATTTTCCACAATGGCTGTACCAGTGTGCATTCCCACCAACAGTGTATAAATGTTCCTTTTTTCTCCATATTCTTGGCAGTGCTTGTTTCTTGTGTGCTTGATTTTAGCCATTCATACAAGCTTGAAGTGATATCTCATGGTTTCAATTTGCATTTCCCTGCTGATGAGTGATATTGAGCATCTTTTCATGTGTCCGTTAGTCATCTGTATGTCTTCTTGGTAAAAATGTCAATTTACATCTTCTGCCCTGTTTTAAATTGGGTTTTATTTTGGTATTTATTGCATCAGTTCTTTATATATTTTGGATACTAACCCTTTTATTAGATATGTCATTTTCAAATCTCTTCTCCCATCCAGTATGTTTTCTTTTAGTTTTGTTGCTTATTTCCTTTGCTATGCAGAAGCTTTTTATTCTGATGTAGTCCCAATAGTTTATTTTTCCTTTTGCTTCCCTTGCCTTAAGAAACATGTCTAGAAATGTGTTGCTATGGATGATACCAGAAAAATTACTGCCTGTGCTCTATTCTAGGATTTTTATGGTTTCAGGTTTCACATTTAGGTCTTTAATCCATTTTGAGTTTATTTTCATGTATGGTGTTAGTCTCTTTTTTTTTTTGCATGTAGCTTAAACATACACTTTCAATGTTAACAGTATTCAGTCAATCCAGATGTAAGAATTGATGGGTACTATGCAAGTTTATGTAATTGTAAGAGGTGAAAATGTCATACCCAATAAGACAAAATGGGAGAGAACAAATAGATAAATGGATGTTTTCACTGAAATTTTTGTGAATGTTTTGAAACAAACCTCATTCCTCTGGTAAAGGCATTATAAATAAGCATCTCAATCTATAAGTATAATCACTATGTCTGCATTTTATAGGGCATAATGTGTGCATCAGTAGGTGGATTGAATATGATTGTCCCTCAAACACTTTCCATATCTACGTTCTTTTTGGGAGAAAGTGAATAAACCACTGACTTGTTAAATTATTACTCTATTTTTTTTTAATTTTATTTTTTAACATTTATTTATTTTTGAGACAGAGAGAGACAGAGAATGAAAAGAGGAGGGGCAGAGAGAGAGGGAGACACAGAATCTGAAACAGGCTCCAGGCTCTGAGCAGTCAGCACAGAGCCCAACGCGGGGCTAGAACTCAACGGACCGCGATATCATGACCTGAGCCGAAGTCGGACACTTAACCGACCGAGCCACCCAGGCGCCCCATTACTCTATTTTTTTTTAATGTTTGTTTTTAAGAGAGAGAGAGAGAGAGAAGGTGGGAGAAGGGCAAAGAGAGAGGGGGGCAGAGGATCTGAAGCAGGCTATGCACTGACAGCAGCAAGCCTGATGCAGGGCTTGAACTCACGAACTGTGAAATCATGAGATCTGATAATGACCTGAGTTAAGTTGGACGCTTAACCAAGTAAGCCACCCAGATACCCTACTCTAAGTAAAATTAATTGGACTGGGAAATGGTGGTTCATGAGGGGCAGCAAACTCTTAAGAAGCCAGGTAATAAGTTTGCTCCAAAGCAATAGTAGTGATTATTCAGCAAGATATAACCTCTCAGGATGTTTCAATGTGATACAATACAGGTATAAACTATATATATATAGTTTATATATAAATATATATAAATATATAAATATATATTATATATTTATATATAATATATATTTATATAATTATAATTATATATATAAATTATATATATATGTAATTTTTAGTATGTTTATTTTACCATTCTGCTAAAAACCTATTTCATATCTCCTCTTTTTCAAATCCCCATTCTTTCAAATGCCCTACTCACTCTCAGCTGAAGAGTTAATTTATTTCATTGTTAAAACAAAAAACCATAAGAAAAGAATATTACATCAGTTCTTAATGGTTTTTGTTTTACCAGTGAAATAAGAAGACCTCCAAAACTGTGACTGGAACAAATGAGTTTCTCCTCTAACTTTATATTTTAAACCAAATAAAAATCTGTGAGGACAAAGTGCTGGGATGCCATGGCAGCTCCTTAGTAATCACAGAATTGTATTCCTCTTGCTTTTCTGCTCTTTTGTTCTTAATGAATGGCTTATACTCTTCAGTTTGACTCTGAGCATCAAATGATTACAAGATTTCCAATCATGACTTCTGAATTCCAGGCAGAAATAGGTAAAAAGGAAAAGTACACCTCTCCTACTGAATCAGCTCCCTTTAACGGACTTTACAAGAAGCCTGCACTCATTTTCTCTACTTATATTTGATCATCTCTCCATTTCATGGAAGACTAGGCACAGGGCAATGCTAGTAACAGAGTGATTCTATTTCTGTGAAGGATGAGAGACTGCATATTGGATTAGCAACTACTAATGTCTGTGTCAGCCCCGCTGTGCGTCAAAATCTTCATACTTGGTCTTAACCCAAAGTCTGAGAAATAAAATCTTGATTCAAAATTTGAACTCTCTGAGTTCATCGCGTCATCTTTTCCATCTGATATGGATGTTGTTTCTTCTGAGAAGGAACATATAAACTATAACACGATGTATCTGCACCCATAACACCCAATGTACAATGGTAGATAGTGTAAAGGAAAATCATGCACACACACACACACACACACACACACACACACACACACCCTTCCCAGTCTGAAAAGAGGAGAACAGAAAACACACCCCAGGAACTTGCTCAGAACAATGATCAAAACCCATTTATGAGGACTAGCTAACATTTTTTTACCCTGGTAATAGAATAAGGCCTTCACTTTCTGGTTCTCCTCTATGTGTGCATCTCTCCATTATTCATGAAATGTTTCTTCACTATTAATTACCTTTGTGACTCATTCTGAGATGAACATTGAGGAAGAAGGGGTTTCACAAAACACTTCACACTTCATAGACTAGTGTAATTTTGGGGGTCTGGGATTGTTCTGAGGGCTTGTATATATAAGCACACACACACACACACACACACACACACACACACACACATTGGGGAGTGTAGATAGACATACAGCCAGGTTTTAAAAATTTTTGTAGTTAACACTCTCAAAATTCTATAAGGCTACCTGTTCGTTTACTTTTGGGCAATTCCTTGTGTGACTAATTACAACCAAGAACTTGTCTAGATATAATTTTCAAGCACAAAGATTCTTGTGTTTTATTTACTGATAATTATGTTTCATTTATCTTCTCAAGCCTTAAATTGGCAGTTACTATGCAACCATATAAAACTATAAGAAGAAAATATTTTAATATAATCATCATGGTAATCTCATCAGCTTAATCTCACTGTATGGCAGAGATTATCAGTGGAAGAAGCTTCAAAGAGTCTATTGCATACAATTTCTCTCCTTCTAAGATTAATTCTCTGCAATAACTGCTTTAAGAGCTCCATTTCAGGCTACAGACCAGGAGCAGTCAGCTTTTTTCCCTGTACAAGGCTCAAAATTACAGGACTTTCAGTGAACTCTGATTGCAGGGTATAGACAGAGAACATCCCCACTATCAAAATAGTATTTCCTTTCATTTTTGCTTGCAGCCTCAATAACTTTATCCTGAATTCATGTTTTTCTTAAAGAACTTTGCTGAAAACAGCCTAAAGGAACCATCATATGGAGTGTTCTAAACATTTCCTATCATACTCTTTAGTTTTTGAAGTCTCAATAAGCATGTAGTCTGTTTTTAAATATACACCAGGTAAATATTTGACCAAATATTGCCCAGTAGTAGCAGTAGTAGCAGCAATAGTATTTCTTAATATAACAACTCTATCTTGGATATATACTTGTGTAATACCTCCATACTACCTTTGTTCAGCCACGTTTTACTTTGTGTTACTACCAACATCTCTCTTCTGAATTATTTCTGTTTTAAGAATTGTGTTTAGAAAACACTAGAAAATGGTGAGAATTCAGTGGAATTAATGACAGATATAAAAGTGATTAGAAAATGAGGGTTTACTATTAATAACATTGTTTAAATAAGTTTAAAGCATAGACAAATATACCAATATCTAGAAAAATGTGACTTAGTAGTGCTAAGCCAAGAATAGGGGTGCCTGGGTGGCTCAGTTGGTTAAGTGTCCGACTTCAGATCAGGTCATGATCTCACGGTTCGTGAGTTCAAGCCATGCATGGGGCTCTGTGCTAACAGCTCAGAGCCTGGAGCCTGCTTCAGATTCTGTGTCTCCCTCTTTCTCTGCCCCTACCCTGCTTGCACTCTATCTCTCAAAAAATAAATAAACATAAGAACAAGTAAAAATCCTGCATAATGACATAAAATTATTAAATTGAAACAGTAATAAAAAAGAAAACACTAGCACCAGAAGATTTCTACCAGATTCTCAGTGTGTAGAGCATTCCAATATTATAGTAAACTAGACAATAGAAATGAGTAATATTCTGAAACTGATTCTGTTCATTCATCAAACTTAATACTATAGCAGAAAAGAATACACAAAAGCAAATACAGACAAATTAAAAAAGATGAAAAAAATTTTAAATATATTAGCAATTAGTGTTAAATTCAGTAGCATTTAAAAAATGATATAACGTGGGGGGCACGTGGGGGGCTCCGTCAGTTAAGGGTCCAAGTCTTGATTTTATCTCAGGTTATGATATCATGGTTTGTGAGTTCAAGCCCCACATGGGCCTCCACACTCACAGAGCAGAGCCTGCTTGGGATTCTCTCTCTCCCTCTCTCTCTGCCCCTCCCCCACTCACACAGGTGTGTGTTCTCTCTCTTTCTTTCTTAAAATAAATTAATAAACTTAACAGAAGTGATATAACATGAATAAATAGAAGTTAGCCTGAAAAAATATAGATTAATTTAACAATAGAAATACATGAATATATTTGCCACATTTACTTATTAAAAGTTATAGAATTTTTATTGATAGGTTAGAAAAAACTTGTAAAAATATATGCATTTAGTAACCATTTATGATAACTCTTCTTACAAACTAGAAATTCTTAGCAAATTAGGAAACTAGAATAGCAAACTGGAAATCACTTAAACTCATAATGGACACACAAAAATACTCTATAACACACTCCATTATTACATTTTTAAAAGTGAAATATAGTTAATGCATAGGGTTAACATTAGTTTTAGGAGTACAGTGTAATAATTCAACAAGTCTATGGGTTATGCTATGTCACCATGAGTGTAGCTACCATCTGCCACTATACAATGCTATTACAGTACCACTGACTATATTCCCTGTGCTGTGCCTTTTACCCCTGTAACTTATTCATTTTATAACTGGAATCCTGTATCTTCCATTTTGCCTATCCCCTACTCCCCTCCCCTCAAACAACATCAGTTTGTTCCCTATATTTATGTGTCTGTTTCTGCTTCTTGTCTGTTTGCTCATTTGCTTTTGAGATTCCACATATAAGTTAGATCATATGGCATTTTCTTTCTCAGTATAATTTACTTTATTTAGCGTAATACTCTTCAGGTCTATCCATGTTGTCACAAATATCAAGATCTCATTATGTTTTAAGGCTAAGTTATATACAAACACACACACCCATATATACACACACATATACACACATATATACATATACATACACATATACATATACATATACATATATGTATACATATATGTGTATGTATACACACACACACACCACATCTTCTTTATCTATTCATCTATTGATACACACTTATGTTGCTTCCACTCTTGGCTATTGTAAATAATGCTGTAATAAACATAAGGGTGAAATATCTTTTCAATTTAGTATTTTTGTTTTCTTTGGGTAAATCCCCAGTAGTGAAATTATTGGATCATAGAGTATTTTTATTTTTAATTGTTTGAGCAACCTCCATACTTTTTGCCATAGTGGCTGCACCAATTTACATTCCCACCAACAGTGCATGTTAATGGAGAAATTTTTAATCATTCTGTTTAAAATCAGAAGCAAAATATGAATGTTATTGCCATTTCTGTTCAATATTGAAATGATGGTATATTAAGAGAAATAAATACATACATACATACATGCATACATACATACAAAGGACTTGGTAAGAAAATGAAGAAACAAAACATTGGTTATCTAGGAGCCTATTATGCTGTCCATTTGCCTGTTTGCTTTCATTTCTTCCCTGTTCCTGTTCTTCTCTGTTCTGTATAGTAGGTTCTCCAATTTCCAGGCTTCCATGAAACTTGGCTTCCTGGTAGGTATAGCCAATGGAAACTATCAGCAGAATCTTGGAAGATAGGAGGACCAAGAAGCCTGGGTATTTCTCTCTTGTTCTCTTGCTCTCTCTGAAGTGGTAGGTCCAGCAGCAACTCTGTCTCCTTTTGGCTTCAAATTGCAAAAGACAGTTCCTCTGTGATCACACTTTCTGCAAGGAATCTCCCTATTTCCCACTCTCATTAAGGGTCTAGCAGTTTCTGGAATGCCTCAACTTCTGAACATAGGTAAAACTACTTCCTTCCATTGTTTGATCAATACAAGTAAGTGGCAGAGGTTTTCAGACATTGCTAAGTGCTGGTTGTCTCACTTCTCCCTGGTTGCTCTTCCAGCTTTTCCATCACTTGTGTGTCCAATCACTGGTATTAATGTCACACTCACTGAAATAATTAGAGTGATTTCTCTTAACCTTATCTGACCCTGAGTAATAGAGATATAATCCAGTAAAGGTGGAAAGGGAGTTCCCAGGCAATGTTTAAGGACTGCAGCAGGCTAAAGGAATTATAAGTCAAGACAACCTATTGATACAATCTAAACCTGAAGACCCAATAAATAGTGAGAAAGGATGTTTTGAGGTATCTTTGGTTCATCTTTCTCAATCCCACACTAACTCAAATATGAAGTTGCTACTCCTCAGTATTAAATTAAAAGATCTGAGGGGCCTCTGGGTGCTCAGTCAGTTAAGTGTCTGACTCTTGATTTCAGCTCAGGTCATGATCTCATGGTACCTAGGTTTGAGCACTGTTAGTGCAGATCCTGCTTGAGATTCTCTCTCCGCCCCTACCCACTTGTCCACGCGGCTCTCTCTCGCTCTCTCCATTTCTCTCTTTCTCTCTCAAAATAAATAAATAAATAATTTAAAAAAACAATAGCAAAGTAAAAGATCCTCATAGTGGCCAAATCCTACTTTCATCACATAGCTTAGCTTAAACCTTTCTAAACTGATTATTATTTCACATGAATCGTCCCAGGGATGCAGTGTCCTTGGAATGCAATCAGGTAAAGGGGACATGATTCAAGAAGAGATTCATAGTATTTTATTTGCAATGGAATATAAGGTTCCAGAGAGTGGAGAGAAGAGATTTCAAGAGGGATGAAAGAATACGGAATTGAGGACATACCTCAACTAACATGTTTATTTGTCAGGGTTTTCCATAGGAAAGGAACTAATAGGATAGATAGATAGATAGATAGATAGATAGATAGATAGATAGATATAAAAGACATTTATTATAGTAATTGGCTCACCTTCTTATGGAGGCTGAAAAGTCCCACAACCTGCTGTCTGGAAGCTGGAGAACCGGGAAAGCTGATGATACCATTCATCCTGAGTCCAAAGGCCTGAGAACCAGAGAACTGATGGTATAACTCTCAGTCCAAGGTCAAAGGCCTGAAAAACAGAAAGCTACAGGTGTGAGTCTTGGAGTCTGAATGCCAGGGAACCAAAAGCTCTGATGTCCTGAGCAGAAGGTAGACATCCCAGCTCAAAAAGAGAGAAGGAATTTACCCTTAGTCCACATTTCTGTTCCTTTTTATTCCCCAACAGGTTGGATGATGCCCACCCATATTGGTGAGGGTGGATCTGTTTACTCAGTCTACTGAATCAATGCTAATCTCTTCCAGGAACACCCTCACAGATACACTCAGAAATAAAATTTTACCAGTTCTCTGGGCATCTCTTACCCTAGTTGAGTTGGCACATAATATTAAACATCACACATAAGAACAGTCTTTGGGAGGAAGTAGGAGGCTAACACTTGCTGTATGATGCAGAATTACTTACTGTACAATAAGGATGGAGTTATTATTGGCTTTAAGTTTCTGATAAAAGCATCCTTAGACATTCTGGACACCAGAACTTGACTGGTTATGTTCCATAGCCTGGGTCCATGTGATTTAATCTTTGTAAAGGGTTCTCCAGTAAATATTGATAACTATTAACCAAAAATTGTAGTCTCACATGCTTGCATGCTTATGGATTTTAGGATTTTAGAATTCAAACAGTCTAGGGTAAACTTTTTCAGGGTAGTAATAATATATTCTGCTTGTCGTAGAAAAATAATTTTAAAAATTTAATTGTATGTGGAAATCAACCTGCTTATAAATTGATATTTATTTGTTAACTTATTATTCATCCTGCAAATACTTATTGAGCCCTCATTATGTGCTAGGTGCTTCCCTAGGTGCTGGTATTATGTCAGTGAATGAATGTGTCGGAAAATCTGTCCTGACAGGGCTGACTCAAGTTTGTAGTATACTTGGAAAGAGGATTATGAGATGTCAACGTGCATTGGAAAGAGTTTTAATAATATAAACATGAAAACTCTGGTACTATGATAAATCCAGTATAAACAAAGAATAGAAGAAATGTCTTAGATATCATACATGAACATGTTCTAATTTTATATTAGGTTATTTTATTTAAATGGGGTAGATAATGAATCTCAGTTATAATACCTCTATAATACCCGATTTGGGGGGAAATACAAGTTTATACCCTTATGAACAAGTCAACTTCAAGTTCCCTTCCACTGGAAGTGATAAATATTACCAAAATACCAAATTTCTTATGATAACCTTGGTAAATTCACCATTTATAACTTACTATCATTTCCAATGCAGGAAAAAAAAACTAAGAAAAATTAAAGAATATTGTAATCATACAACCACTAATGAATCCATATCTCAAAAAATAGAGAAATTTTATATCTACATGGAAAAAATATTTTAGTGTTTTATATTCCTTTAACAATGTAATGCAAGCTTCTTAACTTCTGTTTATACTGCATAGTTTACCTTAAGCATTTAAGATTCATGAATTTGTACATCTGCTTAACCTTAGAACCTGGCTTAAAATAAGTAGATTTTGCAAAGAGAAATTTATAATATTAAAGCATACCTCAGATTCTCAATATTTTATGCATTTAATTTGGGAAATTTATAATAAAGTACATGGCATTGACTCGTTTTTGTTTTTTTTTTAAATCTAGTTTTAGGGGCATCTGGGTGACTCAATCAGTTAAGCAACGAACTCTTAATTTTGGCTCAGGTCATGATCTCTCAGTTTTGTGAGATCCAGCCTAGTGCTGGGCTCTGTGCTAACCACATGGAGCCTGCTTGCGATTCTCTCTCCCTCTCTCTCTGCCTCACTCTCTCTGTCTCTCAAAATAATATAAGTAGACTTTTAAAAACCTAGTTTTCATTAATTTTCCAGCATATACTAAAGAAAGGGAAATTATTAGTTTAAGTGAATAAGGTTTTTAATATTATTCAATGGTAGAGCAAAATGAGTAAAATGCTCTCCTATTAGAAGGAATTGCTTCTTATTAGAGATATTATTAAACTTCATTGGAAGCGAGTAAAGATGCATTAGCAGCCTTTGTAACCAACAGGCAACCACAGAAATCTTGGGAAGAGAATTGCTTCTTCAACATGCTTTGTAGGAGTGCTTCACAGACAGGGAAAGGTCAATGATGGAAGAGAGAAAGTCACTTTTAATTTACAATTTTGCAAGGTCAAGGGAGCAGAGGGTCATTGGAGCAATATCCCAGATAAGAAAAATATTAATTTTACAGGCCATTTTCATGATATAATTAAATCACAAGTATATCATGATTACAAAGGAGAAAACCCACAAATTTTAATAACTATTTACAAGACGAAGGCATTAACATTAAAGGATATCCTCCTCAGAATGTATTTGTTGGCTTTATTCTTATATCAAAGCATCTATATCACCAAGCATGTAACTTATAAAGGTCCATGCTTGGTGATGTAGATAACTTGATATAAGTATGTACCTTTGTAAGTTTGAACCATCACTTTTGCTATATGTGTTATAGCAAATAATAATATATCATGTTATATCATACTATTGTTATGCTGATTTCTTTTCTTACCTATATCTATATAGTAAGGAATTTATGTGAGAAATCTTTGTTTTGCCCTTTTCCTACAAATGACTTTGCATCACTGGATTTCAGGCAGATGAGTATTAATCTAGAATGTATTAAAATTCTTCAGAGATTCCACAACAACTTATTTTACCAGTAATAACATTTAGTATATTGGATATTGTTTGAAAATGTCAGCCTTGACATACCACTATTTTTTCAGTATGCCTTCACATATAAAAAATATTTTCTTATTATGTCAATTTCACTTTCATTTCTATACCCTCTACTTAGTATTTGTCAACAGTATTAAACATTATAATGTCTCATTCATTTCTGTTTTCTTTTACCTTTTCCAAGTCATCTTTCTTCTGATATTTTTGCCCACTTGTATTTTATTTGTTTACTTTCAGATCCTTACTTTCTTATATAAAAAGTTAGTTGCTCCATTCTCCCCTCATTAATTTTGTTTGTAATGTAATCACCCTACTCAGTGTTGCTGGAAGATAAATGCAATTTCTTTAACATGGCCATCAAACAGACTGCCTCTTGTAAGAACTATAAAGCTGCTTTTATGTGGAGATCTGAAACATAATTCATTTTGAAAAAACAATGTAAAGGAAAAGGTTTTTAACTGTGTATGTAAAAAAGAAAAAGTATAACAATAATTTTGATTAATTTTGAGTCTAAAAATTAAATACTGGTCAGTAATGAAGTTTTTAATTTTAAAACTAATAATATCTAATAAAGGTGCTTTACTGTGATTGTAAAATGCATAGTGGCTTAAGAGTTCAGAAACTGGAGCGTGTTTCAGATATTTGACTTTGGAGTCACCTAATTTTGCTTTTACAATGGCATGGACATCAGGAAAGCCTGGATAATGTCTGGGCATCCTTCTGAGGCAATGAGGCACTGATGCCTTTCAATGCAAATGCACTTTGTATTTGCCTATGGAATCCTTGGTTATTTGGATTTAAATTTGGGTATCTCCTTTATGCTAGAAACCAATAAAATAATGAACTTCCATTCTGAAGATACAGCGAGCTAATCAATCTCCTTCCTGACAAGTATAAAACATCGCCGTGTAATCTGTTTCATGCTTCACATTCATTGTTTGCTTTTCAGACAGTTGTAAAGCTTTCTACTAAGGCACGTTCTCTTTAAAATTCCCTTTATACAGAGATTCTGTATGAATCTTTTAGATACCAAGGACTTCTCTGATGGAAGGGTGACAGTTTGACATATTGTAGTATTCATTAAATAAGTAAATCACTCATTTAAAAGAATTACGTTTACTGGTACTGTTGCAGAAGTAAGGGTTGGTTATACAAGGAAACATAGGACCCAGCCTTCTACATTATAATTGCTCACATACTAATGGAGAGTACCCTCAAATATTTAAGCCAGCTTGAAAAATCAGGAGAGGCTCTATGTAAAAGACAGTATGTGAGTTACCTAAAGGGAAATTAGTATATAGTGCTATGAAGACACGGTGATCATTTCAGGAAGAGGATATAGCATGAGCATTGCACATGGAAGTCAGACAAGCAGAATACCGGAAGACATATAAATAGCTTTGCACGTCAGGGGTATGGGGATAAGTAAGAGCTATCAGAGCAGAGGGACAAAAGGGATTGTTAATAACATTTTGGATCTTGCTAAAGTTATTGGATTTTATCCTGGGGATTTGAGGTGGGGAAGTGACCCTATCAGAAGTATGTTTGAAAAAGATTATTGTATCGGCAGCGTGAAGGATAGATCTGACAGGGATCTGAAACAAGAAGAACATTTAATAGATAGGAGAGATGCAAAGAGCAGCATAGACAGTGCACATTAGTGAGCCTTCAAAAATGTTTATTGAGTTGAAATGAATTGAAGTTTGTTGAAACTTTCCTTTCTCACGTCTTATTTTTAGAAAATGTCAATAGCAGCTATTCATTGGGTTGCTTCAAAGTTCCTCCGCTGAACCTCAGTGAGGGTGAGATAGTTGAAGTCTGGGTGAGTGACCCATCTCATCACAGATGCTTCAAAAATGTCATCAAACACTTCTCTACAGATGGTTCCATTGTTCAAAATGGTCTTTATAGGTCCCCAGTCTTATGCTGCAGTCTGATGCACAAAATAGTATCCTGCTTTTTGCAATGGAATCCAATAGCTACCTTAATTATTCCCTTTGCACCTGGGCAAACAACATGTTTATGACTGCTTTCCTCCTTGATTGTTATAACCATTCTCCTTGGCCATTAAATATTCTTATGGCTATTGTATACTCCTTTTTTTTTCTAGGCCATTTTCAGAAAGTTTTGCCAATGAAATAAATCATTTAGCAGTTCCTTGTCAATAATTTTGAAAGCTAAGATATACCAAAGAGCAAGCTGCCTACTGATGATTGAAAGCTGACTGTAGCATTTTTATTTTTGGAATATTTCCACAGTTCCCTCAATGTGTCATAACACTGTCATAAACATGAAAAGAAATATAACTTTTCTCATTTTACAAATGGATGATTTAGGATTCAAAAGATTAACTTATAAGGAGTTAGGAAGAGTGCTTAGTTAAAAAGGAGAAAGAATATCCCACCACTACATGATAACATTTCAACACCTATAGTATCTATATTGGTGATATTTTATTAGTTTACCTTTGGCAATGGAAACTATTATTTTCCACGCAGACACACACACACACACACACACACACACACACACGCACACACATGCACACACATGCACATACACACATTTTCTCCTTTGAATACATATATATTTTTAAGACATATAATTTTTAGCCATGCTAAATAGCCTAGAAACAATGACCAACCCAGTGACAGTGAGCACCTTGGCAAACACTGTGGTCCCCTAGATAGTACTTCCCATTAAAATAAATGGGGTCCTCAAAGAAATAGCTAAATCCATATATATTGCAAAAAATGTACAAAATTGGTCTGAAACATCCCCCCAAATCGAGGAATCCATCAAAAGCACCAGGAACATGTAAAAGGGACTGAGGGTCCAATTTGAAGAGCCTTCTATTGTTAGAAGAGGCAATTTGAGGAGCCAAACAAGTGGAACTAATGGAACAAATTATTGAAATTAATAATTAATAAGATATGATAATTCATGAATTGATAATGTTACTTAACGTAAAACACATTCGTCACATTTGGTGGATACTGGATAACCAAAGTATTCTGAAAACTGAAAAATAAGGCAAGGCTCAAGGTTTCATCCTAACATTCTTGTATAGACTGCAACTAAATAATTGATGAAGTAATTTTTTTAATTAAATATTCCAGTTAATAAAGGAAAAACAGAATGACAGAATTGGAGTATCAACATATTGCAACCATCCATTAAATTATTGACATAGAAAATGATTATCTATGACTGCCTAAATTATCAGGAGAGAGGCTAAAGAGAATTAGGCTAACACCACTTGAACTCATTAATCAATATGAACATTTAAAAAAAGACCACACAATATTTCTGTAACAGGAAATATAAAATACTACCTGTGACTCTTAGAGGCCAAAATACAAAATATGAGTTGGATCAAACCAATCAATGAGTTTATTTGAAATACAGAAAATAGAAGGAGAAAATAAATGGCATCAAGGATGCAAAATCCAGAGTGTGTTTTGGAGGTCATCTAGAAGACAAACTGCCACTTGACCTGACCTGAGAGCTGACCCAAGCAATCATAGGTGTCCTCCCTCTTGCCTGTCTTTGGAATGTACGTTCTGCCCACCATTCCCACAGTGGGAGCTGCTCTAAGGATATAACCTTGAGAAGTAAGTTGTTTTTGAGACCATCTGGATGGCATATGCTACTGAACCCTGTTAGAGCCTCCATATGAACTTTTATGATTTGGCAGGAGGGTGTGGAGGTCCACTTGTTAGGCTGCCACCCAAGAAAAGCCTCCTATGTACGGTTCCTTGCTTATTAAGCTTGCCACCTACCTATCTGGAGTGGGATCTCTCTCTTCCTTCCATCTCTCCCTGCCCTCCATGGAAAGGGGCCAGTTTTCAGATTTCACCTAGGAAGCTTCCAAAGTTGCAAATTAATAGATACATTCAAGACAAATGACTTGGTTTCATCAACAATAACAACAACAGCAACAACAACAAAACTTAATTACAAGACAAATAAAAGGCAGGGGTCCCATAGATTAAAATACTATTCAGAAAGAAATAGATCAATCCAGTACAATATGTGGACTTTTTGGATATTCATACAAACAAAACAACTTTACAAAAAGAAGAAAAGAAAGAATAGGGCAAATGTGAATACTGACTGGATAATTGTGGGACTGAGGCATTATTGTTAATGTTTTAATGTGATAATGGTATATTTTGTGGTTATGTTTTTTAAAAAAACCTAATCACTTAGAAATGTGTACTGAATTATTTATAGATGAATTATATTATTTGGGGCACTTGCTTCCAAGTAATCCGAGGAGGTAAAGATAAAACCAGATTGCTGATAACTTAATTAACTGTTGAAGTTGGCTGTTTGGTAGATCAGAGCTCTTTATACTATTCATTCACTTCTGCATATGCTTTAAAGTTTCTATAAACATTTTTTAAAAATAATCTCCTTTAAGTTATATCTGATCCAGAGTGGAGCAGTGTTTCACTAAAACTTGATGTCAAATAAGTCAGTTTCTTTCTTTACTCATAAGAGAAACAAGGAGCAGCATTGGTTTTTTGGTTTGTGGCAATAAAGAAACAATGTTGGAGCCCAGGAATTCATATTGGAATACACAGATCCTGGGTCTGGGCATTTGGACAAGATGCAAAGTCACAGGACAGTTCTTTGGATATAATTAAGATTTGCCATAGTCAGAATGTACTCAGATACATGAAAATAATTAAGCCTGGAGCTGGAAAGTTTCTTTGGACCAAGATGGCTGGAGCTGATGAGAGAAAACTGAGGAATTGGAAACACACAACACACAGATGTTGCATCCTCCAAAGTCGCCTCCAGCAAGTCCTGTTACTTACTAAATTTGTAAACATTTATTGTGTAAAGGGTGCTGGTTTCTTTTCCTGTCTTGAAAGAATCATTATCTTCTGTTGGCTGCCAAATTCAAGACTTGTTTATTTTCGTGCTCCACCTGAAGTTTTTTTTTTTCCTGTTTTTCTTTTTAAGTTTTTATGTTAATATCAGTGAGTTTAACATGTTAAACTAATGCTAATTTTAACAGCATTTTCTGGAAGAAGAGCCTGGTGCAATATTAGAAACATAAATATCCATAGCATTATATAATAAAAAATATCAAAGAATAAACAAAGAATATTTATTTGACTTACTTGTAGATGGTTAACAACTCAGTGTAGGACTCTTTCACTCACATCTGATTTCCTCAAGTATCCCTTGTATTACATAATTACTATTAATGTTTAGGAGGAGTACCTGTGAGAAATATGTGTGATTTGTGAAATATTTTTTATTTAGAAATAAAAACTAAAGCACTTGGTTAATTTGCATAAAGGAAGTTATCTGTGCAATTCTAAAATTAGCAGCAATATGAAATTTATATCACCCTAGAAAAGGGAAATGAATTTTAAAAAATTAAGTGGAGTTGTAGTCACCAAAATTCCATTTTCCCTACCTTGCTCCAATATGAATGATTAATTTCTACTATAGTTTCACCCTACTATTAATTTCTACTATAATTCCATTGAAGAATAAAGCACTGGTAGAGATTCTCTTATTTAGGATTCACTGAAAATGATATTTCAGACGAATAATGATCAGATATTATTTCATCAAAATTATTGTTACTACAACACAAGATAAAATGTGTAGAAATTACAATTTTATTAGATAGAACAATTTTTTTTTTTTTTTTAATTTTTTTTTTCAACGTTTATTCATTTTTGGGACAGAGAGAGACAGAGCATGAATGGGGGAGGGGCAGAGAGAGAGGGAGACACAGAATCGGAAACAGGCTCCAGGCTCTGAGCCATCAGCCCAGAGCCCGACGCGGGGCTCGAACTCACGGACCGCGAGATCGTGACCTGGCTAAAGTCGGACGCTTAACCGACTGCGCCACCCAGGCGCCCCTAGATAGAACAATTTTAATTTCAATGTTCATACATTAGAATTTGTACTATATTTTCTCCTTAAATGGAAAGTCTTGTTAAGATGTAGGTAACAAATGTTGCACAGACCATAAGTCTGTGCCTTTAGCAGCAAAGGAAGTTGGGAAATGAAGTTCCTTGCTTACACTTCAGAGAAAAAATAACTTAATGCTGTAGTTAATTCCCCACTGAAGGGAAGTATACTTAAAGATACTAGCAAGTCTTGAAACATGGATGCTAATAGCACCTACCCAAGAAAATTGACCAATCTCTAAAATTTGATACTTTAACTTGAAAAAAATCTGAAGATAAAGGTGATATGCAATCACATTTTTTATTGAAGACTGTGGCTTTATGGTGTGCCATTGGCAGTTTCCGAAATCCATTATTCAGTGCAGTGGTGCCAATCATGTCTCTGACCAGGACATCTTTGGGGTCAGGGCTTTGATGTCTTAGGTGAGGCTCCCTGAGAAACAGATTCTGATAGATAAAGCAGCCAAAGTTTACTGGGGAGTGCTTTTAGGAACCATGGTTTTAAGAGTGAAAGTTCAATGCAGAATTGGAGAGAAGTTGAATTGCCATGAAGTTGAATCAGAACCCTCACCTTATCCCAGGGGGCACTCCAGAGCAGAAATAGCCATTCAGAATTTTTCCAAAATGAGATAAGGGGCCCAGCCTTTGTATGCCATGTATGTCTTTGGATATGGGTTGCTTCTAAAGAGGGTACAAATTTAGGTGAGACAGTTACCTTTAGCTGAAGGCAATTCCTTGAGATAGACTCATTTTTGAGCCTCAGCGTCCAAGAGTACTGGTATCTTAGTCCTAGGTGGGGATATCTAAGCAATGTACGGAGCAATGTTTGAATGTTTTTCCTGGCTGTGTAACCTCCAAATACATCTTCCTGGTCCTCCTAGAGATTGTGAGTTAAGAGGCTTAATCATGTGACTTTGCTTTAGTCATTAAAATAGATTATGGTATGCTAGTAATAGTCCTGATTGATACAACATTGTATTTCCTTAGGTTATACCAAATTCTTACATGAGATCTGTTTGCCCATGTTAGCTGATAATAAGAATGTATCATCATGCAGAATCCTTTCAAGATTTTCTGAGGATCATTGATAGGAAATGAAGAATAACAGGAATAAGTCTTTACACGTATATTTCTCTCTCTCTTTACAATAGAGCTTATAAGCGAAGACCAGGTGCTACAGAGGCAGTGAGAGCTGATTGTAGGCATGACACCCTTGTCAACTCCACTTATGCTACAACAGGCTCCATCCTTAACTAGCAATAACAGGAGTTAAGAAAACCACACTGGGAATGCATTAGTCATGTGTTCACAAAAAGAAAGAAAGAAGAATGAGACATCCAAGTAGAGCAGCTGGGGTGAAATTGGGATACTTGTTTCTGTTTTGCTGTATTTTTCATAGGAGACAGATATATATTGAGTAGAACTAAGTCAGTCTGCTGATACCATGGTATCAGGTATAAATCTTCAGTGCAATCTTTTCCCATCATTATTTCCTGTTTTGTTCACCCATGTTGTTTCCTTATAGTTTTATAATCTCTTCTATTCTGAAAAATAAGGCAGTAAGGAGAGTGTTAATATGGTGCTTCCCTCTCTTTAACATTCAGTGGGCATTTTAATTACTTTTAATCTTTTGTATTATTTTGTTCCAATATTAAATTTCTCCATTTGGTAAAACTCAGAAAAGTTATAAGACAAAAACAAAAACAACAAAGAAACACATATTAACGGACTACCAATAAGACACAGAAGCATTTTAATTGGTCTCTAAAATTAAAATATTTAATATATACATATGTATGTGGTATGTATATATATGTAAATATGTATATATAAAAATGTACCAGGTGAACTTTTTCACTAGATTTATTCCATTTTGTTCATAATCTTCTTTAATCTAGTGGCCTCCAATCTAATGTATGACTGTTGTTAAGATAGCAGGAATCATCTCTTGGCCAGATCAACACAGTGTGTGGGAGCCTCAGAAAAAAAAATAAAAAGAAAATGGTATCAGAAAAAAACTTGACATGCTGAAGAGTATTCTGGAGAACGTTGATAGGAATTTGAATAGTCATTGTAGAGGAGGCATTGGCAGGAAGCTTGAGGTTCAGGAAGGCTTGTGAAGTGTAGACAACACTCCTGATTTTCAGATGATGTGGGCTGCTGATAGAACTATTAAGACTATGAAGGAAATCTATGCAGCCCCTGCTGTTAATCCATCTGCAGAAAGTTTCATATGCCAGTTTTCTTAATTAGAGTGGACAGAGAGGGGCATCCTGTTGAGATTAAGTCCACAGCACAATAAAGGAAGAAACTGTTTTTACTTATTGGGCTGCTACCAAGAAATGTGCTAATTACCAAGATAGGAGAACATTTTGCATATGTGATAAGTGAAATTTTTAACAAATAAAAGATTGGAGGTGATCTTTGAAATTTTTATTCAACAAGGAAGAATGCAGCCTACTGAGAATGCTGATTGAACTAACTGTTCTAAGTATGTTTACTTCATCTCTAACCCCAAATTACATAGAATGCCACTGTGCTAAAGTGTGTGATGGACCTCTTCTTTTGCATCCTAGAAGGGGAATTTATATTATTTTCAACTTGACAAAGATACGTTTTATAATTTTGTTATTTAAGAAGTATAAATGACATTTCTGATTATGCTAGAAATTGAAGAACATTTTTGAAATACAGGATGATCTACCTAGTCATCACAAGAAAGATCTAAATCTTCAATGCATTCTTTTCCTTTCATTATTTATCTTAGTTTTTAATTTGAGAGAGAGAGAGAGAGAGAGAGAGAGAGAGAATGTGAGCAAGAGAGAGGGGCAGAGGGGGAGAGAGGGAGAGAAAGACAGGTGTGGTGGGGTGGGGGGGATCTTAAGCAGGCTTCATGCTCAGTGTGGAGCCTGATGCAGGGTTCAATCCAACAACCCTGAGATCATGACCTGAATGGAAATAAAGAGTTGGATGCTCAACCAACTAAACCACCAGGTACCCCTATTCCTGGTAGTTTTGTAATCACTTCCATTCTGAAAAATAGGCCAATATGAATAATGTTTATAAGGTGTGTTCATCTCCCTGACATTCAGTTGGAATTTTAATTACTTATGATCTTTTGTATTATTTTGTTCTAATATTAAGTGTCTCCATTGGCTTTTGTAATTCCATTGTCTGCCTTTGTAATTTAAGTAAATATGCAAAGATTTTCTTTTTTGTTGGTATCTTACACTTCCTCTTTGGCTATTTTCAATAATCTAGTTAGTATATTTTATTTTTCCTTAAAATGCCACTTATAAATTAGCTTGATGGAAAGACTAGATTTATAATTTTACCTTTATTATTAACGTGTTCACTTCATGTTTTCATTAACACTTGGAGAATAAAGCAGTACCTCCTTTAAGTTAATTTTTTTTCTAAAATTTGAAGACATTTTAATAGCTAATTAATATAATAGATTACATTATTTTATATAACCTAGCCTATATAACCCATAATTCTTTATATTCATTATTAAATATATATATATATAAATGTATATACTGTGCAAAAGTAAGTGTATAATAATATAACATGTTAATTATAGGTATGTAGTGATTTCTAATACTACAATATATATACGAATATATTGATCAATTGAGATATAAATAGATACAGAGAGATATGCATATATGTTACATATATTTCTTTCATGCAGGACTTTTTGTTCTCATATACAGAGTCTCATATTTATGCCCATTATACAGAACATTGAGATGCCAATATTTCCTAAAGTTTTTTTACCCTAGGTGAGCAGAGAGGATTTCAATTTATCCAGAATTAAGCAAGGCCATATATTTATATCATTCTTAGTCCTTTTGGGGATAATACCACCCTCTCTGAGAATGCATGATCTAGTCCAGTAAGATTTTAAGCAAGTGGGATTTTTGAAAAGGACTGAAAGCTTAGGATATGGAAGAAATAAGAAATACCCAGATATCATGGAAACCGATGAGTTATTCTAAGGGTTTTGAAACTCCATGGGTAAAGACTAAGTCGTAGAAAGCAATGGCATATAATTGTATGGAATAGGATACTAACATGGGCTTCGAAATAGTGAATTCCTCCTAAATTGCTCTTATTCATGAGTCTAAAATAACTCGCTGGCTGTTCAGGAAACTCAGTCAAATACAGGGTGACAAAAACACACTTCTTTCAGTGTATGTGTTTATGAATATTTCCTGACCTATTCTATTGTCTTTATTCAGATCATAATAATATAATTGAATTGTAGATTTTACTGTACAATGATGAGAATAAGTTGCATGTCAGTCATTTTATAATGATAAAATTTTTCAGATAAAGAATCAGCAAATGATAAACAAAACGTATTTTTCTCAACACAGTAGTAATTATATTCTCTTTCTCATTTTTATAATGGCATTATGAGAGATTTTGATTTCTAGGCACATTTCCAGACTTTGCCAATCCCTGATTTAACGAACATAGCATTCCACATGCTTTAGTAGCATATTCTGAAATAACAATGTACAAAAGGTAATGACCTAGATTGAATGCACTTCATTTTCAGTAGATAATTTTAGATTTCAGAATTTTTCAAAGTACAGCAGGTGTACTTAGATCCACCTGAGACGAGTTCATACCTAGGGCTAGTTGGTACCCAGTGCTGGAGGCTTACACTATACAAATAAGCAATGCCAGGGGCTGGACCAACCTGATATTCTTTACTGTGTAATGATGGTGAATACAGATTGTTTCAATCAAGAGACAGGAGCACTCTCTAATCATTTATTTTCTTAGTTTAAAATACCTAGGATGGGTTTTGGCAAGGGTAGTGGAGAACATGAGACAGAAGCCCATGGATGTTTTTCTTTTTACTATCAGGTTTCATTACATTCTAATAGTGGGGAGAAATTAGTCACAGAGAAAAATAAATGAGGATGGCAGTGACAGAGTATCAACAACAATTAAAATAACTCAGATGAAAGAGGTGTGTGAGTGTGTATGTTGTGAGGGAGGGAGAGAGGGAGAGAGGGAGAGGGAGAGGGAGAGGGAGAGAAAGGATGTGCCTATAGGTACAAATTGCATTATTACCCATGCACATATATTTTAAAACTAATTATAAACCCCAAATGGAAAAAAATACAGTATCTATGTTTTATTTTAGCTGTATGTTTCCTATTTTATAACGGGAGGTTTATTTCCATAATTTTACAAGAATATTTAGTGTTTATAACAAATTCTTAGTGAAACCTGTCAGTTTGATTTAAATTGGAGTTAATGGAGTTCTGTATTTGTTACATAAGATAGCAATTGTTATTGCAGCAGGTTTCTGTCAAGTATTTGCCCTTTAAAATTTTGATCATTACTGTTCTACATGGTGGTCATTTATTCAATCAGTGCCACCAATTTAATGTGTTGAAAAGACATTTCAAAATTACATATCTTAATAATTTCAAGTCCGTTGCTACTAAACCTATTAGAGTAAAAGCACATATCATCTGCTGGAATGAATTAATTACAGCAGATGTAGGAACACTTTGTTGTACTTCTGTTCCCTTTGGTCCTTTTCCACTCTCATTTGTCCTTTGCATCCTTTCTTTGTTATTCTCCATGCCTTTCTTCGCCGCTGACATTTATTTATCCTTACTTTACAGGATTCTGTCATTTCTTCAGGATTCACTACTTTGCCTCTTTCTTTTTTCCTTCTCGTCACTATGTAGTTATTTCTTCCTTGTTGTGCATTTTCTGTATCTCATGATTTCTTTCACTTCTACATCATTTTCATTGAATACTCTCCTCTCTTCTTCCTCCATTCTTCATTCTTTTCTCCAGTAAAATTGGAAGACCTTAGGTCAAGGGTAATGATTTTTAAAACTTGCATTTCCTACTCTTAGCAAGATGTTTGGCACATACGTATTGATAAATATTGACTAACATTTGTTCAATCTCTTGACAGTGTGTTTTTTTAAAATTTTGGAGAGGCGGTTTATTTACTCTTTTTCAGGTCAACTCTTCCACAAGATACTGAAGATAACACAATGAATTTGATCTATTCCTTCCCTATGAGGAATTCACTAGCCTAAACTTATAACATGGTTTTGCTAACCACAAATGTATCTACTCTATATCATATCACCATTGTTTGAATACATATCAGCTGCAAAGCTTAGTCATGAGAACTTTATGTCTCTTCAGTTCAATTGCCCATCTCTTCTCTGAAATTTAATTCAGAAAAACTGGTTAGAAAATTGGCATTTAACTGGTTCTTTTGTCAAAACATCAGCTTCAATATCAGTAACTGCTACCCTGTATCTGCTTCCTGAAATTATACTTGCTGAGTAGGACCACCAATAATCCTGGAACTCTGTTCTGTACACAGAAGTCTTATTAACATTACTATGGTTTAGGATCTATGCGCCAAATAGGAACCCTTCCCTATAAGGATTCTTGAAGAAGAGCTTACTGAAAGGGAAAATATATATATATATATAAAATATTTATTTATATATATTTATATAAATAAATATATAAATATATATATTTATATTTTATATATTCCCTCCCTTACTGAGAGGGAATATATATATATATATATATATATATATATATATATATATATAGTCCAAGAAAAAAAAACTGAGTAAAAGCTTGATTAGAAAAAGTGTTTTTATCTAATAATAAAAACTAGTTGAGCAGTCTTCAGTTACAAAATATCGACCTTTGACTCACATGTTCTATTTTTACCTGAAAGAAGATAGGCATTGCTGGGTCTGTATAGCAGTCCTCGACTGTTGGTCACTTAGTCGATTAAAAAGCAACAACCTAATACAGGAATACTTGGATGTGAACAAGCAAATGTGTGACAAAGGTATATTTTCTTTAACATCTCTGGGGGTCTATTGTCTATAAACTCCCACCCCCATAATGTTTCCTAGTGAGCAGTATAAAGAGGCACAATAGACGAAGGCAGTTGTTCCCAGGTTGCCCTTTTTAGTAGGTCTTCAGCATGACATCAACAGAAAGGATTACTCCATATGTAAAATGCCCCAGAAAGGATTTTTTGTAAACTATATTCCAATAGCTGGAGCTGTGTTCTAAAAGCATAAACTGTGACTGTGCCTGTACTAATTAAGGAGGATTGAGTAGAGAGAAATGTGCCATGACTATGAACCTGACCTAGCCTCTGGCATATGACCTGCGATGCGAAATAGACCTAGTTGCAGCACTTAAGAACAATTTCAGTTTATCCATAACTCATGGAATTTGCCAGGTTGTACCAAATATGTTCTATCTAAAGCAGGTTATAGTTCAAGCAAGATATCAGTGATTCAATTTACCAGCATTATGTAGAAAAAGTTACATAGACTAAAGAGATTGGTGACTCTGCAAAGAGCAGAAAGAAATAAAGAATTATGACAGCTTACTCTCAAATAACAGGGAGGGGTTATCTAATCTTTCAGTGCCAAGATTTATTTAAGATCCTAATGACAGAGTGAAATAGTACAGACCACACATTATCCAGATAGGGGTGTAGAAAAAGAGTAAAACAGAAGCACATTTTAAGAGCAACAGCAAATCAGAGCATGAATCTAAAATGAAGTAATATGTACAATTACAATGGTGATAATAATTTCGCTAATGTTTAAGATACTGGATTAGAGTTACTAAAACATACCATGTGTTATGGGCTGAATTTTGTTTCCACAAATTGATATGTTGTAATCCTGACCCGAAATACCTCAGAATGTGACTGTGTTTGGAGATTAGTGTCTCTGAAGAGGCAGTTAACATGAGATCATTAAGACGATCTCTAATTCAATATGACTGCTTCCCTTATAAAAAGAGATTAGAACATAAACACGTAAAGAGGAAAGACCATGGGGTGCCTGAGTGTCTCAGTCAGTTAAGTGTCCAACTCTTGGTTTAGGCTCAGGTCGTGATCTCACAATTTGTTGGTTGGAGCCCCACATGGGGCTCTGTGCTGATAGTGTAGAGCCTACTTGGGTTTCTCTCTCTCTCTCTCTCTCTCTCTCTCTCTCTCTGCCCCACCCTCCTTGTGCTCTCGCTCTCTCTCTCTCTCTCTAAATAAATAGGGGCACCTGGGTGGCTCAGTCAGTTAAGCATTCAACTTTGGCTCAGGTCATGGCCTCACAGTTCATGAGTTCGAGCCCTGCATTGGGCTCTGTGCTGACAGCTCGGAGCCTGGAGCCTGCTTCCAATTCTGTGTCTCCCTCTCTCTCTGCTCCTCCCCTGCTCACATGCTGTCTCTCTCTCAAAAATAAATAAAGATTAAAAAGTAATAATAATAAATAAATAAATAAACTTAGAAAAAGAAGAAAGAGGGAAGAGCATGTGAAGACAGAGGGTGAATACAGTCTTCTACAAGCCAAGGAGATAGAACCTCCAAAGAAATCAACCCTTCCACAACCTGGATCTCAGACTCGGAACCTTCATAATTGTGAGAAAAGGAATATCTGTTGTTTAAGCCACTCAGTCTGTGGTGTTTTTTTATGGTAGCCCTAATAAAGGTTATTATCAGCCAAAGAAATTAGAGCAAGATTACCTTATATGTAGTAGTTAAATTGTTCTAATTGGGCAAAAAAGCTAAACTGTAGAATAATTCTCTCTTGGGCAAAATAATTACCTTTCATTTCCAGGGGCCTACTTTTTAACGTATCTGGAGATGTCTATCACATTCACTCCATGTGTCTCTTAGTGTGCAAGATACGTTTGAAATGGCTCCCCAGGGAATTCTAATATGCTCCTCACCATGCTGATCACCACACCTGCTTTAGAACCACTGTTCTGATGAAAAATGATAATGATGGGAATGAGAGCTGGAGTCATAATTGTCTGGCCCCTGGACAGTCTGCCTAAAATTCCCCATTTTTCCTGATCCCATTCTTCTAGTCCTCATGATTTATCCAGATTCTACAATGGCATGTGTTACCTTCTGGACTGCTTTGTACATCAACATCCAGCTATTATCTTTCTTCATATTTTCTGGGTGTCATATTTCAAAAGCCAGACTACCTCTTCAAACATTGCTTATTTTTGGTCCACTTCCAATGGACCTCATTACAGATCTCATAAGAAGTCTCTCATAAAAATAAAATATATTTTCTATTTAACTAAGAGATTAATTTCTCAGGAGAAGTACTTTGCTTATTTTTATTTTGAATTATTGAAATGTGTTTGTGCATGTATATATATATACACATATATATGTGTATGTATATATATATCCTATATATATATGTATATATATATATCCTATATATATATGTATATATATATATCCTATATATATATGTATATATATATCCTATATATATATATAGGATATTTATACTCATAAATATTTATATATGATATTTATATATTATATATTTACATACATAAAAATCATTAGAAATATGAATATAAGATAACCATGTTGAATTTCTACTGACTTTGAAGATTCTGTTTCTAGTCTGTACAAAGTGATAGAAGTAAATTTAAGACTAAGTTAAAACTCTAAACCACATATGGCAAAGCAAGATTTTCATTCTGCCTCAACAACTCTTTTCCTATTTCTGCTTGACTTTCTGAGGAATAAAGAAACATACTCCATGAGCATGATTTATTCAAGTTTTGCTTGTCAGTGTGGTCAACATTCCAAAGGGAATGGTTTGTTTATATTTTTAAGCTGTACTTTACAGTGTATGGAAGTTGAAATAACACACAGTGGAACACAGTAAAAAAACTGCAGCCATTCATCCAAGGTGAAACCAAAATGATGACGCCCTCCAGTGACGGAATAATCCCTGCTCATGAATTCATGCCAGAAAGATGACCAAGATCTTAGGGACCTCAGAATATAAGAGTAAAGGTTCTGAGGGAAGGGAAAGGAGGTAAAAGACTAAAAGAAAGAAAATAGAGTAAGGTGATGGAAAAACAGACTATGACATAGACATCAAGCCTGGGCAAATAGCATTTAATTGGGAAAAAAAAAAGTATTTTTCACTTTTTTCTTGAGTCTATGCACATTAGAGACCTTTTAGTATAAAAATGTTTTCTTTCTAATAATGGACTGTGTATACCCTTGCATATTATGCTGATTTAGCTGTAGAATTGGTGATTCAGACAAAATTGAAAACAAAATTCAAATTAAATTTTGTGTAATAACTGTGCATAATGGATATATTAATGGTCCAGGGACCTTTTATGTGTGTTCTCAGCCTGAATAAACCCTTTAACCTTATTTTCTTATATTAATTGAGAAAATGGCATTGCCTTCTATCCCTGTGGAGGTTACAACCATACATTAAAGTATAAAGAGCATTGTAATGAATGCCAGTCATTTGTGAGTTCCTGCTATTAACACAAATACAAAGAAAAATAAAGACTGCATGACATGCCTTAAAGATAAAGGCCATTTCTAAAATCATCCCAGTGTCAGTATTACAATTTTCAATACAAATATGCATCATTTTACAGAATGATGTATTCCTGAAAAGCCATGTGTATTTTTGCATCCAAAGAAATTACATTATGTATTAAATTTATTTAGGAGAGCTGTTACTTCACTTCCAAAGTGAAATACTTTGGAAGGTAAAGAATTTTATTTTAAAGAAATAACCTGATAAATTAACATTTTTAAAGCTTAATTTTTACATACTAAATCTGCTTTAAAAAGAGAAAAAAAAACTTCAAGTCCTAGATAAGATGGCACAGATACACTTCTCAGCGTTCTTCATGCTATATACAGGTAAAATATGACACCCAACTTAGGACTCTAAAGTGGAGAGAAGAAGGCAGATCCACTAGGGACTTTGTAATTGAAGAACATCATGGCAGTGAGTTCACTGGCTTTTCTTACTGCCTCATTTATGCTGGACTGGGTGCTGGAGAAACTGACAGCCTACACCAAAGAATCCTACCAAAAAAAAAAAAAAATCCCTAAGAAAAGCTCTTTCTCTCTCTAGCCGAAGGACCAGGAAAAGGGCAGACTAGCACAACAGAAAACTTAGATATCATTTCTTTAATCCAGCCAGATACCATGGGTAAAACTTGTGGCTCCACTATACACACACATCAACAAAGCCAATGTGGGAAGTAGACTTCTACCATTGCCTGGCTGTAAGAAATGTCCCTCTCCTTCCCCACTGGGGCACCATGAGAAGAGGCCTAAGGAAAACCAGAGCTTTCACCACCACCCAACAGTAGAGACCCACCTCCACATGCACCTCGATTTGCACACTCCAGTCCCCAACCCTCACCTCCAGCAGAGGCACGAAAGTAGTCTAAGACTTTTGCAACAACCTAGTGGTAATGAGATATCCCTTCTGCTTCCCTCTGAGATGGTGTCCTAGGCAATAAAGGAGAAGGCAGGACTGAACCCCCTTCAGTGGATGAAGGGTACTTGGGACTCCTGTATACTATTTTTGCAACTTCCCATGAATCTATGATTACTTAAAAATTTTTAAAAAGGAGAAACACATTCATCACAAATTTTAATTCTTGCTCCAACTTGATTTTCAATAAACTCCATTACTTTTCACTTATTGTTTAAAGTTTATTTATTTTGAGAGAGATAGAGACCATGAGCATAAGAGGGGCAGAGAGAGAAGGAAAGAGAGAATCCCCATCTGGCTCCATGCTGTTGGCACAGAGCCTGACAGAGGCACAGAGTTTGATCACATGAACCATGAGATCATGATCTGAGCCAAAATCAAGAGTTGGACATTCAACCAACTGAGCCACCCAGGCACCCCTCCTTCACTTTTTAAATGAAATGAAGACTGAGGTACAGAAAATATGTTCAAAATTTCAAGGTCCCTAATTCTGTTAGCTGCTTCACCACACACATTAATCTCTCCCTTTTTATGAGGCCACATTAAATTAATTTCAAAGGAACATTGAATATCTAAACCAACCACATTTACACAAATAGGACAATCAGTAGAGGGGAAATAACTACATTTCTGGAGGATAAAAAGCAGCTGGAAATGATGTAACTGGTAATTCAGGGAAGGGGATGTCAGCCTGACACTCTTCTGGTAGTTGTAACATGTGAGAAGGAATCCATTCTGTGTGTCAGACACCCAACGGGCTCAGGTTTCAAAAATTCTGAGACAGGTATTTGTGGAAAGGAGAGTTTAAAAACTATTCTTGAAAATGAAGAAAAAATTTAGAATAATAATAAACAATGTGAAGGGCACTTGGGTGGCTCAGTTGGTTAAGCATCCACCTCTTGATTTCAGTTCAGGTCATGCCCCACGTCAGACACCGTGCTGGGCATGGAGCCTGCATAAGATATTCTCTCTCTCTCTCTCTCTCTCTCTCTCTCTCTGCCCCTTCCTACTTGTGCATGTGTGTGCACTCTCTCTCTCTCTCTCTGTCTCTCTCTCTCTAATAAAAAAAGAACTGTACCAATAATAATAATAATAAACAATGTGAAGAAAATAGGAAGGTGGCCAAGTTAAGTAAGGATTTAAGCGTAGAAAAAAAGTGAAATGGCAAATTTCAGGAGAAACTTTGCTTCAAGATACCACTTTATTTATTCACAAATATGTATTAAGAACAAAACAGACAAAATGGCTGAACTCAAGAGTGCCTATTTTAAGATGGAAGGTAATGAAAATTGATTCACAATTTGCAGTTAAGTTACTTGAAAAAAAATGAGACCTATTTTTCCTTTCAGTTCTATGAGTATTTGCTTCATATTTGTTGATTCTCTGTTATTAGGTATCTACACATTTACGATTGGTATGCATTCTTGATGAGTTTATCCATTTTACATTTTGGAATGCCCCTCTTTATCCCTAGAAGTATTCCTCTTTATACCTCTTGATCCCCAGAAATATTTCTCAGTCCACTATTTTAGAATGCTTTGTTTTTGTCTTGCCAATGATATATCATTTTTTCCCCAACACTTTGCTTAACATGTCCAGAATGGCCTTACTTTATTTGATACTAAATCAGCCCCACGACTAAGCTTTGATGCTTCTGAAAATCCTTCCCAGTGCCTTGTGTAGTACAAGGTCTCTCCACACTAGCTGGTGGAAACACAAAGCTATTCTCAGCCCTATGGAAGCTCAAGGAATTGTTGATCTACTGGTGCCTCATGTTATTTATTTTCCTTGTCTTCGGGAGTTTCCACTCACACAGGTACTGATCAGTTCTCAGCAAGATTGAAGGATATTCCTTAGCATACTCCTGAAGCTCTTTTTCTGTATGCAGCTTTCTCTTCTCAGGTACTTCACCCAGCAAATTGTAGCCGCCTTTGCCTTCCTGAACTTAATGCCATGGTCTCCTCAACTCAGTAAAACTGTAGAGTTCTTTAAAGATTCTCCCTACCTGTGCTGCAGGCTGGCAATCACCTACAGGCAGGAAACTGGAATGTCTTCTAATATTTAAGACACATCTGAGAATAATTGAAAAGTAGACCAAAAAAAGGAGTATGAGAAGGATGCATATACAAGCCATTGTGTTAGGTCAGGAAATGAGATTAATACAGGAAGCATTGAAACTGGTGTGAATATACTCTTATTTTCCTAAGTTATATGAGTCAGCTTTTTGAGAATTACAAATAATAAGACTATTAAAAATGTTCTACAATTCCCCATCCCAAGTGTCTTTGACATCTGACTCTTTGAGTCAGTTACTGGGTTATCATTTGCTCTACCTCCATTACAGCTTTAAAACCAATTCTACCATGCCCAACAGGGGAGCTAAAGAACCATCAGGGGTGTAGCCCTTTCATGTGCGAAGTGATTCACACTGGAAGGAGAACTGTAAAGTCAGCTGGCAAATGTTATACCTCAGGAATTCTTAGCTACTATCACATGCATTTTTTTCACTTGGTGGAGACCTGGTCTCTAAAATTATAAACTATTCTTCATAAGCATTTAGAAGAAAAATTACATTTGGTTAAGTATACTCTCCCCATAAAATGTTGAATAATTTAAAAATACTTGCATAGCATTTCTTATTTACCAGGCGTTTTTTTAAGTGCCCTACAAATATATGCCATTCCTCCTATATTGTAAGAATCATATTATTCTTGTTTGTCAAATGAGGAAACAGACACTTCACTGACATGATCATGATCACAGGGCTGGCAGGTGGTAGCATCAGAATTCTCAAGTCCAGGCAGTCTGGCTCCAGAGTTTATAGTTGGGACACTTCACAAGCTACCACTAGAGCAAGGTTCGCTTTTGATGCTATGTATTCTTTCCTAATTTTATTGGATCTTCTTTGAAATATTTTGTTCCTTTCTTGGACTTTTTGAACATCCCTATAATTGATACAGTTTTTTTATTTATTAGTAGTGGTAGTTGTGTTCTAGAAATTTACCATGAACACTGAATTAACAAATACTTAACCATTGCTCCTAGGGAGAAAAATAGGGTAGGTTTCTATGAGCCTCTGGTCACATTTTCATTAGGCAGTCAACACAGAACTTTGTTTTATGTGTATTTTTGCTCAAAACACTTTAATATATATTAAATATGCTACTAATTCATTAGCATTGAACACACTGCCTTCAGCACTATAACTCATACCTGAATGAAACTTATTTAACCCATTATTTTCTTCCTAAGGTATATGATAGCCTTTTTGCATTTAGGGAAACCAAACAGCACTGAAGCACTATGCCTGGGCCATTTTAAACAGTGAAATAACCAACAAAAAAGACAAAATGGAAAAAAAAATGACACCAAATAGGCCATGAAAGGGAAACTTATTTACAATAGTTGAGCTGAAACAAGAAGGCAGAGTTTTGCGTTGACTTCAGCTGGGAATGTGTGTTAACAGGTGATTCAACACCTGTCTATGAAGGACCGTGAAGGTGCCATGAGTATTGATTTTGAAATTACAAATACATTTTAGCAAGTAGGCAAATTCACAAATATGGAATACATGAAAAATGAGGATCAGCTGATAAACACTGAGGAAAATGAAATTGAGCCTTAAATCTACACAGTATGAATATGTGTAAAAAAAAAAAAATGACCTGGTTTGTATGCAGCTTTCACACTGAAACTGAGAATGGAGAGTAAAAAAAAAAAAAAATGAGAAGGGAACATTTGCTTTATGATTTTGATCAGGTTAAATAAAATACTCTTTCTTCTATTTAAAGGCACTGTTCCCAAGCCAGGGATAGCATTGTCTAAGAGAACGAGTTTTCTCTAACAGAATAACCCACATCTGCTTTCTTTTTATAGTAAGACATTTACCTCTCCATGTAAAACTAGAAAATTGTGTAACTTAAAAAAGATTCACAAAGGTGTAATGTACTTCCCTGAAATGACGAGACCCCATAAACCGAGTGAAGAATGAGATTAGTGATGAGGAGAGTATTAATCAAGATAAACTAATAACTATTGCCCCAGTAACTAGAAATTGAAGTTAATAAGCAAACAGGGTGAGTGGTACATAAGACTTTACTCACAAAATTGGTACCTGTGTTATTTTACATTCAAAAGTACTTAATTCTATGAAACAGTTGCTGCTCAATTAGAACTCAATTATATGTTAAATGAACTAAATGCCATTTCATTTGCACAGAGGAATCTTTAATAATGATTAATGGAAATTTAATCAAATATGAGTTGAGACTGCAGTGTGTTCAGCAACAGAATATGAATGAGTTATATTGGTGTTAACCAGATCCATTATCTAGATCATGACGCTGTTGAGGTCAAGTTTGAGGGTTTGATCCTTATCCAGCACATCAAGCAAAAAGAATATTATGTGGAGTTAACAGATGGCATCTCATAATCGGCTCTTCACTTTACAAATGTATGCCTTTGGCTACAATAGACAGAGTGATTATGAATAAGGAAAATCACTCAAAGTAGCTCAAAAACATGTCAGTCGTTTTGTTTTAAAATGCAAAGAGAAATAATTGAAATGATTTATTAGTAAATTAGTTACTGAATATTAGTATATAAGGCCAACACATCGAAATAATTAGTTTTAGTAATTCTCATAAAAGGGAGAGTGAGGCTTGCCTGGGTGCCTCAGTCATTTGAGCATCTGACTCTTGATTTTATCTCAGGTCATGATCCCAGGGTCGTGCAACTGAACTGAGTGTGGAGCCTGCTTTAGATTCTCTCTCTCTCTGTCCTCCTTCCCGCTCAATATCTCTCTTGAAAAAAGAAAAAGGAGGGGCGCCTGGGTGGCGCAGTCGGTTAAGCGTCCGACTTCAGCCAGGTCACGATCTCGCAGTCCGTGAGTTCGAGCCCCGCGTCAGGCTCTGGGCTGATGGCTCGGAGCCTGGAGCCTGTTTCCGATTCTGTGTCTCCCTCTCTCCCTGCCCCACCCCCGTTCATGCTCTGTCTCTCTCTGTCCCAAAAATAAATAAACGTTGAAAAAAAAAAATTAAAAAAAAAAAAAAAGAAAAAAGAAAAAGGAAAATGAGATATTTGTCCCTATTTCTTCACTGCCTATACCAGCATCTACGCATTAGGCGAAAGTTTGGGTAATTGTATAATATTCCAATATTGGAAATAATAGTTTATAATGTATGTAATTTAAATCCAAATGGAAATACATTTTAATTTAAATATTTAACATATGGAGGGGATTTTGTGTTTTTTTAAAACGTATAAACCCTGAGCTCAACTTGAAAAGCAAATATGTGCTACATATTTGTACCTAGTACATTATTATATTCTTTGGCATATTTTATTAATACTGTATTAGTTTTGCTTTTGGGTTTATATTATTACTTTGGGTTTATATTATTACTATACATAGTGGGGTTTTTTTAAATTTTTAATGTTTGTTTATTTTTGAGGGGGGAAATGGGAGAGCAGGTGGAGAGAGAGGGAAACACAGAATCCGAAGCAGGCTCCAGGCTCTGAGCTATCAGCATAAAGCCTGATGTGGGGCTTGAACTCACAGACCACGAGATCATGACCTGAGTATAAGTCAGATACTCAACCAAGTGAGTCACCCAGGTGCCCCTGCAATGTGTTATTTTTAAACCTTGTGAAAAACTAAAATGTTTATAAGTATATTCTTATCTTCTGTCTTCTAAATTACTTTTCTTGTTCTATAGGGGTCACAAATCTGTTCCCCCTATCTTTTAATTCTAATACTGACCTTCCATCCAATTTGTCTGTGTAATTATATTGAATTCCTAGCATCCTAGCATTATTGGGAAAGCAGAAAGTATAATTCATTTGCCTCATTACCTGGTGTTTTATAAATACCTTTTGCTTCAGTAAAAATATTCTGTCTGTATAACTATTTGTGTTTTAGACTTATAAATTGTACAGAGTGGAATAAAAGAAATACATTCTTTTTGATTATTAGATTATTCTAAAAAAAGAATGGAAGCTAACATCTTTTTTTTTTTTTTTAAGTTATAAGCATATTGAATTTGCTGCACCAGTGAGACAGGTATTCAAGGTAATGCTTTCACAATATCACAATGCCCCTTTGGCAATTCCACCACTATGCGGAAGAGGGGAAATCGCTGTTACATTTCGCTTGGTATTATACAGATCTCAGCATAGTGACATCCTTCATGGAGTCTATAAATCCACATTTTACCTTTATGGACAAGATACAGGTACTGAGTTATTAAGGTCTCATTTGAAGACACCCACTGAGAAAACTGCCGGCTATTCAATTTAACTATCTCAAAGGAATAACAAGAGAGACCTCGTTGTTAGAACTCAAGCCTATGTACCAAAGACTGTGAGCGATGCATACTGGGCTTCAAGCTGAAGAGAAATGGTATTATTAATTCATGTGCACTATTCTTTCATTAGCAGTTCCAGTTTTCAAAACACTCTCCTTGCGCTGGGTACTCTTTTTTAGCTGTATATTTTACAACTGAGCCTACTTGTATTTTAGATTTTGAAACACTAACGTTTTAAAAGGTGTCATGTCAAATAGCCCTAATCTGGCTATGTGATAATATCTGTTACATTTTTAACATTTAGCTTCAAATGTGTATCCAGAGTATCTAAAAGATCATGTAAATAGATCTTTAGGTATTGCATGCACTATTAATTTGTTTGAAAATATGTAATTAGTACAAATATGCTACTGGGAATGAAAATTTATGAACTATCAAATAATTATTTTTAAAAGGTAGATAATAGTTTTCTTACTTTACATTTTTCTTAAGGTTAATTTTTGAGAGAGAGAGAACAAGCAGGAGAGGGGCAGAGAAAGAGGGAGACACAGAACATAAAGCAGGATCCAGGCTCTCAGCTGTCAACACAGAACCCAACGCAGGGCTCGAACCCACAAACTGTGAGATTAGGACCAGAGCTGAAGTTGGAGGCTTAACTGACTGAGCCACCCAGTCACCCCATCTTAATTTAAAACATATTAAGTTAAATGTCTATAACATGTTATCTCAGGTTATATAAAATAACACTGTATGTAAAAGAAGTATACAATATATAAGGCATATTAACTTTCCTCAGTTATAAATCATTTGATTTAATTTTTTTTTCAACGTTTATTTATTTTTGGGACAGAGAGAGACAGAGCATGAACGGGGGAGGGGCAGAGAGAGAGGGAGACACAGAATCAGAAACAGGCTCCAGGCTCCCAGCCATCAGCCCAGAGCCTGACGCGGGGCTCGAACTCACGAACTGCGAGATCGTGACCTGGCTGAAGTCGGACGCTTAACTGACTGCGCCACCCAGGCGCCCCGTGATTTAAATTCCATGAATGTTTGTTCCTCTTTCTCAGCCACCCACATCTTTTCAATAAGCACATATATGTAAATAAATACAAGGATGTCACATATATATATAGTTCGCTCTCTCTGTCCATGGTGTCATGACTTCCATTACAGAGATGAAATTCTCTTCTTTCTTCCTGTACATTTACCCCTCCACCCTGGTATCAACCAGTACACTAGAATCACAGAGATAAGGAAGAGCTATATATGCCTGTCTGTTCTGCCCAGATCCTCCACCAAGTGAGGATGGTACGTGTGCCATCCCTTACCTCAGCCTGACACATTTCTCTTATCACCACTTTCAAATCTTTCATATATTCAAGCATAGTTTGTTTCTAGTACCCAGCTCACCTTATATATCTGAAGTTACCACAGGACAAGTTTCTCTCATTCCTTCTCTTTTGTCTTCTCTCTCTCTCTTCTGCCATCTTATTTCATTGTCTTCTATTCATCCCGTTTGTGAGCCAAAGAAAAGCAGACAAAAACAAATGAAAAAGTAAAATAATAGTAATAATAAATGTTTAAATAATGGCTGAAAAGTCAAGGTAAATGTGAACATTTAGAAAATAAAAAATAAATGGGATCCCATTTATTTTAGGTGTAATTAGACATAGTATGCAGTTATTGTTTCCAGGGGCTTAAAAGCCTGGCTCAATCTATTTACCCAATTTGCTATTTCCTTCCAAATATTTCCAAAATTTAAGTGGTTTCCTAAATTAATGAGGGTGAGGAAGTGTGGGGAAACACTGTGTCAGGGAGAGCTCTGACAGGTGAAGCAATGCTGAATAACATACATTTTCTCCATGATGTCATCACACCAGATCAAGCATCTGCTTGTGGAGCGGTCAAGTGCTTAGTGGACTTATTTTTCTCCCAGATCTTACTGGTGGAGTTCGGTTAACATTGTTTTGTTTTTGTTTTTTTTCCAATTGTCATGACATTGCAGAAATACTTCAGGAAGTGCTGTTTTCTTCTTGAAGTCCCTTCATCTCGTTCTGCCTATACAGTGGCTACAAGAACTTCCGCAAAACTTCTATTGGAAGATGGACCCCCAGGTCTGTAGCATGCACCCAACTTTTCCAGTGTGTTCATGTGCTTTTGTACAAATCATGTTTTTGATAAGTAACAGTGTCAGGCATATCAAGTGAGGAAAATGCTGGAGGCATGAGCTCATATCACGATGTTTCCAGGACACCAATCAGATTCTTTAATGGCCGTTATGTTTAGAAGGGACTTTTAATTTTTGGTGAGGAACATGGACTCTAGAATCATTTTGTCAGAGATTTGGTTTTAGCATGTGCCAGCTTGGTAAGTTTGACCTCCGGCTAATGAGTTAAAGCCATGCTTCTTCATATATGAAATCGATTCCTATAAAAACTAATGTATATTAAGAATTTCTATTGAAACCCAGGATTCACTGAGCATCCATATTGGATACCATTGTTGAATCTCTATGGTATTATTATTGGATCAAATATATTTTCTTTAATTTTAATTTATGCTTTACCCACTAATCCCAGTTGTCCCCCATAACATAGATAATAAATGTAACACTTTACATATGGCAGTCCTGGAAATATTTAGATCCTACAACCATGGTCCAAAAATCTTTGTTTTTGCCAAACTTCAGGGCCTTAGAAATTCTTATGGTGTAAGTTCCTCACAATTGACCCTCCAGGTAACCATTTTCTGGATATTTATTAATGAACATTCCTTTCCCATATGAAACCCTGAACTAAATTACCACATGCCAGATTACCTTTTTTAAATGTTTATTTACTTATTTTGAGAGAGAGAGAGAGAGAGAGAGAGAGAGAGAGAGAGTGCAAGCTGAATGGGGGAGGAACAGAGAGAGAGAAGAGAGAATCCTAAGCAGGCTCCCCGCTGACACAGGGCAGGGAGGCTCCATCTTACAACATGGAGCTGGACTCATGAACTGTTGAGATCACGATGTGAGCCAAAGTCATGAGTCAGATGCTTAACTGGCTGAGCCCCTCCACGCATCCCCCAGGTATATCTGTATTAAAAAAATGTAAAGGGTTCAGTTGGTTAAGCGTCTGACTTCCACTCAGGTCATGATCTCACAGTGTGTGAGTTCGAGCCCCATGTTGGGCTCTGTGCTGACAGCTCAGAGCCTGGAGTCTGCTTCAGATTCTGTGTCTTACTCTCTCTCTACCATTCTCCCACTTGCACTCACTCTCTCTAAAGAAATGAATAAACATTAAAAATTTATAGTAAAAAAATGTAAAGAAGTTATTTTTATTTTTTTAACCTGCATTATACATTATGATTGATAACATTTAAGATTCTTTTGGGCTCTGTCTCTTCCTTGTTATCTTACTCTTTCACAACCACTTCATCTCTTTCCGCCTTCTCTACCTCAGCTATTTTTATCTTAGAGTCAAGTAGGCATCTAATCTGGAAATGGGGGAGAAAGTGTCCTAGAGAAGTTATCAGAAGAGTTGGAGAGAAATGAGAAGGATGCTGTGGGGACAGATTCTTAGTATGGAATATAGGAGCTGAATTACTGTAAGAGGGGCATCTGAGCAGGATGGGGTCTCAGGAGAGCATGCCAAGGTCAAAGCAGGATGAGGAGTGTTTCTACAAGGGATGGTCAGATCCACTGGGGTGGATTAGGAAGATATTCACACACCTGGGTAGGGATGGGAGGAGAAATAACACAGTGCAGATGGTCAGAGACTATGCTGAGTAGGAAACGTTTTTGGTTGGGGAAGGAGTTAGCAGCCAATATGGGAATTCACAGTGTGAGTGCATCCTCCACATGGAAGAGGTGCAGTCGGGTATAAGATAGTAGAAATCGAGCAGGATAAGAAGGGTATTCTGTGAGGGGCCATCTCGGGTGGAGTGTTCATGTCCAACCAGGTTAGGAAGGGAATCCTTGCAGGGAGGACCCAACACATTGTGTTGAAATCAGAGCAGAGTGTAGGATGCCCACACAGGAGAAGACATAAGTGCATATAGGGAAAGGGAGCAGAGAGGATGGTCTATCTGAGTACAGAATGTGTTCTTTGTTTTTACGGTGTCACTGCTCCCAGGATTTGTCTGTGTACAAAGGAATACAAACGTAGCCAGATGCATGAGTGTGTACACACACATAAACACACAAATGTATGTATATAGTCATACACATATATGAATGCATATGATATGTATTTAATATTTTCTTAACACTGATATTTCTAATTGTGATGCAAAACACAAGTTTTCTCCCCTTTATATTTGCAAATCACTTCTTAAATAGGAGGAAAACCTAGCTTCTATCTTTAATGTTTACCTATTTGAACGTGTGTTTGTGTGTGTGTGTGTGTGTGTGTGTGTGTTTGTACTTACACAAATATTTAAATCAAGTGTTAACGTTTGTTGAGTGAAACTATACATTATTTTGAGCAGACTTAGCATCCAGTATAATACTATGCTATAAAGAATATTCAGTGAAAACAGAAAATACTGCCAATTACAAATAGTTGTAATAGCATTGCTTCGATTACATAAGATGAATAAGTTCTGAAGATCTAATGTGCAGCATGGTGACTATAGTTAACAATATTGTATTGTATACTTGAAATTTTCCAAGAGAGCAAATCTTGAGTATTCTCACTACACACAGAAAGAGAGAGAGAGAGACAAACAGAAAGCAAGCAAGCAAGCGGGAGAAAGGAAGGAAGGAAGGAAAGAAGGAAGGAAGGAAGGAAGGAAGGAAGGAAGGAAGGAAGGAAGAGGCAACTATGTGAGATGATGGATGTTAATTATGTTGATTGTGGTGATCATTTCACATGCATGCATACATGAAAATATCAAGTTGTGTACCTTAATTATATAAAAATTTTATTTATCAGTTGTACCTCAGTAAAGCTGAAAAAAATTATGTTTTTACCTAATGGTTTAGAATTTTTTTCAATGTGTTAATTGGGAAAAATAAAATATTGCAAAGAGTATAATATGACTTCAAAATTTTAAAAGAAAAATGGGATATTTGCATATGAAATAAGCTGGAAGGATATATAACCCCCAAAATAATCATAATAAACATAATAAAAGTAATACAAGCATATGGTAACACATCCATACAGTAAGAGTATAAAAAAAGAAGTATAAAGTCATCCCTCCTGTTCTTCCAGAAGTAAACTTTTTAACCATTTATCAGATTTTATCATAACTATTATCCCATTTCTAAGTACATACCACACTTAATCTTTATTTCTTCCGATAACAACATAAAGCAATCTGTGTTGAGTCCCCAAACCTGATGTGAAATATGAAGAGTGTAGCTGGGTTTCCCTCTCACAAGACTTAGGGGAGATGAAGAAATAGTATTATTTTGGTGTTAAAAACCCTGGAATATGTAGGTTTTGTTATTTATATGTTAGCATAGGAGCCAGATTGTTTTGTACCCATTACTATAGGGCAGCTGTGTCTGTGAACTGAAGGAAATTGGCAACCGTGTCTTCATTTGAAATTTCACCTATTTTTATTTCAGAATCACATTTTCTTGGTACGTTTCCATTAATGAATTGGAGATAAATAAATCGCTTTGAATTTTAGGTAGATGAATTGTTTTAAGTAGATATCCCTGTAAGACACAATTTCAGACTTGGAAGACTCATTTATAAGGATCAGGATTGTGCCTTTTTTTTTCTGGAAAAGGTAGTACCTGGTTGAGTTAGTAGAGGTAGGGCTCAGTTATTGAGCACAGATTACCTGGCCTCAAAAGATTTATATTCCTGTAGTATCTGTTTTCTCTGTCAGAAGGCCTAATGCAATCAGGAGGGTTTTAAACATTGTTTGGGTATTATATTTTATAGGGATTAAAGGCCATGCAACAACTGTGACCTAGTTCTGTCTTTAGAATTCCTGTCCTTTTTACTTAATTTATTTTAGTGAAATATAGTACTACTTAGGCCAAAAACAAAAACAAGGCATAATAAGTATAATAATAGGCATTCATTTTAATAGACTAGTTTCTTAATCATGCTATTTTAGAGAATTATCTTATTTACCATGTTTTTCTCAGTGTTTTATAACTTCCATAATTTTTCAAGCTACCAATACTAATATATACTATTAATGTGTTATATATTTTCAGTATATATTACATAGTAAAATGTTAATATATAATGTATGGTATAACAATACATAGTGCATAGATATTACATATTAATATATAATAATGTATATATTTTTTTGTGAAGGAGAAAATATTCAAGAAATCCATATAAAAATGTCAGAATCTTCCGTTTTGCTTTCACTTCTAGCTGATAGGAAATAAAATTCCAGATTAAAGGTATTTTCCTTCTAACAATTTAAAGGTATTTCTCATTTTTTTCTAACATTAAGTATTAGTAATAAGCAGACAGATATCAATCTAATTTTATTATAGGTAGGGTTTTTTCCTCCTTGGGGGCATTTTCAATTTCCTGTCTGCTTTCATAGGTGTAAAATTTTGCTTGTCACATAAAAGTGAGAGACTGACTGTAAAAGATACAGACATTCCTTGAAATAGTCAACATGGCTCCTGTTTCACTTGCTACCCCATCTCAAACTACCAAGACCAAATTTGGAAACTCTTAGTGTGTCACAGAAAGAATATCCGCCATTTTTAATATTGCCTTTTTAAAGTTCTGTTTCTCTAGCCATGGCTTACATATTATATATTCTCAGCTATTTAATCTTCCCCATAATGTCTCGTCTCCACGTGACTGTTTTCTTTTCTCCCTTAGTGCTGATATGTGTACATGTTTATGTTTGTGTAAAAATTTCTTTAGCATTGTTTCACTGGAAAAAGAGGTAATTCATATGCCCATCATAAACTGTACAAGAGAATATTTTGTAACTTTCTAAAATGGAGTACCTTTGGAACAAAGATTTATTCTTAAGGGAAAATCCATCCATTTGAAACTGATCAAATTGTTTTAGATATTAAGTTAATGTAAAAGATATTTCTGTAATGAATATAATTTTTAATTGACTTATTTTAAGTCTTCCACTTAAACAGCCAATAATAGGATTCATTTTCTATAATAAGCATTTGTTTTTAATCCATCTGTAGAAGGAAATGTAGACTTTACAATGTGTATAATTTTATACTAAACCAATATATATATTGGCAATATATAATAACAAAGTGGCAATATATAATAACATTTATATATGGGCATGTAACATATGTATGTGTATTATCTTCCAGGCATGTATTAAATCTGTTTTATGTGCGGAATGCTATTGTATTTACTAAACATACAGAAATGGGGTGCCTGGGTAGCTCAGTCAGTTAAGCATCTGACTTCAGCTGAGGTCATCTCTTGGTTCATGGGTTCAGGCCCCTCATCGGGCTCTGTGCTGACAGCTCAGAGCCTGGAGCCTGCTTCAGATGCTGCGTCTCCCTCTCTCTCTGCCCCTCCACTGCTCATGCTCTCTCTCACTCTCTCTCTCTCTCTCTCTCAAAAATAAATAAACATTAAAAAAAATTTTTGAAGAAATAAACCAACACCCTACTTTCGTGGAGCTTCCATTCTATATACAAACATAAAGTAAGCTCTTATATCAGTAATGAAACCAAAGGTACTGATCTGACACCTACTTGAGAGATGAGAAGCACTTAGTGAGACCAGTCATGATGTGGGCAGCTCTGAGGAAACCCAAGTGATAGGAAGAAATTACTTAGAATGTCTGTACCTCTCAATGACTTAGGGACTCTGAAATACTGACTTTCCATACTTACATCACTGAAGATTTAGGAGTGGTGTGAAACCCAAACGTAACTCAAGAAAACATCATGGCACCATGGAAAAAGAAAAAAGTTGTCTGGAATTTGGTACAGCAAAATTCTGAAGCTTATTCCTGCCACTCACAAGTTTGATATTCTCTGTGCATACAAAAAACTAAATTTTATACTGTTCAATGTAAGAATGTGTTATGTAGATACTATCAAGGAAAAAATAGTTTATGTGGCTCAAACAGAGGTGAAAGTTTTTCAGTTGTTGCACATCAAGGAAAATCTGAAGATAAAGTAATTAATTCCATAAGGCATTAGCAAAATTAGACATTTATAAATTAAGAATAAAGAGGTATACAGGCCCAGACCACTGTTTTCTTAATTTGTAACTGCCACTAAACCTATGGTTGGAATGGCTGGAGAGTCTTCTATTTTTCCCTGCCTCTTGCTCAGGATCCTTGGTTCAGTCTCAGTCTGGAAACTATCAGAACAGTTCTTTCCACAGCTGCTTTTATCAGACTACTAGAGACCAGGTGCCATCCCCACTAGGTATTTTACAGGGTTTGTACAGTGGGGGCAGAGGGGGCAGATCTTAGGGACCATTTCATAAATTCCCTTAAGATATATAGGTGAGTGGATGATAGATAGATAGATACATATAAATAGATAGGGGGTAGGAAGGGAGAAAAGGTTACTTTATATGGATATTATAAAGCTCAAATTGTGTATCAGTTCTATATATAAGGCTCAAATTTTATATCAATTTAAAGTGCCCTGGTCTTCTATCTTAAAAAGTTGAGAATTGTCAGCATGATGTCTAAATGGCACTGCTTTCTTATGCAAAATATAAAGGCAAAAGCAACTGAAATGGTTGTTATATACAGTTAATTTGAAAGTAATTTATCTGCAAACTTTCTTTACATGGTGATTATCTTAGAAAAGTGCTATAAACATGTCAATGGAAATATTTGAATGTGCCTTAAATTAGAAACTTAAAAAATACTGTGCACATTATTCTGGGTGTATCCTTTTCTTTGGTTACAGGAAAATCGATGGGCTAATTTTCCCATGCAACATAGTGAAAAAAAAAGGAAATATATTTTTTTGAGGGATGATTCTTGAGAAATAACTATCTGCCAAAAGTCTGTCTGTCCATATTTAACATATGTCATACTCTGGTTCTTCAAAATTTCTTGATTATATTTAATAAGAAGTTATTTTATTTTTTAATTCAATTTTTTATTTTTTTTAAATTCACATCCAAATTAGCATATAGTGCAACAATGATTTCAGAAGTAGATTCCTTAATGCCTCTTACCCATTTAGCCCATCCCCCCTCCCAGAACCCCTCCATCAACCCTCAGTTTGTTCTCCATATTTAAGATTCTCTTATGTTTTGTCCCCCTCCCTGTTTTTGTATTATTTTTGTTTCCCTTCCCTTATGTTCACCTGTTTTGTCTCTTAAAGTCCTCATATGAGTGAAGTTCATATGATTTTTGTCTTTCTCTGACTAATTTCACTTAGAATAATACCCTCCAGTTCCATCCGCGTAGTTGCAAATGGCAAGATTTCATTCTTTTTGATTGCCAAGTAATAAATACTCCATTGTATATCTATACCACATCTTCTTTACCCATTCATCCATCAATGGGCATTTGGGCTCTTTCCATACTTTGGCTGTTGTTGATAGTGCTGCTATAAACATGCGTGTGCATGTGTCCCTTCAAAACAGCATGACAGTACCCGTGGATAAATGCCTAGTAGTGCAATTGCTGGGTCTTGGGGAGTTCTATTTTTAGTGTTTTGAGGAAACTCCATACTGTTTTCCAGAGTGGCTGCACTAGCTTGCATTGCCACCAACAATGCAAAAGAGATCCTCTTTCTCTGCATCCTCGCCAAGATCTGTTGTTGCCTGAGTTGTTAATGTTAGCCATTCTGACAGGTGTAAGGTGGTATCTCATTGTGGTTTTGATTTGGATTTCCCTGATGATGAGTGATGTTGAGCATGTTTTCATGTGTCACTTGGCCATCTGGATGTCTTCCTTGGAGACATGTCTATTCGTGTCTTTTGCCCATTTCTTCACTGGATTCTTTGTTTTTTGGGTGTTGAGTTTGATAAGTTCTTTATCGATTTTGGATACTAACCCTTTATCTGATATGTCATTTGCAAATATCTTCTCCCATTCTGTTGCTTGCCTTTTAGTTTTTCTGATTGTTTCCTTTGCTGTGCAGAAGCTTTTTATTTTGATGAAGTCCCAGTAGTTCATTTTTTCTTTTGTTTCCCTTGCCTCCCGAGATGTATTGAATAAGAAGTTGCTGCGGGCAAGATCAAAGAGGTTTTTGCCTGCTTCCTCCTCGAGGATTTTGATGGCTTCCTGTCTTACATTGAGGTCTTTAATCCATTTTGAGTTTATTTTTGTGTATGGTGTAAGAACGTGGTCCTGGTTCAGTCTTCTGCATGTCGCTGTCCAGTTTTCCCAGCACCACTTGCTGAAGAGACTGTCTTTATTCCATTTGGTATTCTTTCCTGCTTTGTCAAAGATTAGTTGGCCGTATGTTTGTGGGTCCATTTCTGGGTTCTCTATTCTGTTCCATTGATCTGAGTGTCTGTTGTTGTGCCAGTACTGTACTGTCTTGAGGTTACAGCTTTGCAGTATAGCTTGAAGTCTGGGATTGTGATGCCTCCTGTTTTAGTTTTCTTTTTCAAGATTGCTTTGGCTATTCGGGGTCTCTTCTGGTTCCATACAAATTTTACAATTATTTGTTCTAGCTCTGTGAAGAATGCTGGTGTTACTTTGATAGGGATTGCATTGAATATGTAGATTGCTTTGGGTAGTATTAACTTTTTAATAATATTTGTTCTTCCTATCCAGGAGCATGAATTTTTTTTCCATTTTTTTGTGTCCTCTTCAATTTCTTTCATAAGCTTTCCATAGTTTTCTGTGTATAGATTTTCCACCTCTTTAGTTAGATTTATTCCTAGGTATTTTATGGTTTTTTGTGCAACTGTAAATGGGATCGATGCCTTGATTTCTCTTTCTGTCACTTCATTGTTGGTGTATAAGAATGCAACCGATTTCTGTGTGTTGATTTTATGTCCTGCAACTTTGTTGAATTCATGAATCAATTCTAGCAGTTTTTTCGTGGAATCTTTTGGGTTTTCCATATAGAGTATCATGTCATCTGTGAAGAGTGAAAGTTTGACCTCCTCCTGGCTGATTTGGATGCCTTTTATTTCTTTGTGTTGTCTGATTACAGAGGCTAAGACTTCCAATATTATGTTGAATAACAGTGGCAAGAGTACATCCCTGTCTTGTTCCTTACCTTAAGGGTAAAGCTCTCAGTTTTTCCCCATTGAGGATGATATTAGCATTGGGTCATTCATATATGCCTTTTATGATCTTGAGGTATCCTTCTATCCCTACTTTCTTGAGGGTTTTTATCAAGAAAGGATACTGTATTTGTCAAATGCTTTGTCTGCATCTATTGAGAGGATCATATGGTTCTTGTCCTTTCTTTTATTGATGTTATGAATCACATTGATTGTTTTGTGGATATTGAACCAGCCCTGCATCCCAGGGATAAATCCTGCTTGGTCACGGTGAATAATTTTTTTTTTAAGTATTGTTGGGTCTGGTTGGCTAATATCTTGTTGAGGATTTTTGCATCCATGTTCATCAGGGAAATTGGTCTATACTTCTCCTTTTTAGTGGGGTATCTGGTTTTGGAATCAAGGTAATGCTGGCTTCCATAGAAAGAGTTTGGAAGTTTTCCTTCCATTTCTATTTTTTGGAACAGCTTCAAGAGAATAGGTGTTAACTCTTCCTTAAATGTTTGGTAGAATTCTCCTGGAAAGCCATCTGGCCCTGGACTCTTGATTTTTGGCAGATTTTTGATTACTAATTCGATTTCCTTACTGGTTATGGGTCTGTTAAAATTTTCTATTTCTTCCTGTTTCAGTTCTTGTAGTGTTTAAGTTTCTAGGACTTTGTCCATTTCTTCCAGATTGCCCATTTTATTGGCATATAATTGCTCAAATATTTTCTTATTATTGTTTTTATATCTGCTGTGTTGGTTCTGATCTCTTCTGTTTCATTCTTGATTTGGTGTATTTAGGTCCTTTCCTTTTTCTTCTTGATCAAAGTGGTTGGTCGTTTGTCAATTTTGTTAATTCTTTCAAAGAACCAGCTTCTGGTTTCATTGATCTGTTCTACTGTTTTTTGGGTTCGATAGCATTAATTTCTTCTCTAATCTTTATTTTTTCCTGTCTTCTGCTGGTTTTGGGTTGTATTTGCTGTTCTTTTTCCAGCTCGTTAAGGTGTAAGGTTAGGTTGTATATCTGAGGCCTTTCTTCCTTCTTTAGGAAGGCCTGGATTGCTATATATTTTCCTCTTATGACTGCCTTTGCTGGGTCCCAGAGGTTTTAGGTTGTGGTATTATCATTTTCATTGGCTTCCATATACTTCTTAATTTCCTCTTCAACTTCTTTGTTAACCCATTCATTCTTTAGTAGGGTGTTCTTCAGTCTCCAAGTATTTGTTACCTTTCCAAATTTTTTCTTATAGTTGATTTCGAGTTTCATAGCATTGTGGTCTGAAAATATGCACGGCATGATCTCGATCTTTTTGTACTTAGTTAGGGCTGATTTGTGTCCCAGTATATGGTCTATTCTGGAGAACATTCCATGTGCACTGGAGAAGAATGTATATTCTGCTGCTTTAGGATGAAATGTTCTGAATATATCTGTGAAGTCCATCTGGTCTGGTGTGTCATTCAAAGCCATTGTTTCCTTGTTGAATTTTTGATTAGATGATCTGTCCATTGCTGTGAGCGGGGTGTTAAAGTCTCCTACTATTATGGTATTACTATTGATGAGTTTCTTTATGTTTGTGATTAGTTGATTTATATATTTGGGTTCTGCCACAAATGGCGCATAAATGTTTACAACTGTTAGGTCTTCTTGGTTCATAGACCCCTTGATTATGATGTAATGCCTTTTTCCATCTCTTGATATAGTCTTTGTTTTAAAGTCTAGATTGTCTGATATAAGTATGGTTACTCTGGCTTCCTTTTGTTGACCATTAGCATGATAGATGGTTCTCCATCTCCTTATTTTCAATCTGAGGGTGTCTTTAGGTCTAAAGTGGGTCTCTTGTAAACAGCATATAGATGGATCTTTTTTTCTTATCCATTCTGTTACCCTGTGTCTTTTGATTGGAGAATTGAGTCCATTTACATTTAGAGTGAGTACTGAAAGATATGAATTTATTGCCATTATGATGCTTGTAGAGTTGGAATTTCTGGTGGCGTTCTCTGGTCCTTTCTAATCTTTTGTTCCTTTTGAGATATATATATATATATATATATATATATATATATATATATATATATTTTTTTTTTTTTTTTAATCTTTTCTCCCCTCAGTCCCCCTTAAAATTTCTTACAGGGCTGTTTTAGTGGTCACAAACTCCTTTAATTTTTGTTTGTCTGGGAAATTAAAGTTTGTCTGGGAAACTTTTTATCTCTCCTTCTATTTTGAGTGACAGCCTTGCTGGATAAAGAATTCTTGGCTGCATGTTTTTCTGATTCAGCACATTGAATATATCCCACCACTCCTTTCTGGCCTGCCAAATTTCTGTGGATAGGTCTGCTGCAAACCTGATCTGTCTTCACTTGTAGGTTAGGGACTTTTTTCCCTTGCTGCTTTCATGATTCTCTCCTTGTCTGAGGATTTTGTGAATTTGACTATGATATGCCTTGTTGATGGTTAGTTTTTGCTGAATCTAATGGGGGTCCTCTGTGCTTCCTGGATTTTGATGTCTGTGTCTTTCCCCAAGTTAGGACTAAGTTTTCTGCTATTATTTGCTCACATAACCCTTCAAGCCCTATTTCTCTCTCTTCCTTTTCTGGGACCCCTATGATTCTGATGTTGTTCCTTTTTAATGAGTCACTGATTTCTCTAACTCTTAAATCATGCTCTTTTGCTTTCATCTCCCCCCCTTTTTTTTTCTGCTTCATTATTCTCTATGAGTGTTTCCTTTATATCACTGATTCTCTGTTCTGCCTCATCCATCCTTGCCGCCGCTGCATCCGTCCGTGATTGCAACTCAGTTATAGCATTTTTAATTTAATTCTGGCTATTTTTTACTTCTTTTATCTCTGCAGAAAGGGATTCTAATCTATTTTCGACTCCAGCTAGTATTCTTATTATCGTGATTCTAAATTCTGGTTCAGACATCTTGTTTGTATCTGTGTTGGTTAAATCCCTGGCTGTCGTTTCTTCGTGCTCTTTCTTTTGGGGTGAATTCCTTCATTTTGTCATTTTGAAGGGAGAAAAGGAATTCATGAGGTAGAAAAATTGAAATTAAGAAAATTAAAATTAAAAAATATTAAAATTAAAAATTAAGAACACACACAGATACACTAAAATCGAATAGATGATGCTAGATCCTAGGTGTGTTTTGGTCTGGGTGTGAAAGTGGTTTGACAGATTAAAGGAAAAAAAAAGGAAATCATTTGAGAGTTTGAAAAAATGAATACACTGAAGTAGACAAAAATGAGATGATGGGGGTAAAATAGAATTTGAAAAAATATACACAAAAGTAAAGAATATAGTAGAAAAAAATTAAAGAAAAATATTTTCAATAAAAATTAAAAATAAATATGATTTTTTTCATTTTCTGTATTTAACAAAAGAGAAAATAAACGAAATAGAGAAAAACGATTTAAAAAAGGAAAAAATAAAAAAGAAATTTCTTGAAAATTTTAAAATGTGAATACACTGTAGTAGACTAAAATAAAATGATGGAAGTAAAATAGAATTTGAAAAAATTTACATAGAAGCAAAAAATATAGTAATGAAAATTAAATAAGAATATTTTTAATAGAAATTGAAAGTAAAAAATGATGTTTTTCTCTTTTCACATTCAAGAAAAAGAAAAGAAATGAGAAAGAGATAAAAAGGAAAAGAAAAAAAGAAATTGTTTGAAAATTTCAAAAAGTGAATACACTGAAGTTACTAAAATAAAACAATGGAAGTAAAGTAGAAATTAAAGAAGTTTACGCAAAAATTAAAACAGTAATAAAAATTAAAGATATTTTTAATAAAAATTGAAAATAAAAATGAATTTTTTCTCTTTCTGTATTCAAGAAAAAGAAAAGAATTGTAAAAGAGAAGAAAAAAGAAATAAAATTGAATAGATGAACCTAATACATTGCAGTAGGACTGAAATTGCTTCATTTTCCCCTAGAAGTCAGTGTATGTAGCTCTTTATAGTCCTTAAATTAAGCTAGTGGTGAGACTTGTGTTCTTAAAGAGGGAAGTTCGCACAGTTGGGTGGGGCTCGGTGTAATAGCTCTGCTCTCCACTAGATGGTGCTGCTAGCCTACTGGGGTGGATTGTTGCGGTGCTTCTAGGTGCATATGTGCATGCTTGGGAGCGGGGAAAATGGCGCACCCAGCTACCCAGTCTGTTCTCCCGAATCAGCAATTGCGCACCCGTCCTCTGTCTTCAGTTCTCATCCACTTCCTGCTTTTTCACTCTCTGTGACCTGGCCCCAGGCTGTACCTCTCTCCCAAGTTTTGTCTCAGACGCGGCTGTTTCCCCCGGCCCCTTACTTCTGAGGGACTGCGGTTTTGACCTGTTCAGCCCCTCTGCTGGAGGGTCTCATCGAACAATGGCCGAATGAGCAATAGCCAAATATCAGCTGCACCCAGGAACGCCTACTGGACTCTGTTGTTGCTGGTGCCCCGAGACTGTGGCCAGGTGCCAGCCCACCCCAGAAAAAGTCCATGAGATAGTGTAGCAACAGCATTTCAGGGATTATGGAAAATCACAACACACATCTGGAACCAAAGAGACTTCACCCTTAATGACCTTGCCCCAGCAGCAGGAAATGTGGCCGTTCTCTGGGGTCTGCTGGGACCAGGTGGCTTCAACAGTCTCTACCAAATGTCCTTCCAGCAGTGGAACCGCTTTTCCCCGTGTGGCCCGAGAACCTCCCCGACCCCACTCTGCTCCTGGGGATTTGCCCTTCCCACCAGAGCACTGCCAGGTATCGAGCTGCGGAGTTGCAGAGTTTGCGCTCCCCTTGTTTAGAGTCTTAATGGAATTTAAACCCTCTCCTTTCTCCTTTCTCCCTTTTTAGTGTAGTCCCTGTGGCTGTTTCCAATTTTCCACTTTCTCTCCAGCTGCTTTTGCGGAGGGGTACTTTTCCCGTATTCTCCCCATCTCCCTAGTCGCCATCCTCCCTCCACCCTCAAAAGCAGTTCCCTCCTTTTTGTGGCTTCTTGCTCCCCAAGTTCAGCCCTCTGTGCCACATACCTGCTGAATTCTGTGTTTCAGGTTGTGCAGATTGTTGTGTTAATCCTCCAATCAGTTTTCTAGGTGTGTAGGATGGTTTAATGTTGGTCTGGCTGTATTTCATGGACACGAGACACACAAAAAGCTTCCATGCTGTTCTGCCATCTTGGCTACTCTAGGAAGTTATTTTAAATGAAGGACTAGCATATACTGCAAGGTACCTTTGAACTGCTTGAGGATTTAGCAACAGGTGTGCTTCAGTAATCACTCATTTTCTTCACTATGCTGATGTTTAGAAGCCCTTTCTATAAATGGTTTGAGTCTAAGTATTGAATTTTTAATCTCCTCGCAGCAGAGTAATGAGAAAACTTAAAAAGTTTCAGTGTATTTTGCACTAGAAAACTTTCAGAAAATATTCACATTTGCCAGACTTAATTTTTAATTTTGTACTCTTGATTGTTGGATTTGGCTATAATAAAGTTACTAGATTTTTCAATGTTTTTAGCAAAAATTTTTTGTTTATATATATAAAGGATATTGTTACTTTTTTGGTTAAAATTATCAAGCAATTAAACATGTTTGTGGTATGGAAATATTTTTCGTATATACAGACAAAACATTAAAAATATGAGTGTGCTATTTCCAATGGAAAAATCTATCATAGATTTTGCTAACATATGTCAGTAGAAAACATAAAACTTTCAGAATTTTATTCCTTCTTTGGGATGAGGCAAAGGCAGTCAATTCACTAATTTTTATTTTCTCTGTGTACGATCCGAAAACCAATAGATGAAAGATGTATGCGAGAATTAAGTATGTACTTAGAGCTAACATCAAATTGGCATTTTAGTAACTTGACTCTGTTGAAATTATAACTGGTTTAAATATAACTGGTTTTGGGTGTGCTTTTTTGACTTTGTATTTTTTATAGGCTACACCACATGTAGAATTAAAATTAGCAGTATTTCATTTACCAAGTAGGCTAATCTATCTCCCAAGTCTTATTAACCAGAAATTCTCACCACTTACATCATATCATGCCTTTTAGAGCTTTTCTCTTCTCCATTCTGAAGTGCTACAACAACATCTTGAAAAAGTTACATGACATGTTTCGGATCAACAGTGTTGCCAGAATCGGTAATGCAATCTGAAAAATCTAAATACCAGTAACTATCGTCTTGTTTTAAATTGAGTGCAGTACTTAGCAAACTTAACTCCTCACCTAAGCTTTCTTTCCCAGTGGTTGGCAGCACCATAAATTCAATTGCCAGTGTGAGATCAGGGCCTAGCCGTTCATATCTCTTTCATTATCAATCACTAAATCCTATTTACTCCATCTTTTATATTCTCAGCTTGTCTATTTCTTCCTACTGTCCTTGTTCTCACATATATAGTGCAACGTATAATTATTTGATTTATTCATTTTATACATTTATTTATTTTGAGAGAGCAAGTGAGAGAGAGCATGGAAGGGGCAGAGAGAAGGGAGAGACAGAATACCAGGCAGGCTCCACATTGTCAGCGCAGAGCCCGACTCAGGGCTCGAACCCAGGAACTGAGAGATCATGACCTAAGATGAAATCAAGGGTTGGACACTTAACTGACTGAGCCACCCAGGTGCCCCAACTGCTGATAATTCTAACTTGGATAAGGGATAGTCTTCAATCATTTCCCTGAAAGTGACCCAGGTGAATTCTCCAAAATATAAATTGTCAGCCACCACCACCTGGATTCACACTAAATTTAAAATGAAGCCCAAATGCTTCAAGGAGGCCTGTCAATTCCTTATTATATAAATCTAGCCTAGCCAGACTTGCCATTTTTCTCACTGTTTTGGAATAAGCCATACACAATTGATCTGTGATTACTTGCTTCCCCCTCTTTTTTAGACTCTCAGTCATCTCTCTGGTTAAAATACTGGTCTCTTTCTTCTTGTTCCATATTGTCTGTCACCAAATCCTCATAATCTAAGACTCAACTGTTTCAGTCATTCCTGATGCTTGAGCTTATTGTCTCTTCTGTGAGCTGTCGTTGCCTATTCACTGATCCATGTTCTCAGTGCTGATGTGCATCACACTCTTGGCATCCTCATGGGCCCATCACAGTATCTGTAGTGCAGTGCCAGACATGATAAACGTTTGATAAATATTTGTTGAATGGATCATTGAATGATAGGTAAGAAAAATCGGAATATAGATTTATTCATGTATCTATATTGTAATCTATATTGTACATTGAATTCACTTACATTATTTGTTTTTATTGTTGGATTGCTTGTTTTTGTTTTTTGTTTTTGTTTTTTTGTTTGTTTGTTTGTTTGTTTTATGGGGGGTGGTATCAGTGTATCCACATCTATAATGTGTTACGCAGTCTCCTTTAATTCTGTGCCCTGTTGAGAAAATGACCAAGTGGAAAGTTTTGAGGAAGTTAGAGGTGAAAACTCTAGACAATAGATCTGGGGAGGTCATAGGTGCATATCCTTTCACTAGTAAATGAAAGAGAAAACGATGAAATGTAAATAATAGAAGGGAATTTCACTCTTTCAGAATGGTTGGTTTTACACAACAATGGAGGCAACCAGGACAGCAGCAGAGGGGAAAGAGAGGAGATTCCTCTTTGAAGTTGCTATTTGGTAGTGCTCACCAGGATTACCTTTGAGAAAGACATTTTAGTCTAATATGTTTGGAACTAGAATTTAAAAGGGACGTTTTATAACTTATAAGCATTGATAGTGACAGAGTCTAGAACCACTGCTAAAGAGTGAGGCTGAATTAATATATATAGCTTTTTTTACCACTGGCTGTATTTCTGGCATAATTTTTAAATTATGATTGTAATAAGAGAATTATTAGGGAAAACTGATCATAAAAACTTCAAATATACTGTGTTAATTGTTAGTTTTATGGAATGCACTGCAACAAAAATAAAAGCCTTCGTATTCAGCCGATTGTCACAGAGATTATTGAGGAAAAATAAAAATTGTTTTAATGTAAAAAATAGAGCAAAACAGAGGGATGAGTCATAAAAGTAAGTAAAATGGTCAAACAAGGAAATACTTTTTATTTCCTTTTGCATTTTCGGAGGAAATTTTACCACTTGCACATAGAGATATATTCACTTTATTTTTTCCAGAACTGTCCCATTAATATTACTACTCAGTATTTTAACAGCATGTGAATTCATAAATTAAAATTAAGTTATTAAAAGCAAATTGTACATAAATTTAAATTTTAAAAAAGATTTTTTTCTTTATCTACATGTTTGACATGCTTTTAAAATGTTCCCATTTCTACCTTCTTCCTAAAAGCTCTTTCCCAGACTCCAACCCATTCACCTCATTAGGTTGACTTTCTTCCTCACAGTTAGAAGATGCTACAGCACTTCCACTCTCTATTACTTCTTGTTTTGTTTTAGTTTCCTGGTTTTTTCTTATTTTTTCCCAGTTTTATTGAGACATAATTGACATACAACATGGTATAAGTTTAAGGTAGAAAATGTATTCATTTGATTCACCTATGTATTATGAAATGATTTCCATTGTAGCATTAACAAATGCCTCCAACATATCACATAATTACCATTTCTGGTTTTTGTTTTTTGTTTTTGTTTTTTGCGGTGAGAACATTTAAGATTTACTCCCTTAGCATCTTCCATGTAGATAATGCAGTATTGTTAATTACAACCACCATGCTGTTCATTAGGTCCCCAGAACTTATTTATCTTACGACCTTACAACTTCACCAACATCTCCCTATTCCCCCTGTCCCTCCCCAGTCCCTGGTAACCACTGTTCTATAAATTTAAGTTCAGCTATTTCAGATTCCATGTATCAGTGATATGATACTGTATTTGTCTTTCCTTTTTGACATATCACTTAGCATAATGCCCATGTTATTGCAGATTGCAAGATTTCCTTCTTTCTCATCATCCTCACCCATTATTATATATCATATATAATATATGTATTATTATATAACATTATATTATTATACACACACACACACACACACACACACACACACACATACACGTACACAGACCACATGTTCTTATCCATTCATTCATACAATCCAGCAATTGCACCTCTGGGTATATATCCAAAGAAATCGGGACCTTGAAGAGATAGCTACACTCCTGTGTTTATTGCAGCTTTAGTCACAATAGCCAAAATATAAAAGCAGCCTAAGTGTCTCCATTGTGTTAACTGTAATGCTTCTCTGAAGCACTAGAACACAGAGCAGAACTAAGTGACATGGAAGAGTAGACAGTTTCCTATCATCTGTGTTTTAATCTCTCATTTGTTTCCTTTCTCTTTCACTTTATGTTGCTCTCATGTTTCCAGGACAACCCACTGAATCTCTAATGTCTTGTGAAGATCTGCTCAACATTAATTCTTATCTGCTTAGCATCCTTTAATCGGAGAACTGTGCTCTTTTCAATGTGACAAATAACTAATCTGAAAACCTAATTGCTAATTGTGTGTAAAAGGAGTATTCATTATTCATATGCTCATAAAAGGTTAGGGTTATGCTTTAACAAGTAACTTTTTGCATAAAAATATTAAATCAATAGTATAAAATAGAATAAAAGCTAAATTATCTTCATCCAAAAGGACTATTTTGAAACTATTTTTTAATTCCACTTTCTTTTCAATTGACCATATCGCCATACAAAATTTAATAATTGAAATACTATTGTGGAATGCAATCATGTGTTAATTCATCCAGTGAACATTTATTGAATATTTACATTGAGTTTGGAATTTTTTGACTGGTGTTTTGCTGAGGTAGCTTCAGACCAAAGAGCTTATTGTGTATTTGAAGATAAGGCAAATAAGTAGAATAATGCCAAAGCGAGGGACAGCACTATTTTAAAGTCATGTATGGGTGCTGTGAAAAGACATTGGTGAGCAACTGATGAAATTCCTGAGAAGAATTTAAATCAGAAAAGAAATGAGACATTGAGAATGCAAGGATTTTTACTATTAAAAAATTAATATTAAAGATCTATAATTATGGATTATGCAATGAACAAAACCATAGGCAAAAGAAGAGAACACTAGAAGAGGAGGAAGCATGATGTATAAAGGGAGCTGCAAGAACATGTGCAAAGTTCAAGTGTATATACTTGTACTTAAGTATATGGAGAAGGTATGGGGAATAGGAAGGGCAATTCTGGATGAAATCAATGACAGGTCACGAAGGACATTGCAGGCCGTGCTGAGAATTTTGCCCTTTATTCTCAGTGGTGTTTGATTTCTTGATGAATATTAAGAAAAAAGTCATGTGATTATTCATGGTAGGAAGATTATTTTCTTTTTAAAGAACAGAAACCAGACTCAGGAAACAAGACTGGAAGCATGGATGATGGTTATATAGTGACTGCACTAAATCAAGCTTGGAAACATGAGGGGCTGAACTAAAGTCATAAATAATTTTAAATTGCTAGAACTTGGATTTTTCAGGGGGAGATGTTGATGACTCTTGGTTTCTGAATTTTCCAACTGAAATATTTAAAACTGTGTTTGTGTCTCACTTGTAGCCTACGTCAGTCAGGAGTAGAAGTTGACAGTAGTACCAACGTGTCCCCCCTGGATAAAAAAAAATTGGTCACAATTGTTGGGGATCCCCAAATAAGATGCATGTTGGCCAGGGGGTCACTGAGCTATAGAGAATGAATGAGAGTGGGGCAGACATATGCAGGTGTATACAGGTGTTTGTATGTTTGTTTGTTTTTCTGAAAGGTGCAGAAGCTGGGCACATTCTCAGCTTTTTCTGACAGAATTTTGATAATAAGAGAAATGGTGATTATTAAATCATGGTTGGAGCCACCTGGAGGAGAATGGCAACTCTGTGGGTGAGTTAAATTTAAAGGAACTTGCAACAGTTTGTGTGTGAGAGCCCCACCGCAGGAAGGTTTTCAGGGGAGACTTTGGAGACATATTGCAATAGAAAAAATATACTGTCTATACCTTTAGACATGTATATCTATATCTATATAGTTCCTTTCTCTCCCTCATACCCCCCATGGATTAGGGTTGTTCTCCCACGCAATACCACAAAATCAGTGTGCTCTATCCCAGTAGAATAACTTCACCCTGAGAGTGGGAGGGAAGTCTCATTTGCTTAATTTCTTTGCAGCAGTCTCGGGCAATTGCCTCACAGGATTGTGCCCCTCTCACTGCCTACAAATGGGTCAACTTCTGATAACAGCCATAAATTCAGTATGGAGCTGTATACTCCACATAAAAACAATAGAGTCCTTTATTTGTGCCCAGTCTGTTAAAGTGAATGTTTCCATGTGTGATTTGATGATAGATCCAGCCAGCAACAGTGACAGTCTGTGAGGTGCGGACTTGATCAGCAGCTCCGTAGCAATTGGTCACATCAGAGTTCAGGCCCTTAGCACGTACACTAGTCAATGTGTCATCTTTTATTTCCTTAGGAATTTGTCTTTCTCAGAAAACTCTCCCAAGTAGGGCCAAAAGCAGCCTTAGAACAGTCGGGACCCACCACTGCAAGAAACTCTGAAATATTACCTGTCTCCAAAAGGAATAAGGTTGGCTCAACATGCTACAGGAGAAGGTGGGCTGTAAAGTTGTTCAGGGAATACAATGGTCCCTTAATTAGCATTATGCACTCATCTCTTTCACAAGTGAACTATCCAAAGTTTCAGTGATTCACCTGGTTTTGCACATAGCAGTTGCAGATTTTACATTTTCATGCTTAGTATCAGCACATGTCTCTGTAACTTACCTGGAAGGGATCAGAAATTTCTGCCTACCCAGGAGGACCTAAGGCTGACTACAATAGCAATGAGAAAGTCTACTTGCCCAGAGGATGGTTAGCAGCCGCCTTTGAATCTGCTTCCCCATTCCATAAATTCTCTTCACTGGCCCACCAGGACTCATTCTTCCCTTCCAGGAAATCATGTCTTTGTCAGCATCCCATCTCCATTGCCAAAACCATCAAGAACTGTAAAGGGTGTTACCCCATATGCAAGTTTAAACATTAGCCTCTTACTATTTCATGCATGCTGTCTGAAGATATCACCCTTTTAGAACAAAGATGAAGGAATTAATCATTTCAATGGCTGTAGTCAATGTATCAAGTTCTTATTGCACCTTCTCTGTAAACCTGTATTTCTAAAGAGTGATATAAGAAGAGGTGATTTTTGCACACACAGTGGAGTGAATTATAGGAGAGGAGCCTTTTTCTTAGGAACTCAAATCTTTTATAATTGACAGTAAACATACCTGTTATCTGCTCTGGAGGGAAATACTCTATCTTCCAAGGCTGTTTGCTATACACACATCCTTCAAAAGATACTTTAGAAATAAGGCATTCTGGCCTCTGCTCACTCATGTGTGTACATGAAGAACACCCATGGAGAATTGTCTCTAAGTATGCAAAAGTGGGTAAAAGGGAACTAAAGGAACAAATAAAATAAATTTTTTTGCTGAAGAAAAAAATTGGGATCTTTATCTGGGACCTTGCCTCATGCATCGATGAAATTCTCAATACCCACGTTTACAAGATGCCTCCTTTTAAAAAAGGTCTGTAATAAAACTAGATTACAGCATAATCCAGTTAGAGAAGTGCAAAGCCTCCTTCTGGAGGGCACAGCCTATGTACTGAAAATGTTGGATTACTTTGCAAAGTTGTATTGGAGGAAATCTGCCATTAGATTTGATAGAGTAACTAAAGCATGACTTACCCAACCATCACTTTTTGAACATTAGAACATGGGCAGGACCTCGAGGCCCTTCCCAAACTGCAATGTAGGAAAACAGATCCTGAACAGAGCACAGCCTCACTGATTTAAGGAGACAGAGATAAAAGTTCAAAGTTACAAGGTGCTTGTAACATAAACTTGTTTGCATCTTTACTGTTTCATTTCATTGCCACTTTTCCCATATTCCAGAGTTTCATTTAGTATACTATATATTATTTTTACATGTTCTCTAGTTCTCTTTCAAAACATGATAAAAAGAATACCATACAAAAGTTATGTATGGTATTTATGATTGCTGAAGTGTTGACTCTTGGGTGGGACCCAAGATATAGGGAGATTGTTTCAAATTAAAGCATTTGATATTATCCTGAGTATGTGTGTGTCTGTCTGTCTCTCTTTTCTTTTCCAATGTAATGAAGGTTTACTTTTTATATCATGGTGTTTCATGTCTGTCTTTTATGATTAGAAACCCATATATAGCTTAACTGTATTTCTACAAAATTTGTAATCTACTAGTTTTTTTTTCAAATTTTTTAGTAAAGGATCATGTCTACATAAGTCTATTCTTTGAAATCTTTGAGTAATTTATGTTTTTACAATAGTGGCTGGTCTTTTTAATAATTAGTCCTTTGGTATGATCACTAGTGGTAGTATTTAGACTCACTTCTAACCTTCTTATATTTGCTACATTTCTTCAGTACTTGAGGATATTTTTTTCTGACCATTTCACTGTTTGTACTTTTCTACTTTCAGAAGAAATGTATAATATATATGTACACATATATATGCATATGTATGTATGTTCTATAATCAAGTTTAGGATAAAATATATAAAAATATATAAAAATATATAATATATAAATATATATATATTATATATATAATATATAAAAATATTATATATATAATATATAAAATATATATATAATATATAAAAATAATTTAAAATCATAACTATTCTATTCTGTCATCTTTTTAATCTTGTGTAACTATATACATTATTCTGTACCTCATATAATTTTCTCTTTGCACTCATAGAATTTTATAAATTCAAATGATCCAAAATACCATGATAACTTTTAATATCTAATTATCTAATTATTACACCTTGGCCAGTGAGAGACCCTTTAAGATGGTTTCAACACATCTTGAATGTACTTTAAATGTTAGTTAATGATGAGAGAGTTCACATCAGCCTATTTCTTTTTCCTACCCAAAGCCATGAAATCAGGGGTCCTCTAAGGATACCTAGTAATTTTTACAGAAATTAGTAACAGAAATGAAAATAACATCTGAATGATTTTGTAGGGGGTTCATGAAATTTTTTCATGGACTAATCTGTAGCTATTCTATTAAAATACTTTTAGAAATGATAGAGCTGGAAGATGTCTTTTTGTAACTGATTTCCAACTAATGTTTCCATTATAACATGTACCTTTCTTACAGTGTGAGGCTTCGTAGACACCAAAGATACTCTCATGCCTTGATGTATATCCTCTCTTCCTTTAAAACTTAAAGGATGTTATACTGTTGATGCCCTGAATTTCTATGTCAGTTAGAAATTTAGATTTATGTCAATTTAGAATTATAGATAAATGATACGATATTAATGAGGACTAGCAATGGTATAGCTTTTATAAGGACTGAGCAACATCTTATAAAGATATAGTTGTTTTCAAAGCTTTTGTTCTAACTGAAGTTTCAGTGTAGGGCAGCCAAGCCCAGTATATCACAGAATAAATCAGCCTTTCCAGACTTACTTACTACAATTCCTTGGGCATACATTTAAAGGAACGTGAGTTGACACTTTCATCTCCCAGCCTGAGCTTCCAAAGCTACAAGTCTTGAAATCATTCTTTCTCCCCCGTTAACTTTATCCCGCATATCCAATTTATTGTCAAATTCTCTTACTTATATTTCCTGGATATTGTTAGACTCCATCCTCTCTTCAAGGTCATCACTGTCACTGCCTATGATAAAGCTGATGCCATTTCTCTTCCCATTTATTGAATTATCCTCCTAACTTTTCTCTGTTCCTCCAGTTTTGACCCTTTCCTGCAATTCCTTTTCAGGGTACTGTCAGTAACTTTTATAAAATGAGCATATGATACTACTTTTTTTCTTAAAGTGCTTCCATGGTTTTCTACTACATTTAGAATAAAACTCAAACACCGAGGCATGGCTTAGGAAACACTTCATTCTCCTGATAGTCCCTTCAGCCTTTCATGACATCTAAACTTGCTAAACTGAGACATTTTTTCAAAACTGCCATTTCCTTTTTCTGACTCATAAACCTCTCTCTGAAATCTTCTTGCTAAACTATTTTTTCTTTCTCTGGGGAAATCTTACTTGTTCTTTAAAATTTGGTGTATATATATATATATATATATATATATATAATTTTTTAATATATATATATTTTATTTTATATATATATATAATTTTTTAATATATATATATTTTATTTTATATATATATATATATATATATATATATATATATATATATGTTTTTGTTAAGGATCTTACCTACTGTTTTCCCGGTGGATGGAATAATGCTCCCTCACCCCTGAAGACATCCAAACCCCGATCTCCAGACATATGTTACTTAACATGGCAAAATGACTTACAGATATGATTAAGGATAAGGATATCGAGGTAGGGAGACTTTCCTGCAGTGCCTGGGTGGACCCAATCTAATCATGATTCCCTAAAAGTGGAAGAGAAAGGCAGAAGAGTGATTTCAGAAAGATGCACTGTGAGGACTAGACCTGCTATTGCTAGGTTTGAGGGGAAAAGGAGAATAGGAGCCAAGAAATGTGGCAGCCTCTAGAAGCTGGGAATGTCCTTAGTTTACAGTCAGCGAGAAAATAGAAACCTTAGTCCAATAGTAGCAAGGAACTGAATTCTTACAATCATACAATTGAGCAAAGTGGTGGATTTTGTTCCGGGAGCCTCCAGAAAGGAACATATTCCTATGGACATTTTGATGACCCATATGGCACTTCTGACCTACAGAACTAAAAGGATGTCCAGAACTATATAGATGTCCTTTGTATGTATGTATGTATGTATGTGTGTATGCAGCTGGGATTTTCTTTATTAAAACATTCATAACACAGTACTATGATGTCCATTGACTTGTCAGTGTCCCCAGTAAACTGCAGCCTCCTAGTTGGCACTGTCTATATTCCTGACAACTTCAGAATTCCTGGGACATGGTAAATATTCAATAAATCATTGATGAGTTAATGTATAAATATAGCACTATTCATACATTTAATTTATCCTCTGTGCTTTCTTATAAATGAAAATATCCTTATATTTCCTATTTAATTTTTAAATTTAAGTGTCTCCTTCCCCTTTGTTTTTTTTCTTTTATCTTCTTTTAATTCTCTCCATTATTTTACTCTTTTTTTCACCTTTTCTTTCTCTTATTACATCTGCCTGTTTCTATAAAAAATGTTTCAATATTTATCTTCCAAGTATCAATAGATTTTGCATTGAATAAAATTTTTCTTCACAAGTCCAAAAAACCCCAACAGAACTTAACGAAGGTATATTAAATTTGACAATTTAGTACAGCTTACTGACAACCAAGTTATAGCTTATTTATTATAAGCTATGATAGATTATTTGGGGATTAATGGGCTAAGCAAGGTGCTATCATATTTCCATTTTAAATTAGATAATGGTAAATGGGAGAAGTTTCAATAGATTATATGTAAAGTGACAACTCCACACTGTATTTCATTGTAACTACTTATAAAACTTTTTAAATTTCTTAAGAACTGAAAGAATTTTCAAGTAAACCCTGTGAGCATTGGTTAATAACTTAGCATCATTATACTGATTATAGTTTTTCATGTATGAATATTATATTGCTTATTTTTAGTATACATAGGGTTTCATTGCATATTCAGTTAATATTAGTTTAATTGATTAATAAATTTAACAGCCTTAGAAATTAGTATGACTTTGATCTTTACTCATAACATGAATACTTTTAAGTGCAAATAGATCTAGGAAAAGAGAGAGAGAGAGAAAGTCATGGTATAGTTAGTAAAATTTGTCTCTAGACATCATGGAGAAGTATTGTTACAATTATTGCAGTGTGTCCTTTCCAAATTGTACATTTGTCCTCTGATTTCCCCTTTCTCAGAATCCTATAAAATCAGAGTGGAAAAGAGATTTTTTTTTTTACATCTAACAAAACGGTGTACACTTTGAGTCTTCTAACAAAATGGATTATAATATTTATTTTTATTTTCCCTTTGAGTAATACATTGCTGTTTCCTTCCAAATAGTTACACAGTGGTGGAACATCTGATAAGCTGGTGTTTAGGGGGGTAAATTTTAGTTTCAAGTAGGCCACAACTAACTGTAGAAGAGGATGTAAATAAATTCTCTCGAGTATATTCCCTGCTAAATGAAGATGGACTAGGTGAGGAATTTTTCAACTCTGCTCCTTAGGTTTCCAGTGGGTTTTTTAGAAGGTGTCTCATGAGCCAACTCAGGATAACCAAAATAAGGGTCTAGCATTCAAGGGATTGGACCCTCTCTCTCTTCACTTCAGACAGAGTAACTTCACCTATTTTTGTTTTCATATCAAGTACTAAGATTCTGTGCAATATGTACAGGAAACTTTTATAACACTTCTTTGTTTAAAGTGCTGAATTTTGGTACATCAGATACTTAGTCTAAATCTAAAACTCTACACTTCTAAGTAATTTGTGAAAGGTTTCAGGGTTTGTGAATGGTAGAATCTGAATCCAATTTGAGTCAGGGTAGTTTCACTATTCATGTTCATACTCCAACAACATGAGTTGGCTTATTATTTATTTCAGCCAGGAATCTTTCATTTTTCTCTTGGAATTCCTTAAGACATTGCAATGTATTCTCCAGAATTAGAATTTTTTTGTTGTTGTTGTTGTTTTTTGTGCACTACATCTTAATTACTGTTCTAAACTGCTATTGCTTGAGTCCAGCAGAGCAGCGTGATTTGTCAGGGCTACCATATTTTTTGTCAAAAAATTGGTAAAAACAATCACTTTAGATATTAGCTCTTTGAGAGTAGAGCCACTGCCTTTCACGTTGACTGATTTATTCTTAGAGATGAGTGCAGTGACTGGGCATAGCAGATCCTCCATACGTGTGTATTTAGTAAGTGAATCTGCTTCTGTTAGATTGGTTTCTTTATTGCATATGTTCAGTATACCACTTAACAGATTTTTAATTGATAACAGTTAACTATAATCCAGTAACAATATGTAGGTACAATAGATAACAATAATCTAGTTCACTACACAGTGAACACTTTGACAGTGTCAGTTGTACCTTTGTCAACAGAACATGTTGGCTTCTTTCCTGTGGTTTTGATCACACCATCCAACTACCAAAATTGAGTCCCTGCTATACTTCTTTAGGCGTGTTTATTTATTTATTTTTAATATATATATTTTTTTAATTTTTGAGACAGAGAGAGACAGCATGAACGAGGGAGGGTCTGAGGGAGGGTCGGAGAGAGAGGGAGACACAGAATCTGAAACAGGCTCCAGGCTCTGAGTTGTTAGCACAGAGCCCAACGCGGGGCTCAAACTCACGGAGCGCGAGACCATAACCTGAGCTGAAGTCGGAGGCTTAACTGACTGAGCCACCCAAGCGCCCCAATCTTTAGGCCTGTTTAACTCATACTTCCTTGTCATGGAGCAGGTTTACATCCTATGCAAACAATTTCCAAATTATTGTTTATCCTACAGTCTGATGGATTTTTTCCTTTCTGTCCTCCCACTATTCATTTTTTTTACTATTGCATTTTGTATCACTTCCATTTTCCAATGTGATTAGAGTATTTTTGGCAGATAAATAAATTCTTATTAAACTAATATTTAATCAAATACTATGATCTCTGTAAATAACATACACTTGAAAGGTTCTTTCCTTTTTTTTTTCCTAAAACGAATCTTATTTTAAGCTGTCCCAATAACGTATTTCCTGTTTAAAGACTCAGTAATAAGAAGTGTTTACAGTTTTCTGATGATTCACAATTGAAGTCCTATGTATATAATTTACTTAAATACCATGATCTCTATAAATTACTTATGTTTGAAAGGTTCTTTTCTTTTTTTTCCCCTAAAACAAATCTTACTTTAAGCTGGCCCAGTAAGACATTTCCTATTTAAGGACTCACTAACAAAAAGTGTTTATAGTTTTCCAGTGATTCATACTTGCAGTCCTATGTATATATTAAGGAGATATTTTTATTTTAGCCAAAAAAGGTGAAGTTGTTTTGAATTTATCTTATAAACAGTAATTCTTTGGGTTAATAATTTGTCTTTATGTATAAATAGAAATAGTCAATTACTATTAATTTTTTTAAATAGGGGCACCTGGCTGGCTCAGTTGGTAGAGCATACAACTCTTGATTTCAGAATCATGAGTTCAAGCCCATGTTGAGCATAAAGCTTACTTTAAAAAAATAATAATATTTGTAAGAGGAGTCTTTTATCTAAATTTTTTTTTAACGTTTATTTATTTTTGGGACAGAGAGAGACAGAGCATGAATGGGGGAGGGGCAGAGAGAGAGGGAGACACAGAATTGGAAACAGGCTCCAGGCTCTGAGCCATCAGCCCAGAGCCTGACGCGGGGCTCAAACTCACGGACCGCAAGATCGTGACCTGGCTGAAGCCGGACGCTTAACCGACTGCACCACCCAGGCGCCCCGAGGAGTCTTTTATCTAAACAAACACGTAACAAAATATCATATGTTAATTGTAAAATAAATGTTCATGCAAATGTACATGTTATAAGCTACTTTTATATTAACTTTCTCACCATTATAAAATTAGTTTCCTATCGATTTTTCCAAGCTTGTATTTTTCAGATATATTTTGAATCATTTGGTATACAATTAGAAAAAAAACAATTTGATAAAATTAAAGAAAATTTACCCTCAATTTACATTATGTATTTCTAATTTCCAAGTCATCAGCATTGTACAAAACTGGTAATTTTTTTACAATTGCGTTACAAGGAAAATTCAACTTATGGCAGATCATACTCTTTTCAGCAAGCCAGTTTCTAAGATAGCAAAATATTTTCACATTTGGACATGATAAAGTTTTGATGATAACTTTCTAGCTCGATGTTAAAATATATTTAATGATAATGCAGTTTTTCAAATGTTTATTTTCAATAAAAAATATGGAAGTAACAGAAGAAGGTAGTAGGCTATTTTGTGACAACTGTTGTTTATACCTAATCAAATATGTATTAAAGGGTTAAAAAATAGTACTTTGTCAAAAGATTGCATTATTCATAAGTCAAAGTGAAAATAATGTTAAATGAAGTATAGCTTTTATTATTTTTGGATGTGATATTTGAAGAAATTCTAGATAAATTAAGAAGATAAAGTATATATTCTTTGAGACTTAAAACTGGCTTCCGACATTTTCAAAGGTTTAGGCTAATAATACTGGCTCTTTTTAAAGCCTAACTTCAGGTTGCATGGGCATTCCATTTCAATCACTGAAATGAGGGAAACGGTGACTGACAATAATGATTAAAGTTGTTTTCTGATATACAATATAGTGAAAATATTTTTTTCTTAACATCTGAGACAATTTTTCTGAAAGCAACTTTATTTAACCTGGCATATTGCCATTACCATAGATAGCTTCATGAAGCTCTTAGCTTTCTAATTTATTTATTTATTTATTTATTTATTTATTTATTTATTTAAACACATAACATGAGATCTACTCTCAACAATTTTTTTTTTTTTAATTTTTTTTTTTTCAACGTTTATTTATTTTTCGGACAGAGAGAGACAGAGCATGAACGGGGAAGGGGCAGAGAGAGAGGGAGACACAGAATCGGAAACAAGCTCCAGGCTCCGAGCCATCAGCCCAGAGCCTGACGCGGGGCTCGAACTCCCGGACCGCGAGATCGTGACCTGGCTGAAGTCGGACGCTTAACCGACTGCGCCACCCAGGCGCCCCAACTCTCAACAATTTTTTAAATGTGCAATACATTATTGTTAGCTACAGGCACTATATTGTACAACTATAATTGATTCATTTTTCATACAAACCTTATACCCATTGAACAACTCCCCAGTTTCCTCTCCCTTGTTTTATTTGGGTTCTACATTATTAAGTGGATTTTAAGCCATCAATATTATTCTAATCCTTGGTTTCATGAACCAGTCTTTTCATATATTACTGAGAACTGAAATTATTGAAATTCCTGTTCATACAGTTGTTGCTAAATTAACAATTAAATTCCAGGCTGATTATTGAGTATTTCCTTCATGTTAATGGGTTTGGGCTCAACCACTGACTTACTGAGTTTTTATAGGAATTAAAAGGCTTTATCATTGTTTAATTACCCCAGCAATTTTCATATATTTCCTGGATCCTACAACAAGGCAATCAAGAATAGAATATTAGCAGACACTGATTTCACAGACCATGTGACTTACACAAAGATGTGTAAAGTTTCAGCTCCTTCTCTATAGCACTGAAGTGAAGTGTAATTTTGTTCTCTTAATGCCAATAACCAACCAGAGTACAGTACTGCAGATTAACTGAGGAAATAGTTCTAAATTAAGTCAAAGAGGAAAATAAAATAATATTCTTAAGGTGATGTGTTAACCAACAACAAGAGAATTATATTCTCAGCTGGGTGAATGTTGCTGATATTTATAAATGATCACTTGTATGTCTGTATATCTATTAAACCATTTTATTAGTACTAGCCATAACTTCTGGTACCAGAAGACAAAATTACCTAAGTATATGGTTTTTTCCTCCTTCCTTATCCAGCAGCTGAAAAATTATATTTGTGCATGTTGAGCATAAGTAGCCTACACTTGATACATTTGATGTATGTGTAACTTTTGGTTACTAAAAAAATAAGGGATGGAGAACTCTTTCTACAAATCTGCAGTAATAATGAATTATTCATTCTTGAATGTATTTAGTAAGGATACCACAAAAAGAGAAATTTATTAAAATATAAAAATGAATTTTATCTGGGAGCAATGTTAATTGTTCATAAGAAATCAGGTTTAAATATTTACTCCACAAGGTTTGATCACCAATTTAGTAATACCATCTATTACATATAATTCTGTCTTCTATATTATACATCTCATTCAATATACAGACACTAAAGTAGAAATTTATACAGTTAAAAGAAAACTAATTTAATGACATAAAACTGGTCAGAATTACTCAAGGGTATGTATATGTATACCACAGAGAACAAGATAAGATTTAGATTCCTTAGAAGCAGATTTTTTAAAAGGGTAAATTTAATACCAAAATACAAAGTAAATCAAAGAGCCTAGAAAATACCCAAGTGTTTTTCATACTACTTACTGTTTCTAAGAGTTGACAAAATAGACAATAGTGATGCAGATGACATGATATGACAAGCAAAGAAAGGAGTTAAAGATGGAGAAGACAATTAAGTGGTTGTCAAATTAGGAGATGAGGTAGTCATGGGAGAGTACAAATGGGGAGAGATATGAGAGGAACAAAAGATGTGAAAAGCGACTGGTGAAAACATAAGGAACAATATTTAAACTCTAAAATAAATAATGGAACTTTCATTCATGACATTTCATTGTTCTCAGATTTAAGATCTAAAATACTTAATATGACCCCAAATTCCCTACATAGTCTGGGTCTTTTATCCCTTTTTAAGTTACATGCTCAGCACTCACCTTCAAACTCTCCATCCTCCTCTCCCTTCCCCCTGACTCCCAACTCCTATTCTATACACACACCATAATGTCTATTCTTCATATATACTCATAGTTAATGTCTCAAGGATCCCAGTCATTCATTCACAAGGATCTAGACCTTGAGATATACTGGTGTTTCATCAGTTCCCAGTCAACCACATCAAAGTTCTTCACATAAAAAAAACACAGGACTTTGGCAAGATGGCGGCGTAGGAGGACTCTGGGCTCACGGCGCGTCCTGCTGATCACTTAGATTCCACCTACACCTGCCTAAATAACCCAGAAAAACGCCAGAGGATTAGCAGAACGGAGTCGCCGGAGCCAAGCGCAGACGAGAGGCCCACGGAAGAGGGTAGGAAGAGCGGCGAGGCGGTGCGCGCTCCACGGACTGGTGGGAGGGAGCCGGGGCGGAGGGGTGGCTAACCGGCCAAGCAGAGCCCCCGAATCTGGCTTGCAAAAGCGGAGGGGCCAGGCGGACTGTGTTCCGACAGCAAGCGCGACTTAGCATCTGGGAGGACATAAGTTAGCAGCTCTGCTCGGAAAGCGGGAAGGCTGGAGGACAAAGGGAGGGAGAGCTGCTGAGCCCCCGGAAGACAGAGCTCAATTTGGCGGTGAACAAAGGCGCTCGCCACCGCCATCTCCCCCGCCCATCCCCCAGCCAAAATCCCAAAGGGAACCAGTTCCTGCCAGGGAACTTGCTTGCGCGCAAACACCCAACTCTGTGCTTCTGCGGAGCCAAACTTCCGTCAGCAGATCTGACTCCCTCCCGCTGCCACAGGGCCCCTCCTGAAGTGGATCACCTAAGGAGAAGCGAGCTAAGCCTGCCCTTCCTGCCCCTGTGCACCTTGCCTACCCACCCCAGCTAATACGCCAGATCCCCAGCATCACAAGCCTGGCAGTGTGCAAGTAGCCCAGATGGGCCACGCCACCCCACAGTGAATCCCGCCCCTAAGATAGGGGAAGAGAAGGCACACACCAGTCTGACTGTGGCCCCAGCGGTGGGTTGGGGGCAGACATCAGGTCGGACTGTGGCCCCGCTCACCAACTCCAGTTATACACCACAGCACAGGGGAAGTGCCCTGCAGGTCCTCACCACGCCAGGGACTATCCAAAATGACCAAGCGGAAGAATTCCCCTCAGAAGAATCTCCAGGAAATAACAACAGCTAATGAGCTGATCAAAAAGGATTTAAATAATATAACAGAAAGTGAATTTAGAATAATAGTCATAAAATTAATCGCTGGGCTTGAAAACAGTATACAGGACAGCAGAGAATCTCTTGCTACAGAGATCAAGGGCCTAAGGAACAGTCACGAGGAGCTGAAAAACGCTTTAAATGAAATGCAAAACAAAATGGAAACCACCACGGCTCGGACTGAAGAGGCAGAGGAGAGAATAGGTGAACTAGAAGATAAAGTTATGGAAAAAGAGGAAGCTGAGAAAAAGAGAGATAAAAAAATCCAGGAGTATGAGGGGAAAATTAGAGAACTAAGTGATACACTAAAAAGAAATAATATACGCATAATTGGTATCCCAGAGGAGGAAGAGAGAGGGAAAGGGGCTGAAGGGGTACTTGAAGAAATAATAGCTGAGAACTTCCCTGAACTGGGGAAGCAAAAAGGCACTGAAATCCAAGAGGCACAGAGAACTCCCTTCAGACGTAACTTGAATCGATCTTCTGCACGACATATCATAGTGAAACTGGCAAAATACAAGGATAAAGAGAAAATTCTGAAAGCAGCAAGGGGTAAACGTGCCCTCACATATAAAGGGAGACGTATAAGACTTGTGACTGATCTCTCTTTTGAAACTTGGCAGGCCAGAAAGAATAGGCACGAGATTTTCAGGGTGCTAGACAGAAAAAATATGCAGCCGAGAATCCTTTATCCAGCAAGTCTGTCATTTAGAATAGAAGGAGAGATAAAAGTCTTCCCAAACAAACAAAAACTGAAGGAATTTGTCACCACTAAACCAGCCCTACAAGAGATCCTAAGGGGGACCCTGTGAGACAAAGTCCCAGAGACATCACTACAAGCATAAAACATACAGACATCACAATGACTCTAAACCCGTATCTTTCTATAATAACACTGAATGTAAATGGATTAAATGCACCAACCGAAAGACATAGGGTATCAGAATGGATAAAAAAACAAGACCCATCTATTTGCTGTCTACAAGAGACTCATTTTAGACCGGAGGACACCTTTAGATTGAGAGTGAGGGGATGGAGAACTATTTATCATGCGACTGGAAGCCAAAAGAAAGCTGGAGTAGCCATACTTATATCAGACAAACTAGACTTTAAATTAAAGGCTGTAACAAGAGATGAAGAAGGGAATTATATAATAGTTACAGGGTCTATCCATCAGGAAGAGCTAACAATTATAAATGTCTATGCGCCGAATACCGGACCCCCCAAATATATAAAACAATTACTCATAAACATAAGCAACCTTATTGATAAGAATGTGGTAATTGCAGGGGACTTTAACACCCCACTTACAGAAATGGATAGATCATCTAGACACACGGTCAATAAAGAAACAAGGGCCCTGAATGAGACATTGGATCAGATGGACTTGACAGATATATTTAGAACTCTGCATCCCAAAGCAAGAGAATATACTTTCTTCTCGAGTGCACATGGAACATTCTCCAAGATAGATCATATACTGGGTCACAAAACAGCCCTTCATAAGTATACAAGAATTGAAATTATACCATGCATACTTTCAGACCACAATGCTATAAAACTTGAAATCAACCACAGAAAAAAGTCTAGTAAACCCCCAAAAGCATGGAGGTTAAAGAACACCCTACTAACGAATGAGTGGGTCAACCAGGCAATTAGAGAAGAAATTAAAAAGTATATGGAAACAAATGAAAATGAAAATACAACAATCCAAACGCTTTGGGACGCAGCAAAGGCAGTCCTGAGAGGAAAATACATTGCAATCCAGGCCTATCTCAAGAAACAAGAAAAATCCCAAATACAAAATCTAACAGCACACCTAAAGGAACTAGAAGCAGAACAGCAAAGGCAGCCTAAGCCCAGCAGAAGAAGAGAAATAATAAAGATCAGAGCAGAAATAAACAATATAGAAACTAAAAAAACTGTAGAGCAGATCAACGAAACCAAGAGTTGGTTTTTTGAAAAAATAAAATTGACAAACCTCTAGCCAGGCTTCTCAAAAAGAAAAGGGAGATGACCCAAATAGATAAAATCATGAATGAAAATGGAATTATTACAACCAATCCCTCAGAGATACAAACAATTATCAGGGAATACTATGAAAAATTATATGCCAACAAACTGGACAACCTGGAAGAAATGGACAAATTCCTGAACACCCACACACTTCCAAAACTCAATCAGGAGGAAATACAAAGTTTGAACAGACCCATAACCAGCGAAGAAATTGAATTGGTTATCAAAAATCTCCCAACAAATAAGAGTCCAGGACCAGATGGCTTCCCAGGGGAGTTCTACCAGACGTTTAAAGCAGAGATAATACCTATCCTTCTCAAGCTCTTCCAAGAAATAGAAAGGGAAGGAAAACTTCCAGACTCACTCTATGAAGCCAGTATTACTTTGATTCCTAAACCAGACAGAGACCCAGTAAAAAAAGAGAACTACAGGCCAATATCCCTGATGAATATGGATGCAAAAATTCTCAATAAGATTCTAGCAAATCGAATTCAACGGCATATAAAAAGAATTATTCACCATGATCAAGTGGGAGTCATTCCTGGGATGCAGGGCTGGTTCAACATTCGCAAATCAATCAACGTGATACATCACATTAACAAAAAAAAAGAGAAGAACCATATGATCCTGTCAATCGATGCACAAAAGGCCTTTGACAAAATCCAGCACCCTTTCTTAATAAAAACCCTTGAGAGAGTCAGGATAGAAGGAACATAGTTAAAGATCATAAAAGCCATTTATGAAAAGCCCACAGCTAAGATCATCCTCAACGGGGAAAAACTGAGAGCTTTTTCCCTGAGATCAGGAACACAACAGGGATGCCCACTCTCACCGCTGTTGTTTAACATAGTGCTGGAAGTTCTAGCATCAGCAATCAGACAACAAAAGGAAATCAAAGGCATCAAAATTGGCAAAGATGAAGTCAAGCTTTCGCTTTTTGCAGATGACATGATATTATACATGGAAAATCCGATAGACTCCAGCAAAAGTCTGCTAGAACTGATACAGGAATTCAGCAAAGTTGCAGGATACAAAATCAATGTACAGAAATCAGTTGCATTCTTATACACTAACAATGAAGCAACAGAAAGACAAATAAAGAATCTGATCCCATTCACAATTGCACCAAGAAGCATAAAATACCTAGGAATTAATCTAACCAAAGATGTAAAGGATCTGTATGCTGAAAACTATAGAAAGCTTATGAAGGTAATTGAAGAAGATTTGAAGAAATGGAAAGACATTCCCTGCTCATGGATTGGAAAAATAAATATTGTCAAAATGTCAATACTACCCAAAGCTATCTACACATTCAAAGCAATCCCAATCAAAATTGCACCAGCATTCTTCTCGAAACTAGAACAAGCAATCCTAAAATTCATATGGAACCACAAAAGGCCCCGAATAGCCAAAGGAATTTTGAAGAAGAAGACCAAAGCAGGAGGTATCACTATCCCAGACTTTAGCCTCTACTACAAAGCTGTCATCATCAAGACAGCATGGTATTGGCACAAAAACAGACACATAGACCAATGGAATAGAATAGAAACCCCAGAACTAAACCCACAAACGTATGGCCAACTCATCTTTGACAAAGCAGGAAAGAACATCCAATGGAAAAAAGACAGTCTCTTTAACAAATGGTGCTGGGAGAACTGGACAGCAACATGCAGAAGGTTGAAACTAGACCACTTTCTCACACCATTCACAAAAATAAACTCAAAATGGATAAAGGACCTGAATGTGAGACAGGAAACCATCAAAACCTTAGAGGAGAAAGCAGGAAAAGACCTCTCTGACCTCAGCCGTAGCAATCTCTTACTTGACACATCCCCAAAGGCAAGGGAATTAAAAGCAAAAGTGAATTACTGGGACCTTATGAAGATAAAAAGCTTCTGCACAGCAAAGGAAACAACCAACAAAACTAAAAGGCAACCAACGGAATGGGAAAAGATATTCGCAAATGACATATCGGACAAAGGGCTAGTATCCAAAATCTATAAAGAGCTCACCAAACTCCACACCCAAAAAACAAATAACCCAGCGAAGAAATGGGCAGAAAAGATGAATAGACACTTCTCTAAAGAAGACATCCGGATGGCCAACAGGCACATGAAAAGATGTTCAGCGTCGCTCCTTATCAGGGAAATACAAATCAAAACCACACTCAGGTATCACCTCACGCCAGTCAGAGTGGCCAAAATGAACAAATCAGGAGACTATAGATGCTGGAGAGGATGTGGAGAAACAGGAACCCTCTTGCACTGTTGGTGGGAATGCAAATTGGTGCAGCCACTCTGGAAAGCAGTGTGGAGGTTCCTCAAAAAATTAAAAATAGACCTACCCTATGACCCAGCAATAGCACTGCTAGGAATTTATCCAAGGGATACAGGAGTTCTGATGCATAGGGCCACTTGTACCCCAATGTTCATAGCAGCACTCTCAACAATAGCCAAATTATGGAAAGAGCCTGAATGTCCATCAACTGATGAATGGATAAAGAAATTGTGGTTTATATACACAATGGAATATTACGTGGCAATGAGAAAAAATGAAATATGGCCTTTTGTAGCAACGTGGATGGAACTGGAGAGTGTGATGCTAAGTGAAATAAGCCATACAGAGAAAGACAGATACCATATGGTTTCACTCTTATGTGGATCCTGAGAAACTCAACAGAAACCCATGGAGGAGGGGAAGGAAAAAAAAAAAGAGGTTAGAGTGGGAGAAAGCCAAAGCATAAGAGACTGTTAAAAACTGAGAACTGAGGGTTGATGGGGGGTGGGAGGGAGGGGAGGGTGGGTGATGGGTATTGAGGAGGGCACCTTTTGGGATGAGCACTGGGTGTTGTATGGAAACCAATTTGTCAATAAATTTCATAAAAAAAAAATAAATAAAAAAAAAACACAGGACATTTCAACAGTGTTAAGAATGCTCTGGTCTCTCCATGATGACCAACTAAAAACATCGTTTTCAGGTATCAATATTCCACCCAATAGAATAGCTCATTGAACACTAGCCTTTAGTAAATGAAGCCTAAATAGATAATGAGGCTGCTCACCACACTTAGGCTGGCCAAATTGAATGCATGGTAATACAGTGTGGTCATTTATAATATTTAAAGGTCAGTACCATATCTGATATTGTTAGAAGCCTTTTGGCCTTCATAGGTGAAATCTTATATCCCACAATATTCCACTGTCTTGACTATGTTTGAATCTCTGTTTGCACAATCAGCCTTCCTACAAAGTCATCCTCCCCCAAATTGTTTCATTGCATCCCAGGTGTTCACATGTGGCTATATATGGTGCTCCTTAATTAAATACCCAGAGATTTTTGTAAATCTCTAAATGTTGTAAATCACTAAATGTTTCATTCACCATGATTCATGTGATATATTTTCACCATAATTGCTTCATTAACCAAGTTTCTACAATTGTGTTTTTTTTTTCTCATTTCCTAGATGTATTTCCTGACTCATTGGAAACTAATTTGTGTGAAAATGATTCATCAAATGCTGAACTGAAAACACTCTTTCCTGCTTGTTTCTAGATATTTGAAAAAGGTATTATCTTCAGATTATCTATCTAGCTATCTATCTCTCCATACATCCCCATAGACCTGCACTATTATACACTAATGATTAATTAAGAGTATAAAACCCTAGTATACCTGAGCTCAATACTGGCTGTGTTATATATTGTTTTTATGACATTTGGATTATTGTATACAACTTTTTCAGACCTCAGTTCTCTTTATAAGAAGAACATTAATGTAAGTAATGCTCATACTTATAGAAATATGAAATATTATAATGCATTTATAGCAATTAAACCATTCTTGTCACATATATGTTCTATAAATAAGCTATTACTTTTGTTATTTTTACTACTGCTGCTCGTGCTTTTGCTTCTACTTTTATTACTCTACTGCTAATACATTACTAAAGTATGCTCTTGACTAAATTTTTGCTGCTAAGTTATGTGTTTTAGGTCAGTCATAAAACTGTTTGTTGACATTGTGTCACACTAATGTACTTAAAGGTAATAGAAATATGAAGCAAGAAATGATCAACACAAATGGTCTTGCAGGAGTAAATTTAGCTCAAGAATTATTTGTTCATTTTGGCATCATTCATTCATTCATTTAAGTGAGAGATATTATGTGAGACTAAGGATACAAAAATTAATAAGGACTGATTGCTAACTTAAGAAACATATGTCAAATTTCTTTGATTCACTAATTATTATTGAAGCTTTTGGAATATAACTAAGTCATATTTTGAAATTATTGGTGGGAAAGTTTGATTCTTATTGGGTCCTTATATTTTTCTAATGATAAGGTTGCACAATTTGAGCTATAAAATGAAACTTACATTTTGTTTATTTCTGTAATAATACTAAGCATTCAATCTATTTTCAAGTGTTGAAGTGATAATATGCTCAGATCTATAGAAATGTGGTTTATTCTCCCTTTAAAATTCTGAAATGTCTTTTACAGAAATGTTACACTATATTCTTTTCTTCCTGTATCCCTTGCACAATATAAATAATGCATGATGACACATAGTTCCTTTAGAATAAAATAGAAAAAGAGGAGAATCATAGAAATTCTCCATTTAGGGAACAGTTTTCCAGTGCTCATGACAAAGGTAGTGCTAAGATTATTGTTCTTGGTTACAATGATTTCTTTTCAAATAATGGCCCCTGGCAATATTATTTTTTGTTACAGTTATTGCTGATTGAATGAAAACTATTGTTTATTGAATGAAAACTCACATGACATCAGTCCCATGTATTTATAAAAAAGGAAATGTTTTCTTGAACATGTTTGAAATGTTTAATCATTTATCACACAGGCAAGATATATGTGCAGATGTGTTTGTGTGTCTACATGTAAATAGAAAACTTGGAATTTTATATATATATTTTTTTCATGAATATAATTTTTCTTTACATAAGCATAGTAATTTTAAAAAATGAATCAAGCCTATGATAAATATTATAATTTCACCGTGTTTTTATGAAACATTCTTTAAATTTAATTTAATTATTATCAATAAAACAGTATTGCTCAGTTTAAGCATAATTTACAAGTGTACATTTTATCCCTCCAAATTATTCAAGCATTCAAAGGTTGAATATGACATTGATATTGACCATTTGTTTAGATTATAACCAGCACTGATCCTCAACATCAAGAAGGAAGTAAAAAAAGAAAATATATATATATATATATATATATATATATATATATATATATATATAAATGTTTTATTTATCAGGGTTATGAAACTTATTGAATGGAGGATACGAAAGTCCTTTATGTATAATGTAAAATCTAAATATATAATTTTCACCAAGATGAATACTCCTATAAACTGAAATGTCAGATATTGCACTTCATGGACTCATATTGGTAAATCATCAAGAGGAAGAAAAGATGGTTTTGTATAACGAAATATTATAACTTCCTACATTCTGAAAATTGACAGAGATAAAATATAAAGATGACAAAATAGTGTATTTTGGAAAAGTAAAAGAGAACATAACATAGCTGCCATGTTTTATATTAGCAATAGTGGTGGAGATGTGGCAGTAGAAGACATAAGTACTTACAATGAGAAAAACAGAAATTAGGAAGCCCAGATGCCTAGTGAGACCAACAATCTTTGAAACTTTAAGGACATTAATAACCTTGTGAGCCCTAAGACTCTTTGAAATCTCAAGAATGGGAATCACTATGCAAAGCCTAAAACATGTATCTACAAAAGGGAGACAAGACAAAAGACTACACGTACTTAAACATTCATCGAATGAAGCTTTGGAAGTTGAAGTTTATCATTTAAAAATCATAATAATATGGAATGATTTATTTCACATATAATATAGCATTGTTATATTACTAAAATATAATAAAACTATGTATTCAAGAAGACATCTTCATATAAAAATCTCAACCAACTCTAGAAAAAAATACTCAAAGCATGGCTATGGCTAATATAGTAATTACTATACTAATGTATTTATAAAACTAGACTTATTTTCCTACATCTAAAATTTTGGTGATACTTTTATTTTTCATTTTAAGTCTTGCTTCATTAGGTAATTAAACATTGCAAAATTTTAAATAATAGATAAAATGCCTTAGATGAATTTGAGTATAAAGTTTGAAGGCCTCTGAATATGACCATGATGGAGAATTAGGTATCAGATTTGCTCTTCCTCCAATTAAATACCTATACAATAGTTATAAAATAATTGTACCAGACAATCAACCAGAGTGAATCACCTTGAGATAAGGAAAGATCATAAATTGCAACCCACATGCCTGTAGCTGTTTCTTTTAGGGCAGCTTCCAAACTGGAGCAGAGTAAAATAGAACTGTTTGAGTCTATAATCAGTGAAAATACCTTTAAAAATGTAAGTGAAATAAAGATGTTTCTAATGTCTCCCCACAAAAAAAATTTTGAGACTTCAAAGCTATAGACCTTTCCTATGAGAAAACTAATCTCCAGATGAAATCAAGCAACTTCAAAAAATAAGTAAAAGTACAACAAGCAATAAATATATGGGTAAGTAGAAATCAGTGTTACATTAATACTAAATATTGTGGGATTTATAACATGTGAGATAAAATATTCTATATCTTAAAAGCAAAAATAGAATAAGGGGAATAAATAATGTTAAACTACTGGAAGTTTCTTGCCTTTAGGGGAAGTGACAAGTACTAATTTAAAGTAGACTGCAATATGTCATTGATGCATATTGAAATTGGTAGTGTAACTGCTAAAAGAATAATAAAAGAACAGAGCATCTAAAAATCTAATAAGGAAGAAATAACATAAGGTACAACTAAATAATGATATATAATACAAGGAAAAATAAAAACCTATTACAGGAGAAAAACTGAATTTTCCAAGAGAACCAAAGGGGTAAAATAAAAATACAAAAGCAGATAAAAATCTTAGAAAACAAATTATAAGATGATAGACTAAAGCCTATTATGTTATTTTTTTACTAAATAGAAGTATTCTGTCAAGTGAAACACAAAGCCAGTGTTCTCTTTAGGATTTTTATGGTTTCAGGTGTCACATTTAGGTCTTTAATCCATTTTGAGTTTATTTTTGTGTATGGTGTTAGAAAGTGGTCCAGTTTTCCCAGAACTATGTATTGAAGAGATTCTTTTTCTTATTTTTGCTTCCTGTGTCATAGATTAATTGGCTATATAAACATGGGTTTATTTCTGAGCTCTATAGTCTCTTCTATTCTAAGTTTCTGTGGGTTTGTTGTTGTTGTTGTTGTTGTTGTTGTTGCTGTTGTTTTGCCAGTATCATACTGTTTTGATTACTACAGCTTTGTAGTATGTCTTGGAATCTGACCTTGTTTGTTTTGGTTTTTTTCTCAATATTAGTTTGTTTTTCTTTCTCAATATCACTTTGGTTATTCATGGTATTTTGTGATTCTGTAGAAATTTTGGTAATATTGTTCTAGTTTTGAGAAAAATACTGATGGTATTTTGAAAGGCATTTCTTTGAAATTGTAGACTGATAGTTAAAATGGACATTTTAACAACATTATTTCTTCCAATCCATGAACATGGAATATCTTTCCATTTGCTTGTGTCCTCTTCAGTTTCTTTCATCAGTGTTATAGTTTTCAGAGTACAGATTTCTTCACTTCCTTGCTCAAGTTTATTCTTATGTATTTTTTTTTTGGTGTGATAGCAAATGGGATTGTTCTCTGAATGTATTTTTCTGCTATTTATTATTAGTGTATAGAAATGCTACTGATTTCTGGATACTAATTTTGTAATCTGCAACTTTACTGAATTCAGTTATCAGTTTCAGTACTTTTTTGGTGTTGTATTTGGTAGAATTTTCTATGTATAGTATCATGTCATCTACAAAGAGTGACAGTTTAACTTCTTCACCAACATGAATGTCTATTTCCTTTGTTCTTTTTCTTGTCTGATTGCTGTGGCTAGAACCTCTAGTACTATGTTGAATAAAAGTGGCTAGAGTGGAAATGCTTGTCATGTTCTACATGTTAGAGGAAAAGCTCTCAGTTTTTCACCATTGAGTATCATGTTAGCTGTGTGTTTGTACACCTGAAACTAATGTAACATTGTGCATTGACTACACTCAAATAAAAAAAATAAAAATAGCTAGGTCATTACTTTCACTATGGTCTCAAAGAAAAAAAAGCTAATAAAACTATTTACCTCTTAAAAATAATTGTATACAAGGAGAGACTTCACTGGAAAAGATGATTACAATAGAGAGAGGGGAACAATTGACAATAAGGAAATACTGAAAGACTAACTCAGAAGTCTGAGGGAAAGGATGGGTGAACAAAGCTTTTACATATAGATACTTTGGGAAGGTGATTTGTGAAAACAGGAGGGGGCACACTAAAAAGTGCTAGAGGAACCTTGAAACAGCAAACTTTGTCAAATGTTTCCGTAACAGGAAAGTTGAGGCAGCTTTTTGTTTAAGCAGAAAGGGTGGAGGCAGGAAGCTCTAGGCAAAGTTATAATCTGGAGAGTTCATATAAAGTCTAAGACCTAGGTATCCTAGTCACATCAGCCAACAGATATGTCAAAAACAAAATTTTATATGCCATGTCATCTCTAACCAATATAATTAAAGGACAATATATGCAATCTTTTTTTAAATAAAAATACCAACTATATTCTATTAAAAGAAAAAAGCCACATAAAAGGAAATAGAAACTTTGTATGTAAAAGAATGCTTGAACCCACAACTATATGGTCCATTAATCTTGAACAAAGCAGGAAAGAATATCCAGATGGAAAAAATTTCTTCAACAAATGTTGTTGGGAAAACTGAACAGTAACATGCAAAAGAATGAAACTAGACCACTTTCTTACACAATGCACAAAAATAATTTCAAAATGGATTAGAGACCTAAATGTAAAACATGAAACCATAAACATCCTAAAGGAGAACAGAGGCAGTAACTTCTTTGACATCGGCCGTAGCAACTTCTTTCTAGATATGTCTCCTAAGACAAGGGAAACAAAAACAAAAATAAACTATTGGGACTATGTCAAAATAAAAAGCTTCTACACAGTGAAGGACACAATCAACAAAATTAAAAGGCAACCTGCAGAATGGGAGAAGATATTTGCAAATGACATATCTGATAAAGAATTAGTGTCCAAAATATATGAAGAACTTATAAAACTCAACATCCAAAAAACAAATAATCCAATTAAAAATGGGCAGAAGACATGAACAGACATTTTTCCAAAGAAGACATATAGATGGCCAACAGATACATGAGAAGATGCTCAACATCACACACCATCAGGGAAATACAAGTCAAAACTACAATTAGATATCACCTCACACCTGTCAGATGTCTAAAATCAACAACACAAGAAACAACACATGTTGGTGAGGATGCAGACAAAGGGGAACACTCTTGTACTTGTGGTGAGAATGCAAAGTGCTGTAGCCACTCTGGGAAACAATATGGAGGTTCCTAAAAAAGTTAAAAATAGAGCTACCCGAGGATCCAAAAATTGCAGTACTAAGTATTTACCCAAAGAATACAAAAATACTAATGTAAATGGATACATACACCTTGAGGTTCATAGAACAAATAGTCTACAAATATTTATCTACAAAAAGCCAAAATATGGAAAAAGCCTAAGTGTCCTTCCATTAATGAATGGATAAAGGTGTCAGACACCCACCCACCCACCCACACACACACACACACACACACATACACCAGAATATTAGTCATAAAAAAGAATGAAATCTTGCATTTTTAATGACATGGGTGGAGCTAGAGAGTATTATGCTTAGCAAAGTGAGTCCTTTGAAGAAGGACAAATACCGTGTGATTTCACTCATATGTGGAATTTAAGAAACAAAACAAATAAGCATAGGGAGAAGAAAATAGAGGCAAACTGAAAAACAGATCAACTATAGAGAATAAACTGAGGGCTACCAGAGGGGGAGGTGGGTGGGGATAGGGATTAAGGAGTGCATTTGTTGTATCATAGTGATGAATCAGTATATTGTACACCTGAAACTAATATTATACTGTATGTTAAATAACTGGAATTTAAATACAAACTTAAAAAAATCCAAAATTAAATACTATGCACACACTGAAAATTAAAATTATGTGGTTATATTAATATAAAAGAATTACACTTGAAGGCAAGAAGTGTCACAGGAGATAAAGAGAGATAATTTGCATTGATAAAGGAAATTATAATATTGAAGGTGTATGCATGTACACCTATAGATTTTTGCGTATCTATAGTGAAGCTTGTAAAAATAAGAAAAAAGAAGTCCAAAATGTTATTCAGAGATATTAGCATATTTTCTCAATAAGCAATAGATCTGTTACTGAAAATGTATCAGCAATGATAGAAGATTTGGACAACAAAAACTTAAATCACTTGAAATATTTGGCATACCCAACAGCTGCATTGATTCATACTTTTAAAGTGCACATAGCACAATGATGAAAATAGATGACATTGTGATCCATAAACATTCAATAAAGATCAAAGGCTTGAAGTAAATAGAGATTATTCTCTCAAATCATCAAGATTCAATAATTTTTAACGTATTAGAAAATGGTTATAAATTTAATGGTATATCACTTAAATATTCCATGCATTACAACATAGTAGTTACAATAGATTTTTTTTTAAACTCTTGATTTGAATGATAATGAAAATACAATATTTCAAAACTTCAGAAAAGTTTAAAGTTATGTTAAGAGGTAAATGTATAGCTCTAAATGCATTTATAGGAAGGGAACAAACAATGTGAATCAATGATCTACACTTGAGATTTCAGCTCTGATATTTAAAGAGATATGAAGTAATCACTCTTACCAGAAAAAAATGAGCACACTGAAAATCAGTAGCTTATCTTGGACAAATCAGAGAATTGAGATTGTACAGCAAACCATCAACTTAAAAATTGAGAGACAAGTAAATTCAGAGTCAGTGATAGCCAAGATTGACTTATCTCAATTAGAAAACCCTAAAACTGTAAACAAATAGGAAAACTTGAATGGTAGGTTTGATAATTCGCTGGAGTCTGACTACTGGATGATCTTAAGAGTGAGAAACATCTGTTGGCCACAGCTGAGAGCATTCTTCAAAACGAGGACCTACTTTCCAATGCTTAAGAGCCTCATCCCATCTGGTGGAATAACATCATTTGAAAATCAATCCAAGTATGTCACCATAATAACAAGCTAAAGAAGAAAAAATTATTTAATCACATTAATTGATGAAGAGAAATCACTTGACAAAATTCAACACCCATTAATGATAGGATCTCTCAAGAAAAGTGAATACAGGGGGATCTTCCACAAATTGATGAAAACACCTTAAAATAACAACAGTAGCTAACACTGGACACTTTTCCTCTTAAGGAACAAGGAAGGCATCATTCTCATCATTCCTATTCAAGATTCTACTGGAACTACTACATATTGCAACAAGACAAGAAAAGAAAAGACAGTGTATATATAATGGAAAGATGGAAAATTGCCTTTGTTCACAAATGACGTAATTGTTCATGTAGAATGTCCTAAAGAGTTATTTTTTTTAATTTTTAAAAAATTTTTTTTAATGTTTATTTATTTTTGAGACAGAGAGAGACAGAGCATGAACGGGGGAGGGTCAGAGAGAGAGGGAGACACAGAATCTGAAACAGGCTCCAGGCTCTGAGCTGTCAGCACAGAGCCCGACGTGGGGCTCGAACTCATGGACCGTGAGATCATGACCTGAGCCAAAGTCGGACGCTTAACCAACTGAGCCACCCAGGCACCCCTCTAAAGAATTATTTTTTTAAAAAACCTTAGATTGGGGCACCTGGGTGGCTTAGTCAGTTAAGCGTAGAGCCTCCTTGGGATTCCCTCTCTCTCTCACTTTCTGCCCTTCCCCCATGCTTGCTTGCTCTCTCTCTTGCGTTCTCTCCCTCTCTCTCAAAATAAATAAAGTAGAACTCTAAAAACACCTTAGCTTGTAACAAATCAAAGTGTTGTATGTCAAGATTGCATGATATAAAATCAATATATAGAATCAATTGTTTTTCTATATAACAGCAATGAATAGCAAGGATTATAAAAGTTAAAAATAAATACATTTACAATAACACCAAATAGAGGCATTATTAGATAAAATATAACAAATTATGTAGATAATGTATATGTAAAACGTTAGAAAAGTCTGATGAAATAAATCAAAGAATGTCTAAATAAATGAAAAGATACTCCATATTTACATAATGGAAAACTCAATGTTGTTAATATGTCAATTCTTCCCAACTTAATCTATAGATTTAATGTAATCTCAATCATAATCCTAGCAGGATATTTTGGACATAGTACAAAGTATTTCTATAATATTTATGGAGAAGCAAAAATCTACAATAACCAACACAATATTGAAAAATAGCAAAGTTGGAGGACTTATGATCTGATATTAAGACTTTACATAGAGACCAATGACAATGTGGTTTTGGTGAAAGAATAGACACTAAAATCAGTGAAACAGAAAACAAAGCTCAAAACCTACATGTGTATCATCAACAAAGATTTGGCAAAAGACCCAAGGCAATTCAAACAGAAAAAACAGTCTTTTCAGCAGGTGGTGATGGAGCAATTTAATATTCATATTAAAAACATGAACCTAGATACAAGTTTTATATTTTTTCACAAAACTTAATTCAAAATGAGTAATAGTCTTCCCAATATAATATTTAAAACTGTTAAACTTCTAGAAGAAATCATAGAGGGAAATATTTATGATCTTGGGTTTGGTGATGATTTTCTATATACAACATCAAAGAAAGAATTCACAGATTGGATTTTATTAAAATTATAAATTTTTGATGAGTGAAAGCCATTGTTATGAGAATAAAAAGACAAGCCATAGATTGGGAGAATATATTTTCAAAACATTTATTTGATAAAGGATTTATATTTAAAATAAAAAGAACCCTCAAAACTCAACAGTAAGGAAATAACTCAATTTAAAATGAAAAAAAGACTTAAAAAGACACTTAGTCAAAAAAGATATACTGATAGAAAATAAGCATGTGAATACCAGTTCAACATGTTTTATCTTTAGGGAATTGCAATTAAAGACAATGATTTATCCTAAAAAACCTATCATACTGGCCAAAATCCAAAATTTGATGCTAGCAATTGCTAGCAAAGACGTGGAAAACAATAATAGTCATTTATTTCTGAAATGAATGCAAAAAGTACTGCCACTTTACAAAAGAATTTGCAAGTCATGAAACGGTAACACATACATAGTCTTACCATGTTATTGAGAAATCTTACCTCTAGGTTTTTTCCCAACTGACTTAAAAATATGTGTGTACAAAAATCTGCACACAAATGTTTATAGCAGCTTTATTTATCACCAGAAACTAACAGGAAACAACAAAATGTCATTCTGCGGTTGAGTTTATAAACTGTGATGAACTTAGTGTATTATTCAGTGATAAAAATACATTCATTATCAAGCTATACAAATACATACATGAATCTAACATAAATGCTTATTGCTAAATGAAAGAAAGCAGTCTTAAAAGACTGCATTTTGTGCAATTCCAATTATGTGACATTCTGGAAAAGGCAAAACTTAGCGACAGTAAAATTATTTTTACTCTCTGATTGCCGAATGTTTAGGGGGATTAAAGAAAGGATGAACAGGTGAATCACAGGGGATGTTATAAGATGACAAAACTATTAGGAAGATACCATAGTGATGAATACATGATAAACACTTATAAAACTCTATATAACTTTACAGAACAAAGAACTAAACTTAACAGATGCTAAAGGAGATATGAATGATGCATTAATATTATATCATTAATTGTTACAAATGTACCACACTACACTATATAAAATAAGGTAAAACTGGATCCAGTTTACCTTACTTGGAACTCTCTGGGAACTCTTTGTGCTATTTTCATTATTTTTCTGTAAACCTAAAACTTTCGAACAAATAAATTAATTCTAATAAAAAAGAATTAATAATATAAATCTCCAGTGTGTAATAATATATAATAAATGTGAAAACAAACATATAAACAATAAAGCAAAAATAATGAATGAAAATAATAAAAATCAAAGTAAAAACCAGTAATATAGCAATCACACATGTAATAGAGATACTCAAAAGATGATTTTTGAAAAAGGCAAATAAACTAGAAAGAAAATCCTAGCAAGACTGATAAAGTAGTAGAGAAATCTAAGATTACCAATATTATGAATAGAAACAGAAACACTACTTCAGATTCTATAGAAATATAGGGAATAATTAAAGCATTTACAATAATTTACACAATTAAATTTTTTAATGTATTCCAAATAGACGAATTCCTACAGAAAACACATTGTAATAAATGCTACTCAAGAAATAAAGATAAATTTTTCCACAAAGATTACTTCAGTCCAGATGGCTTCACTAATAGTTTTTTTCCAAATATTTAAGGAAGAAATATTAGCAATCTTTTGCAAACTCTTTGTGTATAGAATAAAAGTTGCATCCCAGTTTTTCTATAAAATATGGTTGCAAATTCTAAACACTAGCAGAATAGTCAAGAAATATTTAAAAAGATTATTATATTGTTAAAAATAAGATTTATTCTGAGAATAGAAAGTTTTTTTAACACTTGAAGTTTAATCAATAGTTTCCAAATTAAAATATAAAATAAAATAAAATAATGTAATTAGATGAATAAATTCAAGACACACCTATCATTTTACCATATTCTTAATCTGGTATGATATACACGCAAAAATATATAAATGCCATTATTTAATATTTTGCCCCTGAGACTGAGAAAAATCATTGTCCATTATTGCCAGTTCTAGTCTGTACCTCACTATAGGTTGTACCCAATGTAATATGGCAAAATAGAGACATAATAGCTGTTAGAATTATGCAAAAGTTGATTTTTTATACATGTCATGATAATGTCATAGAAAATAATCTTCCCCCCAAAAAAGAATAAATTAAAATAGGAATTAATAACTGAATTTAGCTGGATGCAAGGTAAACATATTTGTCAATTACATTTCTTTATACTAACAATTAAAAATGAGAATGGAATTTAAATAGGGGCACCCGGGTGGCTCAGGTAGTTGAGCATCCTAACTCTTGATTTCAGCTCGGGTTGTGATCCCAGAATTGTGAGATTGAGTCCTATATCATGGGACTGAACCATGCATTGGGCTCTGTGCTGAGTGTGGAGCATGCTTGGGATTCTCTCTCTCTCTCCATCTGCCCCTCTCCCCTGCTCATGCTCTCTCTTTCCATCTCTAAAATAAAAAATAATTGAAAAAAAATGGAATTTAAATATATAGCTCTATTGTTATCAAACCAAACTTCAAATGCCTAGGAATATCTAACTAAATGTACAATTATTACAAGTTTACAGATTGCTAGACTGGTATCAGTAAAATGTCAGTTGTCCTCAAATTTCACTGAAGATTCTGTGCCATCCCAAATCCCAGCAGGATTTATTTTTTATTTTTTGGAAATTGAAAGTATGATTCTAACAGGTAGACAGATGTGCAAATGATCTAGAGTAGCCAAGGGAATTTTGAAGCAGAATAAAGCCAGAGGACATATATTACTACTTACCAAGACTTACTATAAATATACAGTCATTCCAACAACGTGATATTGACTGAAGGATGGACAAATGGCCCAACAAGACAGAATACAGAGTCCAATTAGAAACACGCATATTAATTTTAACTGATTTTTGACAAAGTCTCCACTGCAAATTTACTAGAGAAGGAATGGTCTTTTCAATCATTTGGATATCAATGAGGGAAAAAATAATCTTAACATATTTTTCCTTCTAAACAAGTCAAATTAATTTTAGATGATGCATAGACTTAAATCTAAAGTGATCTAACTTCTAAAAGAAAACACAAGAATGTCTTCATTAACTTGGTCTGTGCACACAGATTTCTGAGATAGCACATAGAAATGATAACTCTAACAAAATGTCAAAAAATTGTACAATTAACTTTATTAAAATTAAACACATCTGATTTTCAAAAGACCTGATCATTAGTGGGAAAGATTAGGAAAAATAATACCCACACACAGAGATATTCTTGTAATTTCATAAGAAAAAGGCTAAAAAAAGAACTGCACGTGTGCTTCACAAGAGATATATGATTGTTTTTAAAAACTTATGGAAATGTTCCAAAATCATTATTCATTATAAAAATGCAAATTAATGTCGAAAGGAACAATCACTACATATCCATCAGAATGTCTAATAAAACTAAAAATGCCAAGAGTTGTCAATATAGAGTAACAGAGAGGACACTATATTGCTGGTGAGAATCAAAATTTGTAAAACCATTATGAAGAAAATATTTTGCTAGTATCTGTTTGAAATAAAAATTTGCAGTCCACATTTATACACTTGGAATCAGTAATTCTGTTTCTTAGTATATGTCCAATAGAAACACACCAAAACAGATGGATAGAAGTTTTACTCATAATTCCCAACTAGGAATAACTCAAATTTCCAGTAACAGTAGAATGGGAAATTCATCATATCTTTCTATCTTGGAATTCTATACAGAAATGAAAAAGATCATATTACTGGTATGTATATTGTGTGTGAATCTCACAGATATAATATTGGTGAATGAAGGGAGATAAAAAGGATTTCATGTTGTATGATTCCACTTGTTTTAAGTCACAAAGAGGCAAAACGAATCTGTGATTTTAAGTCAGACTAACATTTACAACTGGGTATGAACCTGTTTAGGACATGGATTTAAGGAGGCTTTTTGGGTAGTAGTTCACACAGTCTTGATCTGGCTGTGGTTACAGGAGGTGCACGTTTAAGATATGTAGACTTTATGTGTGTGATAATTCCAAAAAAGGAAAATAAGTATATTTGCCTACACTACTTCTAAAATGTATATTATAGAATAATGCTTTGGTCGTTGGAATAATGCTTTTGGTGGTTCCAGTTCTTCTGGAACTCACAAAGTAAAATATGTGAAACTGTATTTGATAAAACAAGGGTTAATACACCACTGTGAATTACATTATTCTTGGTTAGTTTGCTTGTTCCAATAATGCAATATGATATTAAAACCATAAAATATTTTAGGCAAGCATACAACTTACTTAAAAAAGGAAATTAACATCATCTTCCATTGTCATCCTATCCATTAGTGTCTTACTTAGAGTAGGGTATTATTAAAAAGAATGGGGCGCCTGGGTGGCTCAGTCGGTTGGGCGTCCGACTTCAGCCAGGTCACGATCTCATGGTCCATGGGTTCGAGCCCCGCGTCGGGCTCTGGGCTGATGGCCCAGAGCCTGGAGCCTGTTTCCGATTCTGTGTCTCCCTCTCTCTCTGCCCCTCCCCCGTTCATGCTCTGTCTCGCTCTGTCCCAAAAATAAAATAAAAAACGTTGAAAAAAAAAAATTAAAAAAAAAAGACTAATAAAGTATAAAATTTTAGGTTTATAAGAAATCTAACATGTATGCAATAGTATTTGCATCAAATCAATGAATAGTACCTCCATCATACCTGAATACCTTGAATAATAAAAATTCAATTATCTTCCATAGCATTACACTGCAATTTTTTTAATATATGGAAATTATAACATATGAAACCAAAATTCACCAACATATAATAGTGGAAGGAATTTGATTGTAGTTTTTGGAGATCGTTGAAAAATGAAAACAGTGCCAGTTGTGTGTCAGGCACTTTCTTGGTACTAGAAAGGTGCTGTATCACTTAATCTAACAATAATTACAGCATGTATCATTTTCCTTTTTATTGATGGGTAAACTAAATTCAGAAAAAATAATGCCCACATTCAAGATAAATATTTACACTTTCTATGTGTAATGAGACATGGAAAGAGTTAATCTTTCCTGGAACCATTATACACAAATTCCAAACCTGTTACAACATGAGCAGTGTGATTATTAATATTGCTTCTACCAGGAATTCCTCCAAAAATGGCATGTTTGGGAGAAATTAGATATAATAATTCTTGGCTCATTTTATTAGAAGTGATATTTTCTTCTTCTGGTAAGTCTGTAGAGCCACAATGTCCTTGGATAAGTCTTAATTTAAATCCTTTCTAATTATACCTCATCAGAAAAATTGTTAATTTAAATTGGAATATAGATTAAATTTTTGCTCACTTGCGGTCAAGACTGAAGAACATTCTTAGATACTCTAATGCTTGATAGAATATAGCAAACACTATTTTACATATGGGTTTCCAATTAAGGGGCAAAGAACTCAAGGGAAAACAGCCAGAGTTATCTGTTTTTATCAGTCTGCCCTGTTTATGTCCCTATAGTAATCTCTGAGACATCTTCTATGCTATTAGAACTCCAAAATTCTTCACAAGCCTTCAATCTGCTATGTTTTTTCAAGGGCCTCTGCCTCTTTTAAGAAACAATTTTTGCCAAAAATAGCGATCTTATTTCTCTCAGTCAATGATTGTTTTAGGCAAGGGCAACCGACAAAATTGTGGCAATTCAGAAGTACAAAAAAGTTCCCAAAAAGTAATCTATGAAGGATTTTCCTACTCCTGAGATAAAATATAGGAATATTCTTTTGTCTGCTTCTTGATCCTGTCTTCTGCATGTGACAACTTGAAATGAGGCCACCATCTTGGAACTATTTGTACAGAATCAACATGCTGAGGAGAGAAGGACTGAAGGCTCCATTCTTAATTTTTTTTTAATCTTTATTTTTGAGAGAGAGACAGAGTGTGAGCAGGGGGGAGCAGAGAGAGAGGGAGACACAGAATCCCAGGCAGGCTCCAGGCTCTGAGCTGTCAGCACAGAGCCCAACGCAGGGCTTGAACTCATGAACCGCGAGATCATGACCTGAACCAGTCGGATGCTCAACTGACTGAGCCACCCAGCCGCCCCTGAAGGCTCCATTCTTACTTAGACGTGGAGTTAACCTTACCTGGAGTTGCCATACTGCCATACCTGTTTTCAGATTTTTTTGATACTTAACAGCTACAAGCATAATAATTTTTATTTTTTATATTGTAAAGTTCTATAAAACTAATCCTGTGTCAATTATAGAGTAGATTCTATTTAAGTACAACTGAAATGCTGTTTAGATTTTGTTTGACATGAAGAAGAGCTAAAAGAGATCAGTTCAGAAAACAATTCTGGGTGGGTTCTCTGCAAGGAATGAGAGTGGGATCCATGTCCTTAACAAGATTCAAGTCGAATAATCTCAAAACAACTTTGGGAGTATCAAGATCAAGGTATAAGCATCCAGTATTTTGTGAGCATAGAGAAATATTCTTACACTCCCAAATGTTAAAAGAATTGAGTAAACTTAACTTAGTATTAACAGATATGAAAAGGTGAAATTTTAACGTTTACTTTTTATAAAAGTATAATTGAGGATGCAACCTAAGAATGCTAAAGAAAATGAAATACTTCATCTGAACAGGACTCTTTGACTAAAGAAAGTTAAATTGACAATAAGCTACTCTCTTGTTAAGTCATTTTGAAGGTAGTATGAAGGCTCATGGCACAGAAGGAGAAAATTGCAAGAGAAGCCAAGTGGCATTGGCAGAAGTTTCGCAGAGTATCTGAAAGGGACATCTACCCTTTATGATACCATACTACATGTAAATGAGCAGAAGAATATTTTTACCAGATCTAGCTGGGGGGTACAGAAATATACACATACATATATATGGATATGTACTTATTCTGTGAAACCTATATCTATAAATTTCATAAAAAAATAATACTTTTCAGTTTATTTTGAGAAACCTGGAAATGTGTCTGCACTAAATTTGGATTCCCACATGGCAGCATTCAGCTGTGACTGCTTAAACTCTGTCTCCTTTGGTTGGGATTTGCACTTTCTGTCCGGTTGGACACAGTCTTCACTACTTTTGACTGCTTCTCAAAACCTTAAAATCAGTGACCAGCTGCTATTTACTTTACCCCAGCCAGCTTTTTCAATGAGGTTGCCACCTTGTAACATAAATGTATTTGTGCTTGCAAGCTTCACCATGGTTTCTTCAGACTGACATCTTCAGTGAACTTACCACAGTTTTGTTTTGTTTTATTTTATTTTATTTTATTTTATTTTATTTTATTTTATTTTATTTTATTTTATTTTATTTTATTATTTTATTTTATTTTACTGTCTTTATTTTTCACCACAGTTTTAACTTTGTTTTTTCTTCTTGACACATTTTTGAATTTTTAATTTGGAGTCTTACCTCACCCTGGTTCTGCTTAGGAATAGAATGTGATGTTTTGGTTTGTTTTGTTTTTTTTCAGTTTTCACCTCCTTTCTACATTTTATACAGTATGCAGGGCAGGAATTTGAATTTAAATTTTTTTTAACATTTATTTATTATTGAAAGACAGAGCATGAGCATAGGAGGGACAGAGAGAGGGGGAGACACAGAATCTGAAGCAGGCTCCAGGCTCTGAGCTGTCAGCACAGAGCCTAACTCAGGGCTCAAACTCACAAACCGTGAGATCATTACGTGAGCCTAAGTCAGATGCTTAACCGCCTGAGCCACCCAGGCGCCCCTGCAGGGCAGGAATTTGTACCACATTGACTTAATAGGGTTTTTAAAGCTTTTTTTGAGCACTATTTGCAATATAGACTAAACACTGTGGGGATATACATGTTTGGAATAGGATATTTTTGGAATAGGATAAATCTTTTTAAGGGTTGAAAGTGAAAAAGAGAGTCAAAGGGAATCATTTGTGAATGGGAATATTAGCTTCTAATACCTAATTGTGTAGCTTTCCCCAACATCCCCATCATCATTTCTTTTCCTTTTTACTGCAATTTTTTTTTATTTATGATTTTCATTCGAGATTGCACACACTTGGGTTCCTTTAGAATTTATTTAATTGACAAGAAACTTTGTAAAGATCTGCTACACATCTTTTATCAGTGAAAATATTTTAAAATATTTTTATCAATAGTTCACATATATCTCCAATGATGTTTTATTTTTTTGCTACAAGTCAGAAGTGTGAAGACATTTTATAACTATACTACTCATATTGTTGTATATATGTTTTTTCTTTTTGTTGTTGAGGGGCATCATTTGGATTCTTTATAGTTGAGGCAAGTATAAATAAAACTGTAAACTTTTTTGTACAAATGTTTTGTGAATATATGAATTACATTTCTTTTGGTTAAACATGTATAATTATAATTGCTTAGTCATAGGTATGATTATGTTTAATTTTCTAAGAAACTGCCAGACCTTTCTTCAAAGTGGTTGTGCCATTTTTTTCAGCAGCAATGTATGAAAATTCCAGTTGTTCCACATACTCATCAATATTTGGTGTTGTCAGTCTGTTTTTAGCTTTTGTCATGCAAATATTTGTGTAATGGTATCTCTGTGATTTTTTCTGAATGGTAAGAATATATTTGTTTTGTAAAAAAGCATCAAACTTTCTTTGAAAGTGAATGTACCATTTTGTGTTCCCAACAGCAATGGATGGGATTTCTTTTTAAGTTTCTATTTAAATTCCAGTTAGTACACTGTAACATTAGTTTCAGATGTGCAATATACTCGCTCAACACTTCCATACAGTACCCAATATTCATCAAAAGTGTACTCTTTAATCCTCATCACCTATTCTACCCATCACCCTTCCCAACTCCCCTCTGGTAACCATCAGTTTTTCTCTACAGTTGAGTCAGTTTCTTGGTTTGTCTGTCTCTGGTTTTTTCTCATTACTCATTTGGGTTTTTTTTCTTAAATTACACATATAAGTGAAATCATATGGTATTTGTCTTTCTCTGAATTTGTCTTTCTCTGAATACTTATTGATTCAGTTATTTATCTAACATACATTTATTGACCTGCTTCTTTGTGAATTGCTCAAGTTATTGAAAAGAAATTGAATGGAACAACAATAATAATATAATTAATATAATATAATACAATATAATATAAATAATATAATATAATTTAATATAAACAATATAATATAATGTAATATAAATAATATCATATCATATCATATCCTATGGTGTGGAGTATTTTACACAGTCTGTAAATGTTAAATAATTTTGCATGAAATTTTTCATTATTATTAATGACTAAAGTAACTGCAAAATTATATTCAAGTTTATGGTATTTATTTATAATGAAAATGGAACTAAACAAACTAAATTATAGGATAACCTCAAGCAAAAAACATGCATAGATAAGTAATAGGACCAACTTCCTAGCTAGAATAGTAGTACTGATAGTCTCCATTCTGAGGGGAAAAAAAGAGAGAACAGTACATCCCAGGTGTAATTTCCTAGGATTATTCTTTTATATTTCCCTTCCTAAACTTTCTCACTTGTTGTATTTTTTTTTAATTTTATTTAAACCCAAGTTAATTAACATATAGTGTAACAATGGTTTCAAGAGTAGATTTTAGTGATTCATCGCTAACATATAACACCCAGTACTCATCCCAACAAGTGCCCTCCTTAATGCCCATCACCCATTCAGCCCATTTCCCCACCCAACACCCCTCCAGCAACCCTCATTTTGTTCTCTGTATTTAAGAGTCTCTTATGGTTTGCCTCTCTCTCTTATTTTTCCTTCCCTTCCCCTATGTTCATCTTTTGTTTCTCAAATTGCACATATGAGTGAAATCATATATTTGTCTTTCTGTGACAGACTTATTCCCCTTACCATAATACAGTATAGTTCCATCTACATTGTTGCAAATGGCAAGATTTCATTCTTTTTGATCACTGAGTAATATCTACTGTATATATATTCCACATATCTTTATCTATTCATCAGTCAATGGACATTTGGTCTCTTTCCATAATTTGGCTATTGTAGATAGGGCTGCAATGAACATTGGGGTGCATGTGCTCCTTGAATCAACATTTGTGTATCCTTTGAATAAATGCCTAGTAGGGCAATTTGTGGGTCGTAGGGTGGTCCTATATTTAATTTTTTGACAAACTTCCATACTGTTTTCCAGAGTGGCAGCACCAGTTTGCATTCCCACCAACAGCGCAAGAGGTTTCCCCTTTCTCCGTGTCCATGCTAATATCCGTTATTTCCTGAGTTGTTAATGTTAGCCATTCTGACAGATGTGAAGTGATATCTCATTGTGGTTTTGATTTGTATTTCCCTGATGATGAGTGATGGTGAGCATCTTTTCATGTGTCTGTTAGCTACCTGTATGTCTTCTTTGGAGAAATGTCTGTTCATGTCTTTTGCCCATTTCTTCACTGGATTATTTGTTTTGGGGGGTGTTGAATTTAATAAGTTCTTTATAGATTTTGGATACTAACCCTTTATCTGATATATAATTTGCATATATCATCTCTCATTCCATTGGTTTCCTTTTAGTTTTGTTGATTTTTTCCTTCACTGTACAGAAGCTTTTTATCTTGATGAGGTCCCAATAGTACATTTTTGCTTTTGCTTCCTCCCTGATGAACATGAATGTAAAAACTTTCAACAAGTTACTAGCAAATAGAATCCAACAATGCATTAAAAGAACTGTTCACCATGATCAAGTGGGATTCAATATCTGCAAATCAATCAATGTGATACATCATGTTAATAAAGGAAAGGATTAGAATCACATGATACTCTCAATAGATGCAGAAAAAACATTTGACAAATACAGCATATTTTCTTGATAAAAATCCTCAAGAAAGTAGGGATGGAAGGAACATACCTCAACATCATAAAAGCCACATGCAAAAGACCCACAGCTAATATCATTCTTAATTGGGAAAAACTGAGAGCTTTCCCCCTAGGGTTAGGAACATGATAGGGATGTCCACTCTCACCACTGTTGTTCAACATAGCACTGGAAGTCCTAGACTCAGCAATAAGACAACAAAAAGGAGTAAAAGGCATACAAAGCAGCAAGGAAGCTGTCAAACATTCACTCTTTGCAGATGACATGATACTCAATGTGGAAAACCTGAAAGACTTCACCCAAAAATTGTTAGAAGTGATATGTGAATTCAGAATTTATTCAGGATATAAAATCAGTGTACAAAATTGGTTGCATTTCTATTCACCAATAATGAAGCAGCAGAAAGAGAAATCAAGGAATCGAACCCATTTACAATTGCACCCAAAACCATAAAATGCCTAGGAATAAACCTAACTAAAGATGTAAAAGATCTGTACACTGAAGATTATAGAAAGCTTATGAAAGGAACTGAAGAAGACACAAAGAAATGGAAAAACATTTCATGCTCATGGGTTAGAAGAACAAATATTGTTAAAATATCTACACAACACGTTCAATACAATCCCTATCAAAATAACCCCAGCATTCTTCTCAGAGCTACAACAAACAATTCTAAAATTTGTATGGATCCAGGAAAGATCCAAATAGCTAAAGTAATGTTGAAAAAGAAAACCAAAACTGGACGCTTCACAATTCCAGACTTCGAGCTGTATTACAAAGTTGTTATCATCAAGACAGTATGACACTGGCACAAAAACAGGCACATAGATCAATGGAACAGAACAGAGAACCCAGAAATGAACCCACAAATGTATAGCCAACCAATCTTCGACAGAGCAGGAAAGAATATCCAGTGGAAAAAAGACAGTCTCTTCAGCATAATGGTGTTGGGAAAACTAGACAGCGACATGCACAAGAATGAATCTGAATCATTTTCTTACACCATACATAAACATAAACTCAAAATGGATGAAAGACCTAAATGTAAAACAGGAAACCATCATAGTCCTAGAGGAGAAAAAGAGCAACAACCTCTTTGACTTCGCAACAACTTCTTACTAGACACGTCTCATTTCTTTTATTCATTATCTCCTAAATTTAAATGGACACATTTAATTTCTTTCTCCTTGTCTGTCTCCTTCCTCACTCCTCCTTCCCCTCTTAGTTGTCTTCCTCCCCCTTATCCTCCCCGCTTCCTTCTTCTCCTCAGCCCTTCCTCATCTTTCTTCTGTTTCTTCCCTTACTCCTCCTCCTCCATCCCCTTTTTCTCCTTCCCCTTCTCCCTGTCTCTCATTCTCTTCTTTATCACATTCCTTATCCTCCTTTCTTCTTCCTCCTCAATCACCATACATTTAGGTAAATACCACAAATATTTGTATGGTGTTCAGTGGCCTAATGCTTACAAAAAATGTAACCCTTAAAGAAGGTTTAGCTGAATATCAAGTGAGAAACAATAAATTAACCATACAGAGAAAATAGATGGTTACTGACTATTCGAGGAGATGGTAAGAAAGAATGATACATTATTTGGACTTAATTTAAAAGTATAATTACATAAAATTTCTATTAATCATAGATTATTACAATTTGATTTTAATTGGATCTGGCTTTTGGATTATAGAAAATAATTATTACATCATTATTTCCAAAATTATTCCATTTTATAATAATTTCAACTTCACAACACATTCTCATTATTATTTTATATTGACCATTTAAAAAGGCATACCTGTATTATAGAAAAATTTTCATAGTTGTCCTTCTGCATTTAATGTTAACTGGTTTCCAATTTAGGGAGATAAAATTGTGAGAAAGGCAGAGAAATGTAAAGGTTATCCAAGAGAATATTTGCATGAACCTTAAGGAAATATTTAGTTATTCATGCAGAGATGGTTTTAAGATATATAATTCTGAAACAGCATTCATATCATAGTACCGTCTAAAAAGGAACATAGTTTGAAAGGGAGACCACAGAAAAGGAAGAGAGAACATGTATGATACCATTAACGTGCTGGATATGTGGCCTTCATAATCATAAACTTCTGAGTATTTAGGCTACTAAAGTTTGGGGTTTTGTTTGTTTGTTGTTTTAGGAAATACAGGCAGAAAGAAATGTGGTGTATTTATATTAGAAGCAATTTGTCTTTTATAAACAAAAGGTATGTTAGTGATGAGAACTAATGAGTAAAAGAGCAATATAACAAGGGGACGAAGATGACAGTAGAGGGCACCTGTACACCTCAGGGTACAAATAAGAGAAGGACAAATAGCAATGTAGTAGAAAAATTACATTTCAGTCATGGCAGTTTGTAGTTGACCTAATGACAAGGTCGAGTATTATGCACTGAGTGTAAAATTAATGTCAAGTTGAAATAGGCTTTTCATCTGGATGGCACTTGCTAATGCAAAGCATTTAAAAAGAAGCCATCAGCAACACTTGGGGAAAGATAATTCTGAAAGGAGAAGTAATTTATGTCATTTATTTTAAGAGGAAAAATAAACCCTTGAGAGCAAAGCTTTCATTTCCACGTTTAATTCTGAAGAAAAAAACTCAGATGCAGACAAAAGTCAGATAGATATCAATAATTATTTCTGTCCACCTGGAACCAGGATAATAATTTAATTTGTATTAAGGCAAAATTGAACATTTTTCTTTTTGCTGATAAAAGACATTTGGTATAATGTCCAAACTTAACCAAAGTTGCATGTATTATTCTAAAAAGAAAATGGTAAACAATGAACTTAGACTAATAATACTTGATATGTCAAATGAGAAGCAGCTCTCCAACCAGCACTGGGCTTTTCCAGGCCCCTGGAGACTACGTGCCTGTGTCAAAGCACATAGGAAATAGGTCATACTTCTCAAACTTTTCTCTGCCAATATCGTATTGATTGCTAAGGATCCAGATGCACTCAGAAATGTAAAGAATTCTCGTCCCTACATCATCACATGGAAGTCTACTCATTGCCTTGAACCATCCTCATTCAGTGAGAATAAGAATAAACTCTATAGAGTTAAACCACTAAACTTTTGGAGTTTTATTTTTCATACCTAGTACAGCTGCAAACACAATACATATATTTTCCATGAAAAACTTAATCTTCAAACACTGTTAATGTTAAAAGGAAACTTTTAAAATCTGAAATATAATGTTCTGTACTGATTTGGTAAATTAATGTCCATCATCCGGAATCTTGTATGTAAGATTTTCCACATATGGGTATAATCAATCTACTGGAACATAGCCAACAGAAGAACAATTCCTTACAAAATCAGGCCAGGTTGTTTTTTTGTTGTTGTTGTTTTCTGATTTTCAATTTTATAAATGCATCTTTCCAATTTCCAATCAATATGTATTTAAATGTTCTGGGAAACACACTATATTCACTTTCTTTGGTGGAATTTGTTATATAAGATACATCAAATTTGGTACCTGGTCACTTTAAACCTTCAGATAAATTATGAGTCTCAAGAATGAACCCTCTCTTTTTTGATGATTGGATAATCAACATATATTTCAGTGTCAAGATTGTCAAACTCAAATACCAATTCAAAAAACCAATCTTGTCAAATTCCATATTAACAGGTTTTGCACCCAACACTGAGAACTATATCATAAGGGTTGATCTATGCAAAACAAAACATCAATGCCAGGAACAGAGTTTGTTTTCTCCAGATCTTGAGCAAAGCAAAATGATAAAACCAAAAATCGGAAAATATCACACACATCAATGACAGTTTGTTTAACTGAGCCTCCAGCCACATTTCTTGTGTTTTCCCTTTTTATCCATCCTTGATTTGCTGGTTAACACACATTTTTTTCTCTCTCTCTCTCTTTCTTTCTTTGTACTATCCTTCAAGAATGGGTTTATCATGAATGCCCCTCCCCCAAACCATTCACATTGTGCAATATATAGTGTATACAAAGACATTCAAGTATGAGATAAAAATAACTATTTTATAGATTTTATTGCTAAGCTATTATTGCCCAAAATGGACTAGCATATATTGAGATATATCATATGTTATGTTAGGAAACATCCATGCTTACGCTATTTAAAGTAATATTTTCTGGGAATAATGCTTTGAGTTTAAATAAATAACATATTGCCTGTATGATGTACAGAGGATATCACATTAAATTGCTAAATATTTTTACAGTATCAATGTTCTGTTACCAGCTCTTGTGAAGTAGGATAAAATTCATGTGCCAAAATATTTTTGAGAATATTTATCGAATGCTTACTGTCTGAACCAACATGACAAATTTTCAGTCTTTAAAGATCTGATCTTGTAGAAATAGAGTCAGGAGATTGATTGTTTTAATATAAGACTAATAAAATAATTTTTTTAAGTTGTCAAAGTCTCCAAAGGAGAGATACGGATTGAAGCTACAACTGTGTTATAAATGGGGACTAGGAGTGGGGTTGCTGTGTAGGGTACATGGGAAGAAGTTGGGGAATTTTTTTTCAAATTAACAGAACATATTGACATTCTGTTTTCCTTTGGGGATCCTTAATGAACTTTCCCAGGGAAAAGGAGACCTGTCTTTGACCTTCTAGGGAATTATAATTGCTATTATGTCTTTTTCAAGAGCATGATGTTTTTTAAGATATCCTGAAAGACTTTCCTTTACATGAATGAAGGACAAGAATGGTTCCACGTAGTCATGGGAGGATGTGCTATAGACTGGATGGACTAATGGGAGTATATGGGTAACACAGGGTCAGGTTAATGATTTTTTGCATGTTTGATGGTTCAGCCAAGAAAATGCATTTAAAAGGGTTTAAATGAATTGGCTCGTTTCTGTAATTGTAGATTTTAAATTTGTCATCTTTATAGCAATTTGCAGATGAAAAGATCTTTTAGGGGTGCCCTGGATGGCTCAGTTGGTTAAGCCTCCATATCTTGATTTCAGCTTAGGTCATGATTTCATTGTTTGTGAGTTTGAGCCCCTTGTTGGTCTCTGTGCTGACAGCATAGTACCAGCTTGGGATTCTGTCTCTCTCCCTCTCTCTGTCTGACTCTTTCAGGTTTGCATGTGCATGCACATGCTCTCTTTATCAAAATAAATAAATAAACATTAAAAGAAAGAAAAGATTTTGTAAGTAAATCTCTCTAGCTTAGCAAATGAGAAAGTGTTTTTCACGTTGTACGGGGTTTATGAAGCAATAAAATCTTAATTTTCTTCAGAAAGAAAAATGTGGCAGACTTTATATACTATACTATTTAGTTTTTACATAACTCTAAGTCACCTTTGAATACTTCGAGAAGGGCATAGGTGTGACAGACAATGTACATGCATGGAAAAGAAAAGATAACTGATAAATGAGGATCTGGACCAGGAAGAAGCAAACAGAATGTAAGACAGATGCAGAGGTGGCAGAAGGTGTAATGTATACAATGAAGAATCCACCTTTGATAAAGGCAATCGCACATGCTGTTTTGAATCAAGAAGTAGGCAAGAAGGAGGTCAATAAGGATGCAGGTAGATTTTAGGTTTGGTGTCTGGAAGTTGAGCAAGTTTCTTCCTAAGTATCTATTATCTTTATGATGCATGAGAAAGAGGGAAAAGGAGGGCTTAAAAATAGGATTTAAGAATGGAAAGGGTATATGCCTGAATTATTCTAGAAAGGTAGGAAAAGAATTGACCAAAGAAACGTTGCAAAATTTCTCTTAGTTGTTGAGCACTCACATAGGGTTGCGGATTTGTATCTTGATTATTGTGCTGCTCACTTCATGGAAAACTCCCCAAGCCAGAGAAAGAGATGACTGGAAATAACTAGGGCATGTTATGCGGATACATCAGAAAGAAAAGGCAGAAGGCAGAAGGCAGGTAGGGGTATTTGCAAAGCAGTGACTGTAATGATAGAACTTTTGACTTATGTGATTTTTTTTCAATAGATTGTAATAGTATACATAAGAGAATTATAGAAAAGCTAGTGGTGTTAGACTGTACTATGAATGAGATATGTGAAATGGAAAGATCAAATGTTTTTAATATGCTGCATTTATCACAAAAAGTCAGTAAACAATGTAATATAATTGTGTGGCATTTTGAAAGTTATATTAGGAGTCCCTTAATTACAGAATATATCTAAATACAGAAGTATAATGATTATGGACACATTACGTTAAAAAATATAATTTGGGGCATTTGGGTGGCTCAGTTGATTAAGCTTCTGACTTTGGCTCAGGTCATGATCTCACAATTCATGGGTTCAAGCCCTGCATCGGGCTCTGTGCTGACAGCTCAGAGCCTGGAACATGTTTCAGATTCTGTATCTCCCTCTCTCTGTCCCTCCCCCACTCATGTTCTGTCTCTCAAAAATAAATAAACGTTAAACTTTTTAAAATATAATTTAAACCCCAAGTTTTATTAAAATTATACCTGAAGGGCGCCTGGGTGACTTCAGCTCGGGTCATGATCTCACAGTCCATGAGTTTGAGTCCCGCATCAGGCTGTGCTCACAGCTCAGAGCCTGGAGCCTGCTTTGCATTCTGTAAACCCTTCTCTCTCTGCCCTTCTGCCTCTCACACTCTGTCTCTCTCTCAAAAATAAACATTAAAAAACATTTTAAAAAATTATACTTGAAAGGTTTCTAAAATCCATTTTAATAATAAGTAGTAAGCAAATTTTATACTTTCTCTAAAATCACCTTATGGGATGGAAAACAGGTGGATGTTTTATGCAAGCATGTTTCTGGGGATTTTTCAGCAAAGTTTTATGTTTTCAGCCACATTTTGTCATAGTTTAACCAGTGTTGAAAGGAGTATGAATCAATCAGGCAAGATTAGGTTATGGTACAATAACAAAGAACCCCAAACACTAGTGATAAATTTACAAAGGTTGCCCAATTATTTTTATTATTTTTTGTTTCTTAATTTCTCACCCAGGTCACATATTTTAAAGGGACATTTTGGGTCTCTCATCTGTGTCTGTCATCCTCACAAAAAAGCCACCCACTGTTAGAAACATTGCCTGGGAGTACCTGGGTGGCTCAGTGTTTTATGCATCAGACTCTTGATCTAGGCTCAGGTCTTGGTCCTAGGGTTGCGAGTTTAGGCCATGCATTGGGCTCTATGCTGGACATGGAGCTTACTTTATTTTATTTTATTTTTTTATGTGGAGGTTACTTTAAAAGAAAAAGGAACTATTGCCCCAAAAGGGGAAAGATGCCCCTGTGCATCCTCTATATTTATTAGTCTACCTGGAAATGAGACAAATCACTTCTGCCCACATATCACTGTAAATAACAAGAAAAAAAGTAATTTTAAGAGGAAGACAAAGTTCAAGTATATAAAGTGACTGAAGAGAAAAAGAGCAAGTGTATTTGTGAAGACATATAATGTGTATTAGACTCCTTGTTAAATAAAAGACATTGAAACTTCTTGTGGTATAAATGTCAAAATTCTGATGTAAACATTAATTTTTCTGTGTGTCTTCCTGATTAGAAAAATTGATTTACTTTCTCGATTTCTCATGTCAACTAAACATCAAAGTTGAATTTGGAATTCAAAACAGCCACTTAGCAATTGGTTGAGAAAAAAAAAATATTTTTTCGTAGTTGAAAATGGAGGAAGATTCCTTGTTGAGTTAACTGAATGCAAATGGTAAAATAAATTTGATTCCAGCCCTATTGAAAATAAATTCCACATTTATGTGCTTCTGTAATTAGTTCCAATCAGCATGCTATAAATATGTAAAGGTTTTACCCATCTATCACTTGCATCTCCGGTTTAAAGCTCGTCAGTTGAAAAAACAAACACAAATTCTGAGCAGGCATTACTTTGGAGTGGATTTGACTGTGGCTGAAATAAAAGCTACGGACAACCCCTTTTATTTTCTTCAGTTTTAAAGTCTTATTTTTCCTTCTACTGAAGATAGTATTCATTGTTCTCTAAAATCATAGAAAACTGAAAGAAGTAGTGTTAAAATTGAAAAGAAATAAATTTCGGTTATCATGGAGGCTTAAGAGATGGGGATACAACTCCTATTAATCATCTAAAGGTTTAGACAATGGTAGCAATACCAGAATATGAAAAGAAAGGTTGCTTACTAAATATTTAACTGAATGAGTGTTGGAATTTCCCATAATTCCTTCCCTTTCTCTTATAGTGTAGATCTTCTATTTAGGTCAATAGTTTTTAACATATTTGCAACCATGAAATATATAAGAAGTCTGACACACCTCCAACAGTAGCAGTGCTGCCTTTGGGCAATGATTCGTTTAAAGGTTTATAGGTGAGATGGAGCACATCACTTAAGGGATGCTTTGCAATTCAAAAATTTCCTGAGCAGAGCGATACATTAAAACATACAATTGTAAAATTCCCCCTGCAAGGAGATTTGACATAGCCAGCTTCAACTCAATGAGAGTAAATGAAAACTATCCCAACACTAACTTTCTGTACACGTAAAATAAATAATCAAGAATGGAAATTTCAGTGGGTTCATATTCCTAGAAGTTGTCAGAGTGTCATGTTAAAGAATTTATTGGTACATTTCAAATCTGTGTTATCAGAAGCATCTATATGAATGAAGAATAAAACAACTGGGAATGGAAAGTGATTCCAGTATGCTTGGGGTATATTACAGTATGCTTGGGCTAGATAAGTATAGGTATAATATAACAGATTTATGTGCCATTTGTGAATTTATCTTAGTTCAGCTGATGAGGATTTTGATCTTAAAACCAGCTTAAATTTAGTGAAATTTTGTTTGGGAGCACCTCATTTTTAAAGATACCACAGATATTCAAAGATATTGCATTATTAAGAATCATTCTTGGGGCGCCTGGGTGGCGCAGTCGGTTAAGCGTCCGACTTCAGCCAGGTCACGATCTCGCGGTCCGGGAGTTCGAGCCCCACGTCAGGCTCTGGGCTGATGGCCCAGATCCTGGAGCCTGTTTCCGATTCTGTGTCTCCCTCTCTCTCTGCCCCTCCCCCGTTCATGCTCTGTCTCTCTCTGTCCCAAAAAAATAAATAAACGTTGAAAAAAAAAAGAATCATTCTTAATGTTTCAATATAAACTTAAATGTTTGTTAAGGGGTCCACCACCCATTAATTCATTTATTTACCATATATAGAGAGAGCACCTCCTATGGCCAGACATTGGTAATATAGAGGTGGAAAAAAAAATGATACATTCTACCCTTTGGCAGTTTACAGCTTACCCTTATAGAATAGTGAAATTTTTTAGTAATCACTGAGGTTTTCCATCTGAATACGCATATGTACTTAATCTCTGAAAGAAAAGATTCATAAATTGTAATCATTGCTGTGTGATTTAAGATGAATAACCTAAAAGTGAAAATTAGCAAAAAAAATTGATACAATGCATTGCACAGGAAGAGGCAACTACTTGGTTTTTAAAATTTTTATTTTTTATTGGAAACAGTATTTTGGAGCATTTTTGTACTTAACTATGGTCCTAAAACTTTTGTAAAATTCATAAGATATGTTGTTGATAAACCCACTATTTTATATTATATCATATCATATCATAGCACCGTATTGCATCATATAATATAGTATGTTACCATAAACTTTTATTTATTATAAATAAATAAAATGCTTATTTATTTTATAGTATATTACCATAAACTTGAATTAAAGCAGTCAGATCCAATTGGTTAAATAATTACAAAATTCACCAAAGTGTACAACTCAGTAGAGACTATCTTATTACTGATTTATTGTTACTGTGGAGACAAAAATGCAAAAAAAAACCCCTAATTCTTGTCTAGTTTGAAAATGGTCCTATTAATTCAACCAACATAACATGTCATTTTAAACTATTAAGTGGTAATAAAAGGTAACATGTGAAAATCATGTGCTGCTTTACTCTCATTTTAAGGAAAAGTGACTTATGATAAGTAAATTATGACATTCAAATGCCAAATTTTCACTCTTGACCACTACACAAAGAAATAATGCAGACTCAAGGACCATCCTCAAAAACCTTGTTCACATATTCTGGAAGGCCAAGAATGACTTCCAGATGAGGGCATAATTGTCCATTTTATGATTTCTTATAAAATGAGCTTTCTTACACTTGGCAGTCTCCAGTAACACATTAAGTCATGACAGGTATTAATTAACGATGGGTGCCCTTCTCTTGACATCGTGAGTCTCAAAAATACATTATCTCTCACTAGATTAGAGACTGTAAGAAATGACTAAAACCAAGAATAGGAATTAATTAAAGATTTCATTAACCTCAAAGGTAATGTCTGATTTGTTTTCAAGCTGAATTTCACAACAGCCTTGTCAGAATCAAGCCCAAATCAGGTGACTTAATGGAGTGTCTAGTGAGTGAAGAATTAGCATTAACATCCTGAAAGAAAATAAGCACAAGTACAGAAACTGCTCCAGCACTTGAAGCCATATGACTATATGGAATAGGCGCTTAGAATTTAATATTAATAAATATGATTAGATACTCCTTGGATTATTTCTCTTTTTAAGTATATTTATTTTGAGAGAGAGTGCGCACACACCAGTCAGGGGTGGGGGGGCGGGCAGAGGGAAAGGGTGAGCAAGAATCCCTTATGGGGCTTGAACCCATGAGCCATGAGATCATGACCTGAGCCAAAATCAAGAGTTAGATGTTTAACTGACTGAACCATCCACACTCCCATCTTTTTTTATTATTTCTAGCACCAGCACATTGAGGCAGTCAAATAAGTATATATTGTGGGATTTTTTTTAATTTCTAAAACAACTTACACCCCTTTAAAATGAGCATCCATGTTCTTCTTCTGTTAAAATTGCACACATATTTAGTCTGTAAAATATGGGGTAATAAAGTGGAGAGAGTAACCTGTAGTCCTGAGATGGTGATTAATATTTGTACTATAGCATTATAGTTTTCATCATCCATGTCATTATAATTGTAGAGATGGGGGTTTTTTTTTAATATTTTTAAATGTTTATTTTGAGAGAGAGAGAGAGCATGTGAGTAGGGGAGAGGCCGAGAGAGAAAATTCTAAGCAGGCTCAATGCTGTCAGCACTGAGCACAATGTAGGGCTCAAAAATCACTAAACCTGGGATTATGACCTGAGCCGAAATCAAGAGTCGGATGCTAAACCAACTGAACCACCCAGACGCCAATTGACTATCATCTTTCAAGTTCTCTGATTGGAGACTCAGTGAGTTAACCCCATCGTGGACTGTCCCTCTAGAAGCAGCAGCAAAGTTTCTTTGTATTTGTAAGAGCCCTTAATAAAACAATGTGAAAATCATCACCCTAAGGCATGTATCTGTTTTAAGGAAGGATAAATCCTTACAACAATAAAAAGAAAAGAGGAAAGGGAAGGAAAGGAGGAAAGAAAGAAAGAAAGAAAGAAAGAAAGAAAGAAAGAAAGAAAAGAAAGGAAGAAAGAAAAGAAGAAAGAAAGAAAGTGTATCCATATTACATGCAGAGAAGTTAGAGCATATTTTACAAACCCATTTGAAATATTCCTGTATTCACATAAATACCAGAAAGTGCCAATGATCCTTGCACCTTGACTTTTGTCAAAAGGAACTCATCCTTCTTTTACAAGAATGAGTATATCTCTAATTATAACAAAGAAGATTTATAGCATTTATTTTAGTGGCAATTTTCATCTAAGTGAAAATGAGATAGTTTATATGTCTGTTAAATTTGTAGCTTATAAAACTGAAACAAAAATAAACTATTGGGACTACATCAAAATAAAAAGATTTTGCACAGCGAAAGAAACCATCAACAAAACAAAAAGACTACCTACCAATGAGAGAAAATATTTTCAAATGATGTATCTAATAAGGGGACAATATCCAAAATATATAAATAATTTATACAACTCAACACCCCCCCATAAAATCAATATGATTAAAGGGTCAGAGGACCTTAATACACAGGTTTCAAAAGAAGACATACTGATGGCCAACAGATACACGAAAGGAAGTTCAACATCAGTCATCATCAGAAAAATGCAAATCAAGCCACATGAGATAACACTACACACCTGTCAGAATGGCTAAAGTCAAAAAGACAAGAAATAGCGATGATGTGGAGGAAAACACATTTCTCATGTACTGTTGGTGGGACATAAATTGGTACAGCCACTGTGGAAAACAGTATGAAGTTTCCCCAAAACTTAAAAATAGAAATACCATATGATCCAACAATTTCACTACTGAGTATTTACACAAAGAAAACAAAACTCTAATTTGAAAAGATAGATGTACCACAATGTTTATTGGAGAATTATTTACAGTAGTCAAGACCTGGAAGCAACGTAAGTGTCCATAGACAAATGGATAAGTAGTATGTGGTACACACACACACACACACACACACACACACACATACACACACACACTATAATATTATGCAGCCATAGAAGAGGATGAGACAATGCCATTTGTGGCAGTATCAATGGACCTAGAAGGTATTGTGGTAAGTGAGATAAGTCAGACTGAGAAAGAAAAATGCCATATGATTTCACTGATATGTGGAATCTAAAAAAACAAAACTAATGAACAAAACAAAAATCAGAATCAGACCTATAAATATGGATAAAAAACTGTTGGTTTCCAGAAGGAAAAGAGTAAAATGAGGAGGGACTTCAAGTTATGGAATAAATAAATCATGGGAACAAAAGTTACAGCATAGGGAATATAGTTAATGATACTGTAATAGCACTGTATGGTGATAGAAGGTAGCCACACTTGGGGGGGGCATAGTATAATGTACAGAGCTGTTAAATCACTGTTGTACACTAATGTAACATTATGTGTCAACTATACTCAAGTAATTTTTATAAAGTGAAACATGATATTTAAGCTAATTGCTTGAAAAGATCTATCATTTGGTAAATTCTAATAATAGGAAAATAATTCCAAGATCCTTGCTTGGAAACTTAAATAGACTTAGCTCTGCATACTCTCTGTGAGTGACATAGGCTTTAGACACTTTTGATAATTAGGTAATATTTGTATAAATCCTTCATCATGTGGTGAAGTGAGAATTCCACTGGGAGTCAGGAGTTATGCATTCTTGTCTAATTTCTGCTTCATCTGAGTTAGACAAATCACTGAACTAGCCAAATCCTTAAGTTCCTCATATATAGCTGTACAATTCTTATTTAGACTAGAAGATTTCTAAGGTTTTTCATAACCTAGTATTTTATTATTTTTACATTAACATTCCCAGAAACAGAAAAATTACATATCTTTTACTCACAGATATATAGATATTGTGCATGGGTTTTCTTGAATGATAATTATATCCAGTGAACTATTTGGGGGTTTCCCTATGTAAGACCATGATTATATATGTCAAAGTAAATGACAGTTTACAAAGCCTTTATAACTAACTTAAATGAACCTCAAAACTTAACTGAATCTCAAAATACCTTATGAGATGCATGTGTAGATCTTGTTGCTCCAAACTTAATTGATTCCAGAATTCTCTCTTATTTGACTTGTATAAATTTGTAAATATAAAAAGGTCATCACTAATGCTAAAAATGTAGCCCTCTAATTTATATATCAAAGCATTAATCAGTATTGATATAGCACTTTACATTTTCAGTGTTTTGGTTTTTATACACACTATTTTCTTTATTATTTTCTTAGGCTTGACTGTGTAGAGGAGATTGAAACCATCTACTTGGGTACCAGTGGGAACCAGAGAAATCTAACATACAGATTGAGGAGTTAGGGAGGAAAGAAAAAGTAACATCTAAATAGGAAAAAAAAAAGATGAAGGAGAAAGAGGGAGAGCAGGAGAGGGCAAGGGAGGAGGAAGAAGGAGAATAAGAAACGTGTAGGAAGTGATAGAATAACATTGGCTAATAATTCACAGCTTATTTTATGGCATCTGCCCCACAGGGACTTTGAAGCAGGAAACCTCTCCTATTGAAGAATTCAGCATCAGTGACTATTGCAATATAGCATAAAATTTTATTATATCCCAACTTTAACTCAATTCCCAGATCATTACATAATATCTAATTTCACAAAGTGACACTTGAAAATAAACCCTAAGCGTGCACTCCTAATATTCATTCAGTAGTATTTTAAGTAACAATTGTGTGCTAAGCTCTGTGCTAGGTGATTTAATACTGGGAACTTAAGTGCTGTCTTCAACTTAGTTCCTAAATTGTAATTTATATTAAGAATCACCAAGAATCGGGGCTCCTGGGTGGCTCTGTTGGTTAAGCATCCAAATTCAGCCCAGCTCATGATCTTACAGTTTGAGTTCTAGCCCCGCATTGGGCTCTGTGATGACAGCTCAGAGCCTGGAGCCTGCTTCGGATTCTGTGTCTTCCAGTCTCTCTGCCCCTCTCCTGCTCATGCTCAGTCTCTCTGTCTCTCAAAATTAAATAAACATTAAAAACAATTAAAAAAAAAAGAATCACCAAGAATCTTGTTAAATTGTCAATGCTTGAGCCATAGCAAAAATAATATGATAAATTAGCCATAGAGTGGACTCCAAGAATTGGGATTTTAATTATTTTTAAATTTTTTTTTTAATTTCTTAATTTTCTTTTTGAGAGAGAGAGTGTGCACACGCGAGCAAGTGCGGGAGGGGCATAAAGAGAAGGAAACACAGGATCTGAAGCAGGCTCCAGTCTCTGAGCTGTTGGCACAGAGCCTGACTCAAGGCTCAAACTCACAGACTGTGAGATCATGTCCTGAACTGAAGTTGGATGCTTAACCAGCTGAGCCACCCAGGCATCCCACCAAGAACTGGCATTTAAAATTATGAATCCAGGTGGTTAGAGCACCACTAAAAAACAAAAACAAAAACAAAAACAAAAACAAACAACAACACATCACTGCTTTAGAGTAAGAAAATGAGGATAAATAATTATTTAAATAATATGAAGTAACATCTTTCTTGTGTGCAAGCCAAGTACAGGATAGTATATGAGGAAAACAACTGGACAAAATTAATCCAGGCTGGTGAAGATCAAGTAACACTGAGTTTGACACTTGGAAGATGTGTAATACTTAGCCAGGTAAAAATGTTACAGGGTAGAACAGGTCTTCAGGAAGAGGAAACAATAGGTATGAAGATCCCAGTGATTGGAAGGAGTTTAATAAACCTGTATGTCAGAGGAAGTATTAGTGTAACTGGAACCCAGAAGGACTGCTAGTTTTATATATATGAGGAAAGACAAATAAATGTCTTTACCCTGAGCCCCTCATGTACTCCTAGTTCTACCTAGAAATCCCCAACCACCCAATATCCAAAAAACTTAAGAGAGGATGCCTAGCACAGAATGAGGTCATTGGTTGGAATCTCTTCTGGCAGTTCCATGGCTGTGATGTACCAGTGTTTAAACATTTTCAAGGCAATCACTATATATGGATAGAAGATAAATCTGGAAAGTTAATGGGGATCTGATGATGGAACACTTTGTGGATAATGTTAAGGATTCTAAACCGAATCCTGAAAATAATTAGAATCCACTGATAAAGCTTAAGCAAGTGAATTCCATGATTAGAAATATATCAGTATCAAAGCATCTGTGGGTAAGAATGTGAAAGAACAGAGGCAGAAATACCTTTCTTTCACAGCAGGACAGAGGAAATGTATGAAGGTCTATTACACCATGAATGTTGAATATTAATTCTCAGGACATGAGAATCAAATTTAGAGTTCTCATCTGGTCACACAATATTGAAATAGTGTCTAGACTTGCTGATTGGCATCTGAGTGCCTGTTTCTCATTAAAGTGTAATACTCTAGCTAAACACGAGAGTAGTTGAGTCTTCAAATGAGATTTTCTATTCAGAGCCAGTATAATTTGGTTCTCCTCTCACTGAAGTCTATTATCACTTTGTCAAATTATACTACTGTATAACATAAAATCTAGTTATAGAGACTTGAAATCCAGATTTGGCAGCATTTAACACATTTTTATCTTGCTCCAAAAATCTCTTTTACCACTCTAAGCTCAAGCTTTTCACCCTATCACATCTAGGCAGGCAGTGGAATACACAATTACTTCATAGTTCAGGCCATAAACTTTGCACCATTATGCAATGAGGTAATATATATTATGATTTTTCTCTCCATTTTGTTTCTTCTAAAATGTTGTTCTCATTTCTGACTTTAATATTAAAATGTTTTCAGTCCTGCCATAAAAATGTGTAATGTGACTGTTTGTGTATATTCTCTGCCCAGTGAATAATAGAGTCTCCTAAATATTAAAATGTTCTCGTAATTAGTAGTGTCTGCTGTATCCATTTAATGTTGGGTGTGCTTCAATTCATTTAGAGGCTTCTGGTAATTTACTCAAGCAAACTGCATACAGTAAATGAAGTCCATCATTATATGTTGCACACTGTAAACTAATGAATATACATTTAAAAGTCTTCTATTTTATCTCCAGTGACTTATGTTATATTTTATTCACTGAAAATTAGAAGAGATGTTCAGATTACTGCTGAATTGATTAATTTAGTTTGATAGATAACACAGTTCATCAATGTGACTAAGCATTAAAGCAATTTCTTTCCTGTTTCGTCCTATCCTTTTTAAATGTCTTCATTGTTGACCCGGCTTTCAGAAAATTAATTCTTCACACATTTTATTTGTTCTATCAGCATAACAGAAACAAAAACTTCCAGCCATAAATTGTACTTGCAGTTAGAGCTCAATGATAAATAGGTTCTTGTTCTCTGGTACTTCCAGTGATGAAATGCTATTAGCACTGAACTCTTACTTTACTACTCTAGGCCCAATGAATAACATTAATTGTTTTATAACCCTACACCAACTCATTCTGCCTGATTCATAAAACAGTTATGCACCATTTAGAAGCATTTCTCAGTAGGCTTCATTTTCCCCTAAAACAAAGAGTTTGACTTCATTAATCTCCCTTTTCCCCTCAAAATGCAGCATGAACTTTGAATTATACACTACATTTTCACAATTCTCTTAGTCTCTGAATTAGCTGAGGAAGAGAAGATTTAAAGTACATTCATATGTAGATTTAGCACAAAAGAATTGTAAGGAAAAGATGTCAGTTATTTTTAACAAATACTTCCCTTACCTAAATTTCCATAAGTTAAAATACTTTAGCAAATATTAAGCAAAAATGATATTTGATGTCTTAAACTTCAAAGAACAAAAGCACCACAAATGGATACTTAATAGCAAATGCTATTCAGCCTAGCATTCAGAAATATGAAGAAATCATATAAATCCTGTATTTATGGTTCAATGAGAGGTCACAGGAAAGATTGGCTTTAATTCTTGGCAAAGGCTCTGAATATTTCAAATTATGTAACTCAGTAATCCAGAAAGGTGGAGAGAGCAGGAAGTGAAATTAAATTAATAATTAAAAACCGTTTAGAAATCTGTAAAATACTGGAAAGGGGATTTCATAAAGAATGCTGTTATCTCACTATGGAAATACAGAAAACCATGTTTTAATTTTGAATGAAATCTTGTTTTCTTTTTTAAGTCATATCAGAAATTTTTATTTTTTGTACCATTTTTTAAATTACTTCTAGTTAGTTAACATATAATGTAATATTGCCTCAGGAGTAGAAGTTAGTGACAGAATACAATCTTCTAAGTAAATGAATTAGGTATTAATTTGTACTAACCATTAAGACCAAGTAACAAAAAAAATTGTTTGATTCATCTTATCTTTATTTCCCTATGCAGGATAAAAAAAGATAATAATATTTACATCTCTGCTTTCAGCACATATTAACTGTTCAAAACTGATTGGAAAATAAGCCACTGGCAGAAGGGAATCTGTATGAAACAGTACAAGTTAAAAATGAATATGAGTGGGGCACCTGGGTGGCTCAGTCAGTTAAGTGTCTGACTTTAGCTAAGGTCATGATCTCACAGCCAGTGGGTTCGAGCCCCGCCCCCCCCCCCAATTGGGCTCCGTTCTGACAGCTCAGAGCTTGAAACCTGCTTTGGATTCTGTGTCTCCCTCTGTTTCTGCCCCTCCCCCGTTCACGCTCTGTCTCTCTCTCTGTCTCTGTTTCTGTCTCTCTCAAAAATAAACATTTAAAAAGTTATTTTTTTTTAAATGAACAAGAGTGGGACAAACTCTCAAAGAAGACCATGAATACAGGGCCAGACTGCGGAGGCAGGCGTCTTGTTCTCTTGTTTTACTGTGTAGATAGCACTATTAGAGGGGCACCTGAGTAGCTCAGTTGGTTAAAAGTCTGACTTTAGCCCAGGTCGTCATCCAGTGGTTTGTGAGTTCAAGCCCCGTAGATGTCTCTGTACTGACAGCTCAGAGCCTGGAGCCTGCTTTGGATTCTGTGTCTCCCTCTGCCCCTCCCCCTCTCGTGCTCTGGCTCTCTTTCTGTCTCAAAAATAAATAAACATTAAACAAATTTTTTTTAAAAAAAGATAGCACTATTAGAAAAAAAAATATCAGCCTTTTTCTTGTTTCTGCATTTAAAAAACACCAAAATTGAGGCCAATTAAATAATAGTGATCCAAAATGAATCAATGCATAACAACCATCACCAAAAATATGCTAGAGAAATGCATGTGTGTCCATGGGGTATGTGCTGAGCAGGCGTGTGCCTGTGAGGCATGTGTCTGTGGGGCTGCAGCCTGGTCCTGGCAGTGTTAAAGGTGGAGTTGCCATTGAACACTTTGGACCTGAAACAGGTGTGATAGTGTGAAACACATGTGTACACTCACCCACACACAGACACTTGTTTTCCCATATTGTCTGTGCCTTTTCTATTTTTCTTCTTCTGATTTTAGTTAAAACTATGAGCCCACGATGGACGTGAGGCTCTTTTCAATCGCTCTTCAAATTGTCACTTTTTAAATCTTATTAAATGAAGTGCCAATTCCTGAAAAAAGACCTGCTAGATATTGGAGACACAAGTCTGTCCATGATCTCAATAAATGGAGCATGTTATTTTCTTTAGTTCTATTAAGAGTACTCAGAGCAGTTGATCACACTGGAGGACTGGAATAGGCAGTCTTTAATTATGGCTATACATTTAGCAGCCATAGGAAATCTAGGCACTTCTAGAGGTGTCCCATTTTGCTAAAAGTGAAGATATTTCTAGACATGTTTAAATTTTTTGTCCCTATAATCATTCAATAAGATATTTTTGTTTATTTATATGAGGCACTTGGAATGACATAAATGAATTGACTAAGATAGCGTCAGTTTCTATCTTCCATCAGGAATCTGTATAAAACTACTATAGTCAAGGACCTAAAAGGCAAATATAGGATGTAAGATAAATAGCAGTGTTAATAAATAGTAATGAAGGCAAAGAAATATACTTTAATATTTGATTTTGTGAAATATATTGATAATCACATCTATTGATAACCATGGCTGGACACATAGATATAAAGATGACTGTTGCGGAGTGGCTCATCTCTTTATTCAATTGTAAGTGTGGTGGAAAACTCTATAATTATTTATTTTGATAAATATTAACATTAGTGAGAGGTACAAAGTTCTCTGAAAACACAGAAAAGAATGTCCATGAAATGTATACATGTTTTTACCTCATGGAGAAGGTTGGAGAAATGACAAACAGGGAATGAGCACTGTTATGGACTGAATGTTTGTGTCTCCCCAAAATTCATATGCTGAAGCTGTAACCCCCAAAGTGATGGTATTAGGAGCTGGGGGCTTTGGGAGATCATCAGGTTTAGAAGGGCTCATAAGGGTAAGTTCCTCAGAATGGAATTAGTGCCCTTGTCAGAAGAGACGAGAGAATTTTGTTCTCTTGCTCTCTCCCTCTCTCTTTCTCTCTCTCTCTATAAGGTGAGTATATAGCAAGAAGGTGGCTGTCTGCAAACCAGGAAGAGGGCTCTCACCAGATACCAAATTTGCTGGCACCTTGATCTTGGACCTTCCAGCCTCCAAAACTGAGAAACAAATGTCAGTTACACAAGCCACCGAGTTTATGGTATTTTGTTATAACACCTCAAGCCAAATGAAACTAGAACAATTGCCAAGCATTCTAATAACTTCTATTCCATGTGTGTGTCTGTCTTTGTGTATGTGCGTGTCTAACAATTTCCATATTAGCGTGTGTAACAAATTCCATTTTAGTGTGTGTTTCTGGATCTGTGTGTTCTTCATGAACTTCATGAACTCTATATAAAGGTACTGTTTGATTAAGAAAAGGCTTTCCTAAAAAATTTTGTGGAGATGGCTTTGAAATTTGGATTGTATTTTTACATGAGAAGCAGTTAATTTCTATTCGATTAATTTTATAAACTAAATCCAAATTTTATTATATATATATATATATATGGCTTACAATGTGTATAGTACAATAAATTAGAGCAATAAAAATCAAAAGAAATTAAGGATTTTAATAGTGAATGTCAAATATTTTATAATAGGCTGAAATCTTCTCTTAGAAGGCATTTTTTTTTACCTTTCCCTAAATACATGGGTATGAAATGCAATGCAGAATTCAACTCTTAAAAACTGACTTCTACATAATGTAACATTTTATACAACTATCAAGCTTACATTTGGATAATCCTATACTTTCCTTTCCTTTCTCTATGTTTAAAATATTTTTGAGTAACTGGAAAATGCAATGTATAACTAAATAAAAGTCTTAAGGATGGTTAGGGAAAGTATGTTTAAAATAATAATTTATATAGAGCATAAGTCATGGTTAATATCAAATATCGACTTTGCTGGGGTATGTTGTCTGGATGTTTGATTGAACACTAGTCTATTTATTGCTATGAAGGATTTTTGTAGAAATGCTAAAAAATCAGAGATGAAAAATCAGTTCATTTTAAGTAAATTACCCTGGAGGATGTAGGTGAGCCCCATTCAATGGGATGAAGACCTTAAGAGTACAATTGGAGGTTTCTCAGGAAGGAAGAAAATTTTCCTCAAGCCTTCAGCATAGAAATCTTCCTGAGTTTCCAGCTTGCCTGATGGATTTCATACTTGCCAGCCCCAGTAATTATGTGAACCAATTCCTCTATCTATAAACACACACAAATATACGTTAATAGTATCATATACATAATATATTAATATGTTAATGTGGATCAAGGTGAATATAGTGGCATTGAATAGGACATACTGAGAAACACTTAAGTGGCCACGTCTGTACCTATGTGCATATATACTGAAATTTGGGACAGGTTTTCATGAAGGTTAAAGGAAGAATTTGCAAGAAAAACCAGTTTGGCTGGGTAGAATAATTTATTATTGCCATTAAACATACATATTTACTTTTTTAAATGTTTATTTATTTTGAGAGAAAGAGAGACAGACAGCAGGGGAGGGGCAGAGAGAGAGGGAGAGAGGATTCCACATAGGCTCTGCACTGTCAGCCCAGAGCCTAAGGCAGAGCTCAATTGAAAGAAACCAATCGTGAGATCATGACCTGAGCTGCAGTCCAGAGTCTGACACTCAACCGACTGTTGGTTGAGCCAGGTGCCCCTAAACTTGCACATTTTCATGTAAGTCCCATGAAAATCTAACAATTTGTGTTTATGACTTTTAAATATTAAGTGGAATTTGATTAAAAATTTTATATAATGAGATTTTGCCTCAGTTTATGTTAGAAAATGCAGTTTTATATTAAATTTATTTATCTTTCCTGCATTTTCCAAGGTCAGTGACTAAGCAATGACTTTTCCCAGTGATAACAAAAAATGCCTCTAACCTTTGTTATTTTTTGAAGTGCAGAAAAATGTCAAACCAAGAGATATAGCGCTTCACAATAGACTTTTCAAAATGAGGGTGCATATATCAAATCAAATTTTATCTTTAATGTTCTATATAATAGGCCATTTTAATCAAAATAAATGATTTGGGGGCGCGTGGGTGGCGCAGTCGGTTGAGCGTCCGACTTCAGCCAGGTCACGATCTCGCGGTCCGGGAGTTCGAGCCCGGCGTCGGGCTCTGGGCTGATGGCTCGGAGCCTGGAGCCTGTTTCGGATTCTGTGTCTCCCTCTCTCTTTGCCCCGCCCCCGTTCATGCTCTGTCTCTCTCTGTCCCAAAAATAAATAAACGTTGAAAAAAAAAATTAAAAAACAAAATAAATGATTTGCTATATCATATTTTTCATAATATAGCTTTTCAAAACAAACCTTTCTTATTTAATTATTAAAGAGAATAATAATTTTGAAATAAAATGGATCTACATCATATTATGAATTTAAGGAAACTGCGGGTTTCATCATTATGTGATTCTGTTTGCCTATTTACATCATTTCAAACCAATGTTAATGAGCATTATATAATTTAGGCCTATACGTTTTGGGTAATTTTTGTTAAAAGTGTGTGTCATATGGGGCACCTGCGTGGCTCAGTCAGGTTAGCATCTGACTTTGGCTCAGGTCATGATTTCATGGTTTGTGGGTTCAGTCTCCGGGTTGGGCTCTGTGCTGACAGCTCAGAGCCTGGAGCATGCTTCTGATTCTGTGTCTCTCTCTGCCCTTCCCCTGCTTATGCTCTGTCTCTCTCTGTCTCTCAAAAATGAATAAATGTTAAAAAAAACTGTAAATAAAAGTCAACTTGGGTAATATAACAAATATTAATTGTATAATAAAAGACATAGAATCAAATCTAATCATGTGTCCTTCTTTTGTCAACGTACTTATTACCCCAAGATGTTTGAGCAAGATTGGAAGAGACACTGAGATTCTGCGGCTACTAAAATTATTTTCCTAGCAAATAGACCACAGTACATTTTTGCTTGGGGTGCAATTAGAGAGAAAGAAAAAGAACAATAACAGAACAAATTTATAAGTGCAACAGTCATCTGTTCCAAGCCTACATGGACAGATAGACAGAAGTCCAATCAGTGGTGTTCCAAACACTCCCTCCTCTTCACACCTCTCCCTCAAAAAAATACCTAATAGGAACAGAGAATCAGGAGCGAGTAGCCAGACGCAGAATGGCTTCTAGACTAGTGTATCCAAATCTTTTTTCGTCAACCTACACAATCCAAAAATAATACATCAAAATTAGAAAAATACTGATTGTTTTTGTTATCATAAATGGACCTGGGATCAACTACCCACCCCACTGCAATCTTATCTTCCATTGCTTCCAAAGCAGGTTACAAAGTCTATATTCCCAAATTCCTGTTCATGTTCCCAGAGTATATGTTCTCAATGTCTAGGCATCCATTCTTGAGGATGGATATGGCTGCTGACAGATAAGATCTTGGTGAGCTATCCTGGTCCATGACAGGACTTCATTGCTCTTAGGTTTTCCCTAGGCTTATTCTAAGAAAATTAAAAGTGTCTGTTCAGGACCCAGAATATCAAGGAGACAGAGAGCTTGCCTTACTTCCCCAAGGCTCCCACTGTTAACAGAAATTCCTTGCTATTAATTTCTACCCACAAGAAATCTGTCTATTCCTGACTTGCCTTTGTTTTAAAAGACAATCACATTAGCAGTAGGTGCCAGATTGTTCTGATATTTAATTATTATTCAAAAATATCATATATAAAAAAGTCACTAAATAGTGAAAAATATTTCTGATGTAGCAAATATTCCTAAGCAAAACATTCAAAATAAAACCCCAAATAATACAGCATCTTCTAGTCTGACAGTTTGACACTATTTATTTTCTTCCTTTTGCTTATATGAAATAATTACAGAAAGAGTTATAGGAATACATACAAACAAGTATTAATAAAGAGGTAAATAATTAGCTACTTCTTAATCATATACCACTACTCTTGGCTTCCACATTAACATGAGAAAGAGTAAAGATCATTTCAGGTTCTTGACAAGATGAAGTTCTCTCTCTCTCTCTCTCTCTCTCTCTCTCTCTCTCTCTCTCTCCATACCCAGGCTCGTAGCCTCACCTCAACAAAATGGCTGACATAATTTGCACTAAACCTGCCCAGATCTAAATCTTTGTCTTGTGTCATTCACCATAAGGTGTCCCAAACCCAAGTTTGTTACCCCCTTTCAGTCTCTAAATCCCATATTCCACCTCACAGTCCACTCATGAACTCCACAAAAACTTTCAGCCATAGTCTCTGGAATCACTCCATCTGCAGCACAATCTCTAGGCTTTGTTTCTCCTATTATTCTCACATCACCTTTTTGTACTAATTGACACAAAACTTTTTTTTTTCACAAAGATGTTGACAAGTGGCTCATTCTCTCTCTCTCTCTCTCTCTCTCTCTCTCTCTCTCTCTCTCTCTTTTAATGTTTATTTGTGTGTCTGCAAGACAGGCAGAGCATGAGTGGGGGAAAGGCAGAAAGAGAGGGAGACACAGAATCTGAAGCAGGCTCTAGGCTCTGAGCTGTCAGCACAGAGCCCAATGCGGGGCTCAAACTCACAAACTGTGAGATCATGACCTGAGCTAAAGTCAGTGGCACAACCAATTGAGACACCTAGGAGCCCCATACAATTGACTCATTCTAATATAACTCCCTAATTCATTGTAATTCCACTTTTCACATGGCTGAAAATTTCAGTACTTTGAGTTCTCCTAGCTTGGAAATTTCATGGTCTTAGAATTGAAATATAATTTTATTATAGTATAGTTATATAATGATACATATTGTTATTATCATATACCATTATAATAATATATATCATTATATAAGTGTATTGTAGTATAATTATATACTATGATTTTTATAATAATTCCTCTAATTATTTTGTTCTCCAGTCTGCCTCAGCCACATAGTTGCATGATCATACAATAGACCTTAGCTAGGATGGGTGCCATCCTCTCTTATCACCACCTCCTTTCTTTCCTAAACTTGTTCCATAACTTTGTATAGTAATCTGACTCCAGCTATTCTTCAACTATCCCATACCTAAAATCTATTGTTCCTACTTTGTTGAACTATCTCTCTCCCCTTTTCCCTACTTTCTTTCCCAGAGTGCATATTGCATTACTATTATGGCTTTCTTGTGCATTTCTTCAATTTCCTTGTCCTTTCTCTCCCCCACCATACTTTCTAGAATCATCGCCAACTGGTTAAATCCAACTTACTTTTCATGCCATATGTGTGAGATAATACTCTCTCTTTCCCCCTACAGATTCATTATTCTCTTGTTTCTCCTTGATCTGTCACAGAAGATTAGCCTCTGTGGGCTGCTTCATCTGAGCTGCCTGCTTTCTGGTTTCCTATTGGGATCAACTCATGGAATGAAATAGGGGGAGATTGGAGTGGGGGGGAGACATACTTAAGGTACTTATTTTTCTGGCTTGATTCCTTTCAGGCCGTGGGTTTGAGGGGTTGCTCATTCTCTAGCTAAGCTTCAGTCCCTATTGTGTGTCTTTCACACCTTCAGCTTTAATCCTCTCCATGTTTTTAGTTTATCTCTGAACCATGATTCAGTTATTGGGCATCTGCTTTCTAGTTTTCCTTCTTTGGTGATCTTATCCATTTTCAAGACTTTTAATTTCAATTCTATCTATGATAATGAATGTCAACTTTTGATTTGCAGTACAGACTTGTCCCTTAAATTTCAGAACCCATGTATAATAACCTACTCACCTTTTGCACTGAGATGTCTGATAATTTTTCATTTCCTCTCACTGTTCCCCTCACTCATTATTTTTAGTCTCAATTTTCCTCTTTGTTCATTCCACCTCTTGCTGTCCCTAAGTATGTCAAACTTGTTTCTGCCACAGAGACTTTGAACTTGTCACACCATCTACCTGGATAACTATTTCCTGGATATATGCTTGCTCACATACTGCCTTCAAGTTCACTGCTTACAAATCACTTATTCAGGAGGCCTTCTTCACTACCATCTGGAAAGAAAAAACATCCCCTCACCCCAGCCTCTTCCTATGTCTCTGATTTTGTTCAAAAAATTTGTTCCATAATTCATATCACTACTTAACACACATATTTATTTGTGTTTGGTCTATTGCTTTCTCACTGTTGTATTTCCAGTGCCTAGAATAGAGTCTAGCATACAATATGTGCTTAATAAATATTTGCTGAAAGAATTAATGAGCAATGATAAACACAATATAGCCATATATGTATATATATTCTACACTCTATATGTTCATAAAATAATTTTAAGGGTATACTCATGGTTTTTTTAAATATTATCACAAGGCATAGTACCTATAGTGTAAATGGTGTATTATTAATACTCATCAGATACCTTTCAGGACTGTGATGTTGAGGAATATGTCTTTCTTACAAATAGAAACAACTTGCTGTTTCAATAACCTTGTACTTTACATGAAATAGAAATTATTTCTTATGGGCACCAGGGTAGCTTATTTGGTTGAGAATCCAACTCCTGGTTTTGGGTCAGGTCATGATACCAGGGTCATGGGATCAAGCCCTGTGCCTGGCTCTGTGCTGAGTGTGGAGCCTGCTAAGATTCTCTCTCTCTCTCTCTCTCTCTCTCTCTCTCTCTCTCTCTCTCTCTCCCTCCCTCTCCTTCTGCCCCTCTCCCCTGCTCACACTCATTCTCTTTCTCTCTCTAAATAAAAAAATAAAGAAAGAAAGGAAAAAAAGGAATGATTTCTTCTCCACAATAAATCTCTTATGTCTTACTATGTATTTGAATAAACATAGCCCTTTTTATTGGAGACTAGAAAATTACATTCAATATAAATGGCTAAAATGCTGATTAAAAAAAGCCCACAATGATTGAAAATATATTAGACTCCAGTACACTTCTAGGCTGTTCTGAAATTTTTGCATCATTATTTTTACTTAAATATTTGTTTAATTTATCCTAATATGGCTCATAGATTTTATAAAGTATATAGATATTTGTTTAGATCATAATGCCTTCCTTCATAATATCAATAAATACACATATGAGAGAGGCATATCTTCATTATGGTGTTTCTAAAAGCCTATACAATTTAAGAGACAATAATACATCCTTAACACATTATAGCAGAAGCAAAATACCAGGCAATCTTCCTAGAATAAACCAGTGGTATGTTGTCAATGCCATTAATTTACTTACTAAAATTAGGCATTTAATACACTATTTTGTGCAGAATGTATTTCACGATCCAAAATACTTTTCTGCAATTGCTTAAAAATGTGCGTAGGTTAGTCAGTCCCAATTTTATGTCTGGAGATATTTTTAATTTATAGGTCATTGTAAACAAAAGAGGCAAGAGTTGGAAAGTTATCTTATACATACTTTAAAGGATCAAAGAAGAATAGTCAAAAAAGCATTTTCCTTGATCAAACACATAAAAGTACTGTTAAATAATCAATATATCATGTAAAGCTATTACATAAAATTATTAGTAATTTTTAAAATCTAAGAGTCACATATTAGATATAAGACTAAATTTTCCTCAGGCAGCCAATCTTTTCTCCAGATGTATGTTAGGCATTTGCTTCCTCTAGACAAAAACCAAAAATTATTTATCCCCCTCAGTCCCTGGTAAACAATGGGGCAACCATAGCATCTGCTATCAACCAAACCTCCTCCTTGTCTTACAAACATTCTGCTTTGCCCCTGAAATCAATATTCACAACATTTCAATGGTTTGAAATGAGCAGTGTTTGAATCAGACTGTGGTATATCCATAGAGTTGAATGGTACATTGTAATAAAAATGAAAGAAAATATATAAAAAAGAGCAGGTATTCTCACAGACCGTATATTCATAACTCCAGGACAGGCAATGTTAAGCTATGGTGGTAGAATTCAGAACAGTGGTTCTCTTGTGAGGTCAGAGAAGAGGATTGATTGGAAAGTGATTAAAAGGCTGTGTTCTGGTGAGCTCTTTATAGATTTTGGATACTAGCCCTTTGTCCAATATGTCATTTGCAAATATCTTTTCCCATTCCGTTGGTTGCCTTTTAGTTTTGTTGGTTGTTTCCTTTGCTGTGCAGAAGCTTTTTATCTTCATAAGGTCCCAGTAATTCACTTTTGCTTTTAATTCCCTAACTGATGAATGGATAAAGAAATTGTGGTTTATATACACAATGGAGTACTACGTGGCAATGAGAAAAAATGAAATATGGCCTTTTGTAGCAACGTGGATGGAACTGGAGAGTGTGATGCTAAGTGAAATAAGCCATACAGAGAAAGACAGATACCATATGGTTTCACTCTTATGTGGATCCTGAGAAACTTAACAGGAACCCATGGGGGAGGGGAAGGAAAAAAAAGAAAAAGAGGTTAGAGTGGGAGACAGCCAAAGCATAAGAGACTGTTAAAAACTGAGAAAAAACTGAGGGTTGATGGGGGGTGGGAGGGAGGAGAAGGTGGGTGATGGGTATTGAGGAGGGCACCTTTTGGGATGAGCACTGGGTGTTGTATGGAAACCAATTTGACAATAAATTTCATATATAAAAAAAAAGGCTGTGTTCTGGGTGATCAGAATGTTCTATAACTTGATCAGGTTGGTGGTTGCTTAATGAGCTGTTTACTTACATTTGTTATAAGCAAATTACACCTCAATCAGACAAGAAAACAAGTGAGAAGTTTGCCTGCTTTACCCCCTGGTGATCTGAAGATTGGAGAGTTACTGTTCCTCTTTACCTTGTGTGAGATAAGCAGTGAAGGCTAGGAAGGCATCTAGTACTTACAGGCATCATTACAGGACATTAAACTATTTTATCATGATTTCTAGGGGATGAAATATTAAATTTGAACATTTTCAAATGCTTAACCCTCAAAATAGATTATCTATAAGAAAAGAAATGTTAAAAGACTGATCTCATGAAGACCTGAACTTACTTTACTATAACACAGTTTTATGAGATGTGTGTGAATGTTCTTCCTATGAAAGGTGAGCTATATTATTCTGACCATAAATGAATAAGATCACAGAGAAACTCAATCTAGTCAATTTTGTTTTTTAAAAAATTTTGTCTTATATTAAGTGTACATCAGAGTTTTGTTTTGTTTTCCTTTTTCGGGCAAAAGCAAGAAGAAATGAAGGCAAACTGTATCAGCATAGTGACTGGTCTGTTATTAAGAGTTTTGTTCAATATAGATCCACATATTCTCTGCAACCTAGACAATGAAATATATTATACTGTAACTAACTTACAAAAGTTAAAATAAGCACAGCTAATGGGGTGCCTGGGTGGCTCAGTTGGTTGAGTGTCCGACTTTGGCTTAGGTCATGATCTCGTGTTCTCGAGTTTGAGCCCCATGTCAGGCTCTGTGCTGACAGCTCAGAGCCTGGAGCCTGCTTCAGATTATGTGTCTCCCTCTCTCTCTCTACCCCTCCCCTGCTCGTGCTCTCTCTCACTTTCAAAAATAAATAATAAAACATTAAAAAAATAAACACAGCTAAGGATCAGTTGTATTGCATATTTCCCCCCATATACTTGGTTATTAATTAATGATGGCAAATCCTCTCTTACTATGGTTTTTCTTTTATGTCATGATGATGACACTAAACACAACCAGAACATTATGAGGTGCTTCAAAATGGATAGTATGCCAGGCTATAGGGTAATTTGAAGATTTACAACATCCCTTAGCAATACCGATCCATTAAGGTGAAGGAAAATATAGAACTATGGAGATTAAAGAGTATTTCACTTGTTAAATATATGGATTCCAAAATCATGCCAGGACACTGTTTAAAGGTTTATTGGAAAAACATATATTTGCTTAAGTGTAAGGAACCTTGAGAGAGGTAGGTAATTAATTTGTACCAACTTTTTATTCAATTTAACTATACCCATTACATGACTAAAAATGTGGAAGAAAGGATTTCAGACTGTTTTGTTTATTGACAAAAAAATACAAATAAGGGATTTTTTATTTACTTGCTCATTAAATGTATGTTACTCTTTCATATTATATTGGTATTTAGAATATGACTGTACTAAAGTTTTTGTAACCTGTTCTTGGACTGCATGAATCTGTCTTATTACCAATATCCTTGGGTTTAGCCCAAAATAGCAAAGTCTTATAAAGAATGCATTTCAGTGAAGAATAACTATGGATATCATCCTTTAAAAGTTTCAAATGTAAATGAAACAAATTTTTTTATCCCTATAGGTGACTTATAGTACTTACTGACATTTTAGCAATATCAGGGCTCATTTTGATTTTTTTTTTATGTACAGGAAAATAATCTTATTCATTAGACTTTATAACATTCCAGAATACCAGAGGAACTTTGGTAACAGAATAGACTTCATTTTAACAGATTTTCTATTCATACTCAAATTAGGTTATACTTGTCTGTTTTGCTGCCACATTGGATAGAATCTGCCTCCACTAGCAAGCAACTGAATGGGTTTAATGTTTGATTTTTAAAGCATCACCAGCTAATTTTGAGAAATAATGCATTACATTTTTAAAGTATTTTTTCTCTGCATGCACTATTCCATTTCCCTTCTAAATCCTGTTATATTTTCCTTTCAGATAAAAAGATTTAGAGAAACTTAGAATTAGCTATAGTAGAGGAGTAGAGTTTTTTATATGATAACATTTAAAATACAAGAAATTTCTCTGATGACAGTACATCACTACTTTAGGGATTAAGCACAAAAAAAGAACTTATAAACAAATTAGTATATTTTTGCATACTTAGATCTTTCTCTGTGTTCACTGTATCTTACAAACACAAAAGTAGGAATTATTTCCTCAAGCTACAAAGCTGAAAGGAATTTTTAATATGAACCTTATAGTAAGAGAAATAATGGTGTTTTGTCAAGTATGCTTCTAGCCTCATACTTCATTCCTTAAATTATTTTACATATGCATTCTCTTAAGAAATATGGGCAGTAAATATGATTCAATTTGATAGGTAAGGACTGTTTTTCACCGAGATGCAAGAAAATTGTCGTTGTTGACAGTAATTAGGTAAAGAGTTTTCCAAATTATATACCAACTAATGTATTTGAATGTTTAGAATAATGCTTGACACATAGGATTCATGGAGCACAGCTATTTTAAAGTATGACTTCAAGCTATAATCTATCAAGAGGTACCTTTAGTAATTGTTATTTTTTAAATTTCCTGTTTAAATGAACATCAAAAAATGTATTTGAATATAGCTTTTTTATTGGTCAATATATTGTAACTTTACATGTGACATAATTTGTAGGCTATCTGCTCTTTAGAACCTGCCACTATCTCTCTGTGTTAGATATCATCTGGATATCTTCTTAATACCTTTGAATTTTACATTTGACCCTGCCAACATAATTTAGGCTATGATTAACTACCGTTGGCTCACAGGGTACATCTACCTTTGGAAGCGAAAGTCAGTTGGCATGAAAATGTAATACCAAAAAGAGTTAATTTGCCTTCCTGTGCCCAGTTACTTCTTACTGGGGACATTACTGGGGCTCTGCACTGGAAAACAGTACCAAATAAATACTAAATCAATCAATCTATTGATGAATCAAAACCAACAAGGAATGTTGGCTTCAATTTATCTTCTTGGAAATTGGATTAGAGAACCTATTTCAGAGCCAAAGCAGAGTATGTCAAAACAGCCTTAGCAACCAAAATTCTGAGAAAAGACTGTTACACTGACAAAGCGTAAATGCATTATCACCCTATCAGTGCAGGGAAGATCACATTATTAATTTTTCTAGTGCTACAAATACCTGGCATAGTAAAGTTAGCAAATGCTTTCAAGGTCAGACTAAAGACATTTGAGTGTCAGAGATTTAGTTTTCTACCCAATATTCTGCTTTCTGACAGCATATAATTTGTTTACAACTGTGAAATATATAAAAAATTTATATTAGAGGTAAAAAATACCAGAAGAGTTAAAGGGGTGTTACTTGTTTGATCGATGTTTCAGGTTACTAGCTCAATGTTGCATTTGTGGATCTCTGAAAGAACACCTATAAAGTTTGGCTCAAACAATACATACATTTTTAACCCATCACATTTTACCTACTTTTAACTGTGAGAGAGCTGATGTTTCCCTATAGAACTTGAATTCAGTTTCATCCAAAAGAAGAAAAAGCATCCTGGAAAATTCAATGTCATGCTAATTAACTAATGAACTAGATTCATTAATTTTTTTTCATCTTTGGAGAACATGAGGGATCCATTGATATAGTATATCACTTTAAACTTGCAGTAGCATAAAATATATTTTAAAAAGTAACTACCAAAGAGTAGAGCAATAGGGAATGCTAAAGAGACATTAAAGTAGTAATATCTTAATAGATCAAGTTCATGTGGAAACGATAATTTATATATACAATCAGGTCTATTTAAAGGAGGGGAAAAAAGTGGTGTGTGTGTGTGTGTGTGTGTGTGTGTGTGTGTGTGCAGGAGTGTACATACAAACTAAGGGAAACAGGCACACATTTTTTTGCAGCTGTGTGACAAAATTATCCCCGGTGCACAGTGTCTAGCTCAAGCAGAGGGATATAAAGGCAACCCTAGAAAATGTTCTTTCTTGCACTGCGATCTACATATGTTTGCTACTTTGTCAGAATTCACTCTTCCCCTTTCTAGGACTAACACCTTTCCGCTTTTTCTTTTTCTTTTTTTTTTTAATTTCCATCCCACAGTCTCCAAGTGTTTAATATGTTCATTGATGTATTGCCTGCATTTTCAAACCTCTTTTTTGAGTATTTCAGGTATTGGCAGGTAGGTTTTGAAATCGGGTTTTAAATGGAGCTAAGAATCACATGAATTCATTTTATGAGAAATAGCTCTAACCTAGAACTTAGATAAAATTTGTTTCTTTTCCATCATCTTTCAGTGAAGAGAATGAACAACTTGCTCTTTGTCCTTATCAAATACCAATATACTTCTCTGGGAGAGTAAGCTTAATGTTTGATCTTTGACTCTCTTAGATTGAGGAGTATAATGTGCCCAAGGTTAAGCTATGATCTGGACAGCTCTCCATTTATCACAGATACATCTGGATCATTTCTCCTTTGTTTTCCCAAATCATTTTCTTGCAAAGCATATTCATTTTTCTGATATGAGACATGGATGTATATTTCAGGTTTTAAAATATTTGAAAATAATTAGTTTACTAATATCATCTGACTTGCAGAATGTCTTTTATATTTTACTTCTATATATATCTAATGAGGAGTTTTACTTATTTAGCACATTCTTAGATCAGTGAAATAAATGAAATTCAGTTTTATCATAAACAGCTAACATATATTTATAAATGTAATTTTTAAGTCAATTTTTTTTCTAATACTCAGGCAAAATTGTAAACACATTGATGTTTTTAAAGATACATATCTAAAAATTATGATAAACCACAATGTACAAAATATGAAAATTATTTGACATAAATTATATACTGATAACAAGAGTCTGTGTATTTTCTTGCATTGTGTAATAATAAAATCAGTATTCATCAGGTTCAGCTATTCAGGATAGCAAAATCTATATTCATATTTAAATTAAAAATTCATGAGTTCAAAAAGCATTGTTATCTATTATAAAACAATGAATGAGAAAGCACACATGATAAATGAATACTTCTTAAATCCCTGATTTTATTGTGGGTACATTCAATAATGCCAAAGGAATACAAAAATAGTCAGAGATATTTGAGAGAGGATAAAAATCAGAACAAATAAAGACATTCCAAAATTTTATACTTTCATCTCATAAAATAAAATCAAGAAAAAATAATATTTGAAACTCTCAGAAAATATATTAACCACATAAATATTAAACAATTGTTTGAAAATACTTAAATATTTAGGTGGAATAAATGTAGTACAAGGAAATATTCTTCAATCATTCCAGATAGAACAAATTAAATGATGATGTACATCAATAATATCTGATCAACACTTCAGTAATTGATACTGTGGCACTTCCAACACAATTATAATATAGATGAGCACTTCCTAAAAAATAGTTATGCTGCAACTAAGTCTTCTAATCAGAGTTGACAAGAAAAGCATTAATGTTCATCTTGCACAACAGTCATTTTGCTGATGAAAACACTAAGACTAAAACAGTTAAGTATGTTCCAAAAAATGTGATCAAGCAATTGAAGGAGAAAGTTTGCATTTAACCCTATGCCTTTTGATACCGAGATCAATGCACTGTCTAATTACTAATGCATAGAATGCATGCTTATTAAGCATCAGTTGAGTGTTGAACACTGTGGCAAGTTTAGGAGAACTAGTCGTGAAGTGGATATCCATGTTCTCCTACCTCATTATGCTTCCTCTAGTTTACCTCATCATGTAGGGAGGTAAGCAGGAACTCAAGATATGCTACAATAAGTTACATCTTAATGGGAGAAGAACAGCATGTTTTCATATCAACTAAGAGTAATATCCAGCCTGATATCAAAGAGAAATGTGGGGTGTTTTAGTGAAGATTGGTTGGACAAAGTGCTGTAAAGTGAATCCTGCAGTTTTGGCATTAGTCACAAAAGGCAAGCACAACCTATGTTCCTGGCCTGCATACCATCCTGGGTGTAAGAGATAACCCAAAGTTTGAAGAATTTAAGAGTTCAGTTTAATAGCTGTCCTTTGCCTCCTTCCCTTTTTCTTAGACAGCTTTTCTTAGACAGCTTCAATCCAAAATTGAGGTGAAATAGAGAGGAGAGAAGGGGGGGATAAGAAGAAAGATAACTGACAGAAAGACCTTCACATGCAGAACTCCAGCACACTTGCCATGTTCCTGGTTGGCTGTTTGTAATTATTTTTCACAACTTGACTTATTCTGGATCTCCATTTTTTATCTGCCACTCTTTAGAATTTTTCAAAAGAGAGAGAGGTACTCAATTCTGAATCCACCAGGTTTAATAAGATATAGACAAAGTTTTCCAGAAGTTTCTCCAGAAGACCTTCCCACTTGGAGAAACTTGAGTGAGGACACTCTCTTGCCTACTGTCTATAGGAGGGAAAAATGAACCAGACAAATTTTCACTACTGAATTCTCTGCCCAGCACAAGAGATTCTATTCATAAGCTCTTTTATATATTCAAACTGGATGATAAGAAATGGTTTTCTAAACTATTTCTTAGTAGTTTGACAGTTCCTCAGTATGTTAAACATGAAGTTATTATATAGCCCAGATATTCTATTCTAAGTTGTGTACCCAAAAGGTAGATGGCATATGCCCATCCATACAAAAACATATAAATGAATGTTCGTAGAAAAATAATAGTCAAAAAGCAGAAACAATCTAAATGTCCATCAATGATGAATGGTTAAGCCAACTGCTGGTATATATGTAGAATGGGATATTATTTGGCAGTAAAATGAAATGGAGTAGTGGTACATGTCACAACATGAATGAACCTCAAAAACATTATGTTAAGTGAAAAAGCCAGACAAAAGTGCCACATATTGTATGCTTCTTGAATTTGTGTGAAATGTCAAGAGTAGGTAAATTTCTTAAAAAAAGAAAAAAGTGGAAGGACTGGAAGATGAAGACTGCCAATGGGTTTGGTGTTTCTGTTGGGGAAATGGTAATGTTCTAAAATTAGATTGTAGTGATGCTTGCACAACTCTGTAAATATCCTAACAGTCAACTAATTTTACACTTTATTGGCAAACTTGATGGCATGTGAATTATATTTTAATATATTTTTTAAAATTATTACGCACTCATTGTAAGTCCTTCATAAGTCATCTTGCACCTTGTTTGGGATTAGGGGTTACTTTATACCAATTGTTCTTAGGCTTGAGAACAATTCCCAAGGTAAAACATTTATTTTAACATATTTACAATTTTACTGTCTTCGGTCACAAGTAACTGAAGACGGTTTATAAGAATACACACAATACAAAGAGAACATACATGTTTGATGGAATCAGGGTCAAATATAAAATTAGAAAAGTAATAGGTCAGGAAAAAGAATAACGTTTAGGAATGCAAGCCATAGAGCTCTGTAAAATTTGTATAAAATTTCGAAACCCTAAATATATAAACATTAGTTATAAGGAGTTTACTAAGCATCTCCACCACCAAAACAAGTAGGAAATAGTTTAAAAAATTAAGTTTCTAAATATTAAAACAAATCTAATTTTCAAGAGATGCAGGACTTTTTTTCCAGTACAGACAACTGAAAAAATTTTCTCCCAAGTGGATTCTACAAGATGCAGACTAATGCAGCTTTAACTTCATTAAAACAATGAGGAAAACAAAAACAAACAAACAAAAAACCCAACTTCCTATTGTTCATTTTTTTTTTATAATAGCCCTTAATGTTAGGTAAAGGTATACCCTGGATTCCATTACAAAAAAAATGAGCCCAATAAAGAAACTAAAAGTATTCTGTTCTCTAATTTTCTGGCTCGGTCCATGGTTTCAAGTTTAAATTCAAGTTTAAAGTAGAAGCATTACATCCAAAGTGGCTAGAACATGTGCCATGTTATTTAAGTGGGTTTTTCATTGAACAGCAGAAAATTTCAAAATCATGTCCTCTGAAAAGAATATATTTTTTGTTGCCTTTCATGGAAGAGCCCTGTGGATTGCTAATTAATTAAAAAAACCAGTAGTATAAATGTAAGAAACCCTAAATACATCAACCAGGTTCCCAACAGAAGACCCATTTAACATTTATTTTGGGCAATTTTTAGAAACTTTAGTAAGGAACCATTCATAAAACCCTGGGGATGTAGGAAAACCACAGTTTTGGAAAAGCAGAAGCAGTTCAGTATTCTGGGAGCTAGAAATTATAGGGTTCTTACCACCTCTAGTTCCTCAGGGGGCAAATACAGGAAGCAATTATCACAATCCAAACAGATCAAGGGATGGTGGGGGAGGGTGGTTTGAAGGGGCTGTGACCGCAGGTCAAGGGAAACTACCAATTGAGACAATCCCACAATGAGAAAGTTAGGGGAATAAGAACTCAGGCATTATTCTTCTCCTGTGCATTGATTTCTTGCCCCACTGGTTATACCCAACCAGAAGCCAGAGCACAGGGAAGACCATTGATATTTTGGAACACCTATAGATCAACCTGCTGGGTACCAGTCAGGGTAGAAAATGATTAAAAATGGATTAAAACGTGTATCACTACCCAAAATACATATCTAAAAGAGTACCTAACATACTAGGAAGGTCACCCCTGTTACCAAACTTAGCTTAAATTGTGGGCTCATTTTTATTTGCAGTCTCCATTGTATTTCCTTGAGAAATGTGTATGTTGTACCATCCAAAGACTGTCGAGTAATCAGTTTTACTACAGAAATTTTTAAAAGACTGAAAGAAACAATATTTAAGGTGACGGTCATCAACAATTGAGCAGCACTGTTGCCAGAAAACTGAGTTGGTAGGCTTTAGATGAGAAACTAATGGAATGAAATATTTAGTTTATAAATGGCAACAGGACGTTTAAAATCATTCCAGCATGAAACTACAAATGTTCTCTACCTACTCCCCTAATGTACTATTTTACCAAATTACTCTGATGGACATTTGGTGAGGTCAGAAGCAGATCAAGAAAGAGGAACTGGAAAGAGTATTATAGTTTGTTAATCACTGGTCTCTTGGAGAGAACACAGCATAGCCACTTGGCCACTCAAGGGAACCGCTTGGTTCCTCATGAGGCAGAGGGAGAAAGAATTCTGGCCAACAGCATTTATTGTGGTTTCCATGGGAAGGAATGTTTAGGATTAGCTAGTTACAATTTCTTGAGCCTATGGGCTGTCTCAGATTATCTAATATTTATACCCTTGGGCAGATTAGGAGTGATGTATGAGTGGAAGACCTGTGAAGAGAGTAATCAGGATGTGAACCTGGCCTCTAGCCAGGGTCTCAAAATTGGTCAAGATGAGATTTTTTTTTTCCAAGTTATATCTTCCTACTTCCTAAAACTAAAAGTAAGAGGAAGAAGGAGGGAGAGGAGAAAATTTACACATTCAATAGTAAGACCATCATATCACCTCATTTTCTCTATCAGATAAACCCATTATGAATTCTTTATTATAATGCTGTTTTATTTATTATTTTTATTATAATGTAATTTTTGATGTCACATAATGATATAAATTGATCACCAAAAATATGTCCCTTTTATTGATACATCAAAATTATCTCTCCCATATCTTATTCTAATAACCTTGTTAGAGCCAGTGACTATAATAAGGTAGAAATAATATTCTTACTTCTAATTGTTGAATTGAAATGAATATTTTATCATCAGATATAAAAATAATGATAATAGTTGATTGATTATTGTAGCCCAGGTACTGAGCAGAGTGTTTTACTTATGTTTCTTATGAACTTGTAGGAACTATTTGAGGTGAAATCTGGGGCATAAAATAGTATATTACACAAAACCATTGAATTACAAATAACAGTGAGATTTGAAATAGACCTTCTGCCTTTAGTGCTCATGCACATAAGCCCTTATGTTAGGTTAAGGAATTATTTATGTTTATAAGCCCATTATAAATACTTTGAAATTCCAAAAGTATAGATATATTTTTCTGATTTTTCACTTACTATGAATATAAGAAACAGTAATGTAGTAATTATGACTAATAATGTGGGTATTTTATGGATATATTGAACCAAAGAAGCAATGGTTATTTCCCACAGAAAAAGATCTGCTTCTCAGTTGGTTTACAAAGGCTTGGGCAGAGCAGAGACCACTGTGAGAAGCTTTTAAGCATTCTAATGTATTATTTAAATAATATTATGTCATTTGCATTGTTACATCTTCTGTGACTTTTAAGAAAATAATGGCAATCAAAATATCCAAAAGAAGAATATAGATGCATATATATGGTCTCTTCACTAAAATGATGACAATTTAATGAAATTAGAGAAATACACAAGCAAGGGTTTTGTATAAAAGCAGGTGCTCTCCTCATTCCTCATTAATTATAGTTATTTCACGCAAATATTCTAATTCATTTTATAAATATTTTAGAATGGATAGGAATTTTTCAGAGCAGTTTATATTTGTATGTTGCTTGGAAAGATAAAAGTCATTATTTTGATTTTTTTTTTCATGATACAACACACTAAATCCTACCTGGTGGTGTGCAGATGTTTTTAAAAAGTATCTGTGGATACTTAATCTACAACTAGGGGTATATTTAAATACTTCACAAGTATTGTGCTGTAAGTCTGGCACAGACTGGGCTTTGAAGTACAAGACTACACCTAGCAAATGATTCAGTATATGCCAAGATAATTTTGAGGAAGTAAATCATAACAAGTCATATACTTTCCTACCATCTCTTGTTTCTGTGGTGCCTTTATCTAATGTGATATAAAGATCCATCCCACTTCTGTTCTACTTCTAACTGTTCTCTCTTGTGATTAATGGCATACTTGGATAAAACTACTGACTTGGGAAGGTAGGAGGAAGTGCCACTCTGTATAAAGTATGCAGTCATTTTTGTACAAGTGAGAACATTTTACTCTCCTCACCATAGGCTTTAAAGCTATGAATACTGAAGGCATTTCTGTAATATATGTGCTTCTTAACAGCATCTCGCTTTAGCCATAGTGAACAATTTTCCTTCATCTAACTCAGGGAAATTAGTTTATGAAGGATGTGAATGACTTCTTACACACACCAAGAAGGACAGAGAGGGGGTAACTAGCAGTTAGTAACAGGAAATGATACAGTTAGGAGGAAAAAATGAGTGATGTATATGAGGATGACCACTTTCCTCATCCTTTGACAAATATTCAAAAGGCTTGCTGTGTTTTATATTAGTGTCTATCTAATGGGATTTAAAATACTTAATGATTCATAACTATTTTGCCTTACTTTGTAAAGCACCTCTGCATAAAGTATCACAAATAATCCTCACAATTATTCTAGGTACCCCTATATTTTATAAACAAAGATGTTTAAGTCATTAGGTAGATATCCATAAGTTATGTCCAATATTTCATATACTGGGTTGAGGGTTTCCTTCCCTGCCCTATTCTCATTTTAAAACACTCAATGGAATAAACTATAAGTGGATATGAATTACTTTACCAATCCCTGAATATCATAACCTTTCAAAAATATCTCTTCCATTTGAGAAATAATTAATCAGAATTAATGAGCATGAAAATAAAATCCCTGAGGCTGAAGTCTCATAGGAGGATAAGTGGACGTTCACTGCCTGATTTTGTAAAGATTCTCCTAATTCTTTGGTCCAACGCTAGCAGAGCCTTTCTTTAATAGGTCAGTAGCATTTGTGTATATGTGGAGGCAGTAGGTGAGGTCACATATCACATACTCTATTTGTTCAAGAACTCAGGTAATCCTTGTTTCATTTGACATGGCATACTCTAGCACAGAGTAGCTCTTTCCAGAAGACATAGCTGCTGAAATACATTGTTGATGATAAATAATGTTTTCTTTGAGTGTATATACATGGGAGAATAAAAATAACTTTGGATTATTGGCCTTCTAAGATGTTCGTGAAACTGATTATTCTAGATTTCTAATTGTTGCCATTATTTGGAAATGTATCCAATTTTATTTGTATTTTATCATTGGTTTAATTATTTTGTAAGTAATTTTTAGTTTTTCTTTGGAAGTTCAGAAGAATTTTCTTTTTTTTTTTTAATTTTTTTTTCAACGTTGGTTTTTTTTTTTTGTTTTTTTGTTTTTTTTTTGGGACAGAGAGAGACAGAGCATGAACGGGGGAGGGGCAGAAAGAGAGGGAGACACAGAATCGGAAGCAGGCTCCAGGCTCTGAGCCATCAGCCCAGAGCCCGACGCAGGGCTCGAACCCACGGACTGCGAGATCGTGACCTGGCTGAAGTCGGACGCTTAACCGACTGTGCCACCCAGGCGCCCCAGAAGAATTTTCTATATTTATGTTGTATTGCCTGAATATTTCTTCATCTGTAATTAAGTTAGGCAGGCCCGTTTCTTCATCTGTAATTTAGTTAAGCAGGCCACGTAGTTTGAAGCTCTATTTTCTGAAATGGGATGTATATTTACCTCTAGACTTCTTTCCAGTATATATAATTCCTTTGCCTGTCACCAAGGAATTGTGCCAATCTCTTGGTAGATACGACATCTTCACCTGAGCAAGTAATTACACACCTACATCCACACACATGCTCAGACACACAGAGACAGACTGATAGATAAATTGATCTAGACTTTTGAGATCACTATGTGATAAAATATATATTTTCCTTTATAGTAATGATTCTCTCATGATTGACTTTTTATTTTGTTTATTTGTTAGTGTGTGTGTGTGTGTATGTGTGTGTGTGTGTGTGTGTGTGTGTGTATATATATATATATATATATATATATATATGTTCATGGATGCAAAGTAATACATTTGTTTTGCTTTTACAAATACTGAAATTTTTACCTAAAGTAATGTCCAGTTTTGTTTATATCTTTTAGTCCAAAACCAGCAATATTTCTGAGTCAAGTGATTAAAAGTGTGATAAACTTGATTCATCAGTTTTCCAAAGCACATTGATATATTTTCTGGCAAATATATCTAGATATATTCCTCTCCAGACACACTGCACATACTTGAACTTAACAACTCCTTAATAGCACTGAATAGCAACATCTTAATGTTTTCCCAAATTGATAATCAACAAATGTACTTAAATTTCTATTTTTATTTAATAATTTTCTGGTGAAGTTGAAAATTCATATATTTTGAAGTATCCATGCATTAAGTCCTACATAAAATAAAATGTTTATATGTATGCTATTTAACTCATATAATTTTAAAGATAGCTCATAAGTTCTATTATGCAAAGAGAAACATTCACTGAGATGAGTATTCATAATTCATATTTATTTCTGTGTTGTAAGAATCCTGTCAAACATAGAATATATTCCTTTAGCTCCCAACATTTTCTTACCATGTATGTAGAAGGTCAGGAAGAGAATAATTAAAATATGCAGCTACCTACCATCTTAAAATAATTTACAGGCCCTTCTAATACTTTTGGAATGGAAAGTATCAGAAGTAAAGGCTCTCAAATTATATGAACAGATAGTTTTTAAGTGAAAATGACCACCAGTAGTACATTTTTGTATCTTACATTTTATTAATATTTTCAGTACCAACATTTTCTCTCTCCTCTTCATTTTCTGAATGGTCACAGGTTTTAAAAACATTTCTAGACCCTTTTGTGATCCACTTGCTACATGAATGGAAGCTTGAAAGAATTGCTGCTATGACCACCCAAGCTTCTTTCAAATTTCTGAGGACCAGCCTTCCTGTGTAATTCAGTGTTTGATATTCAGATTGTTCTATTCCTACAAGACAACACTTTGATCGCTTTCAGAAAAACTGGTAAGTATAACTGACAAAAAAAGTATGTATTGTCTTAATATGTGTATGCTTAAAAATGGTTTTTCTGAAAATAAATGGTAACTCTCTAGCCCTTAATATTTATGCACTTTAAACATGGATTTTAAATTATTTCCTTATGTAACATCTTTATTTCAGATTTGAAAAGTTCTGGGAAGAAGAGAGGCAAAAATAACTAATAATCTTATTTTAGAAATTACAGTGGAATTTGATGGCATATCAGATTTAATCTTTTCTTTTTTTTTTGTTTCAAGTTTTTATTTAAATTCAGAATAGTTAACATATAGTGTAGTATTGGTTTCAGTGGTAGAATTTAGTGATTTATCACTTACATATAATACCCAGTGCTCATCACAGCAAGTGCCCTCCTTAATACCCATCACTCATTTAGCCCATCCTCAGATATAATCATATATTAGCCCCTCCATAAGAGATGTATTAAATACTGGCATATGACAATGACATTAATGGATATAATGTGAAATCCATTTTTTGTAGTATTTATTGTTCAGAGAATATCTATATCTATTATATTATGCTTTTTAAAGTAAATTGTGAGCTTATGTTACACATCTGTACATTTTTAGAGACTTGTTTTTAGGGAAATTGGAACTCCCTCCAATCACACAATGTGAGATCTCAGCTGCTTTTAAAGGCAATCAAGATGGGTGCCTGGGTGGCTTAGTTAGTTAAGCAACTGACCTCGGCTCAGGTCATGATCTCACAGTTCATGGGTCCAAGCCCCACATCAGGCTCTGTGCTGACAGCTTGGAGCCTGGAGCCTGCTTTGGATTCTGTGTCTCCCTCTCTCTGCCCCTCCCCAACATGTGCCCTCTCTCTCTCTCTCTCTCTCTCTCAAAAATAAATAAAATGTAAGAAAAAAATTTAAAAAAAATTAAAAAAATAAAGGCAATCAAGAAACTTATATGGTATCATGATGTTAATCAGTAATGAACTTTTGATGTAGAGCACTAATTATTTGTCTTACAAAAGAAATTTATGGGAGCAAACACATCAATAATTTTGATAGTTAAAATAATAATTAGCTGTTATTACTCTTGCTGATTGGATGGTAATCACAATAAATGAGTCCTCAAATTTTGATTTTCCTAACAAAATAGAATCCATATAATTTTCTCTGTCATAGAAATGGATATATCAAATCTTGGATAAATAATGAGGTATCTCATTTACCAACTGCAACAGCCTCTGTTCGTAAAAGATCACAACAGTGTCTTTCTGTTCACATAGTCTTCTGAAATGTGAACTTGTCTCTCTCTCATCAAGAAGTGGAGTAGTGTGTATCACTCCCTGAATCTGACCAATAAGATAAGGCAGAAGTAATGATGTTGGACCAGTAGTGAGCTCAGTCTTTAAATGGCCTAGTAATTTGCATATTCTACAAACCCTATAGGAAGTGCAATTATCTTGAGACAGACATTCCATTAAGAAAAAAATAAAAAGTAAAAACAAAACAAAACAAACAAAGAAAAGCCCAAATTTGGAAATGAGATGAAATACAAAAGAAGAGAACAAAAGTACTAAATGTGTAAGAAATGGATCCACCAGTTCCAGGCACTCCATTTTCTGCCATCTGGACAGGAACTACTAACTGGTCCTTCCACAAAATCATGAACAAATGATTTTTTTTTATTTTAAGCCACTAAAACGTGGCTAGTCAGTTATGAAGACATCTAAAACACCCATGCTCACTTGGAAGAAACACAAAACATAATGAAAATATAGGTGATTGAATTCTATAAACAATAGTAGATTACAAGTAAAATTAGACTGTGTAATGTACTTCCGTCAATTATTAAAAAAAAATTACTTATTTTTGAAAGAGAGAGAGAGAGAGAGAGTAGGGGAAGGGCAGAGAGAGGAGAGAGAGAATTCCAAGCAAGCTTGCTCTGTCAGCTCAGAGCCCAGTGCAAGGCTGGAATTCACAAAGGGCTCCAACTCACAAACCATGAGATCATGACATGAGTTGAAATCAAGAAGAGTCAGATGCTTAACTGACTGAGCCACCCAGGGGCCCCAGCTCAATTATTTATTAACTACTTATTATGGTTTTCTTTTCAAGAACCATCCTTTCCCAACTGAGGGTGTCAACATTATCGCTGTCCTATAGTCCTTTTCGTAGGTAAATGACACAGGATAGTCAATAATACAATCAATGCTACAGTGATTGTATTAAAGGTTATACAGAGCTAGATAATAAGAATCCTTTTTGTGAGATTTTCATTGATTCTAGGAATGAGGAAATTTATCTTTTTGAAATGGATATTACTGAGGACCAGGTGATCCTTGGGTTGCCAGTGGATATTAAGGCCAACATGTGGAAAAGGCCTAAGAATTAATTTTAAAAATATATAAATCAAGTGAATCAAAGTGAACAGAAAAAGACAGACAACTGATGACATCTTTTGAACTCCAGGGCCCAGTCATGCCTTAAGCAAGAGCTTTCCCTTTCATTTCACAGATATGTTAGCAGCAAGATATGTTTTTTCCTTGAACTACTTAGATTTGGTTTTCTGTTACTGAAACTCCACATCCTGACTAACTAATATGGAATGTTGTGGGATCTTGGAGATGGAAAGGATTTATAACAGAGATCCTGCCTATCATGAATTTAGTATGAAGTTAATTTTGGATTGGAAATAGCCTCAATATTCACTTAAAAAGCAATTGTTGAGCATTTATTGTGTGCAAAATGTGTGTATTAGACATATAGTGGTACACATACATGTCCTTCTACCATATATGTTCTTAAGAAACTAACAATAAGTTGAGACATTTTATGTTTTTAGGTAATAAAAAATTTATGGCTTCCAATTTGAGATTTTGGGGATAAAACAGAGCCATTTACTACCAGGAGTTCCCATGGGAGCATATAGTTGTTAAACACTGGGAAATAAATTAGAAGAACCCTTTCCTCATCCTCTCCTTGTGTCTAGTCTATTTTTTTCCCTTTTCTGAGATGACCTCATAGGGCACAAGTCTAAAGAGATTAATGTGTCCACACAACACTGGAGTTGTTCAAGAGCATACAGCAGTATTGTAAGAAAAAACATTCCCAAACTATTATTTTCAAATAGTTCCTTAGCTTGAGTTGGAGGATGCACATAGATGACATCCACATGAGGTGTTATTTCACATATGCCATCGCACCCAGCAGAAAGATGTTCTAGCACAGGACACCTCTATCCTGGAGTGAGCTGCATTATTTCTTCCACTGATTAGTTTTTTATGTACTTAGCAATACATAGTTTTCCCAGCTGAGTCAGTCCTCTCAATACCTTAGGCATTTTATTAATTTTCTCTTCATTTTGTTTTATTAATTTTCTCTTCTTGAAGAAATATCACTTTGAACTCTGAGCCTTTTGACTTGCTCCAATCTGGGACTAATGTCCCTTCTGGGCTCATTGCATATCTGGCATGTTAAGAATACCCTTAATAAAAACTGCAATAATAATAGCACATGCATCTAGTAATTGCTATTTCTAGGCATTTCACTAAATATTTTACCTTTGATAGTTCAATTATGTTTATTTTTTAAAGTTTTATACATGAGGGTTTGAGATAAATACAGAAAAACTGATTTACCCAAGATCATACAGCTAACAAGTGACCCGGGCGGGATTGTAACAAAGTAATCTGTCTCTAGAGTCCTTGGGAGGTCTGAAAATGACTTTCTTTAAATGCTATTTATTTTTGAGAGAGAGAGACAGAGTGCAAGCAGGGGAGGAACAGAGAGAGAGAGGAAGACACAGGCTCCAGGCTCTGAGCTGTCAGCACAGATAGCGGGTTTCAAACTCATGAACCGCAAGATCATGACCTGAGCTGAAGTTGCCAACTGAGCCACCCAGGTGCCCCTAAAACCGATTTTTTAATGATAGTTTCAGAAGGTATAAAATTTTATTGAAAATTATTGCCTAATCATTTCTCTTCTCTCTAGCTCTTTGAGAAATCTGATAGACTTATCTGCAGCCTGTGTTGTGTGGGCAGCTGGGACTTCTTCCAGTCAACATAATCTCTCCTATAATCTGTGTCATTGACTAGTTGAACTCTCTAAATATATCTCTTCTTAAATACCTCCATCAGGTCAATTTCCTCACTCTCGTTGGGAATACAGTCCAGCGAATCTCTGGGTATCAGCTTGTGCGTCCAGTCCTGCTGTTTTACATAGGATTGATCGTTTTTCTTTGTCAGATGTACCTCTTTTACCATATAACAATATTTGACAGCCTTTGTCTGAGATTTGCTACTGTGTATGTTCCCCTCAGAATTCTTCAAATAATATTCATTACATTTATGTCCATTTTTCAGCCCTTACTCATAAATACTGATTCAAAATTACAGATATCTAATAGCTTCTATCAGTGCATTTTGTTCTGATATTTCTCTATAACCAGACTGATGGCATATTCTCTTTCTCTTTGTACCTTTATATGTTTCTCCATCCATTCATGTATTCACTAAGATAACTTCTCTGTATCTTATTCTTAAATTTGAGTCCACGGTGACTTCTTATTTCTTGAGATTCAGATTCATATTCCCAAACTATATCCACATCAAGGAAGTAAACACATAATCAAGCACACAAACATACTCAAAAACAGCCTATCCTCATAATTCCTATCCCGAAGTACATTCTCTCTGTAGGTATTCAGGTATTCAGTATTGTTATTCTGGATTCAAACTCCAGAGTCATTGCTTCTCTTCCTTCTTATTTTTACTTATTTGATTAGTTACAAATTGTATTGATGCTATCTGAGCAAAGCCTTTCTGAATCCCTTTATTTCAATTGCAGTTAGCTCTTTTATTTCGTAACAGATTCTATCTCCCTCCTACCATATATATCCTTCCCCTAGACAGCATGCACATTATTCTGCAAAGGAGGATTTTGAACATTCTCAAAGATATTCTACTTCTTTTATTTTAGATAATAAATTGTCATTTTATTTAGAAAACTATGTAAATTATAGGCAAAACAAATATATTTTTAGAATTATATTTTACATACATAATTATATATTATATAATATTATATATATACTAAGATAAATAGTGTCATATAGAGAGTTTTAGACATGTCTTTCTTTTTTCCTCCAGTGAGCTCTTTTTTATAAATTTTTTAAATGAATTTAGATTCCTGGGAAAAGAGAGAATCCTAACTATTGTTAAATGAAACTTTAAGTACCTCATCAGTCAACTCTCAACATTAATTAGCAGTCATCAACAGGGAACTTCATCTTTTCTCTTCCTCAGATATATTTGTATTTTATTCATATATATTCTAAATTTTATTTCAAAATAGGAATCTGAAATATAAGAATAAAGTTATCTTAAGATGAGTTAATAAGTTTATTCATTAAATGATAATCAAATTTGATAAAAGTTATAAATTGTTCATTTTTTTCTATTAAAGCTTGTAGGAAAAATTGTAAAAGTAAATATACATCTAGGTGCCTCCCAACTGACTCTAGTTAAGCAGAATGAAGGGTGTAAAATCTATGGCAATGTTAACAAAAATCATCATGAATTCTATATCCCTCAATATTTGATGTTTTGAAGGATAAAAGGAAAACAAAATGTTTATAAAATAAGATTTCTTTATTCCTTAATTTCTCTTTCTGTTGCTTCATTATTGGTGTATAGAAATGCAACAGATTTCTTTGTGTTGATTCTGTATCCCACAACTTTACTGAATTCATCAATCAGTTCTAGTAGTTTTTTGTGGAATCTTTCAGATTTCCTACATAGAGTACTATGTTATCTGCAAATAGTGAGAGCTGTATTTCTTCCTTGCCAATTTGGATGCCTTTTGTTTATTTTTATTGACTGTTTACTGTGGCTGAAACTTCCAGTATTGTGTTAAATAACAATGCTAAGTTACACAATTTATTATTTTACATTTATGCTTAAAATTAATAAAAAATTTCATTGTTAGAACATACTGTTTAAAGTTCTAGAATCTTAGTGGCCCCTGGATGGCTCAGTCTGTTAGGCGTCCAACTTCAGCTCAGGTCATGATCTCACGGTTTGTGGGTTTGAGCCCCATGTCAGGCTCTGTGCTGATGGCTCAGAGCCTGGAGCCTGCTTTGGACTCTGTGTCTCCCTCTCTCTCTGCCCCTCCCCCACTCACGCTCTGTCTGTCTCTATCAAAAAATGAATAAACGTTAAACAAATTTTTTTTAATTAAATAAAAAAAAATAAAGTTCTAGAATCTTAGTAACATTTGGCTCAACTAAATATTTGTTAAAGTTTAACAAAATTCAAAGATACTATGAAAATATAAACCTTTTTTTCACTGTTGATTATAGAGTTTATTTTACACATACCTAATAGCCATGCTTAATTAAAAAGTTAAAATTATATTTTATTGATATGTAAAGTTATAATATTATATTTTATTATTTATGTTTTGCTTTACAATTATTTAGTAAATCTTTTATTAATGTGGCCAGCATACTATGGAGACTGAAGAGTGAACTGCCCTTATGTTAAGTGAGGGAGAACTTCTGTTTGTCTCCAACCCAGGTACACTTTGATAAGGACCTAGTACCACTTTAAATTAAGTAGTAAGATGGGAGGATACAGATTTTATATGTGAGCAACAGCTCTTGATGCCTTATATAAGAAGAAATTATTACTTCTTTACTTTTCAAAAGATTTTCTCTGATTTACATGTTTTTAGAAAGACCGCACGTGAATAAGTTATATATCCTTACAATTTTTGCATATGTCTTTGATTATATTTAATGTCAATGTATGTTTACTTTCAGTCATGTTGGCCCTTTGATGCAGGGCAATGTGAAATTATTTTTATCTACTCACACTTTATAAACCTCAAAATATTTAGTACAAAGATAAGTCTAATATGTAATTGTTACTGGAATTTCAAAATTCATTGACTTCTTAAGCAGGAGAAACTTAAAAAAGAAAAGTCTCTTCTTTGTTTTATCTTTAGCTTAAAGTTTTATCTATTGCTGCCATAATTACTAAAATTCTTTGAACTGAGTCTCTGTTTTTCCCTCCTTCTTCTCTTATCTCTATCCCCAAAGCCATTTGATTAAAATTTCAAGTCTCTTAACAGCACTCTTTCTTCCTGAATAATGCCCACATGCTTATAGGCATTCCTATGGGGTTTTGTTCAATTAAAAATATCATATGAGATATAGCAAATTCAGAAATAATATTCAGAACATCTATTCCTAATTATCAGAAAATGTTCTAAAAACAGCACATTTGTACTTGGGACAAGTATAAATCTAATATGTTAATGTTATATGGGACATGGTAGGCATTCATAAAGGATCACATAACATTTAAAATTGGCATTTCAAATTTACTTTGCAACTGTTTAGCTTTTAGGGGACTGAACTGAGTTCAGAATAACAATGCATAGGGAATAGAAACTGATGTGTGAAATGATTATTAATAGAATGTCTTAGTGCCTTATAAAAATGGTGACCTTGAAATCAAGTAGAAATTTGAGAAGTTAAAATTTATTTTGTGCAGGGAAGTATTTAAAACTGAAATAATTAACTGAGGTTGGAGTCAAGGAGCACAAGTTTTTTGTTTGTTTGTTTGTTTGTTTGTTTGTTTTTTCTTTTCTTTAAATTTGGGGTGGAAAATGTATGACTGTAAAGAATTTATGTAGTCCGTTCTATCCTGACCCAAAGGACTCTACTCAAAGGATTAATTGTGGTCTTTTCCACTAATTGAGATTTAGTCTGACTTTGTTCTAATAAATTAGCCTCTGTTGTGCATCATTTTAAATGCTCCAGTGAACACACACATTTTCCAATTTCAAATGAATCCAATTGATGTATTGCCATGAATGCACCCTGATGCTGTATTTCAATATTTTGCAGAGGTTCATCTTAGCTCCCTGTTAAAGAAAGTTTCGAGAAAGAGGATTAAAAAATTTACTCCATATTGTTGTGGATTAATACATCTTTTAAAATATTAATTCCATATTTGTAACTCAGAGTGTTTTATCCCAAAATGCATGAAAGCAGATATAAAGGCAATTAAAAGAACAGACTGCATTACTTGACATATAAAAAAACTTCAGAAATTATAGTCACTTTAGATTCATACCACAGGTGATTTGGAAAAAAAAAAGTCTTCTTCTAGTCCTTTGAAAGACTGTAGGTGGCAAAATGATGTAGGTATTAGTATTTAAGCATGAATTTGAAAAATTGAAAATTCTCTCATGATTTTCTATTGTATAAACAAAGCACAGTCTTTAAAGCAATATCTCCAATAATTATTTCAATTAATTTCTTTTATTATTATATTTAATATCCATCTACTTTTAATGATGTTTATTTGTAAATTATTTTATTTACTTATAGATGAATATTTGGAAAATAGAGCTCATTACACCTTCATAGATTTTTTTCACACACAGAAAAACATAAAAAGGGGAAATACTGAAATATTAGCCTGTCCCTTATACATTTAGAGTAGTCCAGATTGCCCCCATGTTAATGTCAAAAATAACATATCATATCAATTCTTTTATGACCTGAATCCTGGGTGGTTTTTTTTTTGTTTTTTCTTTGTTTTTGTTGTTATTGTTTTGTTACAGTGGCAGCCACATTTGTAATTTCAACACTATTTCTCACTTCAGGACAGATGTACATTCATTTCTACCTGAAATTATCTTTCTTACCTACACCATTTCCCATCATCTGGTTAGATACTATATGTCCATTATGATTCAGTTTCAAATTTCTCTTTTGTCCTCTCAAAACACCTATGAATTCCCAGGTTAGTGGGTACATCACATTGTACTTTTAGTAACATTCTCAGCTGCTAACGCAATATTTGGAGTACAGTAGGAATGCAGTATACAACTGTATTTCATTAGGAGCTCAAAGCAATAATTGTACACAACCAAATACACATTCTTTGTGTATTTAGGAAAGACAGAGATTAGTTTGAAGTGGTACAAGTTTTTAGTGAGGTTTTTTAGAGTGGAATGTAGATCAGGAAAATGATAAATGAGTGAACTTCAGATATTTAGATAGAGAGGACAAAAACAATTTTACAGAAGGACTGGATTGAGGGAAGCTTTAAAATTTTAAATTATTACAATCTACTTTGAGATCATAAGTGAAGAAGATGTGGGAGCTCAATGCACTGTGAGAGGTATGGATTTGATCTTACCAGGGATTCCAACTGGGACATTTTACTTTATTTTTTTAATTAATGTTTATTTTTGAGAGAGAATGAAAGAGAGAGAGAGAGAGAGAGAGAGAGAGAGACATAGAGAGAGGAAGCACAGAATCCAAAGCAGGCTCCAGGCTCTGAGCTGTCAGCATAGAACCCAGTGCAGAACTCAAACCTAAGAACTGTGAGATTATAACCTGAGCCAAAGTGGCATGCTTAACCAACTGAGCCACCCAGGTGCCCCTCAACTAGGACATTGTAGATCTACCACTAGATCCTCAGGCCCAATGACTGCATTGAAAGACACTGTTATAGCTCAGTAAAGCTGGAAAAATAAAATAAAATAAAATAAGAAAGAAAGAGAGAGAGAGAGAGAGAGAGAGAGAGAGAAAGAAAAGAAAGAGAAAGAAAGGAAAAGAAAAGAAAAAAGAAAAAGCAAGAAAAGAAAATAAGAAAGGAAAGACAGGGTTGAAAACTCTAGAAAGGCACATAAGGCATATCAGCATGATGAAATTCCACCATCCTGATGATGGTGTCCAGAATGGACTCTATTGACCATCTTCTACCTATTTCGCTCTGGGCCCCATTTATGCCATTCACACTTTTAAAAATTATTGAAGACTCAAGAATGGTTTTTTTGATGTGATTTATACCTCTCTGGATTTAGAAATTAGAAATTAGACAATTTAAAATATGCATTGATTTAAAAATAATGAAAATAAACTCACGCTAACATAAATAACATATTTTTAAATAAAATGCAACTATAATTTCAAAAACATAAGAAAACTTAGTAGGTATGTGACATTGTTTGCATATTTGGAATTTCTTTAATGAATAGCTTAATAGTAGACTGCTAAACTCTCCTATTGCCTTCTGCATCAAATCTGTTGCCAAATGTTTTGGGTGAAGTCTATAAAGAAAATTCTGTTCTACACAGATGTGTAGTTGGAAAAGAGAAGACCTCAAGGACCTCAGGCATCCTCAGATCACATGTCCATGACCATTGGATTAAAGAGAATGTGGAAACCTACTCGTTATGAGACTATTATAGCATTGGAACTATTAGGTAAAAGTGTAAATGGTTTCATCCAGTCGCTTAACATGCAAATCAATATTTTTAACTTGCCTAGGACTTATTCTTAAATGAAGACATTTTTTACTCCCTAATGTGTCCCCTGGTATATAACTGCTCATTCATTAAACAAGTTTCATGCCACTACAAGGATTTGAACCAATATCCTTAAACAAGTTCTAGAAAAGTAGTAGAATGTGTTTTATGCAGTTCGACGCTTGCTTTTGTAACACGACAGAGACATAACAGAGATCAGAGGAACTTTTACTTCATCATCATTAGAGTACTCATACGTGTTCTGGGATTGCACACTCAGACACAGCTGAGCACTGTCACAGTGACACAATATAAATCTATGTGGTAGGTAATAATACAGAAGCATTTGCTTCTGTTACTGCATACCTTCCCTACTTCCAGTGGGCCTAATCTTTTTCAAACATCTGCTTCCCCTTGTCCATCAAATTCTTAATAATAATAATGTTTATTATTTATTTAATTGTGTCTCATTAGCACCTAATTAAATATGCAGTGTCATCCAGAGGTTTTATTTCTTAGGCAAAGATGGATCATATCTGTTGACTTAGCATCTCTCTTGTGACATTCAGTCAATCCATCACTGTGCAATACTGAATTTATCTTTGAGTAACTTGTAGGGAATAAATCCTTTATGTTTTCAGAAGTAGCTATTTTAACTCCAAATGTCTATAACTCAACCTTTCTACTTACACTTGTCTACTACTGCCACTACCTACTATAGATGTATAATGTATAACAGGATGGACTTCAAAGAAGACACAAAACATTCACACATGTCCAAAGTATCCACATGGAAATAACCAAATAAGCCATAATAAAAAAATATAATGAATAAGTAATGTGAATGAGTTTTTATAAAAGGAAAAATGTCATTTTTTCTCAATACCATAACAATATTGTTTCTATTTGACTTCTCTTGAACAATCTATGTCCTTCCTTCAAATGTGTCCTATTAGCCACATATTTTATCAGCTCTCAATATGTTCTTTCAGAATTCTACTTTCTATCAGATGATATTGCTGTTTCATTGCTTTAACCTTTGTTTTTGTGCAGATGCTTCCTGAATTTGTCTTTATAATTCCTCACCACAAATCTGACCAGGAACATGATCAGAGATTTTCACTTTGGAATCTGGCTCGCATCCAAACTTTGCTTTGTATTCCTATCACTAGCATTTAGATCATGGACTCTGTATGTCTTGCCTTAACTATTTCAACAGTATCCAGACCGTTATTTTTATTATCCTACTGAACAGTTCTCAATACATTCAAGCTCTCACCATTTTATCTTCCGTGAAACAAAGATGCATTTTGCCAGTATACTGTTCAAATTCCTTAACATGGCACATAGACTAACATCCAGACACATGAATGTTAAAATTTGGGGATATCCATTCCTTTCCCACTATTGCTCTTCTTTTAAAATTCCTGTTCAATAAAACAAAAAGCTAGAAGAAAACAAATGGAAATTTGCTAAAGCAAATAAGGGGTATGCCAGAGCAAGGAGAGGGGGAGTTATGATCGGCTGCTTTGCAGATAATTTAGGAGTTTAAAGGAAAGTTGCTCCTAACATTTGGTAGTGGATGAGATGAAAGGGGCAGAGAGACAGTTTGGTTCCATACAGATGAATATGTATCATTTAGGGAAGCTTCTTCAGCCACTATCAAGGAAGAAAAAAAGTAGCATGCCTAGAAATTTTCAGAGGCTGCAACAGGCAATCCAAACGAACTGACCACACAAGTAACAACCAACAAATAATAGTGGATTCAAACTAACACATTTGAACCTGCGGGCTGTTCTAGTATTTGACTCATCTAGCTTTGCAGAAAGTTGAACCATCTGTTTAATCCTGTATTTGGCCATCACATAACACTATGGCAGGGGACTGAGGGACAGGTGAACTGTCACCCAAATGGAAAGCAGTCTTTGAAAAGTGACCACATGGGTCTACAGTTTCTAATCAAATATTACAAAATGAAAAAGATCTTCAATTTGTCATAGTGATATATTTCTAGATACATCTCCTGACACAAGGAAAACAAAAGAAAAACTATAGGGACTACATCAAAATAAAAAGCTTCTGCACAGCAAAGGAAACAACTAATAAAACTAAAAGACAACCTACAGAATAGAAGAAGATATTTGCAAATGACATACCCAATAAAGAGTTAGTATCCAAAGTATATAAAGAACTGATACAACTCAACACCAAAAAACAAATAATCTAATTAAAAATTGACAGAATACATGAATAGACATATATTCAAAGAAGACATGCACATGGCCAACAGGCATAAGAAAAGATGTTCAACATTACTTATTAGCAGGGAAATGCAAATCAAAACCATAGTGAAATGTTACCTCACACCTTTCATAATGGCCAAAATAAAAAAAAATAAATAAGAAATTACAAGTGCTGGCAAGGACATGAAGAAAAAGGAACCCTCTTGCACTATTGGGGTGAATGTAAACTGGCGCAACTACTGTACAAGGCAGTATGGAAGTTCCTCAAAAACTTAAAAATTGAATTACCCTACAACTGAAAAATAGAACTACCCTACAATCCAGTAATCACACTACTGGGTACTTACCCAAAGAATATGAAAACACTAGTTCAAAGGGATAGATGCACCCCTATGTGTATTACAGCATTGTTTACAATAGCCAAACTATGAGAGTATTACAGCATTGTTTACAATAGCCAAACTATGAGAGCATATGGAATGTTATTCAGCCATAAAAAAGAATGAAATATTGCCATTTGCAACAACATGGATGGATCCAGACAGCATAATGTTAAGCAAAATAAGCCTGTCAGAGATAGACGAATACCATATGATTTCACTCATATGTGGAAGTTAAGAAACCAAAAAGAATGAACAAAGGAAAAAAGAGAGACAAACCAAACAATAGACTCTTAACTGTAGAGAACAAACAGATGGTTATCAGAGGTGAGGTGGGTGGGTGGATGAATGAAATAGGTGAGAGGAATTAAGAGTACACTTATCTTTTTTATTAATTTTTTTCAATATTTATTTTTGAGAGCCAGAGAAAGTCAGAACGTGAGTAGGGAAGGGGCAGAAAGAGAGGGAGACACAGAATCCAAAGCAGGCTGAGCTGTCAGCACATAGCCCGAGGTGGGGCTCAAACCCACAAACTGTGAGATCATGACCTGTACTGAAGTCGGATGCTTAACTGACTGAGCCACCCAGGTGCCCTAAGAGTACCTTTGTCTTGATGAGCACTGAGTAATATATGGAATTGTTGAATTCCAAATTTATTGTACACATGAAAGTAATATAACACTGTATGTTAACTACACTGGATTTAAAATTTAAAAAATAAAATTTAAATTTAATAAAAAAATAAGCTGAACTCCTGGAAACAAAGAATGGTTGTTTGCCAAGGTTTTGGAAGTATGGGAAATGAGAAGACATTGATCAAAAGGTAGAAACTTCCAGTTATAAGAGGAATAAGTTCTGGAGATTTAATGTATATATAGTATGGTGACTATAGTAAATAATACTGTATTGTATAGTTGAAAGTTGCTGAGAGCATTGATCTTAAATATTATCACCATAACAACAAACATGGTAATAATGTGAGGTAAAAGACTTGTTAATTAACCTTATTGTGGTAATCCCTTACCAATATACACATGCATCAAATCATCACATTGTGCCCCTAAACTTACACATTGTCATATGTCAGTTCTATCTCAGTAAAGCTGATCGGGGTGGGAGAGAAAGCTCTTCAACTGGCAGAAAAAATTGAATCTACATTAAATCTTTTAATAAAACATATAAATTTTATTATGGTCATTATTTACCCAATCTAGTGTAGATATTTTTGCATCACTACAAAAATATACACATACACACACACACACACACACACACAATAAGTTTGATCAGAGGGTTTTTTGGGGCGCCTGGGTGGCGCAGTCGGTTGAGCGTCCGACTTCAGCCAGGTCACGATCTCGCGCTCCGTGAGTTCCAGCCCCGCGTCAGGCTCTGGGCTGATGGCTCAGAGCCTGGAGCCTGTTTCAGATTCTGTGTCTCCCTCTCTCTCTCTGCCCCTCCCCCGTTCATGCTCTGTCTCTCTCTGTCCCAAAAATAAATAAAAACGTTGAAAAAAAAATTAAAAAAAAAAAAAGAGAAGGACTCCATGAAACTCCAGAATCAAACAAGGAAATAGACCTTTCCTTTAACCTCATCATTCATAGGAATGAGTTAATTTGAGCAAAGCATAATCGTGAGGGAATGTTAAACAGGAAGAATTATTTTCTTTATGAAATTACATGTTTCCATCTTAAAATCCAAATGGGGAGAACAAAATTGATCTATATATATTTTCTGGTTTGTGAGGCATGTATGACTGTAAATGATTATACTAATAGGTATTAAAGTCTATCCATTTTCCTTATTATCAAGAAAAGATCCAGCTTTGTTTTACTTTTACATTCAGGTAAGACATGCTTTTACTGTTGCTAATGTTTGTTTTTTCTTTAAAATTTCCCAGGGCAAAATACATAATACATATAATGAGTTAGAAATGATCGTTATTCATTTATAGCCTCTCCAGTTAGAGTGAAATATTGTCGTTTTTAGGTCATTGTATAATGGTGTTTCTGGCATACGTGGATTGAATAAAGTAACTTTCAGTGCCAAGGTTAATGTATCAACTTCAGGTAGTTGCTTTGTTGAATTTTGTTAAATATTCTTGAGCTCCTCTAACCCTCTGAGACAGACTGAAATGAAAAGGAATTTAATTAGAGTGTGCTGGGAATGTAATAAGATACATTAAGTTTTTATTAAGAAAACTGGTACTGAACCACAGTGTTATTGGTCCTGAAATTATCCTTCTAGATAAACAAAATACACATATGTGTAGATAAGGAGAGTGGATGTAAAGGGAGCTTATCAAAGAGTACTAATTCAATGAAAGTTTACATCATAAGGTAATTTTGAAAAAAAAAAAGAGAATTTTCTCATACTGTGTAAAATTCAGAAATAAAGTTCCTGTTTAATTTTGGAATCCCTGTACAAGAGCAGTTATGCTGTACCGTTTTAGTCATTGGAATTCAGTACTTCTGTGATTAATTTCAAAAGCACATTGGTCCAGGATTATTATTAGGTTGGTCTGGTAATGCAAAATCTGTCAAGAAGGCCTTGAAGTGGAAATCACACAGATGCATACAAAGTTCTAGTTTAAAATACCTTTAACTCAAGGATTTAGCTATTTTCGTTTCATCTGGTGAAGGAAGCTCAAAATTAACACAATTAATTCAAATGGCCCATATTTTTAGAAGTGTGTAATATATTCTGGGGAATAAAAACACTGATACTTCCCCAAATAGCTCAAATTAATAGATGTCTGTTTCGTCTAAGGAGCTAATATGAATTAAATAATTATTAATATTATATTAATAGCAAATTAATAAAATTGGATATAATAACATACAAAATGAGATAAATAAATCTCATAAATAGCAAACGTGTTTTCCAGAATTTTGAAGTCTGACTAGAACAGAGAAGACTTCTTTTTCTTCCCCCTATGCCTCATCAGGTCCACAAACACTATTTACATTATTTTTATATCAATTTTTTTATGTTTATTTATATTTGAGAGAGAGGGAGACAGAACACAAGCAGGGAAGGGGCATAGAGAAAGTGGAACACAGAATCCAAAGCAGGCTCCAGGCTCTGAGCTGTTAGCACAGAGCCTGACGCTGGGCTCGAATCCACGAACCATAAGATCATGACCTGAGCCAAGATCAGACGCTTAACCAACTGAGCCAACCAGGTGCCCCTACATTATTTTGATATCAAATAGTCATGTGTGACTATCTCATGTATTTCAGTTAAAATTTATATAAATCTCCAATTCAATTAACCCATCATCACAATATTTTCTCTGATTTATTTACTTTAATATAATCTATTATTTAAATTATATGAGTAATTATCTAATCTTGTGTTTAGTTTAGTGCATGCAACTACAATGTCATAAAATAACCATGATAATTTATTATCATTTTGACTATCTCAGTCATCCACTATTAAAAATCAATCACTTAGAATATTTTATATAGATTTTTCACTTTTAGTATGATAAAATTTCATCTTTTTAAATTTTCATTTATTTTTGAGAGAAAGAAAAAGAGAGGGAGAGTGTGTGCATAGGGGAGGGGCAGACAGAGGAGGGGGACAGAGGATCTGAAGCAGGCTCTGTGCTCAGAGCAGAGAGCCCCATGCGGTGCTTGAACTCACCAAGCATGAGACCATGATCTGAGCCGAAGTCAGACAGTTAACTGACTGAGCCACCCAGGTGCCAGAAATTTCATCTTTTTAACTAGAACTCCATAAAAAGCACTACTTCTTCATGTGTTTTTCTCATAATCAGTAAGTTTATTTCCTCAAAAATATTATAAATAAGTCTGACTTAACGATGTTTCAACTTCAATTTTTGATAGTGCAAAAGCAATGAGCACGCAGTAGAAACTGCACTATGAGTTTTGAATTTTGTCCTTTTCCCAGGCTGGGGCATGCAGTAGATACTCTCACATGATGCTGGGCAGAGGCGGCCAGCCGTAGCTCCCTCCCAGTCAGCCGTGCCACCGTGAGGGTCGACAACTGATACACTTAACAACCACGCTTAACAACCACAGCATTCTATTTTTCACTTTCAGTTCGGTATTTAGTAAATTACATGAGATCTCCAGCACTGTATTAGAAAATAGGCTTTCTGTTAGAGCGTTTTGCCCAAATACAGGCTAATGAAAGTGTTGTGAGCATGTGTCAGGTAGGCTAGGCTAAGCTGTGATGGTCCATGGGTTAGATGAATTCAGTGCATTTTCCACAAAATGATATTTTGAACTACAGTGAGTTTTTCAGGACATACCCCATCATAAGTTGAGAAAGATCTGTAGTTCTTCTCAAAGTTTGTTTTAAAATGACAAATATATTTTGTTAAAACTAAATGAATTCTAAAACATATTTAGTGTAAACCTGTGCAAGTTTCAAATCTGTTTACCCTCCAAGAATTGTAAGCTCTTTGATCAATAAGCATCACTTTCAGTGCTTATATTTAAGGAGACCTATTCTGTGAGCCAGGAAGAGAGCCTTGCCAGGAACTGAAGCTACACGTACTTTGTTTTCAGACCTACAGCCTCTAGAACTGTGAGAAATACGCATCTGTTGTCTAAGCTACCCAGTTTATGGTATCTTGTTATGGCAGCCTGAGCTGACTAATACATCTGCCAACATCATAATATCACCTCAAAATGAATTACTAGTCAAAATAATATGTAATGTAAATTCTGGACCCAAGGCAAGTTTTCTCTTTTCTGTTTAGAGTAGTAGAAATATACATAATGTAGCCAGTTCTTCGTGACTTTAACTTTACATTTTTCATTAGTCACAACATTAGCAGCTGTGTTTCTCCTTGTTAAAGGATCCTAGAAATAAATGCAGGTGTTCCAGGAGACAAATGCAAATGCTATCAGCTTCCCCATTTTTTAATCCACTGAGTGTTTAATTATGGAATGCTGTCTTTAAGTTTTATTTATGTTAATAGAACACCTTACAAAATAGATGAAGAGCAAGAGTTAAAATTTCAGAAAAGTTCATGAATTATTCTTATCATCAATCACGTCACTGTTGACAAATGCTCCATATGTTCACGTCTCATGCTTTCCTTGATTTTTAATGTGCTTTGAATATCAGTGCTTGAATAAACCATGTCTAAATTTTAAAAGGAAAATAGTAAGCTAATATGTAACTTTAAATGTTAATTTACCTTTCCTATCTGTTACAAAATCCTGATCTATATCCGTCGCTGTATTTACTTACATATGCATCTTACTTACTCAAATTAAATGGGAACAATGAAAGGCCGTGTGGCTAGGGTCCATGTCTTATACCATTTTCTGATTTTAACAACAACTAAAGGTCAACATTTCAAGAGATGTTTTGAAATAGTGTACAAAATTTTATAAATAAGAGTTATTCATAAAATATTCTGTAATTCTGCCTCTGCCTTTCACCAAGTGGCTGTGACTTGAAAGTCTTGGATACTTTGTGTGCACCGATAGAAAATAACTTCAGGCAAGTTACTTAGACTCACTGTGCTTTATTCCATCATTTAAAAGAATGATGTTAAAGGTACCTATCTCATTTTTGTTGGAGGGATTACAGGTTTTTTAACTGCAAAACATAGTGCTAGATATAGTAGTGCTATATAAGTACTAGCTACTATTTTCCTAATTATTATTATCATTATTAATGTTAATATTAACTTATTTTATCATTTATGGAAATCTGAGTACATGCTATGTGGCTTCTGCAAACATCCGCTGAACACAGAGGGATATATAACAAACCCAGCCAAATGAGCCTGGTCAGCAATTCTCAGTGGCTCCAAGTTCCAATCATTGTGATTCAGTCCTCCTGATCCATCTCTCATGAGGACTGATTTTAAGTGTATTTATTTTGAGAGAGAGACAGAGAGCATGAACAGGGGACAGAGAAAGAGGAAGAGAGAATCCCAAGCAGGGATCCTAATGTAGGGCTTGAACTCATGAACCATGAGATCATTACCTGAGGTGAAACCAAGAGTTGGAGGCTTAACCAACTGAGCCACCCAGACAGTCCTCTTAGGGACTGATTTATAGAAACACCCCAAGTTATTTTGCTCTTCAGTTTACCTCTTCTCATTCCCTTTAACCCACTCCCCATCACTGTCCTACTTCTCTCTTTTATTCTGTACCGTTCTATAAATTCAGAAGTGAATTTGTAATCTGTGAATTTGTAATCTGCACTGATGAGAGAGTTTACACGCTGCATGGAAAAATTGAGATTTGACTGAGTCGTTTTTTGAAGCTACTATTTATTTAGAATAGTTTTGCCATGTGGAGTCCTGGGTTTTTATAGTAATTATTTCCAATTCTCCCAAAACTTTTGTAAGAAGTGTGAGAGGGAGCATGCTTGAAAGCACATGGCTTGCCTGGTTTTAGGCAGCTAAAATGTGACAAATATTGTTTCACCTCTGACTTATAGGACTCAAAATTGTATGCTATTTTCAAAAGATTGATAGGATCTGGATATATGAGTGGAGCAGAAATGCACATCTCACACTTTAAAAGCTCTTATTGTGAAGTTTCTAGTAGGAAAATTAAAATACTGGTACAGGGGTCCACAGACTACAGAGTTATCTGTGAACAGAAATTGGGGAGTTTGTAATTTAAGTGGAAAGAGTATAGCTTCATTTTTATTAACCTCAAGGAGACATACATTATTTCTTTCAATCATAAATATAGGAAATAAATAAAAATAGCATATTTTTCAGTAAGAAAACTCATTTTTTTTAAATTTTATGTATTTATTTTGAGAGAGACAGAGACATTGTGAGTGGGGGAGGGGCAGAAAGAAAGGGAGAGAGAAGGTCCCAGGGAGGCTCCTTTCTGTCAGTGCAGAACCTGACGTAAGGCTCGAACTCATTAAACTGCAAGATCATGACCTGAGTTAAAACCAAGAGTGGGACACTTAACCAATTGAGCCACCCACGTGCCCTAAGAACTCAAAAATGTTTAATATAATCCTGCAGCTTTTGCAGATATCCCAAGTAATTATTTCTACTGATTACTACTTCAAATTATCATGGTTATTGAATACATTGCTGTATCTTATTTTACCCTGTTAGTAAGGAAGGACATAAATTCTAATTTCTGTGGTTTTATTTTTTATTTATTATTTGATAAGTGAATTTTATATAGTTTGTGTCCTTGCACAGTCACATCTTTTATGTTTTTGAAAATTATAGTGAAAAATGGTCCATTGTCTTCACTAGACTCTCAAAGGGGCTCATGTACAGAGAAATATAAGAATCTCTTTACTAGGATATATGGTACCTGAAAACATGAAATTTTAACAAATATATCCAAAACATGGGGTGATTTTGTTAGGCAAAAACAAGCTTATGACATCCTTGTATTTCACAAGGTACAGAGAGTAACAAAAATGTAATCATACTATTTACAAATCTAATTTCTAACATCCTACTTATGGGCTTGAAATAATGGTACAGGGCTAATATTATAATACAGTGGGTTAACAGATCCCAAGATACAACTAAAATAGATTTCAGGTATTTTTGAGAATATATTCATTAAACACTATCACAGTTTTGGGGTCAAAGGAGAAATGACCTTTGGAAAATACACAGTCATTTGCTGTCATCATGATTTCTATGCCCTGGATGGATATAAAAGGATATGAAATAAAAGCAACAAATAAGACTACATAAGATGTAAAAAAAAATGCAATGGAATAGGAATAAAGATGAGAATAATGTCCCTTTATAAAACAAAAGAGAACTTTCATTATACATATGAAATGCTTCTTGACTAACCTGAATAGTAATTTTGCTGAACAGCAGGGCCCAAGACAGAAGACACCACTTGCTGAAAGAAAACCTGGGTAGTGACCAGAAATTTGCTTTCCATCCTATTCAGTCTTGAGGATCTCACTGCCTATGAAGCCGCTTGTCATGAACCAGGGCATTTCAGAATTAGATAATAGAGAAGTTCAGTGAACTGTAATGTGCATTAAGAAATAGAGAATTTTTGTGTCACCTTCGGGGAAAACATCCTTTGGTTCCACTGAGATATGCTGTCACTGACCTGCATTAAACATAAAATGTAATATTGATTTTTAAATGCATTTTTTAATGTATTCTACACATACTACTTAGATGAGAAATCTTCTTTTATGCTTACAATAAAAACCTTGATATTTCTACATGATGACTCCACCAACTGATTTTAGATTAAGTCTTCACCAAGCCACAATGATTTGGTAATTTAACTAACTATATGAAACTAATCAGATATAACAGCCTATAGTTGTTAAGATCTGCTGTCTGTCCCAGATATAACTTAAACACTAGCACTAAATATATAACTATATCTTTTTGTATGTAGATATATGTATATATATAAAATCTCATTTGAAGAGATATGCCATGTGTGAATTGGCAAATGGTACCTGTCCAAAATAAGTGAGTCCCTATGAACACTTGCTTTTTGTGATTTTTGCTGGGATATGGTAGAAATACTTAAAAATTATTTTAAGAGAAAAAAATATTATCTCGTTTTACACTCTTCTTTAGTTATTGTTTTTGTACCTGATCGCTTAATTATTTGAACTTTTCTTAACATCTGCCTGGTGCCAGGGTATACTCTGCTGGAGTGGTCAGAATTTCTGCCAGCTAGTTACTCAGATCTAGTATGGAAAAGAATAATAAATTTACAGTTAAAAGATAGCATGATGTATCACAACACAAAGATATCTGCAAAATATCTGTTTTTGAAGTTTAGAGGTAATATACCTGGCACCTGGTAAATTATCTATCATTTAATAACAAAGTGGTAGTTAGTTGTTTTATTATTATATTATATTTTTATAAATTAGTTATGTAAATGAACAAATGGGAGGCCCAAGTGAGTATTCTCAGGAAAGAACATGAAAATTTCTTGTTGAGCTTGTGATATGCTTTAGTTCAGTTGTAAAAAACAAGTAGAATTTGTACAGGAAGAACATGATTGCAGAGATGGGCTGGGAAGTAAATCCCATAGTTCAACATAAAATACACTGTGCTAGAATTTGGAGAAGAAGATGGTATTGGTACCACCTTCAAGGAACTCCAAAAGAAGGTGTACCAGGAGCAGAACTACAATGGAGACATAAACAAAGGTTGGGGGGGTGGGAATAGAATATACAGAGATCCTTTCTGACTGGTACAAAATCAAAGTAATAATTCTAAATCTCTGGAAACATTACAATCAAAGACTTGTTGGTGAAAGCCCCCCAAACTAGTTCAAAGGCTATTAGAATGGCTAGATTTTTTAACGTGTAGGGAACCAAATGAAGGGTGCACAGAAGGAAGGGAGGAAGGGTAGGGGAGAAGAAAAAATATCCCCTTTGGTTTGCAAACGAAGAAACAAATTTGAGAGACACTGAAGCAGCAGACTTTAAAAGCATTCATCTTCAGTGGTGGAAAGCTAATAGAGGAAGGAGCCTAGTTCAGTCCTTCCCTAGCCCTCTGAGTTTCCTGAACCAATGCCTGTGTAAAGCACAATAGAAATGAATTACTAGAAAAATAAAGTGAAAATAAAAAGGTATAAAAATTTAATTTATTTTTGTTACCAGATGTAGCAGACATTAACTTGCATTAAAAGAATGTAAGAGCAAATGTAAGAAAAATGAAAAATCCTACAAAGCTATATACATTCCTCATTAAAGGGTACAAACCAGTAATTATCTAAACTTTAAATTTAAGCATTGTGAAATTATAACTAAACAAAGTTTTGAGTAGAATAGCAGCCGTTTATACCAACTACCTATATACATAACTTGAACTAGCAACACTGTGCCAATTGTTTAAGATTTTAATATGACAAGTGAGCTTGCTTCTTTTTAAACTTACCTATTTGCAATTGGATTGATGACAGTGCTGCACTAAGGGAATCGTGTGTAATTATATTTTTTATTTTTATTTTTTTTTAGTTTAGAGAGACACAGCGGTTGCATACACGCTAGTGTGGGAGGGTCAGAAGGTGAGAAAGGTGAGAGAGAGAGAGAGAGAGAGAGAGAGAGAGAGAGAGAGAGAGAGAGAATCCTAAACCAGGCTCCATGCTCAGCGTGGAGCCCAAAGTGGGGCTTGATCCCACGACCCTGGGATCATGATCTGAGCTGAAATCAAGAGTCAGGACACTCAACCAATTGAGCCACCCAGGCACCCCTACGGAATAATGTGCAAATTGTGTAAACTGCTTCTATGCTTTTTTAAAACAACTTTATTAAACAATAATATAAATATAAAAACCACATATATTTAAAGTGTATACTTTGATAAATTTTGACATATGCATACATCCATGAAATATCATCATAATCAAGATAATCAACATCTCCAACCCCACCCCCCCCCAGATTTTACTCAGGATTTGTTGGGATCTTTCCCTGCCACACCCTCTCTATTGGTCTCTAAGAAATGACTGATCTACTTTCTGTCACAATAGATTAGCTTACAGTTTCTAGAATTTCATGTAAATGAAACACTATATTATGTGTGTATTTTCTGTCTGAATATGTTCACACAGGATAATTGTTTCAGGATTCATTTATGTTGTTGCATGTATTCATTGTTCATTTATTTTTTTTAAGTTTTTATTTAAATTCCTATTATTTAACATATGGTGTATGTTAGTTTCAGGTAGAGAATTTAGTGATATACTAGTTTCAGGTAGAGAATTTAGTGATTTATCACTTGCATACAACATCCGGTGTTCATCACAAGTGTGCATTCATTTTTATTGTTTGGTAGTATTACATTCAATAGATTCGTTTATCCATTTACCTAGATTGTATCCTGAGATGTTAATATGAGTACAGCTGTTACGTATAAAAGTCTTTGTAAAGATCTATGCTTTTTTTTTTCCCCTCGGGTCTAGGAGAATGGTTGGAGCAAAAGGTGTTTGTTTAACTTCATAAGAAACTACCAAACTCTTTACCAAAATGGCAATACCTCTTTTTTATGCCCACCAGCAATGTATGAGCATCCCATTTCCTCCACAGGTGGGAACAGGCACTATTCTGAGCTCTGTATCAACTCCAGTTACTATTACCTGTGAGGACAGATGGCTGTTTTCCCAGGCTCCAATAGTTTCTTCACTTACATATGCTAAGCAGTACTCAGCTGAACACATGAAGGGGACTCTCTCCATGAATCTCTCTTATTTCTGCTTCTCTGTCTTGCAAACTAACTGCCTTGGCTTCTGTGGATACTCAACTCCATCTCCTTCACCTAAGGAACTTGTAGGTTCAACCTAGGCTCCAAATTCCACACAGCAGTTAGGAAGTCCCCTCAGTGTAGTAAACTGAGACAATCTTAGAACTCATCTCATTTGTGTTCATCTCTTAAGGATCACTCCTGTTCATGCTCTCACGTCTGTTGTCTTAAAATTGTTTCATTTATTTTATCTGTTTCAGGAAAGAGTGAATCTGGTCAAGGGGATGTCATCTTGGCTGGAATTTAATGTTTTCTCTGATATTTCAATGCATAAAACTATAGAAATTGTCAAAGTACCACCTTCCAAAGGAAATATGATGGGATTGAATAAGAAATTTGTTAAAAATTCAGGAATTTTAATTTATAAATATATATCTGTGTATACACATATATACACATATATGTGTGTGTATATATATATATATGTACATATATATATATATATTTCATATATGTAAGTAAATAAGCTAGGCTATAGTTTTAAACTTAATTTCCAACCCTTAACCGAAGGCATGTTTCAACATCGTTCTATAAGTCTAAATTAAAATTATATTATAGTTTAAATGGATTTGGATCCTTGAATTTCCTGTGTGAAGATGTTTATTTCATATAAAGTAAAAGGCAAAAAATGTTTTTATATGGTATTTGATGATAAATTTAGCACATGTCATGTATTTAGATCATTACCTACATCATTATTAAACACTGTTAAATTATGGAACATGTCATAACTTGCTATAGAAACTCTCTCTTATTTTCCATTTAAAAACATATTGCCTTCTTTTTCTTGGATGGAAATATAAAAATAACTTTAAAATAAGTAATTAAAAATAATTAGTATCAGGAAAATAAGTAGTCCTGCTATTCAGTGAGTATCTTTTAAAATTAAGACCAAATTGGTTTTAATCTTGCAGATACACTACACATTTATTCCATAGTTCAAACATTCCTGATAGGATTTCTCCAGGATATCCTTCCTACTTTAATATGTATTATCAGTTGCTTATGATTGACTTTTATATTATTATATAAAACAGAACAATTGTTAATGATATTATATTTTATATAATTTATAATATACTAGCCTCTTCATCATTTGCAATTTTATGATGCCACTAAACATACTGTTTATTTCAGTTGACTTTCTTTTTTCACAGAAATACTTCTTCAATGAAGGAAGCAATCTGGTGATTTATATTCTGGCATAGGTTTCTTTAATGTGGATAACTATTCTAGTATGTTTTTCTGTAATTGTAGTGGTGTCATCAGATTATATTACAGAACAAGTCTTAAACTCCAAATTACATATATTAACAATGTAAACCTTCATAGTTCAATTCAGTATTACTATTTATGAGCAATTAAGCTGAAAACATATCCTTTTTTCAATCACCATTATATTCAAATTGAACATATGCTGAAAAAATGTCTATGTTAGAGTCTATGCATTCATCATATTACAATGAAAGCTACATTGCTAAATGTATTTGATATATGACTTAGCCAGACTATCAGCTATGATGTCATTGGAAATTGATGCTTCAGCTAACTTTTTTGGCCATAAATTAACTCTTATCCAAATACATATTTTCTTTTTTTTTTCAATATATGAAGGTTATTGTCAAATTGGTTTCCATACAACACCCAGTGCTCATCCCAAAAGGTGCCCTCCTCAATACACATCACCCACCCTCCCCTCCCTTCCACCCCCCATCAACCCTCAGTTTGTTCTCAGTTTTTAAGAGTCTCTTATGCTTTGGCTCTCTTCCACTCTAACCTCTTTTTTTTCCCCCTTCCCCTCCCCCATGGGTTTCTGTTAAGTTTCTCAGGATCCACATAAGAGTGAAAACATATGGTATCTGTCTTTCTCTATATGGCTTATTTCACTTAGCATAACACTCTCCAGTTCCATCCATGGTGCTAAAAGGGCCATATTTCATTCTTTCTCATTGCCACGTAGTACTCCGTTGTGTATATAAACCACAATTTCTTTATCCATTCATCAGTTGATGGACATTTAGGCTCTTTCCATAATTTGGCTATTGTTGAGAGTGCTGCTATAAACATTGGGGTACAAGTGCCCCTATGCATCAGTATTCCTGTATCCCTTGGGTAAATTCCTAGCAGTGCTACTGCTGGGTCATAGGGTAGGTCTATTTTTAATTTTTGGAGGAACCTCCACACTGCTTTCCAGAGCGGCTGCACCAATTTGCATTCCCACCAACAGTGCAAGAGGGTTCCCGTTTCTCCACATCCTCTCCAGCATCTATAGTCTCCTGATTTGTTCATTTTGGCCACTCCGACTGGCGTGAGGTGATATGAGTGTGGTTTTGATTTGTATTTCCCTGATGAGGAGCGACGTTGAGCATCTTTTCATGTGCCTGTTGGCCATCCAGATGTCTTCTTTAGAGAAGTGTCTATTCATGTTTTCTGCCCATTTCTTCACTGGGTTATTTGCTTTTTGGGTGTGGAGTTTGGTAAGCTCTTTATAGATTTTGGATACTAGCACTTTGTCCGATATGTCATTTGCAAATATCTTTTCCCATTTGTTGGTTGCCTTTTAGTTTTTTTGGGTTGTTTCCTTTGCTGTGCAGAAGCTTTTGATCTTCATAAGGTCCCAGTAGTTCATTTTTGCTTTTAATTCCCTTGCCTTTGGGGATGTGTCGAGTAAGAAATTGCTATGGCTGAGGTCAGAGAGGTCTTTTCCTGCTTTCTCCTCTAGGGTTTTGATGGTTTCCTGTCTCACATTCAGGTCCTTTATCCATTTTGAGTTTATTTTTGTGAATGGTATGAGAAAGTGGTCTAGTTTCAATCTTCTGCATGTTGCTGTCCATTTCTCCCAGCACCATTTGTTAAAGAGACTGTCTTTTTTCCATTGGATGTTCTTTCCTGCTTCGTCAAAGATTAGTTGGCCATACGTTTGTGGGTCTAGTTCTGGGGTTTCTATTCTATTCCATTGGTCTGTGTGTCTGTTTTTTGTGCTAATACCATGCTGTCTTGATGATGACAGCTTTGTAGTAGAGGCTAAAGTCTGGGATTGTGATGCCTCCTGCTTTGGTGTTCTTCAAAATTACTTTGGCTATTCGGGGCCTTTTGTGGTTCCATATGAATTTTAGGATTGCTTGTTCTAGTTTTGAGAAGAATGCTGGTGCAATTTTGATTGGGATTGCATTGAATGTGTAGATAGCTTTGGGTAGTATTGACATTTTGACAATATTTATTTTTCCAATCCATGAGCAGGGAATGTCTTTCCATTTCTTTAAATCTTCTTCAATTTCCTTCATAAGCTTTCTATAGTTTTCAGCATACAGATCCTTTACATCTTTGGTTAGATTTATTACTAGGTATTTTATGCTTCTTGGTGCAATTGTGAATGGGATCAGTTTCTTTATTTGTCTTTCTGTTGCTTCATTGTTAGTGTATAAGAATGCAACTGATTTCTGTGCATCCAATCACATATTTTCAATGATGGCTAAGGCTAGTGTCTTAACAACTGTATATAAGTATTTGTTTTAGTCTTAATTTATTAAGAAGCACAAAGAATTCAGTTTTATATGTGAAATATTGCATTCTGTCTTCTATCAACTTTAAATATGGTTCCCTTTCTGTCAAAGAAATTCAAAGAGGTTTTGAAAACTTACTGGTTATACTTTGCATGCAAATGTCCCTTATAGAAAATTGCAATGAAAGTTTTCTCTCAAATGACATGCTCATATCATGGTTGTTTGTAGACCAACACTAATTCATGGAGTACCACAGGTATAGTGTAACTCTTAACAGCTCTGATTTTGGTGATATAATGAATACTGTCCCTATAACCAGTTAAAGGAAAATGGAAGGAGAATGTTTATGCCAACCAGCCAGGCTAATACTTGACTTCAACATTCTGTGATCAATATTCCTCAAGTTGCATGCTTTCATTGTGAAAATACTGATCTAAGGATTGAAGGGATTGATAGTAGTGAGAAGAATGGATATTTGTAATCTTGGTAAAGGGAATGAGTAGGGCTTAAGGGAATCATGAATATAGGACATTTGGAGAAAGATTGTTTTTGGATTTTGCCCTGTCATTATCTGGAAGAGTTTTTGAATATCATAATCTTTATCCATTAAATAAGAATTGGCCCTATTCTTTATATTCCAGTTGTTATAAAGTCTCTATTTAGTAAGAGAGAATATACCTTCACACCAATCTAGCTAGAGACTAAAACAACAGCCAAAGTCCTCTGAAATACTTAACATGCCTGGTAGTTATGGCTTGCTTTTCATCTCTCTGATTTAAATTTTTAAACTCTTGGATAGTTTTACTGCCCAGGATTGATGGGCTCCAGCAGAAGCAGCTTATCATTGTAAGTCACACTCGGTTGCCAGGCTTAACTCAAAGAAAATGTAAAATAACTTCAGGCCTTCTGATATTTCAATGCAGATTCTGTAATATGTACGAAAGAATGGAAAACGCACAACGTCATACTGAACTGCTCACTTAAGTTCATTGCACTTGATTATTCATGAATGTCTATAATATAATGTGAGGATAGAAATAATGTAAAATAATCTGGCTTGAAGAATAATAAGATAGGTTTCTGACATAATTTGGGGAACATATTATCTATAAACAATGACATTGTATGGTGTCCGATTTTTTTCATTTTGTTTTTACAAATATTTCCTATCCTGGCCTAGGAATTTTTATGTATAGAAAATATCATATAATAGGACTGTATCGATATTACAGACAAGAGTGCAAGGTGCAAGCCCACTGAAAGCCTCCATGAATGTAATGATCGTAATGTGACGCTCCATTCAGAGATGTGCTTCTTTGTGTCTCCCAGAGATATGTTTCAGTCACATGATCCTGCTGATCTACAACTTGAAATTCTTTGAATAGAAACAAACCCAAGAAGATTGTCCTTGGAACCTGGGAACATAGGGAAGACATTGCATAATTCCACCTGAAGTCAACTTAATTCATACGTTTACAAAGAGGAAACTGTATTTTCTTCTTACATGCTTGTTATAATAGATGCAGAGAAGATGAAAAAAGGCGTCTTGAGGATTTTGAACAGATAGTGCTTAAAATGGGAGATGGAAAAATAATTTCAGTGCTAAAAGCAGCACTTGTGATCTAAGACTATCTATATAATTGTTAAAATAGTTTCATACTCTGCGTATTTCAGTGATTGAATTCATTTTGGATAAAAGTATTTTAAAATATTAGTTTGTGATTTGATCTAATGCTTTAGGGCAAGTGGACAAAGTGAAATTAAAACATTTGCCACCTAGTGGCCAAGAAACATATGGCTCTTTAATTTTATTATCTAGAAAATGGAGGAGAAAATACCTAATTACCATTCCACTTCCTGTTTCCAAGTAAAGTGGAGGATTATATGTGCTGTTAAAGAAAATTTGTACCCAGAAAGGGTTAAACAGGCAACAGACGTTTTAGGCAGGATTATTGCAATAGGGTTAAGGCTATTGGCATAGGGAGAAAGCATGAACTCTACTCTGTGGAAACAAAAACCAGGAGAGTTTTTAATCACTTGGTGAGACAGTGGGAAAGCACTGAGGGACATTAGGGGTAAGTTGGTCAACGTGATTAGGCTACATTCATTTGCTGATGGTTCTTACAGAAGCTGGGATCCTACTCTCCTTGATGATTATAAATAAAGCATTACCTTCCTTGATCATATTTCAAAGGGATGGCTTCCAGGTCCTTAAGAATGGCATTCCTTAATTCCCGGCAAGAGGTGGGGAGATGATTTACATCTTAAAGAGTAGAGGAAACTTGACAATCTCACATTTTCTAAAGTAAAAGTTCTAAAAAACGGGAGTTCAGAGGCCTGTATTCAGGAAGAAACCTAATGCTTAGTTGAGTGAACAGAAATTTAATGCCATCTTGGTCAAAGCACATCTGTCCTGGCTCGTGCGTGGACACATACACAAACACAGTGTTTTTCCTTCTTTCTGCACTGTTTCTTGTTAACGTGATAAATGGTTTTGGCAGTTAATTTAGTTTTCATAAACTTATATACTAGTCAGGAGAAATGTCCAATGTAGATAAGTTTTGTTACGTTTAGTTTATTTTTATTTATTTCATTTATTGGGAGAGAGAGAGAGAGAGAGAGAGAGAGAGAGAGAATCCCAAGCAGGCTCCACACCCAGTGCAGAGCCGGATGTGGGGCTTGAACTCATTAACCGTGTGATTGTGACCTGAACCAAAATTAAGAGTCCATGTTTAACCAACTGAACCACCTGGGCACCCCCAAAATAAATACATTTCTATGTTTCCTTCTTATGCCTTTTATTTAAACTTTTCTAAAATCTTCAAATGGTTAAAATTTAAGAAATATGTTTTATTCCTCAGTTTTGAGAAAACTGTATTTCCTTATTCTAGCATTAAAAGAAGCATAACTCATTAAAACTCATTTTATATAAAGTTTTCTAAACTTCCCAGCTGACAATGAAACAGAACTTTAAACAAGGAGGTGAGTAATTAATTTGCTTCTACTAATTCTTTCATTGCAGAAGCTTGTAAAATTTAGGCTTTGGAAAATTTATTCAAATATAATAATGTTCCAATATCTTTTCAAACTCTAAATGCATCTATTTACAAGGTGTGGGGCTGGAAGTAAACAGAAATGAAAATATTTCAGATTACAAATGATGTGGATGAAACAATCATTGTATAGTAATATATTCTCATTTGGAGGCCATGTAGCATATTACTAATACTTACCTTTTTTTAATTTTAATTTTTTAATGTTTATTTATTTTTGAGAGAGAGAGTCAGAGACAGAGCACAAGCCGGGGAGGGGCAGAGAGCAAGGGAGACACAGAATCTGAAGCAGGCTCCAGTCTCTGAGATGTCAGGATAGAGCCCAACACGGGGCTTGAACTCACAAACTGTGAGATCATGACCTGAGCTGAAGTCGGACACCTAACTGACTGAGCCACCCAGGCACCCCATATTTATCCTTCTTTTAATCAAGGAGCAGCCATGACACCATTTTATACAAATATGACATGCCCCTTCACACATTTTTTCCAGATAGTCCTGGAATACCTCTCTTGCTCATAAAAGCCATTTCACGTCACTTACATTTCCAGGACTTCATCAAACCCTTCACTAAAGGATTATTCCCTACTCTGTGTGCTTGCTATGACCAATGCTGCCCTGACTGTAATATGTGTACTTTTATAAATTCTCCTTTTACTTCATGGAATTTCCTTCAAGTGAAAAATTGTTCAATTTTTCCTCTTATCCTGAATATCAGACAAAGAACACTAGTAAAATTAACTATGGAATTATAATAGACACCATTGAAGGCATATTTTCCTTCTTTCTTCTATTTAACGTTTTAAAAAACAATTACATAAAACAAATTATATGTATTATACACACATAAAATTATATATATGTATATATATGTATATATGTATATATATTTGTATATATATGTATATATATATATGTATAGATATATGTATGAACAAACATTATTTAGCAATAAAAATCAATGATGTGGGGCACCCGGGTAGCTCAGTCAGTTGAGCATCCAACTCTTGATTTGTGCTCAGGCCATGATCCCAGGGTCATGGGATCGAGTCCCATGTCCATCTCCACACTGAGTGTACAGCCTGCTTACGATTCTCTCTCCCTCCCCCCGTCTCTGCCTCTCCCTCTGCTCCTCTACTCCACTCATGCTATCTCTCTCTTAACAAAACAAACAAAAAAAAATGATGTACTAATCCATATTACAACATGGAAGAAGCTTGAAAACATGATAAGTGAAAGAAGCCACTCACAAAAGACCACATATTAAATGTATTATATAATTTCATTTATATAAAATGTCCAGAACAGGGAAATCTTTGGACACAGAAAGTAGATTACTATTTAGGTTATTGTATTAGATTGACACTTTGGGAGAGCGTGGATTATAGGGAAATAATAGCTAAAAGAAGCTAAAAGGGCTTCTTTTTGAGGTGAAATAATGTTCTATTGACTGTCGTGATGGTTGCACATATCTTTGAATACCCTAAAAAACATTGCATATATACTTTAAATAGGTGCATTGTAGGGGCGCCTGGGTGGCACAGTCGGTTAGGCGTCCGACTTCAGCCAGGTCACGATCTCGCGGTCCGTGAGTTCGAGCCTCACGTCGGGCTCTGGGCTGATGGCTCAGAGCCCGGAGCCTGTTTCCGATTCTGTGTCTCCCTCTCTCTCTGCCCCTCCCCCGTTCATGCTCTGTCTCCCTCTGTCCCAAAAATAAATAAACGTTGGAAAAAAAAATTTTTAAATAGGTGCATTGTATAGTATGTGAATTAGATATCAATAACGCTGCTAAAAAATTCATGAGTTAACATGTTAAGTAGGAAACAAGAAATATAGAACTTGAATTTTTGTTTCATATATCCTAAAAGTCAAGAAAAATGCATACCAAAATTTTCCTTGATAATAAGATGATGTTATGTTATCTGTGATTAACAAGATGATAAACTTAGAGTAAGGGTCTTTTTACTTATTTTTTTTATTATGAAGTCTTGATGAGACTGTTATTCACAGTATGATCTTTTAAAATATTATTTAGGGTTTCTATGATCAAAGAATGTGGGTGTAAAATTTATTCCTTTTCAGTATCTTTCCCCCAGAAGCATTTTATGTTTCCTATGACCAAACATTTCAATGTTTAAGTGAGGATATCTCTAGCTTTATTTGAATTTGTAAAGAAAAATTATTCCACAAGTTTAATTGACATAAGAATTGGGAAAAGAATCTCATTTATTCTTACATTTAATATTTATAAATTAGCTATACAGAAAACTATTTTTTTTAATTTGGTAACTATTAATAGTGTTAAATCACTAATGAAAAAATATCCAAATTTGCCTCCAAATTTGTACAAGATTTCCCTTTCCATTTACAGATAGTAGACTTTTTTTTTCCTTAGAAGATTCCCTGGAGAAGTTGAGCATACACATTTCTTACAGGTGCTCTCTGGAACAAAGATTAGGAAGGAGTCAAGGGAAACAAGGATGGGCAGAGGAGGAGGTTATGTTGGTATAGAGTGACCACATCCCATGAGCAACTCTGGAGCTGAGATGGCCCTTCAGAGATGTTTTTCATTGAAGTAAAGGACCTAGGACTTTTACACCCTCTCATTCACTCTGTAGAACTGGCCTGCCTCCAGGGGTGGGTCATTTCCTTGAATGAAACAATTCCCTTAAGCCATGGGAATCTGGGAAGGCACCATGTTGTAAACTCCCAGCAACCATGGAAATGGGGGACTCTGCCCTAAAGGGTGCATTTGGGTAGTGCATATACTACAATCGGCAAAAGAAAATGGATAAACTGAAAGAATATATTTAATATGTATAATGTGTTACATTAAGATATGGTAGGGGAAATAGAAGAATGTAAAATATATTTAAAAAAACTTGGGGCTCCTGGGTGGCTCAGTCGGTAAAGCATCCGACTTCAGCTCAGGTCATGATCTCATGGTCCGTGAGTTCAAGCCCCGTGTCAGGCTCTGTGCTGAAGGCTCAGAGCCTGGAGCCTGCTTCAGATTCTGTGTCTCCCTCTCTATCTGCCCCTCCCCCACTCACACTCTGTCTCTCTCTATCAAAAAATGAATAAACATTAAAAAAATTTTTTAAATACTTTAAAAAAATTTTAAATACAAAATTCCTTTATGTTGGTAATGAAATATATCATTTCTTTCCATTTATTTTGTACTTATATAACATTTGAAAAATTCATCCATATTCAGCCTTAGCATACATGTTATACACCAGTTAATTCATGTGATGTAACTTAATACTATCTCTAACGATAATCTAGAAATATTCAGATTCTCTTATTTTCCTTCCAAGTTAGATTTTCAGTGATTTATTTTATTTTTTTTATAGATAGAAGTCTAACTCATTTTTTAAATCTTTATTTATTTTTGAGAGAGAGAACATGAGCAGGGGAGGGGCAGAGAGGGGAACAGAGGATCCAAAGTGGTCTCTGGGCTGACAGCAGCAAGCCTGATACAGGGCTGTAAGTCAGGAACAGTGAGATCATGACCCAAGCCAAAGTCTGAGTCTCAACTGACTGAGCCATCCAAGCACCCTAGTTTACTTTTGACTAAAACCTGAAGAAAAAATAATCCTTTTCACTGCTAAAGGGATAACACTCTTTCTTTGCTTATATATACACTTGATGAATTTATATAGCCTCTATTACTTAGGTAAATCCTCTGCTATGTTTTCTTTTCCTTTCGTTGTATATTGTGTTAGCCATGTCATTTCAACTCCACCATCAGGCTCTTGAGGGTAAGGTCAGACCTTCTATATCTTTATAATTCAGACTGACAAGAATTGCACTCTGATTTATAGATGTTAAATCCGTGCTGGATTCTCAATTATTCTAGTAATATTTTTAGGAACTTGTTTTTTTTCAGAAATTTAAAAATACAGAAGAGCAGAAGTATATAAAGAATAATAAAATCAGGGCACCTGGGTGGCTCAGTTGGTTAAGCATCCAGCTCTTGATTTTGGCTCAGGCCATGACCACACAGTTCATGGGTTCAAGCCCAACTTTGGGCTCTCTGCTGGCAGTGCAGAGCCTGTATGGGATTCTCCCTCTTTCCCTCTCTGTCTCTGCCCCTCCTCTGCTCACATGCTCTGTCTCTCTCTCAAGATGAATAAATAAACTTAAAAAAAACAACAAAGAATAACAGGGGCACCTGGGTGGCTCATTTGGTTAAGTGTCCGACTTCAGCTCAGGTCATGATCTCATGGTTCATGAGTTCAAACCCCATGTCGGGCTCTGTGGTGATAGCTCAGAGCCTGGAGCTGCTTCAAATTATGTCTCTCTACCTCTCTGTCTCTGACCCTTCCCTACTCGAGTTCTGTCTCTGTCTCTGTCTCTCTCTCTTTCAAAAATAAACATTAAAAATTATTTGAAAAAATAAAAGAATAACAAAATAAATCACTTATATTTCCATACCCAGAATTGACAACCATTTTTATTTTGCAAATTTTCCAAGAAGACGATGACTTCCATCTCACACCAAATAGCCTAAGCCAAATTATTTAAAAGTTGTCATTCAGAATCTTCCAATAAAATAATTTGGAGTACATTTTTAAAATTATTGTCTTTTTTATTATTGCCTTTCTTCATAGATTTTGGAATTTGGGTTTGCCCATACATTTTGAGTAAGATATACATTTATCTAAATCCTGTCCCTATGTCCCTTGTGCATCCCCCCCCCCCCCAATATTTGACTTGGCAGTTACTTCCAAAAAATCCTCTGTGGGGCCTGTAAAGAAACAGATCTTAACATGTCAGTGTTAGCCCACGGTGATGAGAATGAAAACATGCGATCTTGACAGCTGACATCTGGTATCTGGACTAGTTCCCATCAGCTAGGTTGTCTTGCTCCCTTGCTGAAAATAAACATTTTCACAGAATACCAACATCAGATGTGGACTATCTGTGATCATGATGGAACAAGACCAAAACAAGACTCTTCTGCAATCAAGACCTGTGAAAACAAACCCACAGCACAACCGCGTCAATGACCACGCATCCCTCTCCAGCAGCTCACTTGAGTGGCTATTGCTTCTTCCCCAAAGACAGAAGAGCTCAGCTTCACTCCTTACCTCCGCTATAAAAAGCATTATGAACACCCAGTCACTCGATTCTTTCTGCTTTCTGACAACACCCACTCCAAAACAGACTCCCCTTTCTTTAAACCTTCCTCCCACTCACTGAATGATGCACAAATCTTATAAAGAGTGCCTCCCAGTCACTGTTCTGAGACACACCCTGGTTCTGACGGTTTGCAGTCCCCTGTGTCACATCGACAACTAAACACAGTTTTGCTTGACTGCAAGTGTGTGACGGGCGATCTTTGACTTTCTTTTGCCTCTACTGTGATACTGAATATCTTGGCTCAATTCAGGGGTCCAGGTTCTCTATGCCTAGCTCCCAGAAGAATTCAGCCTCAGAATTTTTCCATCTTTTCATAAACCGAAGAATTGTATTTACGCTGTCTGGATTTCCACGTTAAACCTGGATCAGGCTCCCATCTTAAGAGAAACCTTTTAAACTCCTTTATTCTACAACTTTGAATCAAAAGCCCAGCAGGTGTGCACTTCAGTCTGCTCAGCATTTTTGCTTTTCTCTTTATGTCCTGCAGAGATGTTTATCTTCTGTGAGATCCTCATTAAAACTTCTTGTTTTCCTCTTTATCTGTTACCATTATGTGTGGTAGGCAGAGGGGCAGTTAAACATAACTGAACCATCTTGACCAGTGAGATTGCATTCATATATTGGTCTTATTTCCCTCAAGTTTCAAAACAAAATAGATGGAATATTTATAAAATCAAAGTCTCTTTTGACAACCAGTACAAACCTATGCCTTTATTCTATTCCCAAGGTGACCATTCTCATGAGTATGTGATACATCTTTTCTGGCTATATTTTTCCACTTTTCCGCACAACATGTGCAACCATGTATGATATATTATTCTTGGTCTGTGTTTTAAAATTTACATAAATGGCATCATTGTCTTCATATCATTCTGTAATACTGTTTTTTCATTAGACCATATGATTTCAGATCTATCTACACTGGTATCCAGAGTTTTACATATTTCCTTCAACTGATACATCCTAGCCAATATATTTAAATTTTCTCTTTTTATTAAAGGATTTTGTTACCAGAAAATAAACATAGTATTATCATTTCTTATATATATACAAATATATATGTATATATGTATACATGGTTATTTTCTCTGAAATTATGATACATATTTTTGTGCACAAATTTCCCACATTTATAAGGTCTGTGATATATCCTTATGTAGTCTATTATCTATTTTTCATACCCTATTAAGGCAATTTGAAGTTTTTGCAAACCTTAACCTAAATCTTTTCTTACCTACCTTGCTGATTTTAATTACTTTTCTCCACTCAAAAGGTTAATACTTAAGTGAATAAGTTGATGTGTCCAATAACCTGGGGCAATGATTATCCCACAAAGTCCTAAATTCTGCAGAAAATTTCTGCCTGTCTTCCTAAGGTTTAAGAAAATCCTTCTTTACAAAAAAAAAACCTTGACTCTAGATCTGGCATTGAAATTCAACTTCTATAGATCCACCTTCTACCTTGTGGTCTAGCAGTTTTACGATGTGATTGTTCCTTCCTGAGAATACCTAAACAAAGTGTAACTAATTTAGAGGGTCAGGGGAAAGAGCAGATGGAATAAAAAGACTATAAATGTGTTGTGCAGACATGTCTGATTTAGGAAGAGAGAAAGATGATGGGAGGGCAAGTTTCAGAAGGATACAGCGTTTCAGGCACCTGATGTTGAATTTAGAATTTTATTTCCGGGGTGCCTCGGTGGCTCAGTTGGTTGAGCGTCCGACTTTGGCTCAGGTCATGATCTCGCAGTCTGTGGGTTCGAGCCCCATGTCGGGCTCTGTGCTGACAGCTCACAGCCTGGATCCTGCTTTCGAATTCTGTGTCTCCCTCTCTCTCTGCCCCTCCCCCGCTCATGCTCTGTCTCTCTCTCTGTCAAAAATACATAAACATAAAAAAAATTTTTTTAAGAGTTTTATTTCTGAGCGTCCATTTAGCAATTAAAGAAGTTGGCTATTTAATATTTCATATGTTGTCTCCTTTTTCCTCTCGAGTTCCTCTAAAATATATTAATTTTCAGTTCTTGACATGTAAAAACTTTCCTATAATGACCACTGTTATTTGAAGTCAAGATTTTGCCTTTTATAAAAACAGGTGCAACCTTACATAGGAAGCAGAAGCAATTCTGGGAGGAAACAGCAGGTGTGACATTTCTTAGCAAAAAGAAGCCCTGATCGTTGGTAGCCACGGTTGACAGTGTTTGGGTTCCCCTGCCAGAGACTAGGAAGTGACCGTGAGACTAACAACCTGAAAATCATTGATCCCCAAATATGGAATACAGTGCCAGAAGGTGGTCTCTTCAAGGTTTTATAAGAGACCCAAGGCAATGTTTGACAACTCCTCTCTTTATCATAAAAGTTACTAGCTGAACAGAATTCTGACCATTAGCTTTCAAAACCCACTTTCATTTCCCACCTTTCTACATTATTATATACTAAAATAGTTGCTAATTATAAAAAGCAAAACTCAATCCAGGGGCACCTGGGTGGCTCAGTCTGTTAACTGTTGGACTCTTGAGCCTGCTTGGGATTCTCTGTCTCTCTCTTCCCCTTCGCCCTTTCAAAATAAATAAATAAACATTTAAAAATAAAATAAAATAAAATACTCAATCCAAGAATCTCTGGCTTGAAATTGCAGGTTAGTCTCTTTATATTAATTTTGATTACTAATGAATTTAGACTTATACTATCATTTTTGTTCCTATTTAGTATGCATTTTCTTTGCTTAATTTTCTTTTTTTCTGATATTTCATAGATGTATCTAGTATTTAAATTTCTATTATTTCTCCACCTTAGAAATGTACCCATTTAGCTTTTACTGTAATGATTATCATATTACTATTAACATATGTATTCATTTTAGATTTTCTAACAAAGAATTTTAACTTCCTACTGATTCTCCCTTCCCCAACTTCCAGGTTTTGAACTTTAGAATGTTACTTTTGTCATGTTTTTAGGACAATAAATCATTATTATTTCATAATTGTGTCTTAGATTTATGTGACAGATTGACTAATTTTTGTGCTCATGCTAGATAATTGTACCTTTCTTTTCTTATCTTGGTCCACATATCATTTTTGTTGGAGTATGTGCTACAGTTATAGTGGGTCTGTGAGCAGTGAAATTTTTAGTGATATATTCTAACAAGCTTTATTTCACTCATGTGCATGAAGATACAACAGCTTGTTATAGGATTCTAGGTTCAAATTTTTAGTCAGTGTGTTAAAGATGTTATTCAAGTCTAGTTTGCTCAGATAAGAAATCTGAGTCATTCCCTGCCAGTGTCTCATAGACAACCTCATTTTTCACTCCAAATGCTTTTCTGGTTTGTCTTTCCCCTCTAACTTCCAGAGTTCATTAAAAAAAAAAATTGGGGAGGGGGGGGCCTGGGTGGCTCAGTCGGTTAAGCGGCCGACTTCGGCTCAGGTCATGATCTCGCGGTCTGTGAGTTTGAGCCCCGCGTCGGGCTCTGGGCTGACAGCTCAGAGCCTGGAGCCTGTTTCAGATTCTGTGTCTCCCTCTCTCTGACCCTCCCCCATTCATGTTCTGTCTCTGTCTCAAAAATAAATAAACGTTAAAAAAATTTTTTTTAAACATTGGGGTATACATGCTTAAAAACACATCCTTCTCAGGATACATCCAGTTTTCAACCATAGGGATTAATTGTCTTTCTTGAATTTCCCACAATCTTCTATCATTTAAGTCTCATCCATTCTCTATTCACAGCTTTGAGAACTCTAATGATACATGTTTTATCAGTAAAGCACCTTCTCTCTTAAACTTTGCTTCTGTTTTATGCTTTCTATCCCTCTAACTCTGTTGATGCATCTTGATACATTTCTTCAATTCTACCATCTAGTCTACCAATTCTGATATTAGCTATTGCACACTCAAATTTTAGGACTTTTTATTATTTTTTCCAATGACTATATTTTTCTTAAAACAATTTCCATTTTTCAAGTACATCTTGAAAGTATATCTTTTTATTTTAAGGATATTATCTCCCTACCTCTGCTTAAACTGTGGACATTTAAGAAATACTCTTACATTTTTAAAACATTTTTAATGCATTATTAAACTAAGTTAATCAAGTATAAATTTGCCCATTTGTTGGATATGTGGCCAATCATATCTATCTTATATACATCATGGGGCCAGGATTCCCCTTGGAATTAAAAATAATTTTATAAACTCACCTTGAAAAACTTTCTTTTCTCCCTAAACAAACCAGCCATGCAAGCTGTATATCTCTTTATATCTTACTCAAGACTTAACTGCTCTGGGTCTCTCCAGCTGTACAAAAAGTATAGTTGTGCTTCTAGGGTTATAACCCAATTCCTTGTCAAACAGATACCTTTATGTTTCCCCCAATCCCTTTCATAAATGAATACAACCTTTCCAGGTGCAAGTTTAGGATAGGGGAAATAGCCATTTGGCCCTAACCCATAATCTTGGAGACCAACACCCACCCAGATTAATGTATGGATCCTGGTTTATTTGCATGGTATGTTTAGCTCCCATTCTAAAACAGGCATTAAAGCATCAGTTCTAATTCTATATGCTTGATATCCAGCCCTCTTTAGACCCCCAATTTAAGATTATAGATTTTTTTCTTCACATTAAGTCCATAATGATTTTCTTTGTATTTATTATTATTAATAACATATCTTAACATTCTTAACAAATACCCTTTATGATGTTTATCTATGTTTTGATCAGAGAAAGGATTTTCTCACTGTTCCAAGAAACTCAGTGGTAATTTTTTATTAACTTTTATTGTCTATAAAAGTAGATGCTTTTGTACAGGATCAAGTCTCTATTCTATAGTATTCATTATCTTCCTATGATTTAAAATACTAGAAGAACTACTCCAGGTTCATGACTGAGTATGTTTCATTTAAATTGGGTTACCAACGTATCAGGATTCTGGCCCAGAGAGTCATGACACTGAGGTTTTTCTTTCCAGGAAACAACTTTATTGGAGCCAGCACTGCTCAGCTGGGTTCCTACAGGAAAGAGCCCTGAACTCCAAGTGGTGTAGTTTTTTATACCTCTTCTGTTTCTTTGTCTCCCATATATGGTAACACACAAACTTGCGGTCTGATTAAGTGGTCTCATGTTACAAGATCTGAGGGATATTGTCACATACTCATATAGCCAGGTTGCATTCAGGGTTTTTTTTTTATTTCTCGTTTTTTGTTTTTTGTTTTTCCTCTCTCCTTAGGAAGGGGACCCTACCACACTAAAGGTATTCTGATAAATATGAAGGAAAAGGAGTAGAGGGTGAGGAGAAGGAGGAGGAGAAAATGAGGATGAGAAAGGAGAAGCAGAAAGAATAAAAGCTTACATCTTAAAAATGCAAAAGAGCTCTTTTTCCCCCCAAGAACGCTAACCTTACCCAACATAACTAGTTCTAAAGTGAAAATTAGTCACTTTTATCCATATAACCCCAGTATGTAGCCAAGAGCCTAACACATAGTAGATGGTCAAAAAAGTGGGCATTACTTTATCATGTTATTGCTGGGAAACATTGTGAAATTGCAGCTGATACTGCAAAAACAGTTTGAGGTGTACAGTCATTACAAACAAATAGATATAGTGTGAGGATCTCATGCCTGAATTCTTTAATTATCTGTGGCTGGGAAACATGATAAAATTTGGTATTCTCTCTTCCAGGGATGATGAAGAAAATGTATTCCTGTGTTGACACTTGTCAATTGTTGTAGTTGTCGAGATTAATGTTTAGAAAGAGTTGGCCCTTGTTTCCAGGCCCTGCAGATACAGTGACTTCTTAAGAAACCCATGGTTCCTAGACCAGTTATAGAACATCAGTAAATCTAAATATATTCACGTTGCCCTAATGCCATTGCTTCAGCTTGCAAAAACGAACTCTTACTGTAAAGAGCTCTTTGATATTAGAGACTATTCATCTTTGCATTTGCCCTAGTAGTAAACGTAGTCAATATTTATTACTATCTTCTCCATAGCGTTTATACTTCGTCCATCTCCCCCTTTCAACCCATTCTGAACACAGAACAATATGGAACTGCAGCAGAAAACAAAAACCAAACAAGCAAAAAAAAAAATCAGATCCAGTTGCCACCATCAGGCCTGCAGTAAAATGCCCATGACTTTGTCAGTTTAATTTAGTTCTTTTGCCTCAAATCCCAGGGGTACCCCCTTTTAAGCCTTTTTCATCCTCCTTTTTCTATCATTATCCAGTTCTGAGTAACCTTCATGAAATCTGCTGGGGCCACATTGTTTTAAAAAGTAGGTTAGTGTCCTTTTGTCTATAAGATTTTCTTCTCTCTTTTTTTATAGAGTTTGATTAATATAATAAAATTATAAGAATAGATAAAAATATATGTTGCCATAGAAATAATAAAAAATTGCTCATGACACTTTTTCTATAAAAACTTACTCTGTTCGAGATAATTCTTCCTTGTGCAGCCTCAAAAGTTTATTTTCTGACAAAGTAAAATGAACTTAATTATACAGTTATCTCACAGTTCATTGCCTCTTATGCAAGCATTAGAGAAAAACTGGAGCTTACACTGATTCAGAAAGTATTATTTATTAACTTTTTTGGTAAATGTAATGCTTCCACAAGCAAAAAGGAAAAATCAAGTTATTGTACTCTGTTCTGCAAATTAGTGTTTGGCAAGAGGACAAATTATTGGTGAATGCATATAATAAGATATGAAAATGGAGCAATCAATCATTGTTGATTAATTAATAGTACTAAGTGCTATATATCCTGGTACACATAGTTTTAGGGTTTAGTATTTTTAGTGGCCAGTCTTACTCCCTTATATAAAAGTACACGTAATTCATAGATCTTTCAGCACTACAAACAGAGGATCTTTTCAGTTACTTATGCATTCGTTAATATTTCCATTCAGTAGAAATTAGTTGACTCAGCTAGGAATCTAAAAATGTGTTTGCTAGCAAAGAAAGAAGGCAGTTGGCAGACATTCATAGTCCAATTATTGTTTGACTTAAACACTCTAGTTGCCAACTACAAGAGAAACTGGAAGAAAAAGAGCAAGAATAGGCTTAAAATTAATTTGTTGATTTGATGGAAAAGCACAATACAGTTTCACTACATTAGTTGCTTTTCATGTTTTCTTTCACTAGACAATTTTTTTTTCCAGTCTTGAAGATTTGGAAATGATGTCTTGGTACACAGTTACAATTTAAATCATGTAGCCATTTGTTGTTTTCATTTAAGAGAAACAAATTCCCAATTGAAATAGAAGGGAAACAGAAGTTCCTGCAACATCTCTTTATTTATCATTGAAAAGAAACAAATGTTTGGCTTTTCCAGGAAATCTAGAGCTACTTTACAGCTAGAAAGGCTGAGGATCATCAAGAATTGGGGAATTGAACATCCAACAAACATCTCTTTGCAAGAAGACTTAGCAAGGGAGGTAAAAGGTGCATACTTTCAATTCTGAGAATTTTAATTGTACATTTTAACCTTTAGAATTGTTCGCAGAACAGAATACAAAGGGTCCAAACATCACATTCTGTCTTAGTCAATGCTGTTTCTCTCTATTCTTAAAGTGCAATGGCTCAACCTCCCATTGATTGTATGTGATAACTGCAAGCAAGGTGCTTAAAAAGTGCTTTTCCCTTAATTTTTATGGAGGTTTAAACCACAGGATCTATTCAACTGAGAGTAAGCGACATCTCTTTTGCAAAGGATCCAAATGTTCCCAGTGTGTTAAAAAAACAAAACAAAAACCTTTAAAAGCTGTCTTAATGTCTTATCCGAATGAGGTTTCCTTAACTTACTAATGCAAACACAGTTTAGTCCTCCCCGTTTCAGGAATTGGGAGTTTTTCTGTGGCTGGTGGGATGGACTGTGACAAAGTGTTGCAGATTTACAAAATATGTACTAAAAGCCATATATGTCCCCCTTATGACCTTTACTGCAATCCTAGTACTATGGTCGGAAACTATTTTTTAAAAGTTATCAGTATATTTCTTAACATGCTCTTTCTAAGGCTTGCTTTAGAATCAGAGTGTTTGTTAAAAATGGAGACATGATCCCCTACCAACTGAATCTATGTTTTGATGTATGAGTCTAGGAAGCTGGCTTTAAAAAAGTCGCCCAAGTGAATCATGTGCATTCTGAAATTTTAAAAACTATTTTTCAAATTTATATCACATATATGCTTGCTTTACCTGTCTAATCATCAGATATCTATAAGTTACTGGCCAAATAAGCTAAATAATTACCTAATAAGATGAAATTAAAAACGATGCTAAAAAAATCTTCATTTAAGAATTTTCTACAGGGAGTGATATGGATTCAGCTTCCATTTTCAAATCTGCTCTAAGACTTTAGGTAAAGTTACTTCACCCCTTTAAGTGCCAGTTTATGGCTGTTATAAAGATTACAGAGATAATATATGCAGAGCACTTGGCACTAGTCAAAGTGAAGTTAGGCAATAAAAAGACTCAATGCCATTTATTGAGTATTTAATACATGCCAGGCTCTCTTTTAGGTGCTTTGTATGTACCAACTCATTCAAATCTCACAGCAAACCTGTAAGAGATAGTTTTTTATCTGCATTTTATAGATAAGTAAACTGAGGCAAATGTGGGATTCTAAAACTCTCTTTTTTAAAGTTTATTAATTTTTTTGAAGAAAAGAGGGAGAGTGCAAGTCGAGGAGGGCAGAGAGAGAGAGAAAGGGAGAGAGAGAATCCAAAGCAGGTGCCATGCTGTCAGTACAGAGCCCAACATGGGGCTTCATCTCAGGAACCATGAGATTATGACCTGAGCGGAAATCAAGAGTCAGATACTTAACCAACTGAGCCACCCCCTCATCCATAAAAATCATTTATTCTAAACTACTGAGCTGATAAGTGGACGACCCTAAAAGTAGGGCTCCAATCCAAGTAATGTTCTTGAGAAACATAATTAATACTGGTAGGGGCTGCAGAAATGATACAGGGAAACAAAGATAGTATAAAAAATTCACTATTAGCCAGCTAACCCTGTGGGCAACTCGACTTAATATAATGAGAAAATTGATAAACATTGTAAATGCCACACCAAGGGAGTATCACAGCCAGCAGACAAGGTAGCTGGAACAATTTTAGAGCAATACTAAGTCATTAGATGAGGGATGCTCATGTAGATTTTAATTCCTGGGCCAATCACATGTGGACAGTCTTGCTTTGCATTGACGAAAAAAGAAAAAGAAACTTCAGGTACACAAATGTAAATTCTGGCAGTAGGAGTATAACAGAAGCAGACAGAAAGTTCCCAGGAATATGAGTTGGACACAAAGAGCCTTTGCTACAGTGACCCAACTGGAATTTTCTCTCTACCTCAGTAGTATAAAACCATATCTAGTATAGTCTATTGTATCTCTATATTTTAACAGAACCCCAACACAAACATAGCTCTAATAATTTTAGTACAGTTCATACGTCTTAACTAATTTTTTTGGCTCTTGGCAGCCGTTTTGCCTCTGATATGACAAATTTGTTTTATTTATTAACATTCATCGCTAGATGACTGAGTGAATCAACATGCATAATAAATGGGCTCTGAACTCAAGGAGTATATAGTGTAAAAGAAGTGTTAGTTGGTTCACGGATACACCATGAACACCTAATTCACATAACTTGAGTAATTATGTATAGAGTTAGCAACCATAATGTTTTTTAGTTGAAGTTTTAAGTCAGAACTTAAAGCACTCAGTCTACATATAATTATTGGACACCTTGTAAGCCATTTTTGGTTTATGCACTAAGAGTAAAATTAAAAACTATGATGATAAGGCTCACATCTCATACAGTGAGAGAAAGAAAGAAGTACACACACACACACACACGCACACACAAAGATAATTTAATGGAGGGCTGAGTAATATGAAAAATACAGGTGTGCCCTGGTGGCCCAGTTGGTTGAGTATCCGATTCTTGATCTCAGCTCAGGTCTTGGTCTCAGGATCATGAGTTCAAGATCCAAGTGGGCTTCAGACCCAGCGTGGAGCCTACTTAAACACACACACACACACACACACACACACACATACACACACGCACAGAGATTAAATTGATAATCATTGCATACCAATGGCTACTTTAGATCTGATGGTTAAGAAAAACCTACAAAGCCATTAATGGAAAGAAGAATGATGAGAAGTAAGCAGCCTTGCAAGGCACTAGTGAAATCTAGAACTCAGGAAAATGATCAAGATAGAAATACAGAGTAATGGAAACCTAAATTGAAGTCAGGAGAGAAGGGACTAATAAGAGAAAAATTAGTGAAAGCTTCCACGTATTCAGAAACTACTGTATGCCAGAACACTTACGTATATCATTTGTTAGTTCCTCAGTAGTTTTGGAAGGTGATGTGTCCATTCTTTATAAATATGAAAATGAAGATATAACACTGTAATGATAAAGTTGAGCAAAGATCACACACAACCAATGGTGACAAAATCTGAACCCAGATCTGTCAAAGTTGAAATTCCTTTACTTGTTCAGTGGTTTTTAAGGCTGGATGAACAGAGGAATCCTTTGGGAATACCATGACTTAACCCTGGAAGATACTGAATTAATTGGTCTGGGTCAGTTTAAGCATCGGCATTAACTCCCAGTTACTCTAATGTAAAGCAGAGTGGGGGTTCATTTCCAGCATCTCATTTCAAAGCAAGTAAAGGAGACTAGGGATTGGCATTCTGGTAGGCATGTTGTGCATGCCACTTCATTTAATTCTCAAGTAATTCTACAAAGTATTATTAAGTGCACTTTAAAAAGGCCAAACATGGTTAGGCTAAGAAACTTTAAGCATATGCTAGGAAGTGGCAGAGCCTGGTTGCTGACAGTGTACTTAAGTAAAAGTCATATTCACAAGCCTGTTGGCATTCATCTTTATTAATGAACACTTGTGAATATTCTCATTTAGAGACAGACATCTAGAAGGACCCCATGGACTTTACAAAACACAGATATGGCCTGTCTTCGTCAAATTAGTGTGACCACCATATCCTACTTATTCTGCGAGGATTAAAGAATGCATCATGTATTATCACTCCATAATTTACAAATCGATTTTAATTCATCAAGATAAGGGATTTACTACATTGTATATTACCCAACAGATTTTAGCATCCTGCTTTACACATTCCAAACTATGTTAAATGCCTGCCTACTAAAGCTGACCCTCTGTTTCTCCTCTTAGAGCCTAAAAAAGAGATTTCCACTTCAGACAATGTTGAGCTAAGTGTTTTGGATGACTCTTCCACTGAGAAAGACTGGATAAATAGCTTGGGGGATGCAGGGCTGTTTCAAATTTTTAGAGTGCTAATAAAGACACTCTAAAAAATGTCAACAGAGACTATAAACCATGTGGGTTCTCTGCTTTTCTGTTAGGGTCACCTGCCAACTTTAGGATTAGCAGACTTTTTCTGTAAAGGATTAAATAGCAAATATTTAGGTTCTGTGGCCCTTCGGGTCTCTGTTATACTTTTCAATTCTGCCGATATTTTTTGTGAAAAAGCAATCATAGACACTATGTAAATGAATGGGTATGACTGTGTACCAATAAAATCTTATTTACAAAAACAAGCAGCATGTCAAATATTTCTTCTGTTTTAAGAGAAGAAAATTTAGTTTGCCAACTTCTGATCTAGGTGGAGGAAAGAGTTTCAGAAGCCAATAAAGGTTGGGAGGTCAGGGTTAGCTGGTAAGCACGTAAGAATTTCAGTGAAACCTGAAAGTATGAACTGGAAATATCTGATCCTCAGAAGATCTGAAAAACAGTTTAAAAATTTTACAGTCCTGAATAATATTGCTAAATTGCCAATGATGTTGTTGAAATACTATACACTAACCTTCTGTATACAGTAATATAAATCCTGTCTGTAAGAAGATATAAATTCCCAGAGTTTTAAATTATGTATGTATTTTTTTATATATGATATATTAAATGTCAATGGAAAAGGACCAGATACACTGGAGACAAGTTTATTTGATCGAAAACAAGAGAATGTATCTGTAAAAAGGAGTTACTAGAAATAACTAAATGTAAAATGCTCAAGAAAGAAAAGACAAATTTGAGAATGTTAGTAGGTAATTAGAAAATTTACAGAAGCTCAAACAGGGAATTTTATAATTGAAAAACAAAATTCCACAATTCTGTTTCACAGTAAATTAGATCTTGCTGTATGTAGATAAAATAGAAAAGAATATAACTCAGAAGTAATTAGATAGAATATGGTACAAAGATGAAAAAGTTTAAGAATATGGAAAAGAGAGTTAGGGGTCTACAGACTAATATGAGAATATCTGACATTTATGTCATAGGAGTCTCAGAAGGGGAAAAGAAAGAAAATAGGGACATATAAAAATATATTTGACAAAATAAAGATTAAGTTTTTCACAAAATTGATGAAAGAATGCTAGAGATTTAAGAATCTCAGCAAATTTTAAGAAGCAAAAATATAAGAAAAAGCACACTAAGGCACAAAATAATTAAAACTGCCAAAACAAAATACAAAGGGGCATTTTTAAAGTAGTGTGCTAGTGAGGGTGGGGTGGGGATAGCATTTACTTTCAAAGGGGCAGCATATAAAACAGCAGCTGACATCCCAAAAGAAATATTGAATGCCAGAAGACAAAAGAATTGTATTTTCAAAGTGCTGAAAAAACTATCTGCCAGCTTAAAATCCTATACACAGGAAATAACCATTGAAAAGTGAGATAAAGATATTTTAAGGAAACACAAATTATCTCCAGTTTGTTATCCTAGATCTGCACCCAAAATAATACTAACGAGTGATCCTCAGGAAGAAGACAAAGAATTCCATTGTGAAAATTCACTAATGCAGGATAATTTAGAGAACATTTACTTACAATATCAGAATATATCTTTTTTCTCCCAATAATCATGGAACAATTACAATACAACTGATCAAACATAAAGTGTCAACATATTTCAAAAACTCAAAATCATACATTGTATTTTTCTGATGTAAAATAAGCTGAAGTTAAATTTATAAAAACATCACTGGAAAGTCCACAAATTTTTGGAAATTTAGAAATGCACTTCTAAATAACCTTTGGATAGAAGAAAGAATAAGCAAAATTAGGAAATATTGAAATGATTAATAATGAAAATACTGCATATGGGAATTGGCAATATACAGGTAGCCTGTGCCTAGAAAAAAACCATAACTTTTTGTTTTTAATGTTTATTTATTTTTGAGACAGAGAGACAGAGAGACAGAGCATGAGCTGGGGAGGGGAGGAGAGAGAGACACACACACAGAATCTGAAGCAGGCTCCAGGCTCAGAGCCTTATGCAAGGCTCGAACTCACAAACAATGAGATCATGACCTGAGCTGAAGTCCGATGCCTAACCGACTGAGCCACCCAAGTGCCCCCAAAGCTTAACTTTCAATACAATTATTAAAAATAATAAAGGCAAAGAAAATCAATCCTCTAAGTGTTCATCATAAAAACTTAAAAAAAGAAGAGATTTTGTATAAAATATAGGATAATATAAATAAAAACAGAAGAAATGTATGAAAAGGAAACAAATAACAAGAATGAACTAGCCCAAAAGTTGGTTCGCTTAGTAGTATAATACCAGTGGATTAACCTGGGATTGATAACATAAAAACACTCTAATGTAGTATCAGGAAAGGAAGAACTTCACCATGGAACTCACAGATATTTTAAAAAATGATCTTAAATATCATGCAGTAAATTAGAAGCTTAGATGCTTTATGTATATGATCACAAATTTGAATCAAGAATGAACAGAAAATTGAAAAGTTTCATAAATGTTAAAGAAATAAAGCATATTTAAAATTTCCTGCAAAGAAAATTCCAAACTCAGCCCCAAACTTACTGGTGAGTACTACCAAATAGTAAAGGAAGAAGTAACATCTATCCTTGAGAAAAATTTTTAGATGTTTTAGAGAGAGCAGTAAAAGAAGAAACATTTTGCAATGTATATTACAAGGCCAGAATAAATTTGTAACCCAAATCTGGCAAGGACATTATTGGAAAGAAAAAAAAGATAAATGCTCCTTATGAACATAGATACAAAAGTATGAAGCAATACAACAAATTCAATAAACCTGAGTTCACTGAACTGAACCTTCCTACAGAACAGGAATTTGCTTCATAAGGAATTTTTATTCATCTATTATAATGTCATTTTAACATTCGAAAAACATCACCATGATATACCATATTAAAAGAATAAATAAAAATCATTCATTCAATTCAACAGATGTAGGAATAGCATTTGATAAAATGAAATATGGTTATTAAAAAAGGAATATTTGTATAAAATTTCTTAGCAATCTTAGCAGAATAGCACAACTAGTGAACTTCCTTAATCTGGAAAACATTTAACAAAAACCATATCTGATGTGATACTTAATAATGACATATAGTTGGTGCTAAATAATATCTCCTTGCTTCCCCTAACACTTATAATAAATGAATCTCTGTATGTTGGACATGCATTACTTAATTTAATCATGTCAGCATCCGCGGTAGCCAGTTTCTGAAGTTTTAGCAGCAAATACAGTATAATTATACCATTAAACTAATAAAAGATTTAGAATGTTTACCTTCTCATTTCTCTTCCCTTAGACTATTTTAACACCTAACCCACTGAAAAATTAAGAATTAAGAGTAGCCAATGTAAACAGTGAGAAAAACAAAGACAGCAATGAACCCTACCTTTTATTAGATTGCAAGCCATTTGGAGCAGCTCATATTTCAGTTTGCCAATGGAGTGGGTCTTTACCAGAATGATTGTTAGCGTACTCTTTGGTCAAATTTTCTGAAAATGCTCGTTTTTCTGATGAATAGTAAACATTCCAAGGAAATCACAGAGCCATTTTCAGCTAAAACCATTCAGCTCTGGAGGTTTGGCTGGACAAAGCTTCCAGAAGAGTTTGCTATAGCTCTTATCTTTATTTGCTTTGACTTTAAATTAATCTCTGTCATTGTATAGTTTGCTTGATTTACAGTCATTATGAAAGGTTGAAATAAGGCAAATGTTTGCTTGAGGGACATTATTGCTTCAATTTGAAAGGAATTCACTCCTAACAACTCTGCTTCATGGCATAGAAACAGTCTAATCACATAAATTCAAGTAGAAGAGCTTTAAAATATGGCCATTTCTGCTCCCTGGCCTTAAGTAAATGTTTTTGAGTAATGTCTTTGCCTTATTTGTTTTGTATTCCTTTCTGCTTTAAGGTGCTTTGGGCAGCTTTAGCTGATGGTTGCTTATTTCAAAATAGGTTTCTCTGAGTTTCTTTTATTATTATACTATTTTTCTGAAACAAATGTAGCCTTCTATTTTATTTGAATATCATTATCAACATTCTTTTTGTTGCAATAGAAAGTTACTGAGGAATATATCATCATTTTTTTTTTTTAATTTTTTTTTTCAACGTTTTTTTTTATTTTATTTTTGGGACAGAGAGAGACAGAGCATGAACGGGGGAGGGGCAGAGAGAGAGGGAGACACAGAATCGGAAACAGGCTCCAGGCTCCGAGCCATCAGCCCAGAGCCTGACGCGGGGCTCGAACTCGCGGACCGCGAGATCGTGACCTGGCTGAAGTCGGACGCTTAACCGACTGCGCCACCCAGGCGCCCCTATGTCATCATATTTAAAAGATGTTAAAATTACATACGTAAGTTCCTGGTACAGAATTTTTTGTCATGATTAACAAACAAGCAAATTGATCAATCAATTCATTCATTTTGAGACCAGTTCTTTTCAGTATAGAAAAAAGAACCATCTGTTCCACATATCCCTCTATTTTGCCTTTGATAGCAATTGGTAACACCAGAAGCATAGACAACTCTTAGGTATCCCTTTTTCTGTGTTGTTATTTTTGTTTTTTTTAATTTTTATTCATTTATCGAGAGAGAGAGAGAGAGAGAGAGAGAGAGAGAGAGAGAGAGAATCCCAAGCAAGCTCCATGCTGTCAGCACAGAGCCTGACACAGGGCTCAAACTCACGAATGTGAGATCATGACCTGAGCTGAAATCAAGAGTCAGACACTTAACCAACTGAGCCACCCAGGCTCACCAAGTATTTTAAAATTTTTCATTCTCTTTTATTATTTTTCCACATTTTGTTTAACCCATCTCCACTGCAATGTTCTTTTCCATTCCTTCCATTCAGCAGGTAGTGGAAGCAGAAAGAAATGAAGCTTGGAGTTAATAATTTGAGACTTTACTGCATCTTCCATTAGCCACAATTCACTGAACAAATTGGCCTCTCTGGTAGACTACTTAAGTAAATAAATAAAAGTTTCCTTGGCTTGCTTGCGGGATCTCTACTTTTCCAGCATTTATGATACATTGTATTAACTAATTTTCCAAACCGCATGTATTTTAATTTATAAAGATTATTCTAGTATCTCCAGATACCCAGTACCAGTTAAGAATGGAGTTCTTGCAGATAATTTAACAGAGAAGATAAGTGAAATTTATGATTTATGAGGGAAATAACTACATGAATATTTTGCATGGGTAGCAGGAAAATGTAGATTCCAGTGGAATGAAATTGCATTTGTTAACCTAGCTTCAGGGACATTGTGGTACTGCCCCAACTTTATTTCTGTGTGAGTTCCTTTCTGCCATTACAGCAGCCAGCCCCAAAAGAGAGTTTGCTTTCTCAGGTCCCCAACCTGGAACTGTCCTCTGGGTCTTTATAACCTTCAAGGTAATACGATTTGCAAATCCATCACACCAATTCCTCTTGGGGGGAAGTTAGTAGAAGCCTTCAGTGCTGTATGTGGGTATCTTCAATAACTTCATATTTTTGAGTGTTTATTCTTAGGATGTCTATATCCTTTGAAACCAACACCTGCAGTTGCCATACACTTCAGAGGACTAACTTTAGACTCACTTTGCTGGAAAAGCAGTGACTGAGAGTTTATGCCCACACCCACCCTCTCCTGTGCCCCGTTCAGCCAACCTAGTATTCACTCCTCCACAGGTGTTGATCAGGAACAAGAACACTCCCTCTAAAATGTCCTGAATAGAATCTCAATCTCTGAGTGTGATACCTGGAGAATTCTGCCTATTATGATTTGCAAACAGGATGCAACCTGTGGAGAAGAGTATGAGTCAAAAACTCTCAGTAAAGGCCCAATTGAATTGCCATCATCTGAGATGGGGCAAATGGTGGGTGTAGCAACTTGGAGCAAAGGGCCAGAAGTGAAATTTTGGACATAGTATGTTTTGAGATACCTATCTATTAAACACTCATGTGGAAGGACCAAGTAGGCAAATGGTTCTGTAAGTCTGGATTCAAAAGAGATTAGGGTGAATACATAAATTTTGCATCAGTAGATTGATGTTTTTAAAGTTATTATTATTTTTGGCATTGGAGAGAATATTATTCGCATGATCTTACATTAAAGAAAGATAGGATCTGTACTGGCTTTTAGAATTTATTGAAAACCTCTTTATCAAATATAAAATACCTTTAAAATAAATATAAAATAAAATATATTTAATATTCTTTTAAAGTTTTGTGTGTGGTTGAAACTTGTGGAGTTCTACATATACTGTAAATTTATCAATGATATTATTTGTTAAATGCACAAATGCATATAAATACATGTATATGTAGATAGAGCATACACCTATATATGTCTAATTAATAAATTATTATACATAGCATATATATGAATTAATTATAATTAGTAATGTTATTTTATCTTCAGTGACACTGCTTACTTTACTTCAATTTGACCTATTCGTTTTTGAGAGATTTTTTAAAGGCCCTTGTGGATTTTCCTAGTTCTCTTCATACCTTTCTCAACTGTAGCTTTATATATTTGCAAATGTATTGTTAGAGGCATATGTTTTATGATAATTAGAAGTTTTTGCTTTTTATTTCTTTTACTAATGCATGTATTTTCTTTTGTTTCTTATGATATTGTTTGTTTAAATTCTATTTTGTCAACAGTAGCACACATTTGACTTTTAATTGGTATTTGTCTGATATGTTTTTTCCCACTAGTTATGTTTGAAATATCTATGCCTCTTTAAGTGTTTCTCCTGGAAATAATAGACGCCTGAGTCCCGTGGTTGTTTTTTTTTTTAATTTTAAAAGATAAGAATTTAATAGTTTAGCTTAGGCAATGTCTATGTGTTTAATTATTGCTAATATTTAAGACTGATTTCCCTCATTGCTCTTCTTATTTTCCGCTTACAATATTTTTTCTTCTTTTCTCATATCCAATATTAAGATTTTTAGAAGTGCTATGTAACCTATGTTCTTTCTTATAGCAGTTAACTTAAGATGTATATTCATGTTTATCTTAATTAAAAAAATAATAGCTGTATCTTTCTATAACAAAACTTCATTGTATGTCATGCTTACATATCCTTTTGCTCTCCCTTTTTCTTCCATCATCTGTTCTTCATTATGTTAATGTTTAAGATTTTAATTCTAGTACATTCTTCTCCTCCTCCTCCTCCTCTTCTTCCACCTCTCTATTCTTCTGTACTAGGATTTCTTCAATAGACAATAATCATACCTACTGCAACACTATTCTGGGCCTAGTTCTATTCTTATTGAGTATCTTTTCCAAGAGTGTTTGACTATGGATCTTTATGTGATAGATCCTTTGGGAGCATGGATATCTGAGAATATTTTTTTTTACATCCACACCTTTGATTGACAATTTGATTGGATATAAAATTCTAGGTTCAAAGTCCTTTTTCTTCAAAACTCTCTTAACCATTATTACATTTTCTTCTTACATTCAATATTGAAGTCTGTTATCAATCTGCTTCTTATTTCTTTATAAATGATAGGCCTTTACAATTTGCTTTTGCACTCTACATTCTTTAGGATTTGATATTTTTACATTTCAATAATATGTACTTAGATATGGATTTTTTTCTTTTCTTCTTTTTGTCATAGAATTCAAAATTATAGTTTTAAATTTCAGGTCTTTCATCTTTAATTTGGGAAAATATTTTTACTGTGTTTTTGAATATTTTTTACTTTTTATTTGTATTATTTTACCGTCTCCAATGTCAATTACTTTGTGTTTTGTCCTTCGTTATCTATCTGTGATATCTCTTAGTATTTTTTTTCATTTTTAATTTTAAAATTAAAGAATATTTTTGTCTTTTCCTATTGCATTTCCTCAATCATAACTTTCAGCTCAGCGATTGATCTTCAGCTGTCATCATTTTTTTGTTTATTTTATCTATTGAGAATTTATTTCAAATCCTACACTGATCAATAATTATAATTTGTTTTTTAATATATTTTTTATTTCATAGTAATAAATTACTTTGTTATCTAACTATCTATATACATTTTAAATGCTTATATGTAAAACCCTTATCCATTAATTTTAAGAATTCACCTTCAGGTGGTAATAAGGTGATAAATTTATCATGTTTATTTATCATGTTTTTCATTTCTCAGATGGCTGAATGTTTATATAATCATGTTTCTCTGAAAGTATTTACTACTGAATCTGGTCATCTTTCCTGGAAATGAGCTAAAAGCCAGATATGTGGCCAGAACAATAGGGAAGGGAGCCAAAGAACCATGGCAGTCTCTGACACTACTCAAGTTCTGGGTCAAATGTGAGATTTCCCCCCACTTAACTCTTAGCAAAAGCAGCATTGCAAAAGCACTGTTTCCTCAGCTTTTAGGACTTGAAGGAGGAAAAATTGAGGAACCAATGCTCAAGGGCAATTCAAATGGTTCATAAGCATCCATTTTCATAGATTCCTTAACTCAATGGACATTTACATTGTATTGGGTTCTCCCCTCCCCTGTATCAGAATCTGTGCAGAAAAATTCTGTGTGAAGCACCAACATAAGGGAATGAAAAAAGGTAAACTTAAATTATTTCTTTAATCTTACCATTCTTGTGACGCTGTTATCTCCATTCCCATCCATAACTCTAGTTCAAAATAGCATTAACTCTACCCAAGTGTTCCTAAAAATATTATCTTTGTGTGTTCATTTCTGGCTTATTCCTGAAATACACGTTGCCCTCTTCTAAAGTGTCTCTGTGATTGGTTTTAGGGAAAGCTAGTATGATGTTAGTTTGCCCCCAGGATAGGAATCAGAGCACTTTATTTTTTACTACATCTCTTAATTTCTATCCATCTTTAACATCTTTAACATTCTATTTTTAATTTCTATCCATCTTTAACATTTTATTATCTTCTCCTTCTTAATACAACTCCAAATGGTTTTGCTATGAACTCTTATATATAACATTGCTTTTGCAGTTCTAATTTTTAAAATATCTTAAACATGTTTTCAAAGCAGAGGTCAGATTTAAATATTCTGAATATTGTAAAGTTTCCAGTAACAATAAACATTATTTTTGTTCAGTTACCCAAACAATATTCTTTCGTGCCCTTTAAGGTGCTCAGCATTGTGAATAATTGATGTACATTACAAAATAGAAATAGAAGATATTCCTTTCCCTTGAGAAATGCATGATAAAATTAAGAAGTAAAAAAGTATTATGTAAGTGAATTAGAGTATTATATAACACATAATGGTATTAACAGTAATAGTTTTCCTATAAAATATTGCAATTCATCTATACACATGACTCTTATTTCCTACAGAATTAGAGTTCCCACATGTAACAAATTATGCAATTTATTTTATAATATAAATTCCTAGTTAATAAATAAATGTTCAGTGAATGAGATTTCAGGATTTTAGATAAGAAAATATCAATGGGGGCTGCAGTAATGAAAGTAGGTCATACAAATGTCAATTTCTGGGATTGGTCTTGAAGAATCATGAAGGTTTGCTCAGGCAACGGGAGTGACAAAGGTTAATATATAATAAGTAATATTTACCTGATGAATACATGAGTATTAATAGGGAGAGGACAATGGCAAGAGAAATCAAGTGCAATTTTGATGGCGTCATTGGAACTGACGTTTAATAGAGAAGATCAGGTCATGCAATAGAGACTTAAGGAAGTCTCTAACATTATTCTGTGATGTTTCTCAGACACTGTACTAGATGATTTCTAGAAGCATTCTTCTCAGTTCAGTCTTCCGAATTAGGCCCATCAACTTCATGTTTCAGATGAAGGAACTGAAGCTCAGGAAAAAAAGAGACAAACTCAAAATTACACAGAGTAAATGTGAACTTCCTATATTAGGTGGTGAAATTGTGAATCAGAGAATCAGGATCTTAATACCACACAAGAAAAGTATGTTCAGTAGGATCGTGGTTCCATGAATGACCCTATTCCTCTGTTGATTGGGAAACTGGAGAACTTTGGACTGAGTATAATAGCATATAAGGGTTAATTTCCTATTACTGAAAACAATGGGAGCATGATGAAAATAATGGCTGCAAAGAGTTAGTAAAATAATAACATTTAAGAGAGTAAATGTACTTACTACTATGCTAGGGCCTGACTAAACATGCTGTATGCACTGTCAAACAATGAGTGAGGCATTAGTATCCCAGTCTTACAGATAAAGTCAAGTTTTGGTGGAAATTGTGAAAATTGGTCAAAGCCACGTCTCTGGTACACAGTGGAAAGTGCAGGCTCATCTTAATCTGCAAGTTTTGACACTGAAAATTAAAAAAAAAAAAGAAAACCTACTGTAACACTAGTGAAAGCACAATGAAGTGTGAGTTTCTCTGAAGATTCTGAAGGACTTTGAGTCGCAATTTAGGACATTAATGAGACAGATGAGTCACTTGGAATTAAAACTATTCTGAACCTAATCTAGTCTTCCTTTAATGATTCAGAAAGCATTTCAGGAGTTTCATTATCAACACAAATTATCATTATACTAGTGTTTCAAAAACGTGGGGTGATAAGAATATTCAACAACATCACATAACACGGGGATGATCCAGTTCATGAATAGCTAATTTTATTAGATTATGTGGTTATATCAATCTCAAAATATCCTTATAGAAAGAATAAAATTTCTCATCTGATTTTAAAAGAGGGTGAAAATTGATTAAGAGTCTTGTCCAAGTTGTCATGAACAGTTATAGAACCAAAAGTAAAATCCACTAAGAGCAGAAAAGAAACTGATTTCAGTTTTATTCTTTAATAATCAAAACACAGTGACCACAGTAGAGTTTCCTCAAAGGTGGTTATCTAATTCAAACACAAAGGTTTTCTTTTAAGAAAAATTTGTTAGCGTTTATTCATTTTTGAGAGCCAGAGCCAGCGCATAAGTGGTGGATGGGCAGAAAGAGAGGGAGACACAGAATCTGAAACAGCCTCAATCAAGGCTCTGAGCTGTCAGCACAGAGCCCAACGAGGGGCTCAAATTGTTGAATGGCAAGATCATGAGCTGAGCTGAAGTTGGAGGCTTAACTGACTGAGCCACCCAGACGCCCCAAAGATTTCTTTTCTGCGGGGAGATCTCTTATGGGTAGATTAACTTCAGATTTACGTCTGATTAAAATATTCCAAACATAATTGAATACAATATTCAGATTTACCAAGAAATCTAAGTCAGAATTCCACTAAGAATTCTTGTGACCACTTAGTATCACATATTTGTACACATATAAATAATTCTCCACACATTTTGAAACAGGCACCTTGAAATCAGTGCACTATTGGTATTGTCCTGCAATTATTTTAGTTTGAGTTAAGATTCTTGGAAACAACTGTTAATTTTTCTTTATCAATATCTTCTGAATGTCTCTGAGATTTTGTTTAACATCCAGTGAATGAGAGTTTTATCTGCATCAATAAAACTCAGGCTACATGGTTTTTCCATATTTCTGCTGTTTAAACATGAATTATTTATATCTCCATTACTAACGTAGATATATTAATAATCTTGGGAAAAATCCCAAAACATTCTGCTTCACTGTATTTGAAATGTTTGTAAATTTGTGCTACTGAAATTATTCACAAAAGTAGTAAAATTACTGGGTTATTTTTAGTGTCTAGAACACATTTTTTTAAAAAAATTTTAATGTTTATTTACTTTTGAGAGAAAGAGAGACAGACAGAGCGTGAGTGGGGGAGGGGCAGAGAAAGACAGAGACCCAGAATCCAAAGCAGGCTCCAGGCTCTGAGCTGTCAGCATAGAGCCTGTTTTGGGGCTCAGACTCACAAACCATGAGATCATGACCTTAGCCCAAGTGGGTCACTTAACCTACTGAGCCACCCAGAACACATTTTTTAAAATAGATCCAGCACACACACTTTTAAAATTTGTTTTAAAGTCTATTTATTCTGAGAGACAGAGAGAGAGAGCAGGAGAGTGAAAGAGAGAGAGAGAATCCCAAGCAGGCTTCACACTGTCATCGCCTAGCCTGATTCTGGGCTGGAACCCAGCAACCTAAAGATCATGACCTGAGCCTAAATCAAGAATTGGACACTTAAGTGACTGAGCCACCCAGGTGCCCCAAGTGACTAGAACATATTAATTTTAAGAATCTCTTATTAAAATTTTTCCTCTTCTGGCAATATATTGTACAGAAAATACGGGAACCCTGGAATATCAAGTACCTCAAAAATGTTGAATAAAGCACATCGAACAAACTTAAACTTATAGCTGTGTTCCCAATAAGGTACAAGATTCCCCTTGTGACACAAATGAAGAGAAAACTAAAATCAGACTGGTGCTTGGCCCGGACAGCTGAGTGGTTGGGAATAAGGCAGAAAGGAGTCACTGTGGTTGAGAGCTGGAGTTCCTTGTCCGTGTCGGGCAGGCATGGGAGAAAAGGCTAACAACCCAAACAAAACAGGGCTGCAAACTGCCAAATTTGTGGCTCAAGAGAGTGTTACAATTTTAGTGAAATGTTATACCAGAAAAAAATCTAGAGAGCAACAAAAGAAATTAAAATAAATTTCTCTATCTTCATCTGGATTCTGGATGAAATTAAAAAAAAAATTATACTTTATGTTCTCTTTTCACAGAACTGCTCTAAGAGTTAGAACTGAAGCTTTCTTACTGGATTCCCCAAACTCATACAATAACCCCAGGTAATGCCTTGGGAAGAATGGGATTCAAAAGATTTACATTTTAAAAGTATTTGCAAGATTGCTATAAAAATAATTAACATTAAGGTAATACCAAATAAGGTGAATTTCACATGCTTAGAAGGGGCTACATTGTAGGGATTTCAACTGCCTCCAAATTAAGCTATAAATATTATGCAGTAAATTGTAATCTAAATAGATTTCTTAGTGGATTTTGATTAATTGGTTTTCAAATAAAAGTGAAAGAACAAACGATTAAAGATTAGAAAAACTTTTTGAAGACAGGAACAGGTGAGAGGATCTGTTCTATGATATATTAATTTTAATAATCAAATCAGAAGAATTAAGGCAATGTCTTGGCCGTGGAGCCAGTAGAGATAAATGTGTTAATAAAATAGAGCAGAAAGTAGAGAAATAGATTCATGTTTATGTGGAAATTTGATATATTACCATGATGTCTGCAAATTTGTGAAGAAAGTAGTGATTCCTCAATACACTACAGTGATAAGTCACCTGGTTATGAATAGGAGGGGGCAAAATAGATTCCTAAAATATACCAAACACAAATATAGTTTTCTCATACATTACAGAACCAAGTGTAGAGCGTAATATATGCAATTATCTATGTGGCATTGATAGAAGAAATGATTTCTCATATAAGACAACAAGTAAAAAATAAGGAAATAGTGCTATAATTTACATTTATATTATTTTTTCTGTGTATCCAAATATATCATACACAAATTGAAATGTGAACCATGGATTGGAAGATGTGTGCAGCACATAAAGCTGAGAAAGATTAATAACCAGAATATATAATGAAGTTTAAAACTAATGATTTTAAAAATCCACTTTTTAAAAATGGTGAAAGATGCAATTTAGAGCAACAGAAATCTGAAATGTCAATAAAGATAGAAAAAAGTACTCAAGCTGAATAGAAATGGGAAAAATTAAAGCCACAATGGGGATTCATTCTCAAGCACATCACACTGGCAAATTTTTAAAGGTCTGGTAATATAGAGTTTTGGTGATGATATGACCAAAAGAATTCTCAATTTTGTCATTAAAAGTGGAAGCTGGTCCAGCTACTTGTTGGAGCTCTTCTGCAATCTGATATGTTAGCAAAAGTACATTTTTACCATCTTGGAAGCAAATGTGGAGGGCCCTAGAGGCTGGTTCATTTCCCCTTTTTGTTGCAAAGAGAACAAGTTCAAATGGAACTGGTTACCCTACCCAGAGACAGGAAGGCCTCCTCTGTGTAACACCAGTGTTCCTGGAAGGTGAGGTTCTTTGTCTGGATGATGACCTTGGTCCTCTGCGTGTTTGCCCTGTAGTGTAGTTCCTGTACCTGGGGATCCCTTGAAATATCCTCGTTACTCAGTTAAAATAACTGTTTGCTCCCCTCATTAGGCTAATCTGATTACCTCACTGATGTGGCAGAAACTGAGTCTTGGTAGGGTATATCTCCTAACAACTGGCCCACTTGTTTCTCAACAGGACATCTAAAGAATTTGGCATTTTCTGCTCACCAGGTATAATTAACATGATACTATCAATATATTAGACCAGCATAAACTTTTCTGGAATGTCTGGACAATTAAGGCTTTTTTGTACTATATTGTGGTTGAGAACAGAAGAATTAACATAGCCTTTAGGCAAGAAAATTAGTAAGTACTGCTGCCTTGATGAGGAATAAAAAGAATACAATCACCATATCGATAGCCACATAGCAGGTTCCAAAGAATTTATTAACCTCTTCTAGAAAACATACTGCATTCTGTATAGCAGGTATGCTTGAGGTTACCACCAGGTTAAAGTTACAATAATCTATAATCATCTGCCATTATCCATCTGGTTTTTGTAGAACTCATACATCAGCAACCCTATAATTTTTAGGTTTTTTGAATATGTCTTAACTCTTTACCATTCCTCTTTGGCCATGGCTATTGCTTCTAATTAACTTGACCAGGGAAAGCCATTTCAAGATGACTTCCAGTTGGCCTTCCTTATCATGATAGTTTTCATTCCATATAGTAAGAAATCAAAATGATTTCTGTGAGTTGGTATGTTTCCTGGGTACACAGTTAAGGAAAGGAGTAATGACTACATAATGAGATCAGACTCAGTCATCCCACCATGAGATGAATGTGAGCTAGAATAGCACTTTTCATTTTGTGTCCATGTGACTGCATTCTGAAGGTGGACTATGATGACATTTGGGACCCCTAGTATCAGTACCAGGTAAGATCTTCCAACCAACATTTCTTAAATATCTATGTCTTACTTTTTTCCTGATGCATAATTACTTTGGTAAAATACCAAAGTCCTATTGAGAAAGCTTGAGAAAGCAGCTAATGTAAAACTTATGTTGGCATTGCAGAGTCTTTCCCGAAGAGGGTCTGGTTTCCATTTAATTGGTGGTCTGGGAATAATCCTCGAAACTGGGAAAGGAATCATGAGTTCCTTTTATGGCCACCAACAGCATCCTCCATCTAACTGATCTATATTTCAAGCAATACTTCATTGGCTGCCTTTCTTGCCCATAGGAAACCAATAGTCTATTAGTTACTCTGATAGATTCCTATAGGTCAGGACTTTGGTAGCCATTTCAGCCTTGTTGCACACACTGGAATTACACCCAACTTGTCTTTGACAAGGTGAGGTACAATCACCCGACCTCATCTTTAACAGAATCTTATTTACATTCATGTTAATAAGCAGTTTCATGACTTTATCTCCTATTATCCAATCTGGGCTCTAGTGGACAGCTACCACTGCCTTTTCGGCAATTCTAGTGTACCTCGCATTATCACATTCCTCATCACTTTAGTGAAGACAGTGTCTCCAAAATAAATCTTATGTTTGTCCATATCAATCACGTCCATATCTCTGAGTCTTCTGATCACTTCCCCAATTCTTTGCCAAGGATGTGCCAGCATATCCACCCAGTTTACTATAAGCCATTATCATCCCCAGGATTCAAAGTTTCATTCCTGGCATCCTTGCCCAAGAATTAAATCCTGACTCATAAATCCTTCCATATAAATTCACTCTCTCCTACGCTGCCCTTTATTTGCACACATCTCCCTTCAACATGTTTAAGAAGCAACTCACTGACATGCCCTCCTGGTCCATTCTGGTAAATATTAGCAATGTTTCATAGGCCTTTTGGTGAATAACCCATTTCCTTTCAGTTCATCTTTTGGGTCATGGGACCCAAGGAAAATCTTGAAGAGGACAAACATCAGTTTACAAGGCATCTACCTCAGATGTGGTCTTTGCATGGTCTGCAAATATCAGGAGGCTAGTCTACCCAAGAAAAGGGAAAGAGGGTACTTGTTTGAACCTAAGGGCTTACATGATTATGTGGACTCAAAGTTCTCCAGCACATCCTACCAAAAGTCCCCATATCGAGACTCCCTCTGTTTACCCATAGTCCTTCTGATTTTGCCATGGTTACGGTCAACTTTTGAGCCTGCTTTCAGCATAGTCTCACCTCCAGGTGTAGGAAATGATGGTTCCTTTAAATGCTGAGATGGAGGCTTTTTGGCTTTCATAGTTAGGTCTGAGTTGATAGTTGGATGACCTAACCTATTCTTCCCTATATCAAGGCTTCTAAGAGAGTAGCCCAAAGCTACCAACTCCACAATCTCTCTAATTACCATTGCCTTATGTATTTTAGTTGCCAGAGGTATCACAGAAGCCAGTGTTTCCCCTTGAGCTGTGCCTCATTCCAGTTCTCTGCAGATGAAAGTCTTAGTAATTACAAAGTTGTAGCATTCAGTCACCACATTTGTTTTTTACAACAACGAAGTATTTGTTTACCACCCAGTAGGCAAGAAATTACATTGTAGAATCCCATCTTGAGGATTTGCCTTCCAGAACCACTTCTGGCCATAGCTGTTTTAGTTTGGGTTCTCTCCAAAATGCAAAACTTAGAATAAGGATTGGGGTGTATGTGTTTTAATGGAGAAACAATACCAAGAAGTACTGTGAAGGAAGGGATGTAAACTTGAGACAGAGAAAGGAGCCAACCTGATACAGAGTGGATCTGTGACTAAATAACCAATGTGGGCAACTGGTTCCAATTCCTTTAGGGACCCTCTGAGAAACTGTAAAGAACATGCCCCAGAATGGCTGATGCTTATTGGTTGATGGTCATGTGTCTGCCAAGCCCACCCACCGCCCCCCCCCCCATCCTGCCTCCTCCCAACTTTGGCTTTTGGAGATACAGGAGAGGGGGTGTCTGCATCCAGAGAACACTCTCACACTGAGACAGCAGTCAACAAACAAGCTCCCAGGGAGGATGGGGGATATGGGCAGGACACCAATAGTATCTTCAGTCCTTTTTCAACAATACAGTGTTCAGGAGAGATCAGAGGAGGTCCCTATCTCTGAGTCATTAAAATGGAAAACTATGTGTTATGTGCAAAAGCAATTTATTGAATTTTACATTGGATTAGCATTTCAAGGTAATTAATTATCAGACTACAGTGGTTCATACAGGAAACACAAATTAGATAACCAGCATCCCTTAAATTGAAGAGAAATGATGGGTTTTCAAGTAATCAATTACTTAACAGTTTATTCCTTCATAGCTTTGTAGTATCTCTAAAAACAGTTGATTCTGATAATAATAATTATGAAAGTCTATGCTGCTAGATACCAGATATTCAGGTTCCATATATTTAAGCATAATGACTATGCATGCATGTGCTAAAATTTAATAGCCCCACAAATATATTGTTCTTGTTTTAATGATTTAAGCTTAGAAATAATTAATATTTCTTCTGATTAATTATACCATATATTTTAGATTCTGGGTATACAACAGTATACAAAATAATTATGTTTTAGTCAAACAATTAAGGAGGAAATACTTAGTGAACACCTACTATGTAAAAACTTGAGTATTAAATACTCAAAAAAATCAACTATCCTGACAAGGAATATATATTCTATATTTGTGAATGATCTTGGAGAGCTAAGTCCATAAAAAGTAACAAAGAATATACATCAAAATTTTAAAAATCACATGAACAATTTTGATATGACAATTTCACTTGACAATATGAACATTATAAAGTACAGTAGACCACTTATGAATCACAATTACTCAGATATATTTATGGTAGAAATTTTAAAGGATTATATAGCCTAACTTGAACACTCTAAAATTTCATTTGAAGAATAAAATCAGGTATACAAATTAATAATGTATTTACTGAATGCATCCATATGCTCAGAATAACTCTATTGTAGTTTGTTTTGACAATATTTCACAATATCTTAATTTTTGTTCTCATTTTAAACACTATGACTCATGTTGTATATTTTAAATTATGTATATTATTTTTAATTTTTCTTAAAAATATATTATTGACTCCATGATAGGTCTGGATTCAAATCTAGAATTCAGTTAGAACTTTCGACTCCTTTATGTATTAAATATATTTATTTTAAATTTTACATGTTGATGGTGCCTGAAATTAAATATTTATAATCTCATGTATGCATGTGCGCATGTGTGTGTGTGTGTGTGTGTATGTGTGTGTGTGTGTGTGTGTGTGTGTGTGTGTGTGTGTAGGGAAGATTTGGGCCCAATGTAACTTTTTTTCTACAAGTTTAAATATTTCACTTAATATCTTAATACCTACTTTTACAAGCTAGTACAAATGTGATTCATAATAATGACTGGATTCTCAGGGAAATATATTTATTACGTTCTTATACTGTGCTAATGTAAGAAATGTATCATTTTTTGTAAAATATTCCCAAAAAGTAGTGGAAAGAAAAAGTTTTACCATATGGAGAAGAGTTTACTCATCCAAATCGGTCCTTTTGAATTTTGGCTAACTGAAGACTTTATAAACTACAATGCTTAATACAATAAACAAATCCTATAAATTTTTTCAAAAAGTTAATGTTTGTGATACTATTATATTTTATGTTACCAGGAAATATATAAAAATATTTTAAAATTAATTTCAATACATGTGCATAGTAAAAAAAAGTCTTCAAATTACCATTAGTAAAATCGATTCTGAAAAAAAGAACTTTGTTTCTTCATAATGAATTATGAAAGAAAGTCGTATGCGTTATAAGCTGCTTAGCCATCTTTTCTGCATGGTAAATATTCTTCAAGTATGAAGATTAGTGTATCTGTGCCCGCATCACGCCATTAGTCTTATTTCTGCCTTGTAAAGATCTCATTCTGTAGGGATTTGACTAATGAAGTTTCAGAGACAATAATGGCTTCCTCAGAGCAGAGACTGCCAATTCAACCATATTGTGCTGAACTGTAGAGAACTGTGCCAAATTGTGTGTGTCTACTTCAGAAACAAGCTGTTCATTAAAAAGAAAAAGAAAAAAATGGTAAGCAGCAAAATACATTTTCAATGTAACTATGGGTCCTGGCACACTGTAAAGATTGGATTTCTTTTCCCACAGTATCAAAACAGTCAACAAAACTGTTTCTTTCTGAGGATGAACAAGGTTAATAAGCAGACTTTAGTATCAGCTTTATTATCCACTTACACAGAGAAAAAATAACATTTTCAAAGAGATTTTGCAGTTTGTAGCAGGGCCTTAATGTTCACACTCCTTCATTTATTCCCAAACGAAATACTTATTGTAGTGCCACTTTATGCCAGGCGCTGTGCTGAGTTCTGTACCTACCTGTAGTTCTCATTTTCTTGAAAAATAGTTTGTAACGTTTTACAGGGATTTTTTTTCCAAATCAAAGCTAATATATTATAAGTCAGAGTCTGTAATATCTTATGTTAAATTATTACGCTTCCTCAGACTTACTTCCCCTTTGCTCTACTATCATGTTCTCCCATTTTGTTACTATTTTATATCTAGTACATTAGTTATATACATTTTAATTCCTCAATAACAAGTTTTTATTAACAACTTAACAATGATGAGTTTAGGGATATTTTTTTAAGTTTATTTATTTATTTTAAGAGAGAGAGAAAACATACACGTGAGCAGAGCAGGGGCAGAGAGAGAGGGAGAGGGAGAATCCCAGGCAGGCTCCATGCTGTCAGCACAGAGCCCGATGCTGGGCTCAATCCCCAGACCCTGGGATCATGGCCTGAACCAGAAACCAGGAGTCAGACGCTCAACTGACTGAGCCACCCAGGCTCCCTGGGACATTTCTTATTCATCTCAATCTCCCCTGCTTCAAATACAGTTGCCAGCAGGTAATAGGACAGTGTCAATTTAGGATAATTTAAATCTACATCTATATATAACTTGTTTTAAGGCTCACTTAAAATTATTTTATACTTTACCTCCTGATTCTTCCCCATGTAACATTTTCTTATTCAGTGGGACTATTTCACTAGTTAATTTATAATTTTAAATATACCAAGATGAGTATTTGTAGCTTTTAAAAATTGAGGGACAATTTTGCCAGGTAATTAGAGATGGCAGCTGTTTATTCTCTAAATTCTTTTCTTGTTAGGCTTGCAACGTAAAGTAATTATACAGAGAAATCTGAGGCCATCTTGATTATTTTTTTTCTCGTTTTGAGTTATCAGTTTTCTTATATTTATTTAAAATATAGGTATGTGGCAGCACCCTCTGTCCATTGTTCTTGTCCCCATGCTTTAATAAAATTACCTTTTTGCACTATATATATATATATATATATATATACACACACACACACACATATAACATTGATATCATCAAAACCAATTGTGCTTAGTTTTTGCCATACTTTCATATTACTTCCATCATTAATTGTTTCTATTCCAGTTGTTCAGGTAATGATCTCAGGTTCATGAGATTGAGCCCTGCATTGGGCTCGTCTTGAGAGCACCGAGCCTACTTGGGATTCTCTCCTACTCACTCTCTCTCTCTCTCTCTCTCTCTCTCTCTCTCTGCTTGCACTCTCTCTCTCTTTCAAATAAATAAACATTAAAAGAAAGAGTCAGATGTCTAATGACTGAGCCACCCAGGTTCTCTTATACTTCATACAGAGAATTTGGGGTCACTGATAGAATAATTTTAGTAATTTGAAGAGTGGGGCTAGATAGCTAAAACTCGTAAGTCTCCTCAGGGGAACATTATTTGCCACACTGCCACTTTTTAATTTCTTTTTTTTGTTTAAACTAACAGCCAAGACAGCATAGCATAGTGAGGAGCTCAAATAGACTTGATGTGAAGCCAGGCTCTGCCAGCTAGTAGTGTAGGACTTTACGAAATTTTCTTACCTGTCTCTGCTTACATTTCTTCACCTATAAAATGAAGATAAACATAAGATTATATCATAGCATTGAGGTAAGAATTGAGTTAATATAAATTCAAAGTGCTTAGAACAGTCTGCAAGAAAAAGTGTTCCTATTTGCCATTAGCTATTATTATTACCATTATTATATGTACTATCAGAAAGAAGTAAATGTTTTCTTGTATCCTGTGTTTTTTTTCTTTCTATTGGCAAGTTCAAGATCACATCCCTGTCTGGTTCATTTTAGGGTTAAGCTCTTTATCACACCAGGAATTTGGTGAGCATACCCACTATATATGACCCCAGAGATTGTCCAGGGCTTTTGCCTAATACTTCTGATTTTAGAAACTACTATTAGGTAACTCAAATACAGCTCTTCTCCTAGTCTTTACTATCTACCTCTCCCTTTGACTTTAGCCCTATAAATTGATTTATGCCAGTGTTACCTGTCTGGGTTCTTCAAAAAACATTTTAACATTTATTTATTTTTGAGAGACAGACAGATCATCAGTGGGAGAGGAGTGGACAGAGAGGAAGGCACAGAATCCAAAGGAGGCTCCAGGCTCTGAGCTGTCAACAGAGAGGCTGACATGGGGCTTGAACCCATAAACCATGAGATCATGACTGGGGCAGAAATGAGATCATGACCTGGGCCGAAGTCGAATGCCTAACCGACTGAGCCACCCAGGCGCCGCTTCTGTGGGTTCTTCCAAACTCACTTGCTGGCAATGCTGTATATTTTTCTTGAGAAGCAACACACCAGGGCTTTCATTGGTGCAGAATATAAGAGGAATTTCTCACTTATTGACATGGAGACAGATGACATTTTTATAGCATAAAGCTTTTTGTATTTGTCTTTTCATATTATGTGTAATGTCAATGGATATGAGGGAGGTGGCAATTGGCAGAGTAATCAGATATGTTCTTCCCATGGCCTTTTTGCCCAGAAGTATGAACAAACAAAACAATATGTAAGTTGATATTTCTAACACAGAGAAGCAGGATATCTTGTTGTATTATTTTCCAAAAGAATATTGTGTTCTCAAGCTCATAAGTTTAGTTATCCATCCATTTGATAAGAATTTACCCCGTATCTACTCTAAACCATTGATTAAAAAGGATAAATAGACATGTTCTCTCCCCCTAAAGGAGCTTAATGCAATCAGGGAGAGAAGGAAACTACATAAGCCAATATTCAGAAGCAAGATAATCACAGATTAAAATAAAGACTGTGGAAGAAATAAAAATAGATGCTGCAATAGAAAGTAAAAAGAGCCTTAACCAAAGTGATTATGGGGTTCTCCATGAGCTTCAGGAATGAGAAAATGGTGTGATATAGAAGTAGGGGGCAGGGGGTTGACAGGTGGAGGTAGTGAGCTCATTTGGAGAATTGTAGCCCATAGCATGGAGTTTGAACAATGCAGCATTTTGATAACTATAGAGAGGAATTTTAAGCCTGCTTTATTTATTTATTTATTTATTTATTTATTTATTTATTTACCTATTTTTGGATTTTTTGAACAGATCACTCTTGCTAGTAGCTACTGTGCAGAGAAATATTAAAGTACTGAGGTGGGGGTGTCAGAAAGGGGACAGAAGCAGTTACACTATTTAGTTGTTTACTAAACAGGGCAGCCCTAGAAGAGTAACAGGTATAAAAGCAATTTTTATCAGGTAACTAAACGCATTTTCCTTGAGAATATGTAAAACTTGGCTTCTATTTTTGCATCAAGCAAACATGCCCCACCAAAATAACAATTTAAATGATTGTCTTTGTCAGAAATTGATGATACTGTTCATATTTTATTACCTTCTTTTCCCTGTTTTCTTTTTCTTTCCTAATTTGTTTCCTCTTAATTTTCTTTTAATAAGTAGGCATAATTTGGACAGAGAAGCAAGCAGAACCCCATTTTCCTTTTGTACAAAATTCATCAATTATATTAATGATTATACTAGAAATCAATAGATTCAAAGGAAGGAGAGCCATTGGTGCTCATCAAGTGTTCTTTTACCTATTGTTATGCTTTTTCAATTTTAAGTAAAAATATCTTTAAATAGTTCTTTATAGAAGAACACAAATTAATTACCCAGAGGAAATCAATACAACTTGATGTGGCACCTGAGTTTTTGGAATCTGCCGATTTCTAGTATTGTGGAAAACACGAATGGTTAAAATTAAGACACCTATTGTTGTTGTATTTCTCATATTTACACCACAGAAGTTCACTTCATTTTCTTCTCCTTTATGCTGAAAAAATAATGGATAGAGGTTGTTTTTTTTAATTTTTGAAAGAGAAGCCTGAAATTCTGGAATGTGTAATAAATAGTAACAGTTAAAATAAATCTGTGCTTAGATCTTCTGAAAATAAACTATGCATCATAGAGCATTTTTGGTGACTTTGCCTGATTTTTTTTTTCTTTTTTGGGAATAACATCTACATTTTCTAATTCTACTCTGCACCCTTGCATTCTCCAGAGTGACATTTTTCTTAAAGAATGAATCTGATGGCATTCCTCCCTTGTTTTAATCCTGCAGTAATTTACCATTGCAATGAAAATAAATTGCAAAGCCCATTATAAGAGTCATTCTCACCTGCCTTCACCACCCTTCTCAATAACCATGGTCCAGAAGTAGTGGTTCACTCCCTGCCTATTTCTTGGACACTTTCAACTCTGATCCAGGTTCTTTGTTGACTGGGCTCTTTCACCTACTACAAGTTCAAAAATTTTACATTGACAGCTTTCATGAGCCTGGCTGCTCCAGAAAGTGGGCCAAGCTTTCAGATGTACCTAAGGGCCAGCATCTGGTATTAGACTATTCATCTAATATTAACAGTCCTGTGTATTAGCATTCTTCTTATCGTGCTGATGTGTTCATTCAAATCTCTGAAATGTGTCTTCTCAGAAAGAATTTCCATAACCACCCAGGATAAAGCATGCTGTACCTTCAATGTTCAAACTATTTTAGTGCCTTGCTTTATTGCCTTCACTGCACTTATTAATATTTGAATTTATATTTTTTCTGTTTACTTTTAAATGTGCTTATTTTCTGTCCTATAACAAGGCAAACAAGTATAGAGCTTTGGTCTGCCTGGCACACCTCAATATTGGACATTGGGCCCAGCAAGTAGTGTGCACTTAATAAATATTATAGAGAGGTGAAGGAAGGAAAGAAAGAATAATTAGATTCATAATCAAAACATAAAATTAGAATTAGGCAGTGTTTTTAAATGCCATCTACATCAGATTGTGCCAACTATAACCAGTGGGCAAATCAAGATTGCAGTCTGATTTTGTATGGCTTTGAGAGCCAAGAAGATTTTGTACCATTTAAAAGGCTGTAAAATAAACAAGAATATATGACAGATTGCATGCGGCTTGCAAAGCACAGTCTATTTACTCTCTGGTCCTTTATGGAATAAGTTTGCCAGTGCTGTTCTAGATTAAGTCCTCACTGATGCAGGTATTCTCTGAATGGATTTGGATTACTTTCTGCTTCAATTTCCTCCCATGAAAGGATAGGGAATTGGATTAATAGATTTGTTAATTTCCTTTCATTTTGGAGTTTTGGTAATCCTTCTGAAAGGTGAATGGTGACAGCATAGATAACCACAGCTACACAAATCCTATGTTCCTTAGTCTCCTGGCTGATAGGGGAATGAATAGAGAAAGTGAGTAAGAGTGAGTACATGTGAGAATTTAAAATGATGATTGCGTGAAGTAAGGCATCACTACAAAGAAGTTGAAGCAATGTAGTCACTGTCTTGTACTTCAAGGGATCTATTGCAGCAAAAGCCTACCCAAGTTAAAATACAAATCTCTTTTCTTCAATCCTTGACATGTATATCCAGTTGTTAACATATACATAGGATATAATGAAAAGGGTCAATGATTAATTAGAATAACATTTTCATACAGATGACATGCAGGGATCTGTCCCCAGTCTGTTTGGGTTCAAATACTGGCTCCACCGTTTACTAGATATGTGTCTCTGAGCACACTTAACCTCTCTGTATCTCCATTTGTAAAAATCTATAAAGTAGTGATAATAAAGTTCCTACCATAGACAAGTGTAAGGAAAGCTAAATGTGTTAATATTTTAAAAATTTATTTATTTAAATTCAAGCTAGCTAACATACAGTGTAGTATTGGCTTCAGGAACCCAGTGATTCATCTCTTACATATAACACCCAGTGCTCATCCCAACAAGTGCCCTCCGTAATGCCCATCACCCATTTATTTTTAACATGCTTAGAATATAATACATGTAGTATGTAGTACAAATCTTGGCTAAATAAAATCATTGCAGACTAACTTTATTATCATCTCCCTTAGGCAATAAAATTGTATGACAAATAATGCTGAGCTACAATCAGACTTTCTTATATTTCTGAAACATAACATGCCTAATGAGGTTACATAAGAATTAACCTTATGTCGCATTCCACAGTTATGTCATTGTGTGAGATGACGTATTTGTTTTAAAATTATTTTATCATTGTTAGAAAGGAAAGTTCTGCCTTTTCATTCCCATAAATTTCAAAATAAAAATGTAATTTCACTTTCAAAACGATTTTAATTTTACACATCAAATTAAAAGAGCACACAATTGTTTCCTAACCAGGTGGTCACAATTGTTCTTTAAACATTTTAGCCACAGGAAAACACAATAGAGAGCAGATCTAGAATATCTTTTCAAGGGAGAACATTTATAATATGACAAATAATAATATACTTCAAATGTTGTTTCTTCTTCTTTGTTGTCTTTGCTATTAGGGCTATTGTTCCCGTTTAAAAAAAAAACAATAATAAAATCTTGGAACAGAGACTTGACCCAGCAGCAGAACAATCCACATTAGACTCACTTCCTGTAAGAGTTTGTCTATTAAATACCATCTATAGTCTGATGATACCAAATTTTATCTCTGCAACTTGAACACCCCATTTCACATGCAGTCCTGTGTATCTAACTCACTCCACCCTAGATGTACAAAGCTTCTTATTCTTTAGGACTTCTGGCACACTGAGGCCTCAAGGCCTTGGCACTTGTCCTTTCCTTCACTTTTATTTCATTATTTTTTTAAACATTTATTCATTTTTGAGAGACAGAGGCAGAGCATGAGTGGGAGAGGGGCAGAGAGAGAGACGCAGAAACCGAAGCAGGCTCCAGGCTCTGAACTGTCAGCACAGAGACTAACGTGGGGCCTGAACTCAAGAACCACGAGATCATAACCTGAGCCAGTCAGATGCTTAACTGACTAAGCCACCCAGGCTCCCCTTCCTTCCTTTTAATTACAAGACTCATTTTTTTTTTCATGTCCTTAAGATGCTCACTCAAAGATTCTTCTCTGTGAGGTATTTCTAACCCCTTTTAAAAGTAACACACCACACACAAACACACAAACGCCTGTTTGTTTCCATGCCACCCATTACTCTTTGATAAACTATCTATTGTATTTACTTAGTTGATATTGTATGAATCACTGTATTAGTATATAAGGACTGTGAAGGCAGTGTGTTTTAGTTGGTGTTTTTATTGTTGTTGTATTGTTAGTGTTGTTATTGATTTTTTCTCCTTCTTTGCTTATTTTCCTGTCATAAATTAGATACTTAATAAATACACAATCAATTAATGAATAGCCAATTAAAAGAAGACTTGTACATTTATTCCACACAGATTCACTCTCTCTTACTATATGGTAGTCCCGAGGTGTGGAGAGGTTAGAAAATAGGTCTTACTTTGTTTGTACTGACACGATTGCAAATGGCCTTCTGTTGTACGGTTCTTCAACCTCTCTTTATTGTTTCCTTTTTTCTGTTTACTTTCATTCATTGACACTTTTTTTCCAAATGGTCTTCTGGAATGAGTTAAGTAAATATCTTTTTCTATTGTGAAAGGCCTCAGGATGATGGGGAATCAAAAACTTTGTTACTTGGATGTTATGGGTGGTGAAAGAAAAGTATGCTTCATTTTTATGTAGTTCTAGGTGAATAGTTAATTTATGAGTGATCAGAGATTGCTAGAAGCTCAGAGTACGTTGTTAAAAACTAATTGTAACCCAGGAGGCTCAGGTACAAAAATTTGAAATGCGCAGAGATTACAGAGGGCTTCAAATTCATTGGGGTGACACAGGTAGCATCTGTCTCCTTACCACAGAATGAGGTTTCAACCCTGCTGGCCAACTAGAGTGCTTGTCATTCTCATGAGATGTCTAAGCTGTTCCCCCAGAAATGTGGAACCATCAGAATAAAAAGAATGATCATGGTAAGTTAAAATAGAAAATAAATTAAGGCAGGAACTAAAATCTAAATAAAACTGTTGAAGATAAAAATATAACATCTGAAATTCACATTCCAAAACTAGAAAGATTTTATATAGTTTTATATAGTTGCAGCCATGGTCCTCAATGACCCAATTGTGGCAGGAAAAGAAGGACAAAGCTCAGAGACAAGATTATAAAATGCATTCCTTAATTATCTGTTGATTAAACTTGAAGACCTTTATGGAGTGACCTAGGTAGCAACATTTTGTGCACAGAAATTTAGATTGCTGCAGTTGCCAGATACAAGATTTTAAAATGTGAGGGATTTTTAAATCCCTGATCGTCAAATTATATACATACAGATTTGGAACACCATTTATCTAAGCAAACTCACTATATAAATCTCAAACTTGAAAATACTGTTACCATCATTTAATGTAATGGTCCCCTCTTATCTTTGCTCTTTCTCACATACATATGAGATATATTGTTGTATATTTTATATATTTATACATTATATGTTATATATTTTTCTATATTTTGTATACATATATGTACATGTATATGCATACACAAAGAAAGAGTGATAAATAGAAGCCCCACCTTATCCACGGTTTCACTTTCTGAGGTTTCAGCTGCCTGCAGTCAGCTGCAATGCCTGATCACCCTTCTGACACAATGTCAGAGGTCAATAGCAGCCGAACCCTATGTCACAGTGCCTACATCATTCACCTCACTTTATCTCACCACATAGCATCTTATCATCATATATCATCACAGAGAGAAGTATGAGTAAAGTACTGTAAGGTATTTAGAGAAAGAGACCACGTTCATATAACTTGTATTAAAGAGTATTGCTGTAATTGTTCTATTTTATTGTTAGTTATCGTTATTCATCTCCTGCTGTGCCTAATTTATAAACTAACCTTTATCATAGGTAGGTATGTGTAGGGAAAAGCATAGTATATATAGGATTCAGTACTACTTACAGTTTCAGGCATCCGATGGGAGTCTTGGAACATATTCCATGTGGTTAAGGGGGTGCAACTGTAGAAATGATAGTGATAAATAGTGAGTATATATATATATTCACTATCACAACCAGGGTCTTTCTTTGGTGAAAGTCTTCATGGCCCTATTATAAAAACAATGCTTCTATTAATAGTCAAATAAGTACTCCTGGGGAGAGAAAAGCACAGTAGAATTCCAGCTTCTATTTCCGCCTCTCACTAGGGGCAGGAACTGCTATTAACTGACTATCTATTACATATTAAGTCTGTAACTAGTATATCTTGTATATAGTGAATGATAATATATACCATTCTATCAACCACAGTCCAGTCAAGAAAACGTTTGAGGAGCACCTGGGTGGCTCATTTGGTTAAGCATCCAACTCTTGGTTTCAGCTGAGGTCATGAGGCTCGTGGGTTTGAGGCCCACATCAGGCTTTGTGCTGGCAGCAGGGAACTTCTGCCCCTTCCCTGCTCACTCACTCGCTCTCTGTCTCTCTCTGTCTTTGTCTCTCTCTCTTAAATTAAATAAACATAAGAAAAAAGAAAGAAAACATTTGAAACACTAGTTATTTTAAGAGACAGATTATTGTGAGAAAATGTTTAAACTGGTCATAGAAAACAAACGAAATGAGAACACTGAGTTAACACGGTAACTTTAAGAAGCAAATAGCGCCCTAGAGATTGGGAGAAGAAAGCGAAGAGGTGGGTGTATCAGAACCTAGAAGTGGGGAGGAGACGTTCTGGGGATCTGAGGCTAATACCTCTGAGGGGATAGCATTATCCAGCGTGGGCTGAGGATGCTATGAAAGCTAGAAATTAGAATTAATGAAAAGGTGAGGATATAGTGCCTAGGCGGTGCTGACAGGTATGGCAAACAAACAGGAAGGGGTGTTTCTTCCCTCTTCAATCTCTCAGTCTATTTTCCCCTTTTGGTAGAACACCACAAGGAGTAATGAATGGGAACTGCGGTTTCTGTAGTCACTGTTGCAGTAATGCAACATGGAGAATAGAAGGCTGGATTGGAAGAGAGGGGCAATAGCTTAATAATTGCTGTATTGATAAAGTATGCAATTATAACTTGCAGGTGTTTAAAGACTCAGTTATGTTATTTCTCCAGTAATGGCTACCATAAATGTTCTATCAATACTCCCACCTTTACTATGCGGACCTAACTTCCTTAATGGTAATGGCATAGCAGTCCAATTCTATGTAATTTAGATACTTAGAGTTATTGAAACATATTTTTAGACCTCACAACTTCACCTTTTTTGCTTCATATTTTCAATTTCACATCTTGTTCAAAGTTTTCCTCTCTCAGATCCAATCCCCTACCAGTGCAAGCTAAACTAATGGCCCGAGCAGCCTGGAGTTTAATGGGAGCCCAAATCTGCTCTTTCATCTGCCCCCTCATCTTCCCGTGCTTGCCATTCAGGTTCTGAGGGTGAATCTATTAGGGGGAAACAAATGTCATACCCTTTTATGGCTCTCTGTTATAAATCTGGTGTCTTCTCCTTGGTTACTCATAATTACTTTTCTAGTTCATTTTCTATTTTTTCAGTTAGGAGATCCTGCTGATAAAAGCTGAATTCTGACTAGTCTGAGCAGGGAATGTTCTTCCATTTACAGTTCCAGTATATTTCTGGCTGTCCCCAGTGGAAGTGCCATGTCAAATTAAGCAAGTGCCCTTTTGCCCTCTGCTGGTTTCGTCCCTAACAAACCTATGTTCTTTATGGCCTGCAGACCTGAACTTTATGGACAAGAGATGGCAAGTATCTGTGACTCTTTGGAATTGAGTTTTGGTGAATGTCCTTGTCTTCTCTCCATTATCCCACCCGCCAAGCCTCACCCATGGTTTTGTCCATTTCTGGTAGCCACTGAACATTAGAATAAACATTAGAATATGTAAGACATCTCCAAGACTTTCTCTTGATGTTTCTCTCCTTTGGGTAAAGAAAGGAAAAGGGAGGGTTTCTTTTTATGAACCGTGCCCAACTCAAAGGCCATAACTGGCCTTCTTCCATTTTTACACTTACATTCATTCATCCAGGTGGCAAAAGAAATGGTGGTAAAGCTGTTTCAGTTGAAATTGTACCTCTGAGATTGCCCTTGGGACTTTAGCTAGTTCTAACAGACGGTATAGTTCCTTAGGTTTATAGCACTGGACACTTTACACTTTTTGTTCTCAGTTACGGGACTTGTATCCAATCCTAGGAACTCCACCCAGTGCACTTCTGTATACATGAACTCTTTTATTCACCACAACCATGCATGAAGTGCTATTATTATTCCGTTCTAAAGAGGAGAAAACTGATGGTCAGTTCTGCAACTGGTAAATTATATAGATTTAAGACAAATTCAAGTCTAATCAAACCTAAGCTCTTTTCACTTTTGGTATATTCGGGAACACTGGCCCAGCCTTCAGAACATCTATGGAACACATATTTGACCAGTTTGGAAAGGGATATAAATGAAATTATTCCTACAGTGTGGAATTCCTAGGGGTTAACAGAAATGGTAAGGAGCAGGATGTCAGTCAATAGTCACTTAACAAAATGAGGAATATCTAACAAAAATTTCCATTTTTTTAAGATTTATATATTTGAACTGGTTAGTGAATCTTTTGGTGCCCATGTTCTTTACTTATAAATGGGAAAAATAATGGTTTTTCCTTCATAATATTACTGTGAGGAATTAATCTGTTATACATAAAGTCTTTTGAAAGCTGCAGGGCACAGAATAAGCACTCAAATAATGGGGTTATTATTATTATCATCACTCCATTTATACCAGAAAATGTACACTGCCCAAGCATGCAGATGGAGGCAGAGAATTCTTGACTCACTTCAAATACATTGGCATTATCTCCCAAAATATCTCACATTCTGTGAGCTGGGAAACGTGTCGTCTCTCTATTTAGACATAATGGTGGAAGTATATAGGAGCTTATTCACTTCAATCATTTTGGGATCTGTATATATTCCTTCTGTTCTGTTGGAAACTTTGGGTCAGTTTTAGGGACACTGCTTTCATCCATTTTTGTCACCTTGTTTGGTATAAATTTGGGTTGCCATGCTCCTCTTTCACAGCTACTATCTCCACAATTTTAGCCCTTGCTTTCAAAGAAATTTTTGCAAGACTGCCAGTTGGAATAAGTAATTAACACTTCAGCTCAGCTCTGAAAGGGGAAAACAACTGTGGCATACAAACTCCTGCCAAAGTCAGTTCTCTCACCCAGAAAATGCCTGAAATACTCATCAGGGTACTTTCAATTTCACTAAAGGAGAAAAGAAAAAAGGCAACATGATCAAAATGGAAGTTCACCAGCTTATCCCTATCAACTTTCGGACCAAAAGGAAACAACAACAACAACAAAACACAAAAAACAAAAAACACCAACCCACAAAAAAATAAGGTAAGGAAAGGAGTGAGCTGTAGCATGTATCGACATGGAGACATCTCACTGATACAATATTGAGTGAGAAATATCAAGTTACAAAAGCATATAGACAATATAATAAAATTCATTTCAAGGATTAAAAACACCCAAAAACATACTGTGTGTTGTTTTCTGATAAATCTGTAACAAAATGTGAAAACTTCTATGGAATGGATGTATACCAAATTCCAGACTATAGTTGCCTTTTGTACAGTGGCAGTGGAGGAGGAGGGACAAGGCGAATTGGGAGAAATACACAGGGAACTTCGATTTAAACTTTCCTTCTGAACCTGGGTTGTGAGTTTATAATTCTTACATTATTTCTATGATATGAATATATATGATCTATTTCAAACTAAAAGTCAGGGCCACTCTCATTCAATACACTTCATAAAAAGTGACTCTGGAGGAAAGGATGTTACAGTGTGAGGCAGCCTGTGTCTGAAAACTTGAGTGATATTCAAAAGAACACTAGGGATTTTTCTGTTAACGTGGACCCTTGCTGTGAGAATAACCAGTTACATTTCTGCCACACTTCTTTTTTCACTGCCATCACTGTCTTTTCTAGGACCTCAGTGGAGTAGTGATATGGAGCTAGTTCTTACCTATGAGTCTGTTTTGTGATCTAATTACATTTGAATGATTATATCAAACAATAATATTAAGCATATATGCTTGTAATGATTCAGCGGTGTACCCTGAGTTGCCATGTCATAATCTTCTCTACTAAAAATGCATTGCTTTGCAATACTAGTACTCACTCTTTCTACAGAAAAGTCAACCATCCACAAGACATCAGAAGACTTTTTGTGGCTTTTCTGATTGGTTTTAGTGGGTAGGTAGGATCTAGCACTCCTATACCCAAATAAACTGTGAAATGTCCAGTTAATTTAATTTTTTAAGCAGTCAGATAAGTTTTAATAAATATTTACAGTTTTGTAAGCCACATCTATATCAAAATAGGACAATTTTATTTTATTAGCTCAGAAATTTGCAAATTATATTGCATTGTTAGCAATTTTATTTTTTTTTTAATTTTTAAATGTTTATTTTTAAGGGAGAGACAGTGTGAGTGGGGTAAGGGCAGAGAGAAACAGAGACAAGACACAGAATCCAAAGTAGGCTTCAGGTCTAAGCTGTCAGCACAGAGTCCTACATGGAGCTCAAACTTGCAAACTGTTAGATCATGACCTGAACCGAAGTCAGATGCTCAACTGACTGAGCCAACCAGGCGCCCCACGTTGTTAGTAATTTTGTTAAGGAGTTGTAGGAGTTCTTCATATATTCAAGATGTAATCCTTTGTCAGGTGTGTTAAAATATTTTTTTTACCAGTCCCTGACTATCCAGATTATTTTTTACAGCAGTTTGGTGAGCAGGAATTTAAAACTTTTGTGATGGAAAAATGAAATATTTGCCTCTTTAAGTCACAAATATATTCTATGTTTTCTTTTAGAACGCTTACAGTTTTGACTTTTAACTTCAGTGTCTGTGTATTGGGTGTTAGGTCTTCAATTTGAATTAGTTTTCATGTTTTGTGTGAGTTAAATGTCAAGGTTTGTTTTGCTTTCTTTTTTATATGGATATTCAGCAATTCAAACACCATTTGTCAAAGAAAATTTTCTTTCTCCACTGGGTTGCTTAACACCCTTAAAAATTATTTGATAATTATATAGGTAGGTGGGCCTGTTTTTTAATTGTCTACTCTGTTCTATTGACTTATTTGTCTATCTTTTGACTAAACCACACTGTCTTGTTCACTGTAGCTTAATAGCAAAACTTTAAGTCAGAAAGAGAGATTCTTCCTATTTTGTTTTCCTTTGTCATTATTATTTTGGTTTTCCTAGAACTTTTCATTTCCCTTTACGTTTTAGAATCATTTTGGCATTATTCACAAAACAACAAAAAAAAAGTGTGCTGTGATTTTAGGATTGCATTGAATCTATGCTTCATTTTGTGGATACTTACAATGTTAATAATTTTGAGTCTTTTAATCGATGAATGCAGTATATTTCTTGTTTATTTAGGACTTTAAAATTTTACCTTGCCCTTATTTTATAGCATTTATTTTTTTCTTAATTTTTAATGTTTATTCATTTTTGATAGAGAGAGACAGAGTGTGAGTGGGGTGAGTGGCAGAGAGAAAGGGAGACATAGAATCTGAAGCAGGCTCCAAGCTCTGAACCATCAGCACAGAGCCTGACGTGGGGCTTGAACCCATGAACTGTGAGATCATGACCTCTGTTGAAGTCAGGTGTTTAATTGACTGAACCACCCAGGCACCCAATAGCTTTTAATGTAAAGATCTTGGACAACTTTCATAAAATATAATCCCAAGTATCTATGTCTGTGGATGCTTTTTGAAAAGGTATTCTTTAAATTTCATTTTCCAAATTTTTATTCCTACCATACAGTTATATAATTTATTTTGAGTTCTGCAACATTATTAAACTGACTTATTAAATCTAGTAGGTCTTCTTTTCCTTCTAGCAATTTTAGAATTTCCTGACTGGATAATTGTGTCATCTGAGAATAATGAAAATTTTATGTTTCTTTCTCTTAAATCATTATGTCTTTTATTTCTTTGTGTGTGTGTGTCTAGTAAATTTGAAAATATGGATGACTCAATAATGACCCTTGTCTCTTTACAATTGATCTCCCTGGGCAATCTTATCCATTTTTATGGTTCCAACTTCAATGTATATCTCTAATTCAAACCACTATTTTGAGATTTATACACATACTTCTGACCTCTTATCACTAATTACAATCTGTACATTTCTTAGCCTTCTCTATTCCATCATCCTAACTGAATTTACTTTTATCTCCCCAAGAACTAAATGCATTTCTTTCCCTAGGTATTTAGGTCAATGTCATGACCAAGAACTCTAAAATGGTTTCTTGAAATCAATTTTAATTTCATAGCTTACTAACACCATCACCCCTCCCACAGACATACTCTCACTCAGAGGCAGACACAAAACTGTTTAGCAAACCCTTTTTGGCTTACCTCTTGATAATCTTCTATTCTTTCCTTGCTATTCTCCATGCTACTCGTGTAACTCCTGTGCTTATTTCCATTTGCATGGACTATTGATGACCAGTGGATTTGTCTCCTCATCCAGCCTCCACATTAGAAAGGTTATGAATGCTGACTTTAAAATACAAATCTGCACATGTCATTTTGTTTCCAATAAACCTAAAGGAACCCCATTTATGTGTAGATTAAAATTCAAATTTTTAAATCTCCATATATATTTATACAGAGGTAATAGAGAAATTGAGAAGGCAAACTTAAAAGTTCCTGTTGATTTTAATGTCACTTAGAATAGTGCACCGGATCTTCTTTTGTGCCTCCAGATCACTCTCCACCATCTTCCACCTCACTCTATGCACTAGAAGCAAACTATTATGGTCGATAGACTCTTTGGTTCTTCAGTTTCCTTTTGGGTTTGATAGATGAGTAGCACTTTTATGAAATAAGTGGAAGGATGGAGGGAGAGTTTGTGTTATTCATTCCCCAGATTTATCCCTAGGCCTTACTGTGGGCCTCACTGGATGGTGTCATGCTTACCCCTACTGGACTCAGGGTATGACACTGTCTCTATTTACACCTTATCTTCAACTTTAAATAGTCTCTTTATTGAATGCTCTTCAAATTGTTCAATTTGGGTGTGCCATCTGTTTCCTGATTATGACACACACAAAGGTAAAGAAATGACTTGAAGATTATTTTTTTTAGCATAAATAAAATACTAGTTTGTCCTTGTGTAAAGGCAAGGAAAATTAATAGTGTCAGGTATTTTTCAGGGTGGATGATGCTTCATCCCCAAAATCTGCTACCTTCCCAAATTCATTTCATCTCACTTCCTCATTTCTACCTCACACTCCAACCATTTCACATGAAAGGTAACCATACTTTTTGTGGGCATAGTAGTTTATCCATAAGGTTCTGTGTCACCTTTTCATTTCCTGGTAACCTATATAAAGTCTGCATAAATGGCACACTGGCTTACTGACACTGGCCATATTTATGTTTCTTTTTAAGCCACAATGAATTCAACAGAACTCTTCTACTACTATTTTCCCATTATTCAGGCTTTCAAGTCAATTTTTCAAACTAGGTGAGATATTTCATTTGGGAAAAGACAACAAACATTATCTTGACGTTTGTATAATCATTACTTAATAAAACTCAACCTATAACAGATATTAAATAAATATGCATATATTCATGTAATACAGTTTAGAAATATTTTGTGGGCCCTGACTCATGAAACTGGCTATCGATATCGAACAACTTGACAAGTAAATTCAGATGTTTCTACCTACTTAGTTGAGTATAGATAGACTTAATGAAACACATACATAAAACTGAAAAAGTGCTAAACCTCTGAATTTTACATTAAATAAGAAAGACTTAAGGGACATTTTAGGGCAATACATTATGGTGTTGATGAATTGTAAGATAGTGCATTTCCATAAAAGTTAGAAATGCATCAATACCCAAGAATAATATAAGGATTCAAAATGGTACAAGTGGCAAGGATGAAAAGTGAGATCAGATTCCTGACTGATTGTGTTCATTGAAGCTGTCATGGCACTCCAGCACTTGGGACACATGCCAACTTAGTTCATTTTATTCAGTATCCTTAAATTACTTCTAAAGTTTAGTCAAACACTCTTGTGCTTGAATTGGTAGCTAACACTTTAATAGCTTATATGTCTCATGAGCCACATCAGGGCCTACTTTTCCAATGAAGTTAACAGAATAATGTAGAGTAATTAAATAAAAATAATTGCATATATGAGATTTTATGGAAATCATAATATTTGAGGAGAGAGAGAAGCTTTGCATTTATGGAACAAAATCCTATTATACAATCCTATATGTTTTTTTTGTTGTTGTTGTTGTTTGGTTTTAATGTTGTTGCTATTCAGGTGAAGTAACTTCAGTTAATAAAACTACATTTGAGTAAACACAATCCTTTTTCATCACTGACCTACGTAAATCTATGACCACAAGAGATATATAAATGTTAATTAAGATTGCAAAATAATACACAAACTTCCTGAAAGATAGAGATAAAATCCTTCAGAAACCATTTTGGATAACATAGTTATTAATCACATTATGGTCAGAGATACATAGATGCATGACTTTCAAAGTTGAAAATGATTGTAGAGGGCATCTATTTCATGATGCAAATTATCCTTCGCTAATATCTAAGAAAAGCAGGCACCTGAGCTTAATTTAAACAGTTCTGGTGACAGAGAAATTATTAGCCCATTTTAACCCAGCCAATTGTTAAGAGTCCTTCCTTACATTTGTCTTCTTATAAATTATACTCACTTTTTCAATTGATTATACAACAAATCTAATTTTTCGGTTGCATAACAAACCTTCAAATATTTAAAGATAGATATCTCCTTCTAAATTATCCAGTGAAAGAGTCTGAGTTCATATAAACGTATATCATTGTTTGAGATGTATCATCATTCTGACCACCATTCTAGAGACTTACTTAGTTTGTCAATAATCTTATAAAAAATGTGACACAAGGATCACATGTTTCATGCTCAGTGTTTCATGACCAATTCAGTCATGACTTATATGAAAAAATGAAATTAACAACTAGGTGTTTACCAGCTCAACATTTTAGTCTGGTTATTGTAGTCAATGTAATTATTCATTAGTGTATCTGTTAGAGTTGAAGGGAGAGAAACCACAGAGTTATTTGAACAAGGAAAAGTTTAATATAAAGAATGATTAACAAGAAATGGAAATAAGGAGTTATTGGCTAGTGAAAAGTAGAGAGAAATAAAGAGAATTCTGAAGAATATGGGAGCAGAGATATAAGATGTGGCCACTTATACCTGGGGCTGGGCTGGAACACTCAAAGAAAAGTCTACCCACCATGCCCCAGGTTTTTGATCTACACTGACAGAACTTGCAGGAAATCTACCCTCTAGATGCCAGAGAAAGCCATTCATGGGGATGTGTTTCACTGCTGGCACTTTACTATAAAACCGCCCAAAGGAGAGTGTCAGGGGAATCTGTTTTTGCTGACCCCCCTGTACTAGAAGGCCTGCATGTGGGAGAAGCCATGGAACTTGCACACTGAAGGAAGCAGGCTTTGGAGAAACTGCCTGTTCTGCCTGAACCCAGCACCTGAGAAATCATGCTTGCTGCGGCTGTTGAACTTTGAACAAGGCATTCACTCCTCAGGAGCCTCGTGCTGGAGAAACTGTGCATATTTCAGCAGTCTATGTTGAAGGACTACTGTCCACTTCAGAAGCCTGGAGCTGGGAACGCCAAATAGCTGGGAAAGCGAACTGCAGTGCAGGAGCCAGGCACTAGAAAGATCTCCAGCTGAAGAAGCCTATGGAGGCGAGCACGCTGGAACCAGAAAAGATGGTCCTGCAACGTTGCTACAGCATCCTCTTCTGAAAAAGCTTAATAACATGCCAGATGAGAAAAGCTGCTCAGCCTCACTTTTGCAGAATAAGCAATCAAATCTAGATTTGGAGCTGAGTGGTAATAAATTGATAACTATCACTGGTAAACAATATAATTTTGTGATCTTTTCAAATGGTTTTCTGCCTTGGGTTGGCTTTTTTATACTTCTAATGTTTCTTTGAACAAACTGAAATGATTATTCCTACACTTAACCAAAGGTATTTGTAAACTTAAGAAAAATATGACAATCATAATTGACAAAATAGATATAAAATTATGTTTAACTTTAGATATATTTGCATACATATATATGTATAGAATATTATATGTAAGTTAATAATCCTTAAATAATATTTAAATTGTGAGCTATTGTTTGGAGAATTTAAATCATCAGTCAGTATTTGAAATGTTAATTTGTTCATTGATTTTCAGAATTATAACTGGTATCTTGATTATAAAAATAAAATTTTAGGGGCACCTGGGTGGCTCAGTCGATTAAGCAGCTGGCTCTTGATTTTGTCTCAGGTCATGATCTCGCGGTTGGAGGGATCAAGCCCCAAGTCGGGCTCTGTGCTGGCAGTGCGGAGCCTGCTTGGGGTTCTCCCTCTCTCTCTCTCTCTGCCCCTTTCCAGCTCATGTGTGCTCTCGTGCCTTTTCCTTCTCAAAATAAATAAATAAACATTTATAAAAATAATTTAAAAAATAAATAAATAAAAATAAAATTTTATTCATCATTTTATTTCCAAAGCCTAAGTCATCACTCACTATAAAATTAATCATAAACTAATGAACAAGTGAGTGAATGAATAAATATATGAATATTGAAGACTGAAAAAGAAGGTCTACCTTCTTATTTATTCAATAAAAAGAAACATTTTTTTCTGTCTTTATTTGTATCTTTTCTCTTACTATCTACCTTCTGACTCTCTGCCTTTCTCTTTCATTCCATGTCTCTGAGTTTGCGTCAATGTGTGTTTATTATATAGGTGCATATATAATACATACATATATACATATATAATCACAGTAAAAATATAAAGAAAACTAAATACTTTATTTTACTTACATTAAATAGAACAAGTATATTAATTTCTAAATATAATTTTATTGTTTTATATTTGTATGTGTATTTAAAATACAACCGTATATTAAATATCAGTCTAAAAATAACCTGTTTTCTTCTTTCTCAGAAGTTTAGATATTCTATTGAAAACACCATTCTCCAATGGCAAGAGAATATATTTATATGTGATGTATTAAAATGATTTTAAATGTTTTTGGGTTTTCAAACTAACTCTCTTGCCCACTGGAGATTTGATACAACTTCCTATGCTATCTCCCACTTTGAGAATGACTATTATAATGAGCAACTATCTTAATCTGTTTGGGCTGCTGTACAATTCCACAGACTGGGTGGCTTATAAATAACAGAAATTAATTTCTCCCAGTTGTGGGGACTAAGAAGTCCAAGATCAAGGTATTGGCAAATTGTTGTCTGGTAAGGACTCACCTCTTGGTTCATAGCCCCCTTGTTGTGCCCTTACATGGTAGAAAGTAGAAAGACCAGAGAACTCTGGTCTCT